>NW_018743616.1:591653-1791653 GCF_001683475.1 Chenopodium quinoa
CCAATGGCCCAAATGCCCAAACCAACAAACCCTAATCAAAACCCTTCACCGCCCTTCTCTCTTTCCTCTCAAATCTCTTACTGTAATTTTCATCCTCACCGCCACAGCGCCACTCTCTCTCTTCTCTTTCATCATCCTCTTAGATCTCACTCATCTCAGCAAGGACTCCTCTCAAATCTCCTCTCTATCTTCTCTTTCACCTTCTTTAAACAAATAATTGTGACTATATATTGAAATCAAGTATCTTCAGCCTCATTTTAGGATGTGCTCAAAAAGTAACAAAAAAAAATCCGATCTTTGTCAAAATTTAACAAACCCAAAAAAGAAAACTAGTGGGAAAAAAATGCCAGAAATTGCTTGTAACAAGTTTCCACCTTGGGTTGTTCTTTCTTTTGGTGCTTTGGGTTGTTTTTTGGGTTATGGACTTCTTTGGCTTGCTGTTTCTCAGACTCTTTCAAATACTTTATTGTTTTGTAATTTGTGAAAACTATTTGTTATATTTTTTAAATTTTTCATTTGTTTTTTTTCTCATTTTTCTGGTTGTTCAAGACTTTGAAGGTTACAATCTGTTGAAGGCTTCAAGTAGTTGTAAAGAATTTTATTTTTTTTGGTTTAGAACACTTGTAGTGAATTTTTTATTTATAGAATTGATGCAGAATTAATTTACTTCACCTTATAAATAAAACATACCATTTAATTATAATTAATATAATATAATATTTTTAAATGAGTCGGATATTGGATATCCGAGCTATCCGATCCGAAATTTTCGGATATCTGGATATCGGATATCCGAAACTTTCGGATCGGATATCGGATATCCTAATTTTCGAAAGTGGATATCCGATATCAGATATCAGATATACGATTCGAAATTGGATTTCGGATCGGATATCCGATCCGTGCTCACCCCTAGGTACGGTGGTGGTTGGGGAAAGAGAATGGGAAAGGCTGGGGGTGGGGAATGGGAGTAGAAGCTTTTTGGGTAATCGTAAGGGAAAGGGAATGATAGAAATGCAAAAAAAAAAACAACAAAGGGAATGATTCCCATGGAATCCCATTCCCTTTGATTATTACGCGAACCAAACGACCCCTAAGTACTTTTAACTTTGTAATTGAGATGAGTCCCGCCGAGAAATAAAAATTGAATTGCAAATGCGAATTCAGCGGAGGAGTTCCAAAAGGATAATTGTTATGTATCTGTTGTAGAGGTGTCAATTCGAATAACCGGATAGAGTTTGGGTTGATCCATGACGGGTCGGGTTTGTTTAGGTCGGGTATATTCGGTTCACAATTATCCTTTTGACGCGATTCGGGTCATATCATGTCACTTTAGGGTCGGGTCAAATTTTGGTCAAGATTTGTCGGGTCCAGATCGGGTATGGGTCGGGCCAACTTCAGATCGCATTAATGGGTTCAAAACGGGTTTGGCCGGGTTAATTTCAAGTCGGATGACTTTAGGATCGGGTTGGTTCCAGTTTGGTTGAATTTCGGTTCTGTTAAGTTCAGTTTGATTACTAAGGTTGATTCAGTAGTATTCGTCAATTCTTATTTAGATACTTTTTGTGTTTGGTTGAATTTTGGTTGGGTTGGCCAAATTTAATACCAAATAAGTACATTTTTGAAATTAGAGTATTTATTGAGTTTTTTTCTTTTTTTTTTTTTTTTGATTTTTGATTATATTATTATTATTATTATTATTATTATTATTATTATTATTTTTTATTATTTTATTTTTATTTTCTTGTTATTGGATCAATATTAAGTCATTCATGTTTCATTTTTCCACATCTTGTTATTAATATATATATGTAAGTAAAAAAAAAAAGGTAAATAATAGGTTGGGTTTTAAAATTATGCTTACTATGAAATCATGTCAAGTTAAAATCAGGGTGGGTTAAAATCAGGTTGGGTTAATATTAGTTCGGATCAAAAATAGATCGGATTGAATCGGGTAGTTGTAGGGTTAATTTTGGTTCGGATTGAGTTTAAGTCGGGTCAAGTTGGTTCAGTTTGAGTTCAAGTCGAGTCAAAATCAGTTTCGGGTTGACTTCAAGTGGGGTCAAATCGGTACTGGATTAAGTTCAAATCAAGTCAAATTTGGATTCGGGTTGAGTTTAGTTTGGTTACCAATCGGGTTTGGGTCTTAAATTTTTCAAATCAAATCGGATCGGTTACAGTTCAAAATGGATGATTTTTTCACGTCGGTTCAGTTTTGACACCTCTATTATTGTTGCAATGATTGTAAAAAAAAAAAAAAAAAAAAAAAAAAAAAAAAAAAAAAAAAAAAAAGTACTTTTGAACAACAATAGAAAGTGATGGACCACATTACATCACTTTACTTTTCAAAATTTAGTGTACCATTTCGTAATACTATTACATTATTAATGGTGTAATTTCCCAACTTATTATTACATATATGAGCTTTAAAAGTATACCATTAAAGCCATCATTAGTACCGATATAATCATTATGGTACCATTCTGATCCACAATTATACAAACAATTCACAACTCAATGGTAGTAATTTTAGCTTTAAAATATTTACGGAAATGCCACATTATGCATATCTATAACTAATACTAAAGCATGCACAAAGGTTATAGTATTAAAATTTTTTAAATTTAAAATATCACCTAAATCCCTTCATTTCCCCTCCTTTTTAATTTTATTATTATTATTATTATTATTATTATTAATTTTTTTTTTTTTTATGTACTCCCTAAATTTCAGAAAAGGTATTTTATAAACATTGTAAAGGAAATGGAAAGAATTCAAATAAGTAGGGGAGAGGGTAATGATAAACGTTACATTTACTATATGTTTGGTATCCTAATGGAATGGAAACAATTTGAGAAGATTTTGATTGAGTAAGGAAACATATTTTGTTTCCACTACTTTGTCAAGGGTAATAAATTGGGGGATTTTGTTCCTCCGAAAACGGTATTTGTTACTTGTAACCCATACCAAACAACTAGAAATGGAAATACTTAATTGAATCCGTTTCTTACCTCTAAAATTACCATACCAAACGCCCCATAAGTTGGTTTTCCTTAATTATTTCTTTTAGTTGTTTATTTTTTCTTTATATAAAAAAAAATTACCTCTAAAAAAAAGAGCTTAATAATTATCATTGGTCTATCATTTTTCTGTTCATGCCAAAGTTAAAAAGAGTTAGATGTTCTTTTTCTTTTTATATTTATTTTTTATTTTTTTATAATTTATACTTCCAATTTTTTTTAATACTACCTCTGATTTTTATTATTGGTAACTTTGGAATATTTTATATCTTACAAATAATACCCCAAAATTACAACTAATAAAAATCGGAGGTAGTGATTATATTTTTAAATTTATTTTAAATAACTTAAAAATCCAAACATTTGCTCGGGAATTATCTAGAAATTCACATACGAAAATCCGGCATTTGCACTTCCTTGATTTCAGCAAACCCCTAAAACTTGAACCTGGTACTCATTAGTCATTCCTAGTTGTATTTAGTACTGGTAGATTTTACAATTTGATTGTTTGATGCATTACCGAAATAGGATAATTTTACCATATGTACTCCGCATTAGAATAATAACCCATACATTGATAAAGACACAGTTATTGTATTATTTTCGATATATTCGATATGTTAATAACAAGCTACATGTAAGGTCTTCCTTTGTATACGAAGTACAATTTTGACTTTCATCCAAATAATACAATCATGATATGAATACTACGTATTAAACTTGACCTAAGAAAAAGTCAAGCTATCCAGACCATATAATTTTCCTATATAAAGGGTACCTATTGCCGCTAAGAAAGTACAAGAAACCAAATACACATTATTAAAGCTGAGCTTTTATACCCTTTTATCAAAGTATCCCACACCATCTATCTTTAGCTTTCAAAATGAGAAATCTTGCATTTGTCTTCCTTTTTTTGTCTACTATCATCTCTTTCACATGCCATAGAGCTCGACTTTTGTGTCGGAGATCCTAGTCTTCCTAGAGGATCAGAAGGATATGCTTGTAAAGATTCTGCTAAAGTCACAACTGATGATTTTGTTTACACGGGCTTTCGTGGAGAAAAAACTCCAAATAATGTTTTCGGGAACAATGTGACATTGGCTTTTTCTGATGTGTTCCCAGCATTTAATGGTTTAGGCATATCTATGGCTAGGTTAGACTTTGCTGTAGGAGGAGTAATCCCAGTACACTCCCATCGTACGTCGGAAGTTCTTCTTTTGGTGAAAGGTTCCATTATTGCAGGATTTATCGACACAAACAACACTGCATATTATAAAAGATTAGAGGTTGGTGATGTGATGGTATTTCCACAAGCCATGCTTCACTTCCAAATCAACATTGGTAAAACTCCGGCTACTGCATTTGTTAGTTTGAATGGAGCAAACCCAGCACTACAGCTCACTCCTACCTCCTTATTCGCTGGAAATTTACCTGCTGATGTAGCCCAACAAATCACACTCTTGAGTCATGAAGAAGTAACGCGAATGAAGAGAATCTTCGGCACAACCTGACAAAATTTCTTTCTCAAATTATTTCAAATTTAAATTTACCATAATTAATTTCTAAAAGATTGTAATAATAAACAAGTGCATAACTTGAGATCATGTCAATTTTAAATTATCCACTGCGAACTTCCCAAATTGGTTCGTCATTTCTTGTTATATGTATTATATATGTACCATGAGATATAGATCAAGTTATTTAAAATCTTGTGATCAATAAAATTTCCTCCCTTTACTTTATACTCTCTAGCTTTGTTCATCTCATCTTATACTTACTAAAGCCTATTCACTTCATCTTATTTTTTCTGAACTGAAATTAATTTTACTGAACTGAAATTATTTTTGCTGAACTTAAATTATTTTTACCGAACTTAAATTATTTTTATTGAACTGAAATTATTTTTACTGATTCTCTATTAAATTTCTTCTTTAGAGTTACTATATTTTGCTGAAATGAAATTATTTTTACTGAATTGAAATTAATTTTACTAAACTGAACTTATTTTTGCTGAACTGGAATTATTTTTATTGAAATGAAATTATTTTTACTGAATATTATTTTTTTAAGGTGAACTAAAAAGGGCCTAATTCAAACAAAAAATAAATTTAAGTCAAATGAGTTTTTTAATTGATTTTATTTTTATTTTTATTTTATTTTAAGCAATATTAATTAACTTAATGCAAGAATAAGCGATTTCTAGCAATATTAAGTTCACGTACAACCCATTTATCATGCATTATTCTGGTGTTAGACCTTTGCATGCCCTTCCTGCTGGAAACCTTTATACAAAATAGATGGTACCTCACATCTTTGCAGTTAGCGTTTGCGAGGAATGGGAGATCGAAGGGAGTTAGCAAAAATATAATTAAAGAAATAAATATTTTAAAGTGTGCAATGATAAATGTGAAAAAATCTAAGATTTAGTTAAAAAAGAAAAGAGGAAGTATTGTACACCATAAAAGAGATTAACAAAATATTCTACTCTGTTATAACGGATGTGTGCAATACAACGATTTGGAAACTCACCCTCAAATACAATGTAAAATAAATAGCAAAAACACAATAATAAAAGAGACAAGTGTTTATGAGGAAATTTAGATTTCCTCCCCTCAAACCAAAATATTGTTTTAAAAAGTTCCTACAAAATAAGACAATAATTCTCTTGATGATTTTCCTCCTCAACAAATCATCAATTCAACCATCATAATTTTCTAGTAAGCCTAAACCCGCTAACATAGAAACCCACACCAATTAGGATAATTTACTTGCTCCCCAAGCCTAAATAATCCTACATTGATTATATTCCTAAAATCTATCTAGTTTCCTAATTACAATCCTCATCAAACTAGAAAAACATAAAAGATAGAAATAAATAAAAGATACATCATATCTTTTTCCTAACAAATCTCATTGGTATTTGGTAAGTTTAGTTTATATCCTAACAAACCTTCCCTTAAACTCAACTTACCAAACATCCACATGTACCAACGAAACGTATTCCTCTATAGTGCTACATCATAATCATCATCTACGGCAATAGTAGCGATCCCACCCCTAACATTCTTCTACGCCTTCAAGTCCTCCTTGTACTTAGAACACCTTGTTTGAATGTGTCCCTCTTCTTCACAATACCAACACTTTATGTTAGGATTGACCGCCTTCTTGCCTTTCCAATTTTTTTCACCACTTGTCTCCACTACCAATCCCTCATTGTTGATTAACGATCCTCCTTGCTTCATAAATCTCTCCGCCTCGTTTAGGGCCACCACGGTATCGTCCAAAGCAATAGTAGTCTTCCCTACAAGCATACTAGTTATAACATAATTATACTTTTTAGGGAGAGACGTCAACAATATAATTGCCTTGTCTTCTTCCTTGATTTTCACATCTACATTCGTTAATTGGGTGATCAAGACATTAAACTTATTTAGATGATCTTGTAGTGAGCCAACTTCCTCCATCTCGAGTGAATAGAGATCTTTCTTCAAAAACAACTTGTTTGCTAATGACTTGGATGCGTACATCTTTGTCAACTTCTCCCACAAATCTTTCAGATTTGTATCTGACAAGACGTTGTACTTGATCTCTGGGGCATGAGCCAATCGAATTGTACTAGTAGCGCGAAGTACCATATCCTCCCACTTGTCCTTCTTCATCGCATCGGGTTTCTTATCCTCCAAGGTTTTGTGAAGACCTTGATGTGTAAGAATATCCTTCACTGTACTTTGCCATAACGAAAAATTCGTCTTCTGGTTAAATAATTCTACTTTGTATTTGTTCCTAAAATCCTCCATAGCTCTCAACGTAGCTCTGATACCAATTTGTTATAACGGATGTGTGCAATAGAATGATTTGGAAACTCACCCTCAAACACAATATAAAATAAATAATAAAAAAACTATAATAAAAGAGACAAGTGTTTATGACGAAATTTAGATTTCCTCCCCCCAAACCAAAATATCGTTTTATTAAGTTCTTACTAAATAAGACAATAATCCTCTTAATGATTTTCCTCCTCAACAAATCATCAATTCAACCATCATAATTTTCTAGTAAGCCTAAACCCTCTTATATAGGCTAACATAGAAACCCACATCAATTAGGAATTTTACTTTCTCCCCAAGCCTAAATAATCCTAGATCGATTATATTCCTAAAATCTATCTAGTTTTCTAATTACAATCCTCATCAAACTAGGAAAACATAAAAGATAGAAATAAATAAAAGATGCATAATATTTTTTCCCTAACAAATCTCGTTGGTATTTGGTAAGTTTAGTTTATTTCCTACCATACTCCTTACACTACAATAAATCGCCCTCTTAGGTTCAAATTTCGCCCTATTAGGCAAAGAGGGTGAAAATCGCCCCCAAGTTGCCCTATTAGCTTCATAGGGCAACTACAATCTTTCGTCCTCTTTGTTAAAGATCAAAGAAGGCAATAAATTTCGCCCTCTTTGATCAAAATAAAAAAGGACAAACATTTTTGCCCTCTTTGATTGAATCAAGAAAGACGATAAACATAAATTAGCTCATAAAATTAAGAATTTAACAAAAAATCACAAATTTAGTAAAACTGAATCGAGCAAATTCGAATGTGATACTCAAATCAGAAAATTCGAGCGGAAAGAGAAAATTCGACAGAGAATCAAGTAAAACTGAATTTGATATACAAATCGTGAGAAATCAGCAAACTATAACAAATTATCACCAAAAACTCAAAATATAATAATAAAATTGATACTTGAAACATTCGATTTGGGCGAATAATTCAACAGAGAATCAAGCAGAACTGTATCCAGCAATTCGTATCAATTGGAAGCAATTCGAGAAATAAGAGATTCGAGCAATCAATTTGGGAATCGAGTAGAAGAGAATCGAGTAATAAGAGATTCGAGGAATCAAATTGGGAGATTCGAGCAATCAATTGAAGGCGATATAGGGTTCATCATTTTTTAGTAGGAGAGAGATTGAGTGTTTAGAGAGAATAAATCATTTTTGGGTAAGTTGTTATTTTGTTTTATTTTATTACTTGTAGTACTGGGTGTCTTAGTGAGGGCCAAAGAGCAACGAGGGCAATTTACATTTCGCCCTCTTTGCTCTGAAATAGAGGACAAAAATTAAGTTCGTCCTATTTGCTTTGAAATAGAAAGAAGAAAGTAAAATTCGTCCTATTTGCTCTGTAATAAAGGGGCGATTACAAACTCGTCTTCTTTGATAGAAACTAATAAGGCAAGTTTGAAGCGTCCTAGTTGGTAAGATAAATTAAGGCAAAATACAACTCGTCCTCCTTGATCAATTTATGTCGCCCTCTTTGATCTTTTTTCTTGTAGTGTTACATTGAATACATAAAAATTATAATGCAAGTTAAACAAGCAAATAAAGATTGAAAAAAAAAATCAAATAATTTAGTACCTTCTACTAATAACAGAATTACCAATTGTAATCGATTGATATTTTCTACATATAATTTTGTCGAGCCTCCATCAAGTAACCCCTCGTTGCGCCGCCCCTGATTTGAGGATGTTTGACGTGTTTTGGAGGAGCATCAAAGCATAAGCTTGTTTAGCATGGGCACTCTTCATCTGAGTTACTGAGTAAATCAACAATCGGTGGAGTGCATGGGTCATTCAATTCTATAGAAAAATCATATTTTATAAGAAAAAGATGCAACTTTTATAATATATATATCCATTTTAAGCAAATGTATATGGTGAACCTAAAAAGTAACGGTGTTTAGTACTATATATAAAATATCATTTTAAGGCGTGTTTAGTTTATACAGTGGTATGGAGTTGAAAACTTGATTTTTAATACCTTTGTTAATTAAATTATTGTTCTTGTAAATAGATTTTTCTTTGATACAGAGATGTGGTATGAGTCATACCTACCACCCTCCCCATCTAAACCCCGAATTTGTGAGCAGCTTGTAATGTGGCCCAGTGGGATTAAAAAGTTTTTAAGTAATCCAATAAACTATAATACATTACCCAAAAAATGTTTAATATTCCACAAATATTTAAACTCAAAAATCAAACTCTAAAAATAAAAGTTATATACAATTAAACATAGAAAAAAATTTGTTTTCAAGCTACATTATTAGAAATTTGAGTGGCTTATTTGCATCTTATATTTCGTTTTTTTACTATATTAATGGTATATTATTACTTTTTATGAAAGTCGTAAAAACAAAATATTTGGGGAGTCTGTTTAACTATTAATCCATCTACGTACGTTATATATAAAATTCAAAAAATAATATATCGATCTAATAACTTATATAGAATTTCCAAACACCTACATAAAATAATTTTTAAAAAGTATTCAGTAATTATCTAATTTTCATACATTGAAATGTTCAAAAAATTGTATAAAATGTCTAATAACTTACTACCTCCGTTTTTTATAATTGACACATTTTGACTTTAGCACTATTCACTCACTCCCCTTTGACCGTGTTTTGTACTTTATATGTAATGAAAAATATAGTCATGTGGGGTTTTGTTAGATTCGTCATGATATATATTTTAAAAATATCAACTTTTTATAATTTTTGTTTATCGGTAATTAAAGATATTAATGTATAAATTTGTGTATTGGCAAACGTGATAAAAAAACTTGTCAACTAAAAAAAAAACGGAGAAAGTATATTATATCTCTCATCATAGTAGTCATATATATACTACTATCTCAAAAGTAATTTATCAGTATATAATTTAAATTTAAAGACGTGTGCGGGCGGGTATGGCGGCCTTAAATCCACCCACCCCAATGCCCCATTACCCGTGACGAGTATGATTTTCAACTCCATCCCCGTCCATCACTTGCCAAAACTAAATCCATCTCCACCCCCTATTTGATCCGCCTTACTGACATTGCTTATTAGAGGCTCACAAATTTTAATTAGTTAGCTATTTTTAAAAATAATGTAACAAGTTATCTTGAAATTATAATACTTCCTCCATCCCATAATTTAAAATAACAAGTTACTGACATTGCTTATTAAGGATGATGGACTTTTTTTCACTATTTATGTATTAGCTTTGACCATAATTTTTACTAACATGTTAAAAACATATTTTATCATAAAATATATTATTAGATAGGTATTAATATAAAGTTTCATAATATAATTTTAAAAATAATTTTCATCAATATTTAATCATATAAAATAAAGTCAAACTAATGCATTGGCATTTGTGCAAAGTTGACTGTGTCAATTATTTTGGGACAGAGGGAGTAGTAAATTAATTTAGTCGATCAAATATTTAGAGGAAATACTCATACTATTAAATATTTGCCTCCGTTTTTTTTTTTTTTTTTTTTTTTTTTTTTTTTTTTTTGTGTTGACACGTATTCCTTTTTAGGAAGTTTATTTTTAGTTGACACGTTTCCTTTTTTGGTAAGTTTTATACCTTGCTTTTTTAGTGTACCCCACTTGCTTTACCATTCTCTCTCCACTTCTTAATACGTGTGTCTAAATTTGAACGTGTCAACTAAATAAAAACGGAAAAAGTATAACACATGTGTCTTATCTCATATCCACCATTTGTGACTCTTTTATACACGAAAAACAGGTCATCTTGCATCTTGTTAGTCTCGGCTACTCGAGTAGCTTTATACGAAGCATGAACTATATATTTTTTCAAGCCATGCATGTTATTAAAAATAACGCGAAATGCAGACAAGATTTCCGGAGCATCAGAAGCTTGATTGTGGAATTTGATGGATCTAGATACAGGAAAAAAATATGATTATATTCTTAAAATGAGCATGGTAAATTATTTCATATTCAACCCATACCATTTTAGACACCACGTAATTATTTTGAGAGAAATTAATTAAAGATAATATTATTCAAGTCAATAAAACAATGATGACGGTGCTCAAATTATTGGATTAACTAGATTTGTAATTTTCACTATTTATTATTATTAGTTTAACACTATATATAATTATATTAATTATCTAATTGCAAAATAAGATGGAAAATTTGTAATCACAAAAATAAAAAAATTAAATTATATCATACTAAAGAAAATAGTGGAAGTCTTACATGCACGACTAATAAAATAATTATGGATTATGTCATAAAGTCATATGTAGGAAAATATTATTACATAGTGTTAAATAAAAGAATAATATATTTGTTGAATTTATATAAATAGATTATAATTACCAAACTATAAGGGAAATATTATTGCACAATATTAAATATTCTCTAAGAAGTTTTGGCAAAGAAAATAAATATATTTTGGCGGGAATTTTTTTAAAAAGAAGATGACATATGTCATCTGGTTTCACCTATAATATAGTACGAAGTATATAATAATATATAGTTTTAGCTATAGATTTATGTGTTAAAGTCAATTTGATGCAATATAACGTAAAGATGTATTTTTTTAAAAAAAATAATTTATTTCATACTATAAATAAAATCCATTTCATTGTAACGTATCAGAAAAAAAAAAAATCAATTTAAGCAAATAAGGTTAATATTAGTAATAAAAATCTTTAATTTCTATTATAATATATATAATTTTCTTTTCTTTTTTTTTGTCTTAAATAAGTTGTCAATCAAAGAAATATAAAAAGTGAAAATAAAGTTAGAATATAATTATTTTTGAAAAATAGTTTTGGAGGGAAAAAACGACACTATGAAGTGACATGTGTCATTTTCGATGTCTAATTTAGTATTATGTTATTGAATTGATTGATGATTGACTCAAAATCTCAAATTATTCATCGATTTTCATATATACAAAATAAACAATATCATACCCTTTTTGAACAATTGAACAAGTCAAGCCATACTGACCAAAAATTGTTCCTCTATATAAAGGGTGCCAATTGCCACCAAGAAAATGCAAGAAATAAACCAATCCGCAATATAAAGCTATCCTTCAACACTTATACTTTGTTTAACAATCCAACGCCACTGCACCTTCCTAGCTATAACAAATTAACAAGCTTGCATAATAATGAGCAATCTTTCATTTTTCTTAGTCTTTTGTTGTTTACCCACTTTATCCCATGCCATAGAACTCGACTATTGTGTCAGGGATCCTAGACCTTCCTAGAGGACCTCAAGGATATGCTAGTAAAGATTCTGCTAAAGTCACAACTGATGATTTTGTTTACACAGGTTTTCGAGGTGAAAAAACTACTAAGAATGTTTTTGGAAACAATGTGACATTAGCATTTTCAGATGTGTTTCCAGCCTTTAATGGTTTAGGCATATCTATGGCTAGGTTAAACTTTGCTATAGGAGGAGTAGTTCTAGTACACTCTCATCGTACATCAGAAGTTCTTATTTTGGTTAAAGGTTCAATCATTGCAGGATTTATTGATACAAACAACACTGTATATTATTAAAGATTAGAGGTTGGTGATGTGATGGTATTTCCACAAGCCATGCTTCACTTCCAAATCAACGTTGGTAAAACTCCGGCTACTGCCTATGTTAGTTTGAATGGTGCAAACCCAGCATTACAGCTCACTCCTACCTCTTTATTTGCTGGGAATTTACCCGCTGACATTGCCTAGAAAATCACACTCTTAAGTCGTAAGGAAGGTATGCAAATGAAGTGAATATTCGACACAGCTTAACAAAACTCCTTCCCTGAATTATTCTAAGTTCCCAAAATAAAAATGAAATAAAGTAATAAAAGAGTGCATAATTAAATTATATATGTCCATTGTATTCCTTCAGCTTTTTGTACAAATGAATAATTTTGTAACATATACATATATAATATCCTCCTTGCTTTTTCTTTAATGCTCATCAGCTCATCCCTTTTTAGGACAAATGGACAATACTTCCTCCATTTGTATATTTTAGTTGACACATTTTTGCATTTTTATTTTTTAATATTATTATTATTATTATTATTATTATTATTATATACCAAAAATAGATAAAATCATACAACCTCCAAATAATTAGTGGGAAGCCGAGATACAATTTGGGCTCCCACTCCTCTAATTATAGCAAATCTAATCCTAGGGAACCTTGATATGGGCAGCAACACGTACCCCAATGTCTTGCATCTTTAAGAACTTCTGAACCCGCTTCAGTAATGTAACGGTCTCCTTCTCTAATTCGCCAAGAGAAGAGAAGGAGAAAGGAAGGAAACCGTACCCAATTGTTTGACAGTTAGCCTCATACTTAGTCCGCTTTCAAAGAGCAACATCTACCACAACCCGCCCAGGAGAAAAGTCAGACAACTCAGACTGAGTCAAAGGAGAAGACCCTGTCAATTCAACACACATATCGCGACCCCGCTTCCAAGATAAAGTAACACATCTGCAGATCTGAGGGCCCCATTGTTTCCTCCCAGACAACCTAGTGTCAACCTCCTTCCTTGCCGAAATCCCAAACCGGTAGCAAATATCAACTAGAGTATCTCGAACAACATTATGCCGATGTTTAACACCCACAATACCGACACACGACAGCGCATGATTGCCGAAAATATCCCAAATCCTTGCTTAAGAAGAGCACGGTGCAGAAAATAGAGAACAAAGGAACACCCAACCGATAACACAACACGCTGCGATAAGTCTTCGCGTTCATCGTCTGACCTAACCCTGAAATAGGGACCGCCCGAAGCCAAGCCGATGTATTATTATTATTTTATTTTTTGTTTTGGTCACTAAGTGAGTTTTATAGATCAAAATCAACAGCTATATACCCAAGTTCCCTTAGGGAACAAAACAAAAGGCAATACAAATGACCATCAACCCAAAAGAGAAGCAGACTATACAAGCTTCTCTAAAAAATCCATATCAGAATTTTTAATATACTTTGATCTAAGTCCTAACAGCCTAGTTCTAATATCAAAATTTACAGTTTTTACAATGGTATGTATACATGGAACCTTTAGATCCCAAAGTGCTGTATTCCTTGCCTTCCAAATCCAATATATCACTGCTAACAAACTCATCCTAATGATTCCTTTCTAGAACTTGGTATGAGTTGTTCTATCTCTTCTACTGGTTGCTTTTAGGTTCTGGCATTTTACCTTGAAATTCAATTCGGAAGTCACTTCCTCAATGACTCTTTTATTGTAACTACACTGAAAAAACAGGTGATCATGACTCTCTTTATGATTTCCACACAGGAGGCAATCAGGCCTAGTGCTTGCCCCAAATTTGATCAATTTGTCCCTGGTTAATAACCTTCCATGCACTACGAGCTAGGAAATGAACTGATGCTTAGGGACAGCCCACCTATCCCAAACAAATCTGCTCCATCCATCTCTAGCCTGATCAGGTCTCAAAAGAGTATAACTCTTACTTATTCTGTATTTACCATACCTAAAAGAGTTGTTAGCATACACATTCATCATTGTTTGCTTCACCTCACAAAACTTCTTCCAGTACCAACTGGTATCAGCTGTAGGTTAGTAATCCAACTAGTTTCTGCCTTTTATGTACACTGCATTAACCTACCTCACCCAGAGATTCTCTTTATTCTATGCTATTGCCCACACATGTTTCCCAAGAGCAGCCTTATTCCATGTCTCAACATCTTTTATACCCAAACCACCTTCGATTTTCAGCTTACAAATATCCTTCCAGGCTATATAACCAGGTTTATTATGTAAACTTCAATGCCATAGAAAATTTCGACAAATTGCATTAATTTTTGTAATAATTTCCTTAGGCATAATCATGATATGAGCCTAGTAGGTTTGGATACTCATAAGGACAGAATTTACCAGAGTGAGTCTAGCTGCAAAGGACAAGTGTCTTGAGCTCCACACCTTTATTCTGGTACCCATTCTATCAATCAAATGTTTACAATCAACTACAGAGAGCCTTTTTTAGCATATTGGCACACCTAGATACCTAAATAGGAGCCTGCCTTTCCTGAAGCCTGTCATATCTAGAATTTGTTCACTCAAGTCATTGTCAATTTCACCATAGTAAACAAAAGTCTTCTCTGCACTAGCTTTTAACCCAGTAGCATTTGTGAAGGCTTTAAAACCATTCATCATCATTTTTACAGACTTGACTTTTCCTTCACAACAAAGAATTAAGTCATCTACAAAACATAAATGGGTAAAACCCACAACTTTTCATCTGGGGTGAAATTGAAACTTGGTGTTAGTGCTGATAACTTTTAGAATTCTTAATAAGTATTCAACACACAACACAAAGAGTAAAGGGGAAATGGGATCTCCCTATCTCAATCCTCTTTTTGAGCCAAAAAAACCATGTAATGAACCATTTATCATTAGTGAAAACTTAGGAGATCTGACACACACCATAATGAGTTTAATGAAGTGGTCAGGAAACTGTAGAGCATTCATCATTTCTTCTAGGAAATCCCAATCCACGGTATCATAAAATTTCATCAGATACAACTTAATAAGACAGCTTGGAGGGGCAGCTTTCCTATTATAATTCCTCACTAGATCCTGACAAACCATGATATTATGCACAACATATCTACTGTGCACAAAAGCACTCTGTTCTCAGCTATTATCTCAGGAATTACCTTTTTTAACCTTTCACAAAGCATCTTTGAGATGCATTTGTAAACCATGTTACAACAAGCAATTAATCTGAACTCTTTGACATTCATAGGACATTTAGTTTTAGGAACCAAGGTTATGGAAGTAGTGTTAACTTCTTTCAGAATTTTACCAGTCTCCATAAAGTTAAGAATAGCTTCACTGATGTCTTTACCCATTATATCCAAGCATTCTTTACAGAATTACTCCCAAATTCATTTGGCCCCGGAGCTTTGTTCTCATCAATGTCAAACATGGCTGCTTTCACCTCCTCTTTGCTAAAAGGTGCTGACAGTACATTTTGCAAATCCTCGTTCAACAAAGGACCTTGCTGGACAATATGCTCATTACAGGCTTCCTTTCTTCTGTAGAGGTTCCCAATATGTACTCATAATACTCAAGGAAAGCTTTAAGAATATCATCAGAATTCTCACCTTGCATATTCTGAATAGTATATATCTTGTTTTGAAACTCTTCTTCAGTGATCTATGAAAGATCATGGTGTTTTGATCTCCTGCTTTTATCTAGTTCACTTTTGTTTTCTGTCTCAAGTATGAAATGTAATCATCTTGAGCTAGAATCATGTGTTTTTTTGCTGTCAATTCTTTCTCCCTCAGCTCCAGATTCTTGGGATCTTTATGGAGTTCAAATTGACATTTATCTGACTCAGATTTAGACAAGTTCTACTACACCACAATATTCAAATTACCATGCTTATTAAGATCAACAAGCATTTTCTTTACCCTTTTGAGTTTCTGTACAACTCCATACATTGGGGTACCCTTCACATCTTCCTCCTAGGCTTGCTTCACATTATCCCGAAATTCAGGTTTCCTGCTCCACATATTGAAGTATATGAAAGGTTTTTTTCCCTCCTTCTACTCTGGGAAGACAGAAACAACTCCAGGGCAATGATCAAAATCCTTCTTATTATGAAAATACATCTCAGCATTCTTGAACAAATCTCAAGGACACAATTAAAATCACCAAGAGCTATCCATGCCCCATCAATTCTACTGCTTAATACTCTAAGGTCATTCCACAACACCTCCCTTTCAATATTAGTAGTAAAAGCATAGATGAAAGTGTAGTGAAAACTTTCCTTCATGCTTTTAGATTTTACAATACAATGAATCAACTGACTTGTACACATAACAATATCAACCTCAAAGGATTGAGATTTCCAAGCAACCACTATTCTGCCTCTATTTAGGGAACAATTATTACAGGTGATATTCCAGCCATCAAAAACCCCAAGGTAGAGATTTCCCATGTTCTGAGATTTCACCTTGTTTTCCAAGAGACCAACGAGACCACAATTTTGATCAACCAGAAATTGCTTAATCTTTTAATGCTTCCTGGTCAAGTTGGCACCCGTTACATTCCAGGATATTATTCTATCCATTGCTGTCAGAGGGTATTCCTCCCTCTGCAGCTTTGGTGCTTACTGCATCAGTATTACTAAGTTACTCTGATCTACTTCCCCTTCACCCTTATCTAGAACAACAAAAGGATTACTAATTATTATTTTAAACACTAGTTCAGATGATTTGCTTGAAGATTTCATCACCTCTTGAAATTCACCTTCTTTCTCCTTCTCTCCAGTTCTCACTATCTCATCTTTTATAGCCTTATTCTTCTCTAGAACAAGTTTATTTGCTATTGTTTCTGAGTTTACAGGCTTCTTTAGCATCAGTTTTCCTTTAGGAACCCAAATTTTCTTTTTCTTGCCTCTACAAACATCAACCGTGTGTCCCAACTTCTTGCACAGAGAGCACAACATTGGTCTCCATTCATACTTCAAACTGACCAAGACCCAACTTCCCTTCTCATTCACAAAGCTTACACTCTCTAGGAGTGATTGATCCACTCCAACTTCTAGCATGACCCTAGCATATTGCAATTTCTCTCTTCTAGCAATAGCTTGATCCGTTTTCACCCAATTTCCCATTGATCCAACAATTTTCTTCAGAGATCTTTCCCCACAATACTTCAAATCCAGATTCTGCACCTGAAGCCAAACTGGGATTATCTTGAATTCCTCCTGTGAAATTGTCGTATCCAGATCCCAAGGTTTCAAGAAAACAGGCTTATTATCAAGGAAGATTTTAGGTCCAAATAGAGCTTTGTCCCTATTCTCCAAAGTAATAAAACTAACAATGAAGATACCCTTATCCTTCATAGCTACCTTATCAACCCCCAAATTCCTCCAAATTCTTCTAAAAAACCCCTCTACTACAGAAATTAGCGGGTTTGCCCCACAAATGTAACAAACTATAGATAAATTCCAAAAATCAATTTCTTCTTGAATGTCATCCATATCAATTTTGATGCAATCAACACTTTTGATCATCATTTAACTCAATTACAGCATCAAATTTTTCCTATAAATTCTTAGAAGCAGAATCAACACGAAAAACAAAAGGTTGAAAATCTGGGTTACCTTGCATATTCGATTTGACCTTCGAGATAGCTTTCATTGCACTAACCCAGTCTGAAAATGTCTGCCTAACCCTTTCTCGCTGCTCCAATTCTTCCATCGAAGCTTCTGGTGAAAGAATTTGCTCCTCCATAAACTTTTCAATATCTGGGTTTACATTTGCATCCTCCATTATTTCACTAGTACTATTTTTCTCCTTATTCTTCTTCGGATTCTTATGTTTCTGTGTTTATATTTGTTTATTTTGCCTAATTTCCGAGGAAGATTGAGTGCGTGTGCCCACTGACATGGCTGCCGAACTTGCTCGGAGGAAAGCGCACACTTTCTCCCCCCTGTGCCTTATTATTATTATTATTATTATTATTATTATTATTATTATTATTATTATTATTATTATTATTATTATTCTTCTTCTTCTTCTTCTTCTTCTTCTTCTTCTTCTTCTTCTTCTTATTATTATTATTATTATTATTATTATTATTATTATTATTATTATTATTATTATTATTATTTAGTTTTTTTAATAAAATTAACCCTCAACGATATAAAAAAAAATCACCTTGTCTGTATACCAATAGTAAAGTGAAGTTATTTTGGGAGGGAGTTTTCTCTCCTAAACTCTACTTTATCTCTATTTTTTTTCCTTCGAATCATTATAATGCTTAAGAATTTAATTACTTTGTATATTTATTAACTATTATGCTTGACTATTTAGCTACATTTCAATAGAAACTTTTATATTTCAATTACTATTAATTTTTAAAACTGAGCATGACTCAGGAATTAATTATCTAGTGTAATGCTAATTGTTAGTTATTTACAATAGCATAATTTTAAATCGAAATATTTTTAAAGCAATTAATTCAGTATTTTACATTTTTTTTATAAAAAAAACCCACAAACTCATAACTGTAATATAACTAGCTTATGTCCCATGCAACGCAATGTTGTTACTAACTTTTATATTGTAAAAAATTGCAATGCTAATTTAATAGTACTTTACGTAAATAATGGTATACATTTTATTTTTATATACCTTTTACAAATATCAAGATTATTGAAGCATTATACTTTATGTTTTAAAAATAAAGTTTAAGCTCTGATCTATAGAGCTTTTTACTTTAAAAATAAAAAATTTGATTAACTTTTTTGACAAAAATTTTTGATTAATACCCGTGTTGTTATATATATTTGGTGTTTAAAAAGCCACAAGGGCGGGTGATGAGAATCGATCCCAGGATCACCTAGAATCGAGAAGAGAGCTCTAACCACTAGAGCTATCCCTCACTCTCAATATATTAATACAAATATAGTATATGCATATATATATGTTACCAAAATGAATTTTCTCTTCAAATTGAAATAAAGTTTGCTGCAAAAATAGTAAAGTTGAAATAAAGAAAAAAAAGTGATAATGTTATATGAATTTTAGATAATAGTATTATATAATAATCAATATGTTCATTTTTTGTAAATAAAAAAATACATAAAGATGTGTAAAAATATTCCAAATGAGTGTATATGGAAAAAATATGATTGTCAACCGGGAGAGAAAATATCATAGGTTATAAAAAGTTTTCTTGGAGTTTTTACAAAAAAAAAAAAAAAAAAAAAAAAAAAAAAAAAAAAAACCGAAATGGAAAATTGGAGGGAAAATTTTTAACCAGTAAATGACATGTTTCATTTCTGATTTTTTTTTTTTTTTTGAAACAAATCAATTCATTAATCAAAAGCCATACGACATCTACAAATGAAATTTAAATCAACAAATAAATAAAATTGAATTAAATAAGGGTATCCTTCATCAAAGCCATGATTGTTGAATAGATCTTGCAATGTGGTACATCTCTCGCACACATCGCTGGAATATACAGCTTTTTCTTAGAGACGGTCTAACGATTTGTTGTATCCGTAAGGATGATTTTCATCTGATTCACTTGAACGCCTTTAAAGATTTGACAACCGTTGCGATCACGGACAAATCTTTACCAACGAACTGATAATAGAGCAAAAGGGATTACCTTTTTAATAATCATAACATACAAAAAAAAACCCTAAAAAAAAAGTAGCTAAACTAATAAAAACTAACGATTCCACCATAAGAGACGAACGAACATCTACACTACTTGTGTAGATTTATTGAAATTTAAATTGCAAAACTAAAAAATTTAACGGGAAAAGAGTAGGAAATAGTCTAATTTCCGATGAAATTACACTACTTTCGGCCTAAACAGCCAAAAAGTTAAAAAAACCTAGAAGAGAGGAAGAGAGGAGGAGCGTTAGGTTTTAAAAAATATTTTTGATTTTGCTTTTAGTATAAAGTTATTGATAAGTTTTCCTAAAATTATAATTGTTAATTAGTTTAATCGGTTAACTACAAAGTATTTAGAAAATAATACCTAAATATTTATACAGAGCACTGTACATTTTGTGTCATAGACTCATAGCCACCCTTTACTACTCTCTATAACCCATACAATTTGGTATTCTCGTCAGCTTGACTTGGTCTTATATACAAGAAATTTAGAAATAAAATACGAAATGCAGGCAAGATCTCCGGAGCCCTAGAAGCTTCAATGTGGTATTTGAAGATAATATTTTTTTAAAGAGTATCCTAAATTCCTAATCAAACCCATACAATTAAACTGAAGATAATATTATTTTATTAAACTCATACATACCATTTCGAGAAAGTTTACTTGAAGATAATATTCAAGTCAATATAAACAACAACGCTGACAAAAATTAGACTAAAAAAAAAAAGATTTTCAGCCGCATCTTAAATACAAATATGTATTTCTTTGACTTTCATACCAACTAAAGAATATCACACCAGTTACGAATTGAACAAAACAAGCCATACTGACCAAATGTTTCCTCTATATAAAGGGTACCAATTTTCTCTAAGAAAACACATCAAACACATCTACAACATTATATCTAGACTTCAATACTTACATTGGTATTAAGTTAACGATCAAACACCACCTTACAACACCTTCTAGCTATTAGAAAGCTTATACGATGAACAATCTTTCATATTTCTTCGTCCTTTGTCTCCTAGCCACCCTATCTCATGCCATAGAGCTCGACTTTTGTGTTGGGGACCCTAGTCTTCCTAGAGGACCTCAAGGCTATGCTTGTAAAGATCCTACAAAAGTCACTACTGATGATTTTGTTTACACAGGATTCCGTGGTGAAAAAACTCCTAACAATGTTTTTGGGAACAATGTGACATTAGCATTTTCAGATGTGTTCCCAGCTTTTAATGGTTTAGGTATATCTATGGCCAGGTTAGACTTCGCCGTAGGAGGAGTAATCCCAGTACATTCCCATCGTACGTCGGAAGTTCTTATTCTGGTTAAAGGTTCAATCATTGCAGGTTTTATTGATACCAATAACACTGCATACTATAAAAGATTAGAGGTTGGTGATGTCATGGTGTTTCCACAAGCCATGCTTCACTTCCAAATCAATGTTGGCAAAACTCCGGCTACTGCATTTGTTAGTTTGAATGGAGCAAACCCAGCACTACAACTCACTCCAACCGCCTTATTTGCTGGGAACTTACCTGCTGACATTGCCCAGAAAATCACACTTGTGAGTCAAAAGGAAGTTATGCGCATGAAGCGAATATTCGGGACAGCTTAACAAAATTTCTTTCCCGAATTATTCTAAATTCCAACGTAATAAATTATGAAGTTTTGCAATAAAAAAAATGTATAAATAATTTATGTCCTTTGTATTCTTTCATTTGTTTGTATCAATAAATACACGGTACCGTACTTGTATTTTTGTTATTTATTTTAAGTTGAATACTGATACATACTTTATTTTCGTCCAAAAAATAAAAAATAAAAAATCCCCCCTTTAATTTTCTTTGACGCTCATCACTTCCTACTTTCCTAGGATAATAATACTTATACTCTCTAACTATACACAGCGTTTTTAGCATAAACTTGTTTTATGACTGATTTCCAATTATTGTATTTTCATATTGTGAAGTCATTATGTATCATAAATTTTTAGTTTGATTCCTAAATAATAGTGTATTATATGTACTCCTAAACTACTATACATGGGTATCTTAAAACTGAACGTCTGATAATATAAAACTCCTCAATTAAAGTGATTTCCATTGATTAGTATTTATAGGGTTACAATGAGATTCTTAATCATATTAGATAACTAACAAGATATGTAAGGATAATCTTATACAAAATATATCATAAACCTAAAAGGAAAATATTCTATAAATATTCTCTATCACACCTCCGCAGTCGGAGCGGGAGCAAATCAGATGCTCAAACTGGATCTAAATCACGCATCGAACGGTAAGTATAGTATGGTAACCCATGATCAAAATGGTAACCCATGATCAAAAGAGAAGTAGTAGACGTGTGTTGGTGATGACGATGAGAAGCAACAGCCACTACCTACATAGAGTAAAGATAAGCGCTGCTTGGCCGGAGGAGGAGGAGAAGAGCCGCGCACAAACTTGGGCCAAGTTGCAGAAGAAGAAGCTAAGGGATCAAATCATCATCGAGGAGAAGACACTACACTACTACGAGAAATCACAGTTGAAGAAAAACAAATAAGATAGCCTAAATCCCACCACTTGACCATTAGGAATTACTTACCTCTAGAAAAAAAGGAAAAAAAGACCACACAACAAGATAAATTCCACCAACTTAAAACAAGTAGCCCTTGGACTTAAAGAAAGACGTAGTCCACCGCATGCACTTGCGATAAAAGTAAAAAAAAAAAAATTAAAAAAGTCAAAAAAAAGTTGTTGCTTGTGTAAAAAATCCAACACCTCCCTCTAAGTTGTTATTGTACGTAGTTTAACAAGGCTCCAAGTCCAACCAAAGAAGAACACCTCCGCTGGGAGCTTGGGAAGGGGGCTTGGAGCAGGACGACAACTAAGGTGGTGGAGGGCGACTTTGTTGATTGTGTTGTTGCTGCCAAGGAATATTCTGCCAATAACGACATCAAGAAAAAGAAGACTAACAAAGGGGTGGTTCGTCTCGTAGGTCTGGTTCATCCAAGACTACTATTAGTCATTGGATACACCATGCAAAATGCAAATCACTAATTAGACTAATGAAGGAGGACTGTGAGTGTGCAAGGTGGCGTATTAGGTGGAGAACCAAAAGGTAATAAAGGTGGTGCACGAAGCTCCTGTGTGTGGTTGGAAGTCAGAGCACATAAGAGGCTTCCGGTGTTGGTCAACCATCGTAATCCATAATTAAATTGCGGAAGGAAAAAAAAAATGTCTTTATGTAATCGTTTGTGAATGTCACCGGTGGGTTTAGTTTTCAAACTAACCCATCAGCAGGGGAACAAAAATTTGTATTTTTTAAAACAAAAATTTAGATAATATAAAACTCCTCAATCAAATGATTTCCATAGATCAATATTTATAGGGTTACAATGAGAGTCCTATTAATATTAGGTGACTAACGAGATATGTAAGGATATACTTATACAAAATATATCATAAACCTAAGAGGTGATTCTCTATCACTAATAAACTGATATTATAAATTATACTCTGTGACAAATTATTTTTCCATTATGTTATTCCGCGACTATTACAATACTTCGTATAAAATATTATCAGCATATAATACATGCACTATTATCATTAGGGTGTATTATAATATCTGTTTTTTCCATTGTTAAAATTTACGGATTTTTCACCAAATACCACTGAGTTCTTTCGTAATTCACCATATACCACACAAAATTTTCTAATACACCAAATACCACTGAGTTTTAGGTAAATGTCACAACATACCATTTCCGTTAACGGTGTTAATCATTAAAGTTAATTATGCCACGTGGCAGCTTGTAATTGGTGATTATTAATGTTATTTATTTAATTAACTAACTTTAAAAAAAATTAAAAAAAAAAAAATAACACCTCCAACTCAACCACTGTTGCCACCAGCCCAGCCCCGACCTCTACCCCCGGCTGGCCGCCTGGTCCATTTCCCGGCCGGCCGGCGACCATTCCCTTCCCCTCCTCTTTCCCGTCGCGACCCACCCACCTATTTAAACCCAAAACCCGACTGAAACCCCACCCATGGAGCTTGCGTAATTGATGAATTTGATGAATGGAGATGTCGTCTTGTTGCTGCTGGTGAAGATCTTCAAGTTCGTCGTCTAAATCCATGGCGGAAGAATCCATTAAAGCCGGTAACTCGAGTAATTACCCTCAGCAACAAACCTTCTTTCAAAACACGAATACACTCCATTTGCACAAACCAAGTTCGAAAAAAACGAAAACCCCATTTAGGGATTCCAGATTTTGGGGAAACCAATTCGCAATCAAATCCGAAAAAAACGAAAACCCCATTTGCACAAACCAAGTCCCCTTCAAGATTAACCCTAACCCACGACCTAATTTAGGGATTCCAGAATTCGGGGAAACTAATTCAATCATAGTAGAAAACACACAAATTGCAATCGGAACAAGCATTAAATCATAATAACGATTCTCAATTTCATCAGAATCCTTCAAATGGAGATGAGAAAGTAGAGAAGAGAGTTGATGATGAAGAGGAGAGAGAGAGATGCGGCGGAGTTAAGGGTAATTGTGGAGAATCGACGGTGGTTGTTGCAATGGTTGGGAGGAAGAGGAGAGAGATTCCCAAGCTCCGAGAAGGATGAAACTGCCGCCGGTGAATGCCATTGAAAATAGCCCCATTGTAGTTTGATGGTTTTCTGGGAATTGGAGCTTGATATTCTGCAATGGACAATCAAGAAATGGAGATGGAAGAAAGTTGAGAGATTGGTATTTGGTGGTGGCAGCAGGTTTTTTTTTTGTTAATTTTTGTTATTTTTTTGGTTTTTTTTTTATAATTAATTAAATAATTTAGAAAGGAACCAATCACAAGCTGCCACGTGGAATTATTAGCCTTAATGACTAACGGTGTTAACGTCCGTTAGTCATTAATGGTATGTTGTGACATTTACCAAAAACTCAGTGGTATTTGGTGTATTAGAAAATTTTGTGTGGTATATGGTGAATTACGAAAGAACTCAGTGGTATTTGGTGAAAAATCCGTAAAATTTAAAACTATTTTTTTTTAATGCAATCAAACTACTCTAAAATAATGTTATATACCACTCTAGACAACTCAAAAAAGCAATTAATTTTAGGTTTTTATTTGGAAAAATTGGTTTTAATAATCCCTACTTTGCCCGATTTTCTTTTAATAATCCAACTTTAGATTATTTTGGAATAATCCGAACTTTGGGCAATGTTTTCTTTCTTCAGTCCCAAATCGGTCATCAAAAGTCAACGACCAATTATAACAGGTTATATGACATGTGTCAAATTATGATTAGTCCAATCAAATTATAAAAATTAAAAAAAAAAGAAAAAAAAAAAACTAGCAGCCCCTCCACCTCACCCTCACACTAACTCCAACCCAGCCACCACCATCTCCACCCTTACCCTACACCTAACACCACAGCCCAGCCTTAACTCCACCCAGAAGCCACCAAACACCGCCGTTTAGCTCCCCAACTCCCCATTTCACAAATAACCACCAACCACATTTGCCCCGCAACAACACCAACAACTCGTCACGCCCGAGTAAATAGTTCTACAAATTAGGAGATCAGCTCGCTTTCCCTACCTTTTTGGATGCCGAAATCCTCACAGCACTCGCAACAACAACAACCCGCCACCAATTGCTCCTAGGTGGAGGTTAGGGTGAGGGTGATCTGAGGGTGGTTTCCGTTAAAGTGGTTTCTTGGGACGGGGAATAGGAAGAGGCTGTGATTTTGGGGGATGGGGAATAGGAGGGGGGCTGCGGTTTACCAGCGTCAGAGAGAGAGGGAGTGGGAGCTGCCTGTCAATGGTTAGGTGGCCGGATATTTGGGAAATGGGGTTTGGTTGGGGTGAGAACTGTGAGGAGTGGGGCAGTGTGTGTTTTTTTTTAAAAAAATTTATTTCTTAATTGTTTTTTGGCATTTTTTTAACCAATAACTTGCGAAATTTGTCATTTAAAAAAAATACAAAACTTATTCAATCGGCAGTCACCGCTCATTGGGATTGAAGAAAGAAAACAACCCCCAAAGTTCGAATTATTCCAGAATAATCTAAAGTTGCGATTATTAAAAGAAAATCGGGAAAAGTTGAGATTATTAAAACCAATTTTTCCTTTTTATTTTCACCAAATACCCCTAAGTTTTATCTTAATTCATCAAACACCCACAAAATTTTTTAAATTCACCATATAACCACATGTCATATCCGTTAACTCAGCTAGTCATTAACATTAATTGTGTCATGTGGCAGCTTATAATTGATTCTTATTAATATTATTTATTTAATTATATAATTAATTAACTTCTAATTTTTTTTTAAAAAAAACACCACTAACTTAGCCACCGCCACCCCTAGCCCAGCCTCGACCCCCACCTCCGGTTGGCCGGCACCTGGCCCAGTTCTCGGCTAGCCGACGCCCATCCCTCTCCCTTGCCGGCGACAACCCCGACCCCAGCCTTCTCCATTTCCCCCCTTCCCGCCGTACCTCACCTCGAATCCCCTCTCCCTCCATGCCTTGAACTTAAAAAACCCCTCCTCACCTTTGCCGAAAACCCCTTCGTCGGCAGCTTAAACTGTAATTCCCCTCATGATTGCTTTAAACGAATTTAATATACTACTCATACAACCAAGATGAATCTTTCTCTTAGGGACCTCATGTATTAAAGATACTTCTCAGTTAAGCGTGCTTGGCTGGGAGTAGTCTTAAGATGGGTGACCTCCTGGAAAGTTTTCCCAAGGTGCGCATGAGTGAGGACGAGAAAATGTGTTGGAAGGACTTGTGTTGGTTTGTGAGGACAGTTGTTGGCCCTTGATGTGCATTTCGTAACAAAAGTCCACATCTTGATTTGGGTTCAAGGTGTTACAAATGATATCAGAGCAACCCTGCGACCGCGTGCTGATCTTGGATAATTAATCCTATGTCAGTCGCCTAGCGGGGGAGGATTCTGGGGCTATATAGTCATATTCAGACTGGATGTAACACTTTGGCTACCCAGAGGCCGTCAGGGCGTAATACTTGTCCCTAGGGTTCTAAGCGCAACGAGGGCGTTGCCATTCTCAAGTGGGGGTGTATGTAATACCCCTCATGATTGCTTTAAAGGAATTTAATATAGTACTTATATTAACAAGATGCATCTTTCTTTTAGGGAGCTCATGTGTTAAGATACTTCTTAGTTAAGCGTGCTTGGCTAGGAGTAGTCTTCGGATGGGTGACCTGCTGGGAAGTATTCCCAAGGTGCGCATTAATTAGTGAGAACAAAATGCATCGAAAGTACTTGTGTTGGTTTGTGAGGACGGTTGTTGGCCCTTGATGCACATTTCGTGACAATACGGCCCTACCCTTATTTAGGGTCGGGGTGTTACACAAACCCTCTCCCACGGGTTTTCGTCACCCAACTTGCCGAAAACCACCACCCCCAAACCCTAAAACACCAAAATCAATACCCTAGATTTTGGTTTTAGGGTTTTGGTGTATGTGGTGGTTAAGTGGGGTGGAGACGGCATGGGGAGGGGCGAATTGGGTTCACCGACGCGAGGGAGGGGGTTAGGGTGCCGACGGTAGGTAGGCTAAGGGAGGGTTTTTCGATCGAGGAAGAGTCGGGGGTTTTTAGGGTTCAAAAAGGGTGGTTCAAGCTAAGGGAGGGGGAGGGGCGCCACTGGGGGTCGAGTTCAGGGGTGGCGCCTATGCAGGGGTTCAGGGTGGAATCTGCGCTAGCGGGGAGGTCGAAACAGGGTGGTTGCTGGGCTAGGGGACGTGGGCGGCTAGGTTTTAATTTTTTTTGATAATTAATTATATAATTATTCTGCTGCCTATTTATAGTTTTTATTTTTTTATAGGGCGTTTTTTATATTTGTATGTAATTATGATAGTAGATCATCAATAGGTAAATTTTTTTCCCTTCCTATCATAGCCACCTCATCCTACCCCGCATCCCCATCCCTTTGGCCTTCCCCAAAATTCCTGCGGCCACCCACACTTAGCTTATACCTGGTTATTGGGCAAGTCGGGTCAGGGTCGATGTAGGTCGATTGCGGGTTGGGTCAAAGAGGTAACATTTTATAAGGTCAACATCGGGTCGGGCCATTTCGGGTCGCAGGTTAATAACGAGTCGATGTTGGATGGGCCAACAAAATATCAATTAAAATAAATATTGGATAAAGCCATTATTAAGTATATATTAATACAAATTTATCTATATAAATACTTTTACATTTTCGAATTTCTTTATCTATTAAATTGGAAAAATATTTTGGCCCTATAATGACCCACCCAATAAGGGTCTTGTCCATTAAATGCCTGCTTGGCCCTAACCCTATTATCATTAGGTTACCCTGCCCAATAACCAGGTCTACCAACACCTACCCAAATTATATTCAACCCCCACCCTCGTACTTCAAGTCAATAAAACAATGACGGTGATCAAATTATTTTAGACACTACGTATTTATTATGAGAGAAATTAATTTAAGATAATGTTATTCAAGTCAATAAAACCATGACAGTGATCAAATTATTGGATTAATTGACTAAAAATCTCAAATTATTCCTTTGACTTTCATATATACAAAATAAACAATATCATACCCTTTTTGAACAATTGAACAAGTCAAGCCATAAAGACTAAAAACTGTTCCTGTATATAAAGGGTGCCAATTGCCGCTAAGAAAATGCAAGAAACCAATCCGTAATATAAAAGCTATCCTTCAACACTTATACTTGTTTTAACAATCCAACGCCAACTTTCTAGCTATAGCAAATTAACAAGCTTGCATAATACTGAGCAATCTTTCATTTTTATTCGTCTTTTGTTTCTTTTCCACTTTGTCCCATGCCATAGAGTTCCGACTTTTGTGTTGGGGATCCTAGTCTTCCTAGAGGACCTCAAGGATATGCTTGCAAAGATCCTGCTAAAGTTACAACTGATTATTTTGTTTACACGGGTTTCCGAGGTGAAAAAACTCCTAACAATGTTTTTGGGAACAACGTGACATTAGCATTTTCAAATGTGTTCCCAGCCTTTAATGGTTTAGGCATATCTATGGCTAGGTTAGACTTTGTCGTAGGAGGAGTAATTCCAATACACTCTCATCGTACATCAGAAGTTCTTATTTTGGTTAAAGGTTCTATCATTGCAGGATTTATTGATACAAACAACACTGCATACTATAACAGATTAGAGATTGGTGATGTGATGGTTTTTCCACAAGCCATGGTTCACTTCCAAATCAACGTTGGTAAAACTCCGGCTACTGCCTATGTTAGTTTGAATGGTGCAAACCCAGCATTACAACTCACTCCTACCTCTTTATTTGCTGGGAATTTACCTGCTAACATTGCCCAGAAAATCACACTCTTAAGTCGTAAGGAAGTTATGCAAATGCAGCGAATATTCGGCGCAGCTTAACCAAACTCTCCTTTCCTGGATTATTCTAAGTTCCCAAAATAAAAATGAAATAAAGTAATTAAAAGAGTGTATAATTGAATTACATATGTCCATTGTATTCCTTCAGCTTTTTTTATACTAATGAATATATTTGTAACATATACATATATAATATCCTCCTTTTTCTTTGATGCTCATTAGCTCATCCATTCTTAGGACAATACTAGCTTCATCCTTTCGTATGTTTTTAGTTGACACATTTTAACATGAACACTATACACACACTTTTCTTTAACTGTGTCGTTTTGTGATTTATACATAATTAAAAAAGTATAGTCATGTGGCCTGGCCGGGGTTAAAACCCTTACATTTTTCCTAAGAAAAACCATAATACAAAATATACTAGAGAAAGAAATTTAGGGCAATTATCACCAAGTGATTTTGTAACACTTTCCAAAACAGAGACTTGTAGCAGAAGAAAATACTTACATACAGTAACTTTTATTAACAAGAATAGTATTGTAATTTCTCTCTCTTCAACAACTATTGTATTGATTTAACATGAATTTGATGATCAATTGATCATAAACTAACTTTTGCGTTGAAATGGGAAACGTTTTACAATACTTAGCTTAAAACAAATCATGGAAGATTAATCTCGTACATCCTGTAAATGCCCGAATACAACAACAATTAATAAAGTTCCAAAGGCTGGAACCCAAAAGAAAAGTATTAAAAGGGTGAACAAGAAGCAGTTTCATAAAAGGAACAACCAACAGTTATTCTCGATTAGGAACATTATTATCAAAGTTGTTCTTGCGTGGGAACAAGCATTGCGATTAGTAAATCACATTGGGGGGGATTTAATTGAGTCCAAAATGGTTGTAACAAAGGTATTATTACCTTATTATTTAGTGAAGTTTGACTTTAAATCCTAAATGGATCATGGTATTTTTTCTTCTGGGCGCAAGAATTGAAGTTTCCACGTAAAAATCTTTCTTCTACTTTTACTAGTTCCTTTGCTTAACGTTTAATTTCCGGATAAAAATTTAGAACACCTGCTTCTATTACCATTTATCCCAGCCCATGGCCTCTTGCAAGTATTCCATCTAAAAAACCTATTGCATTGCACTTTAGATTCACATGGAACAATAATATAGTTGTTGAGGATTATGCTTGGGAAGTATTAATTGTTGTGGAAGTATTTATTATTTTGTAGATTTTTTACCTTTTTGTAATAAAAAGAATTGAACAAGGAGGAAATTTTGCAAGTAATTGTCATTTAACAGACCACATCAACCATTCTAATTTTGTTGGAGCTACCTCATATTTATAAGAGGTTTGAGAAACCAAAAATTAAATAAGAAGAAGCCATTTTTTGGCCAATAGCTAACTCTTTGCTTCACTATTCTTATAACAAAGATAAAAGTGATTAGGTATTAGTTCCCTAAGTTTAGCTTAGTTAAGGGAAATTGGCATTGGGCGATGTTGTCTATATCTCAATTAATTGGTGAGAATAGAGATGGCAATGGATCCAGATCCGATCCGGATCTGCGGACCCGTATCCGTTTTTGACGGATCTAGATCCTGAAAATTTGGACCCGACGGATCCGGATCCGGATCCGAATCCACTGCTGAAAAACGGATCTGGATCCGTATCTCACTTTGGAATCCGAATCCGGATCCGTTTACCCGTTTTTAAAAAATATATATATATCATTTACTCTTTGGCTCTCAATGTTTATGGTCTGTACTAATTGCTATCACCCAAGTAGAAACAAGCAGAGTTTTAACAATTCAGAGAGCTGCTTTGTTGTTTGTTGCTTTGGTGATCTTTTTAGTGCTGCTGTTGTCCTTTGGTGTTGTTGTGTTTCAAACTTTCAATCCTAATGCTGGCTGGTGGCTGCTATTTTGCTATTAGATTCAGCTACTTTGCTTCTTGGGAATGTTGGGATTATTGGATTTTGTTTTATAAAAATTGTTGTTTTTATTAAGAAATTCATATAAAAGCAAAAGGATCCGTTTTGGACCCAGATCTGGCAGATCCGACGGATCTGGATACGGATCCTCGTGTTCAGATCCAGATCCAGATCCGACGGATCTGGATCCAAGGTCTGAAAACGGATATGCATCTGGATCCAGACAGATCCGGTCCAGATCCGGCCCGTTGCCATCCCTAGATGAGATGAATGTGCTCCAATATACACTAATATTATTAAAAATAAAAATTAAATAAAATAATACCCTCCACAATATAAAATATCACCTTGTCTATATACCAATACTAAAGTGGAGATTTTTTGGGAGGAAATTTACTCTCCTAAACTCTATTTTTATCTCTTTTTAGTTCCACAAAATTAATAAATTGCTTAAGAATTTATTAATTCATATATTTATAACTATTGAGTTACATATCAATAGAAACTTTTATATTTCAAATACTATTAATTTTAAAAACTGAGCGGGTCATCAAAAATTATATAGTGCAATCCTAATTTTTAGTTATTTACAATAGCATAATTATATATCGAATATAGTCTCGTCAACTTGACTTGGTCCTTTGTTTTTTTTTTTTTTTTGTTTTTTTGAAGAAAACTTGACTTGGTCTTATATACAAGTAATTATTTAGAAATAAAATACAAAGCGTAGGCAAGATTTCCGGAACCCTAGAAGCTTGAATGTGAAATTTGAAGATAATATTTTTACAAAGAGTATCCTAAATTCCTAATCAAACCCATACAATTTAATTGAAGATAATGTTATTTTATTAAAGTGATACATACCATTTCGAGAAAGTTTAATTGAAGAAATATTCAAGTCAATAAAACAACAACGCTGACAAAAATTGGACTTAAAAAAATAAAGACAGATTTTCAGCCGCAGCTAATCACTTCTTTAAATGCAAAGCACGTATTTCTTTGACTTTCATACCAAATAAAGAATATCACACCCTTTACGAATTGAACAAAACAAGCCATAGTGCCAGACTGACCAAATATTTCCTCTATATAAAGGGTACCAATTGCCTCTAAGAAAATACAACAAACCAATCCACAACATTATATATCTACATTTCAATACTTACATTAGTATTAAGTTAACGATCTAACACCACCATACACCACCTTTCTAGATATTAAAAGCTTACACGATGAACAACCTTTCTTATTTCGTCGTCTTTTGTCTCTTAGCCACTCTATCTCATGCCATAGAGATCGACTTTTGTGTCGGGGATCCTAGTCTTCCGAGAGGACCTCAAGGATATGGTTGCAAAGATCCTGCTAAAGTCACAACTGATGATTTTGTTTACACAGGTTTTCGTGGTGAAAAAACTCCTAACAATGTTTTTGGAAACAATGTGACATTAGCATTTTCAGATGTGTTCCCAGCCTTTAATGGTTTAGGCATATCTATGGCCAGGTTAGACTTCGCCGTAGGAGGAGTAATTCCAGTACACTCCCATCGTACGTCAGAAGTTCTTATTTTGGTTAAAGGTTCAATCATTGCTGGATTTATTGATACCAACAACACCGCATACTATAAAAGATTAGAGGTTGGTGATGTAATGGTGTTTCCACAAGCCATGCTTCACTTCCAAATCAACGTTGGCAAAACTCCGGCTACTGCATTTGTTAGTTTGAATGGAGCAAACCCTGCACTACAACTCACTCCCACCGCCTTATTTGTTGGGAACTTACCTGCTGACATTGCCCAGAAAATCACACTTTTGAGTCAAAAGGAAGTTATGCGGATGAAGCGACTATTCGGCACTTCTTAACAAAATTCCTTTGCAAAATTATTCTAAATTCCAACATAATAAATTATGAAAGTTTGTAATAAATTTTTTTTATGTATAATTATTTTATGTCCTTTGTATTCCTTCATCTTTTTGTGTTAATAAATACTCCTTGTATTTTTGCTATTTATTTTAAGTTGAACAATATGATACGTAGTATTGATGTATTCTTACATAATTGTATTAATATATAGTTACAGGTAATATTATGCTTTCATCAACACACATCTGTACATAACCTGATTTTTTTTTTTAATCATTGGATTCTTAAAAATAAATTGCTTAATGATTAGATTATGAAACTCAAATTTTCCTTTATTTTATCATTTTGATAGAAATTATAATTATGATAATATTTATCGCATATTAGAATAGATGTTATGTATATTTTGTATCCTTATCGTATTAGGTTTTCTAACATGATTAGGACTAGGATTGTAAACTCTATATATATTGATCAATGGTACACACTCCAAGTCGAGGAGTTTTCCCGAAATCTAATATGGTATCACAACTTAGGTTTTAGATCTCAATTTTTTATTTTTTCCAAAATTTGGTTTTATTTTTTAGTTTTTTAATTGGGACATTTTTACTGTGCCATCATTAAGCTTCCGCACCAGCTTTTTGTTTTTCTCACTTCTTTGATTTCGGCCTTACTCCATGGCTAAGGACTCCGACAATCCCCTGTCTCCTCCTCCACCTTCAACGGAATACCACCCGGCCCTTTCGGTTAATAATATCAAGAATCCAATCCCGTTGATTCTTGATCGAGAAAAAATTCAATACTCAAATTGGCTGGAGCTATTCGAGGTTCATTGTCACGCATTTAACGTCCTCAATCACATTGACTCCACCCTTCAAAAACCGACTGATATTTCATCGTTGTTGTGGTTGCGACTTGACTCTATTGTCAAGCAATGGATATATGGTACTACCTCGATCGACCTTCTCCAAACCGTCCTGTGCAAAGGTGACTCTGAACTGTGGAATAAATTAAAGGATATCTTTCAAGACAATAAAAATACGAGGGTTGTTTACCTCGAAAACCAGTTCAATACGCTTCACCTTTCCAATTTTACGGACATTTCAAGCTACTGCCATCAATTGAAGAACCTAAAGGACTAACTAGCTGTTGTTGATCAACCCATAACCGAGCAAAAACTCGTAATCCACCTTGTATCAGGTCTTGTGAACAGCGATTACGACACTATTGCAACGATCATTCAACAGACTGACCCCTTACCATCCTTTGAATCTGCAAGATCAAGACTCCTTCTTGAAGAAACTAGAAGACCAAACAATCAAGGGAGTCAAGCATCCTCTTTTCTCTCGCAACATTCCAATTCGACCGCAAGTTCCACCGCTCAAACAACATCCCCAACGCAACAGCAGCAGGTGCGGCCTGGCACTGGTGGCACCGACAGAGGCACCGGTCAGGGCAGGGGGCGTGATGGCGGCGGATCAGCTAAAGGGGGCAAGGGGAAGGGTCGGGGCAGAGACTCAACCCAACAACAACAACAGCAACAAAACTCGCAAGCCCCACAATGGGCTCCAGGTGCGCCTTGGGCCCAACAACCACAACAACATCAATTTTGGGCACCAGCTCCTTTCCCCTTCCCTCAGCAAGCCCAATCTCAGGCACGACCAACTGCTCAACCACAAAGATTTGCAAACGTAGCACGATATCCACAATCGGCTTATCAAAACCCGTATCTGGTCTATTCGGCTCCTAATTATGGGACCCCCATGACTCCTACCGAGTTGGGAAACTCTTTTCCTACTATGACTCTACCAGAGGACAACTCTTGGTACATTGATTCGGGCGCGACGTCTCACATGACCAACAATTCAGGTACTCTCATGCCCTTGTTTAATTTGAGCACCAATTATCATATCTTAGTTGGTAATGGACATCGCATTCCCATAAAAGGTTATGATCACACCATTTTTCCTAACACTAAACCCCCTCTTGCCCTTCGGGATGTTTTATTAGCACCTCAACTAGTTAAAAACCTATTTTCAGTGAAGGATCTTCGTACGGGGAAGGTAATAATGAGATGCAATAGTTTGGGGAACTTATATCTAGTCACTGCAAACACCAATCCTTCTACTTGCCTTGCCACAACTTTCACTGCCACCTACTCATCCACTTGGCCAACCCTCTAGGGCATCCGAGAAATCCTGCTTTAAGTGTGCTTAGGTCTAGAAATTAATTCCATTGAATAAGAAGCATGACTTCAATTTTTGTGTTTCTTGTTAATTAGGAAAACATATTCGTCTGTCGTTTTATACTTCTAATAGTATTTCTACTACTGCTTTTGAGATTATTCATGTTGTCTTGTGGACATCACCTATTCGTAGTACTAATGGTCACAAATATTATCTTGTTTTATTGGATGATTTTACCCACTTTGTCTGGACTATACCTCTAAAATTCAAATCACAAGCTTTTCAATATTTTTTGAACTTTAGACCCTATGTGTCGACTCAATTTGAACGTCCTATAAAATTGTTCCAAAGTGACCATGTTAGAGAAATTGATAATGACCCTTTTAAACTACTTTGTGTCACAAATGGGTTAATTTTTCGTTTCTTTTGTCCACACACGTTCTCTCAAAATGGGAAGACCGAACGCATGATTCGCACTTTAAATAACGTTTCTCGCACTCTACTTATTCATGCTTCCATCCCACCCTCCTATTGGGCTCATTCTCTAGAAACGGCAACCTATCTCATTAACATATTACCCACCAAAGATCTCTCTAATAACACCTCGGCCTTTGCTTTGTTTTGCAAAACGCCATCATATGATCATTTGCGAGTCTTTGGTTGTCTATGCTTTCCTAATCTCTCGGCTACAGCCCCTCACGAATTAGCCCCTAGATCCACTCCATGTGTCTTCTTAGGCTACCCTTCAAATTATCGTGGATATAAGTGTCTAGACCTCTCCGCAAATAAAATTATTCTTTCCCGTCACGTCACTTTTGATGAGTTGACGTTTCCGTTTCGTAGTTTGAGTACCTTTCGGAACTCAGATTATAGCTTCCTTGAGGATAGTGGCCCGAGTCCCATGTTGTCTACTTTTTGGCAGCACCCTAACTCAAACCAACCTCACACACAAGCTGCCCCAGCCCACGCTATTCAGCAGCCCACCACTATAGGAAGCCCAGCGACGCTCGGTCACTTATAACTCGTAGTCAACGAGGTATTTTCAAATCCAAACCCAAATACAGCCATGCTAATTTAATGTGACTATCTCCTCTCATAAATCACTGCTAACTAAGTCATATAAAAATGCACTTTTTGACTCTAACTGGAAAGCAGTGATGCAAGATGAATGTGATGCTTTTTAATATAGGGACTTGGGATTTGGTACCTAGGCCTATGGGGGTGAATATTGTTAATTGTATGTGGTTATTTAAACACAAATTCAAGTCTAATGGTGTCCTTGAAAGGTACAAATCTCGTCTTGTTTGTGATGGCAGGTTGCAGGAGGTTGGTGTGCATTGTGATGAGACTTTCAGTCCAGTAGTTAAACCGGCCACTATTCGTACTGTTCTCAGTTTAGCTTTGGCTTAAAATTGGTTGATTCATCATTTAGAAGTCAAAAATGTCTTTCTTCATGGTAATTTGCAGGAAACTGTTTATATGCATCAACCTCCGGGTTTTGTTGATCAGCAAGCACCCTCCTATGTATGTCGACTTTGTAAGGGTATATATGGGTTGAAACAAGCTCCTTGAGCTTGGTACCAGCGCTTTACGAATTTTTTGGTCAGATTGGGTTTTGTCATTGCTAAGAGTGACAACTCTCTTTTTAATTTTCGACAGGGTGATGATATGACATATTTGCTTCTATATGTTAATGATATTATATTAGCTACCTCTTCTGACAGGTTGCGTGCAGGGATCATATCTTAGTTGCAAACTGAGTTTCCTATGTCTGATTTGGGCCCTCTGAGTTATTTTTTAGAGATTGCGGTTATCCGTAATCCTTTTTATTTGCTACTTTCTTAGAAAAAGTATGCCCAGGAGATTTTAGAGCGTGCAGGTATGGGCTCTTGTAAACTTGCAGCTACTCCAACTGACACTAAGTCCAAACTTAGTGCAAATTCAAGACTACCTTTTCGGGATCTTACTTTGTATCGCAATTTAGCAGGTGCTCTTCAATACCTTACTTTCACTAGGCCTGATATTGCCTATGCGGTGCAACATATGTGTCTTTTTATGCATGATCCTTGGGAATCTCATATGATACTTTGAAGCGCATTCTGCACTATATTCAAGGTACCATTAATCCTAGCTTACATTTATATCCGTCTGCTCCTGCTCGTTTGATTACTTACACTGACGCTGACTAGGGATGTTGTCCCGACACCTGTCGTTCCACATCGGGTAATTGCTGCTTTCTTGGGGACAACCTAGTTTCTTGGTCATCTAAGCGTCAACATACATTATCTAAATCGAGTGAAACAGAATATCGAAGCGTCGCAAACGTTGTCTTTGAGGCTTGTTGGCTTCGTAACCTTTTAATGGAGCTACATTGTCCTCTTCGTCAGGCTACTATTGTTTATTGTGATAATGTTAGCGCTATCTACCTTTCTAGCACCTGGTACAACACCAACGCACCAAATTAAACATGTGGAGATGGATATTCATTTTGTTCGAGAAAAGGTTGCATAAGGTCACATTCGGGTTCTACATGTTCCTTCCAAACATATTTGCGGACATTTTCACAAAAGGCCTTCCACGAGACTTATTTTTGGAGTTCAGATCTAGTCTTAGCATATGACCTCCTCCCGCTATGACTGCGGAGGTGTGATAGATATTATATTTATGATAATATATGTCGCAGATTAGGATAGATGTTATGTATATTTTGTATCTTTATCTTAGTAGGTTTCCTAACATGATTAGGACTAGGATTGTAAACTCTATATATATTGATCAATGGTACACACTCCTGGTTGAGGAATTTTCCCGAAATCTAACACATTTCTTTAATTTTTAGACCTTTGTATTGGCACGGGCATAAAATAGTGCTTAATTATTTATATTTAGTGTTAAACTAGTGTATTGACAAGTGTGTCAAATTTGATGAATGTAAACAAAACATAAGCGCTAATGTCAAACTCAATAATTTTAAGTCTAACAAATATTTTTACCCAACCCTCTTAACGTTAATGCCTTAGTCCAAATATTAGTAAAAATATTATGACATGATTGGTCTTATACAGTTATACTCGCACGATCTTGTAAGAAAAATTTGTGAATAGCAGTGAGATGAGCACCGTCAAAAAAATTTAGTGAAATGCTAAAGAAATTTCCGCAGCCCTAAAAACATGAATGTCAACCTTCTTCCAAGATTTGGTAAGCGTCACCGATGACAATGACAAAATTATTGTGGATTAGATTCAAAATATTTGAGATGTTAACAGCTGCATCATTTTGGTCCTTCTTTGAATAATATGTTAGACTTTTACTTTCATCGAATCTTAAAGGCTAAACAATATATGACCTATTAAAAAGTCAAGCCACCCATACACCATATTTTGTTTAGATAAAGTAGAGTTGGCAAAAGCTAACACGATACGAACCGGATATAAAAAAAATTGGGTCAGTATTAAGGGTCAATATGACACAACATATTTAATTATACAACAGGTCGATAGTGTTGGGATTCTCAATCACGAAATTTGCACAACTCAACTCGCCAAAAAAAAAAATAACAAAAAACCACAATAGTCTATGAATTGAATTATTGATAAATATATTGAACGAGGCTAATAATTTTTCATATAACACAACAACCTGACACGAATCAGACACGGAAAAAACAGATTAGTGTCAAAGGTTTACGACTCAATAACCTATAAAAATACACTAAAGATAAATAATCATAAAATACCAAAAACATACTTTTATATAATTAAAAAACATTAAACTGTTTAAGTTGGCCCTAAATGACAATAAGGAACTACTGAAAATATTGAAAATTCTAATATAGTCTTATGACTTTTGACTACCACTTTTTTGTAAAATGGACAGCTGAGATTGTTTTACTTTTGATTTATCTTTAATGAGTAATTTTAATTAAAAAAATATTTTTTTAATTATTTTATATATATTTTTTATTTCTAGAATTTCTTTGTTTTTTTGAAAGAATTCCTAAAAGACATTAAATTTCATTAATTAAAGCCATACGACATCTACAATTGACAATTAACGATAATGACAACGAATTTAACAAAATCAAACAAGAATTAATCGGGGATGGGCTAAGAACCCAAATACATAAATATAACAATTCAGCACATTCTCGATTCGTTGTCTCATACAACTTTTTGAGTGGATCCGTCATCGCTTTGTAATTTTGTGAGAAAGTAAATTCTTGTGCGGATTCCGTAACCCGAATCTGAACCATAATCAATCGTAGCCCCGCACAACAAAAGACCAAATTAAACACAAATAAAACCTTGTCTTTCGAAGGAGATAAACCCATTCTTTCGAGGGAGATATTATTGTAACCTAATAAACAAAAAGCTTGGGGCTTTTCACCGCTGAAATCCGATGGAAGCCCCTTCAAAATTGACAATGGAGGCTAGAGTTTAGGAGAGAGTAGCTAGAGAGAAAGGAGGCTAGGGTCTTTTAAAAACCAATCTAATCTAATTTAGCGTAAAATAAAAGTTTTACTTTTAGAATTTCGAAAATAATTAAAAAAAAAAATATTTTTAATTAAAATTACTAATTAAAATAAATAAAAATAAACAAATAATCTCAACCGTCCATTTTAAAAATTGTGATAGTCAAAAGTCATAAGATTACATTATAATCATCTATGAAGATATGAGAAAACAATAAACTGTTGAAGGAACTACTCAAAATATAAGGAACAATGCTACTCTAAATATTTAACCAATCACTGAACAATATGAAAATTCACTCATCTTTAACAATATAAGTGAGTCAGTCTTATTCAGTAGAGGCACCAGTTCATATATAAATATTGACAGGAAATTGGTAAAGGGTGAAGTTGGCCCTAAATGATATGATGTTCTAATATCATAAGCTTAATTGTCTCAATTGGGTGACGTACATTTGTGGGCAGAAGTAAAATCACTGTTGCAAAATTAATAGCTTAATTGATTAGATATTTAGAGGTTATATGCATTAATGCATGTGATACCCAAGTCCAGATGCTAATGTGATTTGTACTACCATTTGTGCAATTGTGACTCGCGATATACCAAAAATATATACAAGTATAATTCAGTTTGGAGCTTGTTGCTTTGTTGATCTCATCAACATTAAAATATCGTACTCACTTGCATTGTATATTAAAAATTTGACACACATACCTTATTCATATGCTGACGGAATAAATTTAATTAAATTTTAACGAAGTATGATTATAAAACCTATACCATTAAATATAATATCTAAATCAATAAACTAATGATGATGACAAAATTTTTGGATTAAGTTAAAACAACTTATCCCCTAAAACTTGTTTGTTAATAAATGTTCAAAAGAAAAAAAATTAATTCTATGTGATTATGATAATAACATATGAAAGTAATTAATAAATCTTTAATTTGTATATTAATAAAGAGAGAGATCAAAATGAAGTGAGGAACAATTTTAAATAAGCCACCAAAAGACCATTTCGACGGTCCAACCATCGACAAGTAATGTGTTGGGTAATGAACTAATGATAGGGACAATTACCAAATACGTTATACGTATTAATATATAAAACATTACACTACATGTTGATTCCCATGAATTTCGCAAAATGAAGGATTATTTTTTTGATCGTCGTGAAGAAATGTGAATTATTTTTTAGTATCCGATCTTGAGTTTTTGTAAGAGTCAAACCTATAGATGATTGAGTTAATTATGAAAAATGACCATTAAGATTGAAAGACTTGAAATTGTAGCCATTAAAAAGTAATCCATTCAAATTGATTCAAACGGTTTCGTAAGTATTACCTCTAATGTACATTAAAAAAATTTGAATAGAGCTTAGAACATAATTAAAGAAAAAATACAAGATTACAAACTTATGCAATTGACAACTTTTTTTATTTATTTTTTTTTATTTTTTGAAGATTTATATAATTGACAACTAGCTAGTGTTAATTGTTGGCAGAAATGTGCATTTTCACTATAACATTGAGTTTGACGAAATCAATGGAGGAACGAAAGCTTACTACCCTTTAGGGTTAACCAAACCCTTTAATTTCACTTCTAGAAACAGGGCATTTTCTGACGGAACCCTTCCGACGGACACAAAATTCCGTCGAAAAATTCAAAATTTCCATCGAAAATAGTAATTTTCCATAGAAAAAAATTCCGTCGCAAAATGTCGATATAAAAAAAAGTGGGTTGAGCTCTCCTTCTATTCGAAACAGAAAAAGGCAGAGGAAGATAGGAGAAAGAGAAGAAGATTCCGTCGCCACTGCCACCGCCGGTTCACCGCCGTCCCTTATGAGTTGTCGGCCGCTGTTCGGTAAGTTTCTTGTACTTTTTTTTTTAATTTTAATTCCACTAATCCCTAACCACCACCACCTCCACTGTGTGCAACCTTCATCCTGTTCCCTCGCCACGTCCAGATCCACCACCACCTCACAACCATTGTTGTTGTGCAGCTTCGGTAAGCCTCTCCACCCTTTTTTTATTTTAATTTTTAATTAATTCATTATATATTAATTAAAAAAAAAAAGAACCACCACCTTGCAGCCACCGACCGCCTCCTGCACCAAGTTTTCCGGGCAGCCACTGCCAACGCCTCCTCTACCCTGAGTGAGTTCTTACCCCCCCCCCTTTTAATTCAATTATAATTTGTTTAATTAATAACAATCCCTAATTTAGTTTTTAATTTTAATTATCTGTAGGATTTGTAGATTTAGTTAGTTTAATTGTCAAAAAGAAGTGAAGATCTAGAGGTTAGTGACATTATAAACCCTAATTTTCTTAGTTTGTTAACTTAATTATCTATGTTAATTTTATGGATTTATTTTAAAATATGTATTATATGTTAGTTTATAATTTTTTTTTAGTTTAGTTTATACATGTTTTGTAGCAATTTTTGTTTAAATATTTGAAATTAATCTATTGTAGTATGATATGTTAGTTTAGTTTGGTTTAGTTTAATATAATGTATGTTAGTTTAATTAGTTAAATATATTTGTTTGATATAATTTTTAATATTTGTTTAATATAATGGTTAACATATGTTTATATATATATATATATATATATATATATATATATATATAATGTTAGTTTATTTAGTTATGTAATCTTAGTTTAGTTTAGTTTAGTTTATATATATCATGTTAGTTTAGTTCATATATGAATGTTTATTTACTTTATACATTATAAGTTTGTTAGTTTAATTGGTACATGTTAATTTATAGTTTTATACATGTTTGTTTGTTTATTTGTTTGTTTTATATATGTTAGTTTAGTATATTTACTGTTTGGTTACTTTATCTTATAGGTACATAATTCTTTGTAAAGGATGTTTAAAATTTTTAAATGAATCATTTGCATAATCATATGCCTAGATACCCGTTTAAGACACACTAATAAGATTGATCACAAAATTCTCCAATTTTTTTTTTAAATTAATAACAATATTTATAAAATAATAATAATACTATAATATCACTAATCACAGGTTAAATAATAAGATTGATCACAATAATATATTAAAAACACTAATAATAATCAAATAATAAATAAACCAACATTAACTAGTAACTTATCACAAAAATAATAATAATCACAATAAAAATTATAATAACAACACAAAGATTACATTAATAAATTTGATTAATTGGTTTCAAAAAAAAAAAATTAATTAATTAATTAATATAGTACAAAAAAAAAAAAAAAAGGACTTCCGCCCAAAATATCCGGATCCACCTAGGTGGATCCGCTTAAAATTTCCGGATCCAGCTAGGAAGATCCGGAAATTCTGGGCGGATGTGTACATCCGCCTTAAAAAAAGTACGAGGACTTAGAGAATCCTCCGACGATGCCTCCGGTGTACGATCGTTGTCGTCGTCCATCGTCCTAAACCCGTCGCTAAAGCTTAATAAATTTTTTAAAAAAAAAAATCGGATTTTTGGTGGTGGATCGAATGTGGTGGGGTTGGATGTCGTGGGGTCAGATGTGGTGGGCTCGGGAATTTTTTTAACCACGTGGTACTAAGTGGAGGGGTCAAAATAATATTAAAATGCCCATACGTCTCAAAATGACCATATGTCAAAATAATATTAAAATGCCCATATGTCTCAAAATGACCCTTATATAGTCGAGCTTACACAAAGGGCAATATCATCCTTCCATGTCAAAATTGGAGCGGTGCCTGATAAAATGAAAGTGTTGTTTAGCGGTTCACATTTTATGTCTTATCTCATATCCACCATTTGTGACTCTTTATACACGAAAAACAGGTCATCTTGCAGCTTGTTAGTCTCGGCTACTCGAGTAGCTTTATACGAAGCATGAACTATTTATTTTTCAAGCCATGCATATTATTAAAAATAACGCGAAATGCAGACAAGATTTCCGGAGCATCACAAGCTTGATTGTGGAATTTGATGGATCTAGATACAGGAAAAAAAAAATTGATATATTCTTAAAATGAGTATCGTAAATTATTTCATATTCAACCCATACCATTTTAGACACCACGTAATTTTTTGGAGAGAAATTAATTTAAGATAATATTATTCAAGTCAATAAAACAATGATGACGGTGCTCAAATTATTGGATTAACTAGATTAGTAATTTTCACTATTTATTATTATTAGTTTAACACTATATATAATTATAATAATTATCTAATTGCAAAATAAGATGGAAAATTTGTAATCACAAAAATAAAAAAAATAAAATTATATCATACTCAAGAAAATAGTGGAAGTCTTACATGCACAACTAATAAAAATAATTATGGTTTATGTCATAAAGTTATATGTAGGAAAATATTATTACATAGTGAAAAATAAAAGAATAATATATTTTTTGATTTTATATAAATAGATTATAATTACCAAATTATAAGGAAAATATTATTGCACAGAATTAAATATTCTCTAAGAAGTTTTGGCAAAGAAAAAATAATATATTTTGGCGGGAATTTTTTTAAAAAGAAGAGGACACATGCCATCTGGTTTCACCTTTAATATAGTACGAAGTATATAATAATATATAGTTTTAGCTATAGATTTATGTGTTAAAGTCAATTTGATGCAATATAACGTAAAGATGTATTTTTAAAAAAAAATTATTTCATACTATAAACTAAATCCATCTCATTGTAATATATCAGGAAAAAAATTCAAATTAAGCAAATAAGGTTAATATTAGTAATAAAAATCTTTAATTTATATTATAATATATATTAAATATATACAATATTTTTTTTTGTCTTAAATAAGTTTTCAATCAAAGAGATATAAAAAGAGAAAATAAAGTTAGAACATATTTATTTTTGGAAAATAGATTTCGAGGGAAAAAAACAACACTAAGAAGTAACATGTGTCATTTTCGGTGTCTGTTTTAGTATTATGTTATTGAATTGATTGATGATTGACTCAAAATCTCAAATTATTCCTTTGATTTTCATATATACAAAATAAACAATATCATACCCTTCTGAACAATTGAACAAGTCAAGCCATACAGACCAAAAATTGTTCCTCTATATAAAGGGTGCCAATTGCCACCAAGAAAATGCAAGAAATAAACCAATCCGCAATATAAAAGCTATCCTTCAACACTTATACTTTGTTTAACAATCGAACGCCACTGCACCTTTCTAGCTATAACAACTTAACAAGCTTGCTTAATAATGAGCAATCTTTCATTTTTCTTAGTCTTTTGTTGCTTACCCACTTTGTCCCATGCCATAGAGCTTGACTTTTGTGTCGGGGATCCTAGATCTTCCCAGAAGACCTCAAGGATATGCTTGCAAAGATCCTGCTAAAGTCACAACTGATGATTTTGTTTACACAGGTTTTCGAGGTGAAAAAACTCCTAACAATATTTTTGGAAACAATTTGACATTAGCATTTTCAGATGTGTTTCCAGCCTTTAATGGTTTAGGCATATCTATGGCTAGGTTAAGCTTTACTATAGGAGGAGTAGTTCCATTACATTCTCATCGTACATCAGAAGTTCATATTTTGGTTAAAGGTTCAATCATTGCAGGATTTATTGATACAAACAACACTGCATATTATTAAAGATTAGAGGTTGGCGATGTGATGGTATTTCCACAAGCCATGCTTCACTTCCAAATCAACGTTGGTGAAACTCCGGCTACTGCCTATGTTAGTTTGAATGGTGCCTCTTTATTTGCTGGGAATTTACTTGCTAACATTGCCTAGAAAATCTCACTCTTTAGTCGCAAGGAAGTTATGCAAATGAAGTGAATATTCGACACAGCTTAACAAAACTCCTTTCCTGAATTATTCTAAGTTCTCAAAATAAAAATGAAATAAAGTAATAAACGAGTGTATAATTAAATTATATATGTCCATTGTATTCCTTTAGCTTTTTGTACTAATGAATAATTTTGTTACATATACATATATATATCCTCCTTGCTTTTTCTTTGATGCTCATCGGCGCATCCTTTCTTAGGACAAATGAACAATACTTCCTCCATTTGTACGTTTTTAGTTGACACATTTTTGCATTTTTATTTATTTATTTATTTATTTATTTATTTATTATTATTATTATTATTATTATTATTATTATTATTATTATTATTACATACCAAAAATAGACAAAATCATACAACCTACAAATAATTAGTGGGAAGCCGAGATACAATCTGGGCTCCCACTCCTCTAATTATAGCAAATCCAATCCTAGGGAACCTTGATATGGGCAGCAGCACGTGCCCCAATTTCTTGCATCTTTAAGATCACTTCTTAACCAGCTTCAGTAATGTAACAGTCTCCTTCTCTAATTCCCCAAGAAATCTAAGAGAAGGAGAAAGGAAGGAAACCATACCCAATCGCCTGACAGTTAGCCTCATACTTAGTCTGCTTTCGATGAGCAACATCTACCACAACCCGCCCTGGAGCAAAGTCAGACAACTCAGACTGAGTCAAAGGAGAAGACCCTGTCAATTCAACACACACTTCGCGACCTCGCTTCCAAGATAAAGTAACACATCTGCAGATATGAGGGCCCCATTGTTTCCCCCCAGACAACTTAGTGTCAACCTCCTTCCTTGTCAAAATCCCAGACCGGTAGCAAATATCAACCAGGGTATCTCGAACAACATTATACCGATGTTTAATACCCACAATACCGGCACACGACACCTCATGATCGCTGAAAATATCCCCAGCAAAAATCCTTGAGCAAGAAGAGCACGGTGCAGAAATAGAGAACAAAGGAACACCCAACCGATAACACAACACGCTGCGATAAGTCTTCGCGTTCATCGTCGGACTTAACCCTGAAATAAGGACCGCCCGAAGCCAAGCCGAGGTACTATTATTATTATTATTATTATTATTATTATTATTATTATTATTACTATTATTATTATTAGTATTATTGTTATTATTATTATTATTATTATTATTATTATTATTATTATTATTATTACTTTTTCTTTTATCAAAATCAACAATTGTACACCCAAGTCCCCTTAGGGAACAAAACAAATGCCCATCAGCCCAAAAGAGAAGCAGACTATACAAGCTTCTCTAAAAAATCCATATCAGAATTTTTAATATACTTTGATCTAAATCCTAACAACCTAGTTCTAATATCAAACTTTACAGTTTTTAAAATGGTATGTATACGTGGAACCTTTAGATCCCAAAGTGTTGTATTCCTTGCCTCCTAAATCCAATATATCACTGATAACAAACTCATCCTAATGATTTCTTTCTGGAACTTGGTATCAGTTGTTCTATCTCTTCTACTGGCTGCTTTCAGGTTCTGGCATTTTTCCTTGAAATTCAATTCGGAAGTCACTTCCTCAATGACTCTTCTATTGTAACTGCACTGAAAAAACAGTTGATCATGACTCTCTTTATGATTTCCACACAGGAGGCAATCAGGCCTAGTGCTTGCCCCAAATTTAATCAATCTGTTCCTGATTAATAACCTTCCATGCACTGCGAGCCAGGAAATGAACTGATGCTTAGGGACAGCCCACCTATCCCAAACAAATCTGCCATCCATTTTTAGCTTGATCAGGTCTCAGAAGAGTATAACTCTTACTTATTCTGTATTTACCATGCCCAAAAGAGTTGTTAGCATACACATTTATCATTGTTTGCTTCACCTCACAAATCTTCTTCCAGTACCAACTGGTATCAGCTGTAACCTGGTAATCTAACCAGTTTCTGCCTTTTATGTACACTGCATTAACCCACCTCACCTAGAGATTCTCTTTATTCTATGCTACTGCCCACACATGTTTCCCAAGAGCAGCCTTATTCCATGTCTCAGCATTTTTTATACCCAAACCACCTTCGATTTTCAGCTTACAAATATCCTGGTAGGGCCATATAACCAGGTTTATTATGTAAACTTCCATGCCATAGAAAATTTTGACAAATTGCATTAATTTTTGTAAAAATTTCCTTATTTTAAATCATGATATGAGCCTAGTAGGTCTGGATACTCATAAGGACAGAATTTACAAGAGTGAGTCTAGCTGCAAAAGACAAGTGTCTTGATCTCTACACCTTTATTATGGCACTCATTCTATCAATCAAATGTTCACAATCAAGTGTAGAGATCCTTTTTGAGCATATTGGCACACCTAGATACCTGAATGGGAGCCTAGCTTTCTTAAAGCCTGTCATATCCAGAATTTGTTCACTCACATCATTGTCAATCCCAGCACAGTAAACAAAAGTCTTCTCTGCACTAGCTTTTTACCTAGTAGCATTTGAGAAGGCTTTAAAACCTTTCATCATCATTTTTACAGACCCGACTTCTCCTTTACAACAAAGAATTAAGTCATTTGCAAAACACAAATGGGTAAGACCCACAACTTTGCATCTAGGGTGAATTGAAACTTGGTGTTAGTGCTGATAACTTTAAGAATTCTTGATAAGTATTCAACGCAAAACACAAAGAGTAAAGGGGAAAGGGGATCTCCCTGTCTCAATCCTCTTTTTGAGCCAAAAAAACCATGTAATGAACCATTTATCATCAGTGAAAACTTGGGAGATCTGACACACACCATAATGAGTTTAATGAAGTGGCTAGGGAACTTTAGAGCATTCATCATTTCTTCTAGGAAATCCCATTCCTTAGTATCATAAACTTTCATCAGATCTAGCTTAATAAGACAGCTTGGAGGGGCAGCTTTCCTATTATAATTCCTTACTAGATCCTGACAAACCATGATATTATGCACAATATATCTACTGTGCACAAAAGCACTCTGGTTCTCAGCTACTACCTAAGAAATTACCCTTTTTAATCTTTCACAAAGCATCTTTGAGATGCATTTGTAAATCACGTTACAACAAGCAATTGGTCTGAACTCTTTGACATTCATAGGACATTTAGTTTTAGGAACCAAGGTTATGGAAGTAGTGTTAACTTCTTTCAGAATTTTACCAGTCTCCATAAAGTTTAGAATAGCTTCACTGATGTCTTTACCCACTATATCCCAACATTCTTTAAAGAATTACTCCCAAATTCATCTGGCCCCGGACCTTTGTTCTCATCAATGTCAAACATGGTTGCTTTCACCTCCTCTTTGCTAAAAGGTGCTGACAGTACATTTTGCAAATCCTAGTTCAACAAAGGACCTTGTTGGACAATATGCTCATTTTCAGGCATCTTTTCTTCTGTAGAGGTTCCCAACAAGTACTCATAATACTTAAGGAAAGATTTAGGAATATCATCAGAATTCTCACCTTGCATATTCTGAATAGTATATATCCTGTTTTGAAGTTGTCTCTTCTTCAGTGATCTATGAAAGATCATGGTGTTTTGATCTCCTGCTTTTATCCAGTTCACTTTTATTTTCTGTCTCAAGTATCAAATGTAATCATCTTGAGCTAGATCATCTGTTTTTTGGCTGTCAATTCTTTCTCCCTCAGCTCCAGATTCTGAGGATCATTATGGAGTTCAGATTGACATTTATCTAACTCAGATTTAGACAAGTTGTACTGCACCTCAATATTCAAATTACCATGCTTATTTAGATCAACAAGCGTTTTCTTTACCCATTTGAGTTTCTGTACAACTTCATACATTGGGGTACCCTTCACATCTTCCTCCAAGGCTTGCTTCACATTATCCCGAAATTCAGGTTTCTTGCTCCACATATTGAAGTATATGAAAGGCTTTTTGCCCTCCTTCTGATCTGGGAAGACAGAAACAACTCAGGGCAATGATCAAAATCCCCCTCATTATGAAAATACATCTCAGCATTCTTGAACAAATCTGTCCATCTATCCTTCACTAATCCTCTATCAATCTTAGAGAAAACTCTTGCTTCACCTTCTTGCTTATTGTTCCAGGTAAAGTAATTACCCCAATACTTCATTTCATACAATCTTTAATCATCAATACAAGCCCTAAAGTCTTCCATTTCTTTTAGAGTTACAGCAGCACCAATTCGTTCATCAATCTCAAGGATACAATTAAAATCACCAAGAGCTATCCATGCCCCATCAATTCTACTGCTCAATACCCTAAGGTCATTCCACAACACCTCCCTTTCAGCATTAGTATTAAAAGCATAGATGAAAGTGCAGTGAAAACTTTCCTTCATGCTTTTAGATTTTACAATACAATGAATCAGCTGACTTGTACACATAACAATATCAACCTCAAAGGATTGAGATTTCCAAGCAACCACTATTCTACCTCTATTTAGAAAACAATTATTACAGGTTATATTCCAGCCATTAAAAACCCCAAGGTAGAGATTTCCCATGTTCTCAGATTTTCACCTTGGTTTCCGAGAGACCAACAAGACCACAATTCTGAGCAACCAGAAATTGCTTAATCTTTTAATGCTTCCTGGTCAAGTTGGCACCCCTTACATTCCAGGATATTATTCTATACCATTGCTGTCATAGGGTATTCACTACTAGAAATAGGCCGTTTTCCGACGGACTTAAATTCTGTTGGAAAATTCGTATATTCCGACGGAATTTTGGTCTGTCAAAAAAATCTGTCGGAAAATATATGTTGCGACGGAAAATCCCTCGGAAATACTCCGACGGATTTTTTATCCCTCGGAATTTACTGCTTCTAACGAAATATTCCCTCGGAAAGTTTCTACCGAAGGAAAATTCCGTCGGAAGCTTTAAATTCCCAGGGAAAAAAATCCGTCAGAACATATTAATTTCCTACGGTTTTAAATCCTTAGGAAAAATTCCGATGGATTTTAATAGGCTTTTTCCGACGGAATTTTATTTTTAAATAAAAAAAAATTGAAAAAAAACAAACCTAAATCTAAATCTCAAAACACGGCACCCCCCCCACCTAATTCTCTTTCCTTTCCTATTCTCTCTCCATGCCCCTCTTCTTCTTCTCTCTCCTCTCTTCTTTCTCTTTCTTTCCCTGACCTCCTCGCTTGTTCTTCTTCTTTTTTCCCTTTAATTTCCCTCTTCCTCTTTTTCTTCTTCTTCTTCTTCTTCTTCTTCTTCTTCTTCTTCTTCTTCTTCTTCTTCTTCTTCTTCTTCTTCTTCTTCTTCTTCTTCTTCTTCTTCTTCTTCTTCTTCTTCTTCTTCTTCTTCTTCTTTTCTTCTCATCCCTCCTAAATCTAAAAACACGGAAGTAACAAAATACCACCACCACTGCAACGAATAACCACCGTCTACAACAACCGCCAAGAAGAACACCACCGCAACAACCACCGGCTACATCAAGGCCGCGCAAGAACACCGCCACCGCAACAACCTCCGACAACACCAACACCAAAACAGATCTACATTTAATTTTGGTTAGAATTAGATCTAGTTTTATTTTGTTCAAATTTTCAATGTATAACTTTTGTTTTTGAAATAATTGTATATTTAAGTTAAATTTTTGCTAAATTTTAAATTGTTAAATTTCAATGTATATTTTTATTAAATTTCGGACTGTGTTGATTTTAGATCTATTCATTTCATTTTTAATTTCTGTTTTTTATTTTATGTTATGAATTTTTTTTTTTCACGGGTTAGGGGTTTTTTTGGTGGGTGGTGAGGTGGGTTCGAGTTGGTGGGTTATGGTGGGGTAAAGCGGGTTAGGTGTGGGGGTTAGGCGTGGGTGTTTAGGTTGTGGTTAGGTGGTGGTGGGTTACGGTGGTGGGGTGGGTTAGGGGGTGGCTAATGGGGTTACGGTGGTGTGGTGGGATGGGCGATTGGTTACGGTGGTGGGGTGGGTAAGGGGGTGGCTAATGGGTTACGGTGGTGGGGTGGGTTACTGTTTTTTTTATTTACTTTTCCGTCGGAATATACCGCCTCCAACGGAAAATTTCGTCGAATTATCTCCCCCATCGACAAAAATTTCCGTCGGAACATATCCCACTCCGACGGAAATTTCAGTCGGAACCTTGCGACGGATTTTTACTTAAAGTCAATAAAAGCGCCGACAGAACATAATCCGTCGGAAATTCCGTCGGAATAGACTTTTCCGACGGAATTTCTGACGGAATATCGCGAAATTCCTGCAAAGTGTATTCCGAGGGTGCTTTCCGACGGAATTCCGTCGAAAATGGGCATTTTCGACGGAATTTCAGGGTTTTCCGACAGATTTTTTCCGTCGCTGATTGACTGTTTTCTAGTAGTGATTCCTCCCTTTGTACCTTTGGTGCTTACTGCATTAGCATTTTGAGCTGACTCCAAGTTGCTCTGATCTACTTCCCCTTCACCCTTATCTAGAACAGCAAAAGGATTACTAATTGTTATTTTAGACATTGGTTTAGATGATTTCCTTGAAGATTTCATCACCTCTTGGAATTCACCTTCCTTTTCCTTTTCTTCGATTCTCACTTTCTCATCTTGTGTAACCTTATTGTTCTCTAGAACAGGTTTATTTGCTACTATTTCTGAGTTTACAAGCTTCTTTTGCATCTGTTTTCCTTTAGGAACCCAAATTTTCTTTTTCTTGTTCCCTGCAAACATCAGTTGTGTGTCCCAACTTCTTGCACAGAGAGCACAACATTGGTCTCCATTCATACTTCAAACTGACCAAGACCCAACTTCCCTTCTCATTCACAAAGCTTACACTCTCTAGGAGTGATTGATCCACTCCAACTTCTAGCATGACCCTAGCATATTGCAATTTCTCTCTTCTAGCTATAGCTTGATCCGTTTTCACCCAATTTCCGAGGAAGATTGAGTGTGTGTGCCCACTGCCATAGCTACCGAGCTTGCTCAGAGGAAAGCGCACACTTTCTCTCCCATGTGCCTTATTATTGTTATTATTATTATTATTATTATTATTATTATTATTATTATTATTATTATTATTATTATTATTATTATGTAAAATAACAAAAACCTACAAAGTCAACCGAATTACTTGAAATTAGTGGGGAGTTGAGATACAATCTTGCCCCCACCCCTCTAGCTATAGAGAACCCGATCCTGCTGAAGATGTGAGCAGCTGCATGTGCATTAATATTCTAAGTCCTAGCGAACGTCTGAACACTCTTCAGCAACGCAACAACATCTTTCTGTAATTCCCCCAATGATAAAAAGGAGAAAGGAAGAAAACCATAGTTAATAGCGTTGCAATGGGCCCCATACTTGTCCTGCTTCTGCTGAGCTGCAACTAACGCAACACGACCAGGAACGAAGTCAGTTAACCCAGATTGTGTTAAAGGAGAAGACCTCGTCAATTCAACACACACATCAAGACCTCTGTTGTTGTTGTTGTTGATGATGATGTTGATGATGATGATGATGATTATTATTATTATTTTTTTTTATTAAAATTAACCCTCAACGATATAAAAAATTACCTTGTCTATATAACGATACTAAAGTGAAGTTATTTTAGGAGGGAATTTTCTCTCCTAAACTCTTCTTTATCTCTTTTTTTTTTTCCATCGAATCATTATAATGCTTTAAGAATTTAATTACTTTGTGTATTTATTAACTATTATGCTTGGCTATTGAGCTACATTTCAATAAAAACTTTTATATTTCAATTACTATTAATTTTTAAAACCGAGCATGACTCAGGAATTAATTATCTAGTGCAATACTAATTGTTAGTTATTTAAAATAGCATAATTTTAAATCAAAATATTTTTAAAGAAATTAATTCAATATTTTACATTTTATTTTTATAAAAAAGCCCCACAAACTCATAATTATAATATAACTATCTTATGTCCCTTGTAACGCACTGTTGTTACTAACTTTTATATTGTAAAAAATTGCCATGCTAATTCAATAGTACTTTACGTAAATAATGGTATACATTTTTTTATACCTTTTACAAATATCAAGATTATTGAAGCACTATACTTTATTTTTTAAAAAATAAAGTTTAAGGTCCGAGCTATAGAGATTTATACTTTAAAAAATAAAAATTTTGATTAACTTTTTTGACAAAAAATTTTGATTAATACCCGTGTTGTTATATATATTTGGTGTTTAAAGAGCCAAAAGGGCGAGTGATGAGAATCGATCCCAGGATCACTTGGAATCGAGAGAGGAGCTCTAACCACTAGAGCTATCCCTCACTCTCAATATATTAATACAAATATAGAATATGCATATATATATGTTACCAAAATGAATAATTTTCTCTTCAAATTGAAATAAAGTTTGCTGCAAAAATAGTAAAGATGAAATAAAGAAAAAAAGAGATAATGTTATATGAATTTTAGATAATAGCATTATATAATAATCAATATGTTCATTTTTTGTAAATAAAAAAATACATAAAGATGTGTAAAAATATTCCAAATGAGTGTATATGGAAAAAAAATATGATTGTCAACCGGGAAAGGAAATATTATATATTATAAATAGTTTTCTTGAAGTTCTTACCAAAAAAAAAAAAAAAATGAAATGGAAAAATAGAGGGAAAATTTTTAACTAGTAAATGACATGTTTCATTTCTGATTTTGTTTTTTAAAAAAAACAAATCAATTCATTAATCAAAAGTCATACAATATCTACAAATGAAATTTAAATCAACAAATAAATAAAACGAATCAAACAAGGGTATCCTTCATCAAAGCCACGATTTTTGAATAGATCTTGCAATGTGGTACATCTCTCGCACACGTCGTTGGAATATACAACTTTTTCGGAGATACGGTCTAACAATTTGTTGTATCTGTAAGGATGATTTTCATCTGATTCACTTGAACGCCTTTAAAGATTTGACAACCGTTGCGATCACGGACAACTCTTTACCAATGAACTGATAATAGAGAAAAAGATGATTACCTTTTTAATAATCATAACATACAAAAAAAAACCCTAAACAAAAAAAAAAAAAAAAAATAGGAAAAGCAACTAAACTAATAAAAACTAACGATTCCACCATAGGAGACGAACGAACATCTACACTACTCGTGTAGATTTATTGAAATTTAAATTGCAAAACTAAAAAATTTAACGGGAAAAGAGTAGGAAATAGTCTAATTTCCGATGAAATTCCACTATTTTCGGCCTAAACAGCCAAAAAAGTTAGAAAACCCTAGAAGAGAGGAAGAGAGGAGGAGCGTTAGGTTTTAAAAAATATTTTTGATTTTGCTTTTAGTATAAAGTTATTGATAAGTTTTCCTAAAATTATAATTGTTAATTAGTTTAATCGGTTAACTACAAAGTATTTAGAAATAATACCTAAATATTGATACAGAGCACTATACATTTTGTGTCATAGACTCATAGCCCCCCTTTACTACTCTCTATAACCCATACAATTTGGTATTCTCGTCAACTTGACTTGGTCTTATATACAAGAAATTTAGAAATAAAATACGAAATGCAGGCAAGATTTCCAGAGCCCTAGAAGCTTCAATGTGGTATTTGAAGATAATATTTTTTTAAAGAGTATCCTAAATTCCTAATCAAACCCATACAATTATACTGAAGATAATATTATTTTATTAAACTCATACATACCATTTCGGGAAAGTTTACTTGAAGATAATATTCAAGTCAATAAAAACAACAACGCTGACAAAAATTAAAAATTAGACTAAAAAAAAAAAAAGATTTTCAGCCGCATCTTAAATACAAATATGTATTTCTTTGACTTTCATACCAAATAAAGAATATCACACCATTTACGAATTGAACAAAACAAGCCATACTGACCAAATGTTTCCTCTATATAAAGGGTACCAATTTTCTCTAAGAAAACACATCAAACAAATCTACAACATTATATCTAGACTTCAATATTTACATTGGTATTAAGTTAACGATCAAACACCACCTTACAACACCTTCTAGCTATTAAAAAGCTTAAACGATGAACAATCTTTCATATTTCTTCGTCCTTTGTCTCCTAGCCACCCTGTCTCATGCCATAGAGCTCGACTTTTGTGTTGGGGATCCTAGTCTTCCTAGAGGACCTTAAGGCTATGCTTGTAAAGATCCTGCAAAAGTCACTACTGATGATTTTGTTTACACAGGATTCCGTGGTGAAAAAACTCCTAACAATGTTTTTGGGAACAATGTGACATTAGCATTTTCAGATGTGTTCCCAGCTTTTAATGGTTTAGGTATATCTATGGCCAGGTTAGACTTCGCCGTAGGAGGAGTAATCCCAGTACATTCCCATCGTACGTCGGAAGTTCTTATTCTGGTTAAAGGTTCAATCATTGCAGGTTTTATTGATACCAATAACACTGCATACTATAAAAGATTAGAGGTTGGTGATGTCATGGTGTTTCCACAAGCCATGCTTCACTTCCAAATTAACGTTGGCAAAACTCCGGCTACTGCATTTGTTAGTTTGAATGGAGCAAACCCAGCACTACAACTCACTCCAACCGCCTTATTTGCTGGGAACTTACCTGCTGACATTGCCCAGAAAATCACACTTGTGAGTCAAAAGGAAGTTATGCAGATGAAGCGAATATTCGGGACAGCTTAACAAAATTTCTTTCCTGAATTATTCTAAATTCCAACGTAAAAAATTATGATGTTTTGCAATAAAAATAATGTATAAATAATTTATGTCCTTTGTATTCCTTTATTTGTTTGTATCAATAAACACACCGTACCGTACTTGTATTTTTGTTATTTATTTTAAGTTGAATACTGATACATACTTTATTTTTGTCCAAAAAAAAAATCCCCCCTTTAATTTTGTTTGACCCTCATCACTTCCTACTTTCCTAGGATGATAATACTTATACTCTCTAACTAAACCCAGCGATTTTAGCATAAACTTGTTTTATGACTGATTTCCAATTATTGTATTTTCATATTATGAAGTCATTATGTATCATAAATGTTTAGTTTGATTCCTAAATAATAGTGTATTATATATATTCCTAAACTACTATAAATGGGTATCTTAAAACTAAAAGTCAGATAATATAAAACTCCTTAATTAAAGTGATTTCCATTGATCAATATTTATAGAGTTACAATCAGATTCTTAATCATATTAGATAACTAACAAGATATGTAAGGATATTCTTATACAAAATATATCCTAAACCTATGAGGGGAACATTCTATAAATATTCTCTATCACACCCTCGCAGTCGGAGCAGGAGCAAATCAGATGCTCAGACTGGATTTGAATTATGCATCGAATAGTAAGGATAGTATGGGTTGGTAACCCATGATCAAAAGAGAAGTACTAGACGTGTGTTGGTGATGACGATGAGAAGCATTAACCACGATCTACATAGAATAAAGATAAGCGTTGCTTGGCCGGAGGAGGAGGAGAAGAGCCGCGCACAGACTTGGGCCAAATTGCAGATCTAGAGAAGAAGAAGCTAAGGGATCAAACCATCATTGAGGAGAAGACACCACACTACTACGAGAAATCACAGTTGAAAAAAAAACAAATAAGATAGCCTAAATCCCACCACTTGACCATTAGGAATTATTTACCTCTAGAAAAAAAGAAAAAAAAAAGACCACACAACAAGATAAATTCCACCAACTTAAAACAAGTAGCCCTTGGACTTAATGAAAGACGTAGTCCACCGCATGCACTTGCGATAAAAGTAAAACAATAAATTAAAAAAGTTAAAAAAAATTGTTATTTGTGTAAAAAATCCAACACCTCCCTCTAAGTTGTTATTGTACGTAGTTGAACAAGGCTCCAAGTCCAACCAAAGAAGAAAACCTCCGGTGGGAGCTTGGGAAGGGGCTTGGAGCAGGACGACAACTAAGGGGGTGGAGGGCGACTTTGCTGATTGTGTTGTTGCTGCCGAAGTATATTCTGCCAATAACGACATCAAGAAAAAGAATAACAAAGGGGTGGTTCGTCTCGTGGGTCTGTTCATCTAAGACTACTATTAGTCATTGGATACACCATGCAAGATTGCAAATCACTAATTAGACTAATGAAGGAGGACTGTGAGTGTGCAAGGTGGCGTATTAGGTGGAGAACTAAAAGGTAATAAAGGTGGTGCACGAAGCTCCTGTGTGTGGTTGGAAGTCAGAGCACATGAGAGGTTGCCGGTGTTGGTCAACCATCGTACTCCATAATTAAATTGCGGAAGCAAAAAAAATATGTCTTTATGTAATCGTTTGTGAATCTCACCGGTGGGTTTAGTTTTCAAACTAACCCATCGGCAAGGGAAACAAAAATTTGTAGATCTAAACAATTTCAAGATCTAACCTAAGTTGTGATACCATGTCAGATAATATAAAACTCCTCAATTTGAGTGATTTCCATTGATCAATATTTATAGGGTTACAATGAGAGTCCTATTAATATTAGGTAACTAACAAAATATATAAGGATATAGTTATACAAAATATATCATAAACCTAAGAGGAGATTCTCTATCACTAAACATAAGCTGATATTATAAATTATACTATGTGACAAATTATTTTTCCATTATGTTATTCCGTGACTATTACAATACTTCGTGTAAAATATTATCAGCATATAATACATGCACTATTATCATTAGGGTGTATTATAATATCTGTTCTTTCATTGTTAAAAGTTAAAACTATTTTTTTTAATGCAATCAAACAACTCTAAAATAATGCTCTATACCACCCTATACAACTCAAAAAAGCAATTAATTTTACGGTTTTTATTTGGAAAAATTGGTTTTAATAATCCCTACTTTGCCCGATTTTCTTTTAATAATCCCAACTTTGGATTATTTTGGAATCCGAACTTTGGGGATTATTTTATTTCTTCAATCCCAAATCGATCAACAAAAGCCAACGACCTGTTATAACAGGTTATATGATACGTGTCAAGGTATGATTGGTCCAATCAAATTATAAAAATTAAAAAAAAAAAGAAAAAAAAAGAGTAGCAGCCCCTCCATCTCACCCTCACGCTAACTCCAACCCAGCCACCACTATCTCCACCCTTACCCTACACCTAACACCACCGCCTAGCCATTAACTCCGCCTAGAAGCCACCAAACACCGCCGCTTAGCTCCCCGACTCCCCATTTCACCAATAACCACCAACCACCTTTGCCCCGCAACAACAACAACAACTCGTCACCGTCGAATAAATAGTTCTACAAATTAGGAGATCGACTCGCTTTCCCTACCTTTTTGGATGCCGAAATCCTCACAGCACCCGCAACAACAACAACCCGCCACCAATTGTTCCTAGGTGGGGGTTAGGGTGAGGGTAAGGGTGGTTTCCGTAAAGTGGTTTCCGTAAAGTGGTTTCGTGGGATGGGGAATGGGAGGAGGTTGCGATTTCGGGGGATGGGGAATAGGAGTGGGGCTGCGGTTTACCAGCGTGGGAGAGAGAGGGAGTGGGGGCTGCCAGCCGACGTCAATGGCTAGGTGGCTGGATTTTTGGGAGGTGGGGTTTGGTTCGGGTGAGAACTGTGAGGAGTGGGGCAGTGTGGGTTTTTTTTTTATAAAAATTTATTTCTTAATTGTTTTTTGTATTTTTTTAACCAATTAACTTGCGACATGTGTCTTTTTAAAGAAAAATAAAAACAAAACTTATTCAACCGGTGGTCACCGATCATTGGGATTGAAAAAAGAAAACAACCCCCAAAGTTCGAATTATTCAAGAATAATCTAAAGTTGCGATTATTAAAAGAAAATCGGGCAAATTTGAGATTATTAAAACCAATTTTTCCTTTTTATTTTCACCAAATACCCCTGAGTTTTATCTTAATTCATCAAACACCCACGAAATTTTTTAAATTCACCATATAACCACTCTGTTAACTCAGCTAGTCATTAAGGTTAATTGTGTCATGTGGCAGCTTGTACTTGATTCTTATTAATATTATCTATCTAGTTATCTAATTAATTAACTTCTAAAAACAAACACCACCAACTTAGCCACCGCCACCCCTAGCCCAGCCTCGACCCCCACCCCCGGTTGGCCGGCGCCTGGCCTAGTTCTCGGCTAGCCGACGCTCATCCCTCTCCCTCGCCGGCGACAACCCCGATCCCAGCCCTCTCCATTTCCCCCTTCCCGCTGTACCTCACCTCGAACCCCCTCTCCCTCCGTGCCTTGAACCTAAAAAACCCCTCCTCTCCTTTCCACCTTTGCCAAAAACCCCTTCGTCGGCAGCTTAAACTGTAATACCCCTCATGATTGCTTTAAAGGAATTTAATATACTACTCATACAACCAAGATGAATCTTTCTCTTAGGGAGCTCATGTGTTAAGATATTTCTCAGTTAAGTGTGCTTGGCTGGGAGTAGTTTTAAGATGGGTGACCTCTTGGAAAGTTTTCCCAAGGTGCGCATGAGTGAGGACGACAAAATGTGCTGAAAGGACTTGTGTTGGTTTGTGAGGACAGTTGTTGGCCCTTGATGTGCATTTCGTAACAAAAGTCCCCATCCTGATTTGGGTTCAAGGTGTTACAAATGGTATCAGAGCAACCCTACGACCGCGTGCTGATCGTGGATAATTAATCCTATGGCAGTCGCCTAGCGGGGGAAGATTCTGGGGCTATATAGTCGTATCCAGACTAGATGTAACACTTTGGCTACCTAGAGGCCGTTAGGCGTAATACTTAGGTCCCTAGGATTCTAAGCGCAACGAGGGCGTTGTCATTCTCAAGTGGGGGTGTATGTAATACCGTACCCTTCATGATTTCTTTAAAGGAATTTAATATAGTACTCATATTAACAAGATGCATCTTTTTTTTAGGGAGCTCATGTGTTAAGATACTTCTCAGTTAAGCGTGCTTAGCTGGGAGTAGTCTTAGGATGGGCGACCTCCTGGGAAATATTCCCAAGGTGCGCATTAATTAGTGAGAGCAAAATGCACCGAAAGAACTTGTGTTGGTTTGTGAGGATAGTTGTTGGTCCTTGATGCGCATTTCGTGACATAGGCCCCACCCTTATTTAGGGCCGGGGTGTTACAAAAACCTTCTCCCACAAGTCATCGTCGCCCAGCTTGCCGAAAACCACCACCCCAAAACCCTAAAACACCAAAATCAAAACCCTAGATTTTGGTTTTACGGTTTTGGCGTACATGGTGGTTCTGTGGGGTGGAGATGGCATGGGGAGGGGCGAATTGGGTTCACCGACGCGAGGGAGGGGGTTTGGGTGCCAACGGTAGGTAGGCCAAGGGAGGGTTTTTCGATCGAGGAAGAGTCGGGGGTTTTTAGGTTTCAAAGAGGGTGGTTCAAGCTAAGGGAGGGGGAGGAGCGCCGCTGGGGGTCGAGTTCGGGAGTGGTGCGATGCAGGGGCTCAGGAAGAAATCTGCGTCGGCGGAGGGGGGGGGAGGGTCGAAACTGGGTGGTGGCTGGGCTCGGGGGACGTGGGTGGCTAGGTTTTAATTGTTTTAATTTTTTTTAATAATTAATTATATAATTATTCTGCTGCCTATTTATAGTTTTTAACTTTTTATAGGGCGTTTGTGATATTTGTATGTAGTTATGAAAGTAGATCATCAATAGGTAAATTTTTTTCCCTTCCTATCATAGCCACCTCATCCCACCCCGCATCCCCATCCTTTTGGCCTTCCCCAAAAATCATGCGGCCACCCACACTTAGCTTAGACCTGGTTATTGGGCAAGTCGAGTCAGGGTCGGTACAGGTCGATTGCGGGTCGGGTCAAAGAGGTCACATTTTATAGGGTCAACAACGGGTCAGGCCATTGTGGGTCCTAGGTTAATAGCGAGTCGATGTTGGGTGGGCCAACAAAATATCAATTAAAATAAATATTGGATAAAGCAATTATTAAGTATATATGAATACAAATTTATCTATATAAATATTTTTAAATTTTCAAATTTCTTTATCTATTAAATTGGAAAAATCATTTTGGCCCTATTATGACCCACCCAATAAGGGCCTTGTCCATTAAAGGTCTTGTCCATTACATGCCCGCTTGACCCTGACCCTATTATCATTAGGCTACCCTATTCAACCCCCACCGTCATACTTCAAGTAAATAAAACAATGACGGTGATCAAATTATTTTAGACACTACGTATTTATTATAAGAGAAATTAATTTAAGATAATGTTATTCAAGTCAATAAAACAATGACAGTGATCAAATTATTGGATTAATTGACTCAAAATCTCAAATTATTCCTTTGACTTTCATGTATACAAAATAAACAATATCATACTCTTTTTGAACAATTGAACAAGTCAAGCCATAAAGACTAAAATTTGTTCCTCTATATAAAGGGTGCCAATTGCAGCTAAGAAAATGCAAGAAACCAATCCGTAATATAAAAGCTATCCTTCAACACTTATACATGTTTTAACAATCCAACGCCAACTTTCAAGCTATAGCAAATTAACAAGCTTGCATAACACTGAGCAATCTTTCAATTTTCTTCGTCTTTTGTTTCTTTTCCACTTTGTCCCATGCCATAGAGTTCAACTTTTGTGTTGGGGATCCTAGTCTTCCTAGAGGATCTCAAGGATATGCTTGCAAAGATCCTGCTAAAGTTACAACTGATTATTTTGTTTACACGGGTTTCCGAGGTGAAAAAACTCCTAACAATGTTTTTGGGAACAACGTGACATTAGCATTTTCAAATGTGTTCCCAACCTTTAATGGTTTAGGCATATCTCTGGCTAGGTTAGACTTTGCCGTAGGAGGAGTAATTCCAATACACTCTCATTGTACATCAGAAATTCTTAATTTGGTTAAAGGTTCTATCATTGCTGGATTTATTGATACAAACAACATTGCATACTATAACAGATTAGAGGTTGGTGATGTGATGGTTTTTCCACAAGCCATGCTTCACTTCCAAATCAACGTTGGTAAAAGTCCTGCTACTGCCTATGTGAGTTTGAATGGTGCAAACCCAACATTACAACTCACTCCTACCTCTTTATTTGCTGAGAATTTACCTGCTGACATTGCCTAGAAAATCACACTTTAAGTCATAAGGAAGTTATGCAAATGAAGCCAATATTCGGCGCAGCTTAACCAAACTCCTTTCCTGAATTATTCTAAGTTCCCAAAATAAAAATGAAATAAAGTAATAAAAGAGTGTATAATTAAATTACATATGTCCATTGTATTCCTTCAGCTTTTTTTATACTAATGAATATTTTTGTAACATATACATATATAATATCCTCCTTTTTCTTTGATGCTCATTAGCTCATCCATTCTTAGGACAATACTAGCTTCATCCATTTGTATGTTTTTAGTTGACACATTTTAACATGAACACTATACACACACTTTTCTTTAACCGTGTCATTTTGTGATTTATACATAATTAAAAAGTATAGTCATGTGGCCTGGCCGTGTGTAACACCCTTACATTTTTCCTAAGAAAAACCATAATACGAAATATACTAGAGAAAGAAATTTAGGGCAATTATCACCAAGTGATTTCGTAACACTTTTCAAAAAAGAGACTTGTAGCAGAAGAAAATACTTATAGTAACTTTTATTAACAAGAATAGTATTGTAATTTCTCTCTCTTCAACAACTATTGTATTGATTTAACATGAATTTGATGATCAATTGATCATAAACTAACTTTTGCGTTGAAATGGGAACGTTTTACAATACTTAGCTTGAAACAAATCATGGAAGATTAATCTCGTCCTGTAAATGCCCGAATACAACAACAATTAATAAAGTTCCAAAGGCTGGAACCCAAAAGAAAAGTTTTAAAAGGGTGAACAAGAAGCAGTTGCATAAAAGGAACAAACAACCGTTCTCGATTAGGAACATTATTATCAAAGTTGTAACAAAGGTATTATTACCTTATTATTTAGTGAAGTTTGACTTTAAATCCTGAATGGATCACAGTATTTTTTCTTTTGAGTGCATGAATTGAAGCTTCCACTTAAAAATCTTTCTTCTACTATTACTAGTTCCTTTGCTTAACGTTTAATTTCCGGATAAAAATTTAGAACACCCGTTTCTATTACCATTTATCCCAGCCCATGGCCTCTTGCAAGTATTCCATCTAAAAAACCTATTGCATTGCACTTTAGATTCACATGGAACAATACTATAGTTGTTGAGAATTATGCTTGGGAAGTATTAATTGTTGTGGAAGTATTAATGATTGCATTAATAGCATTTTTTAATCTCAACTTTCACCAATTTATTTTTATTAATCCCAACTTTGGATTATTCCTCAATAATCCCAACTTTGATATGGTCTATCATTCTTCTTACCCAAAACCGGTCAACGAAAGTCAATGACCTAATTTTCTAGGTCACTTGACACGTGTCAAGCTGTCAGTGGTCCAAAAAAATAAAAAATAAAAATAAATCAATTAACAAAAAAAGAAAAAAAAAAAAAAACAAAACCAGCCACCACTAGCCCACAACCACTGGCGGTGGCCCTTTCCTCCACAGCCAACCCTAAACCACTGCCTTCCTAGCCCTAACCCCAAAAACCTCCCCAAAAACCGCACTAACCCTGCAAAACCGGCCCCCTCTACCTCCCCTCACCCCCTAAACCAGCCATAGCCAAACCCTTGCGCCAAAACTATCACCCATAAAACCCGAAACCATCCACAACCAAAGCTCACGTCCCTGAAACCATCCCATCCCCACCCGAAACCACCTGTAAACCCTCGAAATCACCTCCCCCACCCCCGAAACCACCTGTAAACCCTCGAAATCACCGCAGCCCGCTCCTTTTCTCTCTCCTCTAATTGCCGGATAACCCAATCAAGTGGAGTGATGGGAGGGTTTCCGGTGCATGGAGGGTTTTCGGCAGGTCGGAAAGTGGGGTTGGGGGGTTTCGGCAGGTTGGAAAAGTGGGGTGTAGGTCTCTAAGGAAGTGCGGCCACCAGCCACCCAACGCTGGTGGTCTTTGGGTTTTTTTTTATTTCCTTGTTTTTTGTTTTTTAATTTAAATTAAATTTTTTTATATTTTTTAACCAATTAGAGTGCAACTCGTGTCATATAAATTGTTTTAAAAAAAATTTGACCCTTTTTTCAGGTAACCAGTAAACCGGATTGAAGAAAGAAAACGCAGGTGAAAGTTGGGATTATTGCAGAATAATCCAAAGTTGGGATTAATAAAAATAAATTGGTGAAAGTTGGGATTAAAAAATGCTATTACCCCTTTATTATTTTGTAGATTTAATACGTTTTTGTAATAAAAAGAATTGAACAAGGAGGAAATTTTGCAAGTAATTGTCATTTAACAGGCCACATCAACCATTCTAATTTTGTTGGAGCTACCTCATATTTATAAGAGGTTTAAGAAACCAAAAATTAAATAAGAAGAAGCCATTTTTTGGCTAATAGCTAACTCTTAGCTTCACTATTCTTATAACAAAGATAAAAGTGATTAGGTATTAGTTCCCTAAGTTTAGCTTGGTTAAGGGAAATTGGCATTGGGCGATGTTGTCCATATCTCAATTAATTGGTGAGATGAATGTGCTCCAATATACACTGCTATTATTAAAAAAAAATTAAAAAAAAAAATTCCTCCTCAATATAAAAATCACCTTGTCTATAAACCAATACTAAAGTGGAGATTTTTTGGGAGGAAATTTACTCTCCTAAACTCTACTTTATCGCTTTTTGGTTCCACAAAATTATTAAATTACTTAAGAATTTATTAATTCATATATTTATAACTATTGAGTTACATATCAATAGAAACTTTTTTATTTCAAATACTATTAATTTTAAAAACTGAGCGGCTCATCAGGAATTATATAGTGCAATCCTAATTGTTAGTTATTTACAATAGCATAATTATATATCGAAATATTGTGAAAGAAAAATAATTCATTATTATAATATAATTAGTTTTATTACAATTATTAGGAAAAAATGCCACAATAATCCGAACTTTACTCCGTCCCTCCCAAAATAATCACAACTTTCAATTATGTCTAGCTAGTTTAATTGGTTAACTACAAAGTATTTAGAAATAAAACCTAAATATTGATACAAAGCACTATACATTTTGTGTCATAGACTCATAGCCACCCTTTACAACTCTCTATAACCCAAAACAAGTCATCATGCAATTTGGTAGTCTCGTCAACTTGACTTGGTCCTTTGTTTTTTTTTTTTTTTTTTTTTTTTTTTGAAGAAAACTTGACTTGGTCTTATATACAAGTAATTATTTAGAAATAAAATACAAAGCGTAGGCAAGATTTCCGGAACCCTAAAAGCTTGAATGTGAAATTTGAAGATAATATTTTTACAAAGAGTATCCTAAATTCCTAATCAAACCCATACAACTTAATTGAAGATAATGTTATTTTATTAAAGTGATACATGCCATTTCGAGAAAGTTTAATTGAAGAAATATTCAAGTCAATAAAACAACAACGCTGTCAAAAATTGGACTTAAAAAAATAAAGACAGATTTTCAGCCGCATCTAATCACTTCTTTAAATGCAAAGCACGTATTTCTTTGACTTTCATACCAAATAAAGAATATCATACCCTTTACGAATTGAACAAAACAAGCCATAGTGCCAGACTGACCAAATATTTCCTCTATATAAAGGGTACCAATTGCCTCTAAGAAAATACAACAAACCAATCCACAACATTATATATCTACATTTCAATACTTACATTAGTATTAAGTTAACGATCTAACACCACCGTACACCACCTTTCTAGCTATTAAAAGCTTACACGATGAACAACCTTTCTTATTTCGTCGTCTTTTGTCTCTTAGCCACTCTATCTCATGCCATAGAGATCGACTTTTGTGTCGGGGATCCTAGTCTTCCGAGAGGACCTCAAGGATATGGTTGCAAAGATCCTGCTAAAGTCACAACTGATGATTTTGTTTACACAGGTTTTCGTGGTGAAAAAACTCCTAACAATGTTTTTGGAAACAATGTAACATTAGCATTTTCAGATGTGTTCCCAGCCTTTAATGGTTTAGGCATATCTATGGCCAGGTTAGACTTCGCCGTAGGAGGAGTAATTCCAGTACACTCCCATCGTACGTCAGAAGTTCTTATTTTGGTTAAAGGTTCAATCATTGCTGGATTTATTGATACCAACAACACCGCATACTATAAAAGATTAGAGGTTGGTGATGTAATGGTGTTTCCACAAGCCATGCTTCACTTCCAAATCAACGTTGGCAAAACTCCGGCTACTGCATTTGTTAGTTTGAATGGAGCAAACCCTGCACTACAACTCACTCCCACCGCCTTATTTGCTGGGAACTTACCTGCTGACATTGCCCAGAAAATCACACTTTTGAGTCAAAAGGAAGTTATGCGGATGAAGCGACTATTCGGCACTGCTTAACAAAATTCCTTTGCAAAATTATTCTAAATTCCAACATAATAAATTATGAAAGTTTGTAATAAATTTTTTTTATGTATAATTATTTTATGTCCTTTGTATTCCTTCATTTTTTTGTGTTAATTACTTGTATTTTTGCTATTTATTTTAAGTTGAACAATATGATGCGTAGTATTGATGTATTCTTACATAATTGTATTAATATATAGCTACAGGTAATATTATGCTTTCATCAACACACATCTGTACATAACCTGATTTTTTTTTAATCATTGGATTCTTAAAAATAAATTGCTCAATGATTAGATTATGAAACACAAATTTTCCTTTATGTTATCATTTTGATAGAAATTATAATTATGATAATATTTGTCGCAGATTATTATAGATGTTATGTATATTTGTATCCTTATCGTACTAGGTTTCCTAACATGATTAGGATTAGGATTGTAAACTCTATATGTATTGATCAATGATACACGCTCCAAGTTGAGGAGTTTTCCCGAAATCTAAAATGGTATCACAGCTTAGGTTTTAGATCTCAATTTTTTATTTTTTCCAAAATTTGGTTTTATTTTTTAGTTTTTTAATTGGGACCTTTTTACCGTGCCATCATTAAGCTTCCACACCAGCTTTTTGTTTTTCTCACTTCTTTGATTTCGGCCTTACTCCATGGTTAATGACTCCGACAATCCCCCGCCTGATATTTCATCGTTGTTCATTGTCACGCATTTAACGTCCTCAATCACATGGACTCCACCCTTCAAAAACCGACTGATATTTCATCATTGTTGTGGTTGCGACTTAACTCCATTGTCAAGCAATGGATATATGGTACTATCTTGATCGACCTTCTTCAAACCATCCTGTGCAAAGGTGACTCTGAACAGTGGAATAAATTAAAGGATATCTTTCAAGACAATAAAAATTACGAGGGTTGTTTACCTCGAAAACCAGTTCAATACGATTCACCTTTCCAATTTTACGGACATTTCAAGCTACTGCCATCAATTGAAGAACCTAAAGAACTAACTAGCTGTTGTTGATCAACCCATAACCGAGCAAAAACTCGTAATCCGCCTTATATTAGGTATTGTGAACAGCGATTACGACACTGTTGCAACGATCATTCAACAGACTGACCCCTTACCATCCTTCGAATCTGCAAGATCAAGACTCCTTCTTGAAGAAACTAGGTGATCAAACGATCAAGGGAGTCAAGCATCCTCTTTTCTCTCGCAACATTCCAATTCGACCGCAAGTTCCACCGCTCAAACACCGTCCCCACCGCAACAGTAGCAGGTGCGGCCTGGCACTGGTGGCACCGACAGAGGCACCGGTCGGGGCAGGGGGCGTGATGGCGGCGGATCAGCTAAAGGGGGCAAGGGTAAGGGTCGGGGCAGAGACTTAACCCAACAGCAACAACAACAACCAAACTCGCAAGCCCCACAATGGGCTCCAGGTGCGCCTTGGGCCCAACAACCACAACAACAACAATTTTAGGCTCCGACTCCTTTCCCCTTCCCTCAGCAAGCCCAATCTCAGGCACGGCCAACTGCTCAACCACAAAGATTTGCAAACGTAGCACAATATTCACAACTGGCTTATCAAAACCCGTATCTGGTCTATTCGGCTCCTAATTACGGGACCCCCATGACTCCTACCGAGTTGGGAAACTCTTTTTCTACTATGACTCTACCAGAGGACAACTCTTGGTACGTTGATTCGGGCGCGACGTCTCACATGACCAACAATTCAGGTACTCTCATGCCCTTGTTTAATTTGAGCACCAATTATCATATTTTAGTTGGTAATGGAAATCGCATTCCCATAAAAGGTTATGATCACACCACTTTTCCTAACACTAAATCCCCTCTTGCCCTTCGGGATGTTTTATTAATACCTCAACTAGTTAATAATCTATTTTTCGTGCATAAATTCACTTCGATGATTCTGTTTCAATTGAATTTAATCCCTTTGATTTTTCTGTGAAGGATCTTTGTACGGGGAAGGTAATAATGAGATGAAATAGTTTGGGGGACTTATAACCAGTCACTGCAAACACCAATCCTTCTACTTGCCTTGCCATAACTCTCACTCCCACTTACTCATCCACTTGGCCAACCCTCTAGGGCATCCGAGTAATCCTACTTTAAGTGTGCTTAGGTCTAGAAATTTAATTCCATTAAATAAGAAGCATGACTTCAATTTTTGTGTTTCTTGTCAATTAGGAAAATATATTCGTTTGCCGTTTTATACTTCTAATAGTATTTCTACTACTGCTTTAGAGATTATTCATGTTGTCTTGTGGACATCACCTATTCATAGTACTAATGATCACTAATATTATCTTGTTTTATTGGATGGTTTTACCCACTTTGTTTGGACTATACCTCTAAAATTCAAATCACAAGCTTTTCAATATTTTTTGAACTTTAGACCCTATGTGTCGACTCAATTTGAACGTCCTATAAAATCGTTCCAAAGTGACCATGTTAGAGAAATTGATAACGACCCTTTTAAACTATTTTGTGTCACAAATGGGTTAATTTTTCGTTTCTTTTGTCCACACACGTTCTCTCAAAATGGGAAGACCGAACACATGATTCACATTTTAAATAATGTTTCTCGCACTCTACTTATTCATGCTTCCATCCCACCCTCCTATTGGGCTCATTCTCTAGAAACGACAACCTATCTCATTAACATATTACCCACCAAAGATCTCTCTAATAACACCCTGACCTTTGCTTTGTTTTGCAAAACGCCATCATATAATCATTTGCGAGTCTTTGGTTGTCTATGCTTTCCTAATCTCTCGACTACAGCCCCTCACAAATTAGCCCCTAGATCCACTCCATGTGTCTTCTTTGGCTACCCTTCAATTCATCGTGAATATAAGTGTCTAGACCTCTCCACAAATAAAATTATTCTTTCCCGTCACGTCACTTTTGATGAGTCGACGTTTTCGTTTCGTAGTTTGAGTACCTTTCAGAACTCAGATTATAGCTTCCTTGAGGATAGTGGCCCGAGTCCAATGTTGTCTACTTTTTGGCAGCACCCTAACTGAAACCAACCTCACACACAAGCTGCCCCAGCCCACACTATTCAGCAGCCCACCACCATAGGAAGCCCAGCGACGCTGGGTCACCAGTGGCCCAACCAGACCTTGCGTCTATAGGCCCAACAGGCGCTGCTTTCCCAGTGACCCACCTTGACTCCTCTAGTACTGAGCCCACTTCTCCACCCAGCCTTTCTCTTCCAACACTAGGCTCGTCTGTCTTAACCTCGATCTCCTTTTAGGCCTTCCTCATAGGATCAGCCCACACATTCTCTCTACATTCCCCTCCCTTTGCGAGGCATGTCGCCCACAACCCCAAGACGACCACCCCCACCCTCTTCACTTATAACTCGTAGTCAACGAGGTATTTTCAAACCAAACCCCAAATACAGCCATGCTAATTTAATGTGACCATCTCCTCTCATAAATCACTACTACCTAAGTCATATAAAAATGCACTTTTTGACTCTAACTGGAAAGCGGTGATGCAAGATGAATATGATCGATGTTGTTTTAATATAGGGACTTGGGATTAGGTACCTAGGCCTATGGGGGTCAATATTTTTAATTGTATGTGGTTATTTAAACACAAATTCAACTCTAATGGTGACCTTGAAAGGTACAAATCTCGTCTTGTTTGTGATGGCAGGTTGCAGGAGGTTGGTGTACATTGTGATGAGACTTTCAGTCCAGTAGTTAAACCGGCCACTATTCGTACTGTTCTCAATTTAGCTTTGGCTAAAAATTGGTTGATTCATCATCTAGATGTCAAAAATGTCTTTCTTCATGGTAATTTGCAGGAAACTGTTTATATGCATCAACCTTCGGGTTTTGTTTATCGGAAAGCACCCTCCTATGTATGTCGACTTTGCAAGGCTATATATGGATTGAAACAAACTCCTTGAGCTTGGTACCAGTGCTTTGCGAATTTTTTGGTCAGATTGGGTTTTGTCATTGCTAAGAATGACAACTCTCTTTTTACTTTTCGACAGGGTGATGATATGGCATATTTGCTTCTATATGTTAATGATATTATATTAGCTACCTCTTCTGACAGGTTGTGTGCAGGGAACATATCTTAGTTGCAAACTGAGTTTCCTATGTCTGATTTGGGCCCTCTGAGTTATTTTTTAGAGATTGCGGTTATCCGTACTCCTTTTTATTTGCTACTTTCTAAGAAAAAGTATGCCCAGGAGATTTTAGAGCGTGCAGGTATGGGCTCTTGTTAACTTGCAGCTACTCCAACTGACACTAAGTCAAAACTTAGTGCAAATTCAAGACTACCTTTTCGGGATCCTACTTTGTATCGCAATTTAGCAGGTGCTCTTCAATACCTTACTTTCACTAGGCCTGATATTGCCTATGCGGTGCAACATATGTGTCTTTTATGCATGATCCTCGGGAATCTTATATGATACTTTGAAGCGCATTCTGCGCTATATTCAAGGTACCATTAATCCTGGCTTACATTTATATTCGTCTGCTCCTACTCGTTTGATTACTTACACTAACGCTGACTAGGGATGTTGTTGCTGCTTTTTTGGGGACAACCTAGTTTCTTGGTCATCTAAGCGTCAACCTACATTATCTAAATCAAGTGTAGAAACAGAATATCGAGGCATCGCAAACGTTGTCTTTGAGGCTTGTTGGCTTCGTAACCTTTTATTGGAGCTACATTGTCCTCTTCGTCAGGCTACTATTGTTTATTGTGATAATGTCAGCGCTATCTACCTTTCTAGCAACCTGGTACAACACCAACGCACCAAATTAAACATGTGGAGATGGATATTCATTTTGTTCGAGAAAAGGTTCACTACTAGAAATAGGCCGTTTTCCGACGGAATCGTTCCGACGGACTTAAATTCCATCGAAGAATTCGAATATTCCGACGGAATTTTGGTCTGTCAGAAATATCCGTCAGAAAAGCTATGTTGCAACGGAAAATCCCTCGAAAATTCCGTCAGAAAAGAATTCGAATATTCCGACGGATTTTTTTTCTCTCGGAATTTACTGCTTCCGACGGAATATTCCCTCGAAAAATTTCTTCCGACGGATTTTTTTCGTCGGAAGATGTAATTTCCGAGGGGAAATAAATCCCTCGGAACATATTAATTTCCTACGGGTTTTAATTCCGTCGAAATATTACCCTTTTCCGACGGAATTTTATTAATTTAAAAAAAAAACAAAACCTAAATAAAAAAAAAAATCAGAAATCCCCCCTTCTCTCTCCTATTTCTCTTTCCTCTCCTATTCTCTCTCCCCGCCCCTCTTCTTCATCTCTCTCCTTTCTTCTTTCTCTTTCTTTCTCTCTCCTCTTCTCCGCCCTTTCTTCTTCTTCTTTCCTTTTCTCAGCGTTATCACTCCCATCCCTCCTTTTTCCCTCCTTCTTCTTTTCTCAACACCAACCGCCAAGAAGAACATCACCGCAACAACCGCCAAGAAGAACACCACAGCAACAACCACCGGTTACATCAAGGCTGCGCAAGAACACCACCACCGCAACAATCTCCGACAACACCAACACCGAAAACAGATCTACATCTAATTTTGGTTAGAATTAGATCTAGTTTTTATTTTGTTCAAATTTTCAATGTATAACTTTTTTTTTGAAATAATTGTATATTTATGTTAAATTTTTGCTGAATTTCAAATTGTTAAATTTCAATGTATATTTTTGTTTCGAATTGTGTAAATTTTAGATCTATTTATTTAATTTTTAATTTCTGTTTTTACTTTATGTTATGAATTTTTTTTATTTTTTTTTCACGGGTTAGGGTTTTTTTTGGTGGGTGGTGAGGTGGGTTCAAGTTGGTGGGTTATGGTGGGGTAAACTAGGTTATTGGCAGTGGTGGGTTCAGGGTGTGGTTAAGCGTGGGGGGTTAGGGTGTTTTTATGAACGGATTTTTTAGGCCGTGGTAGATTAAGGGTGTGGTTAGACGTGGTGGTTAGGCGGTGGTGTGTTAAGGGTGTGGTTAGGCGTTGTGGTTAGGGTTTGGGTTAGTGGGTTTTGGTAGGTTAAGGTGTGGTGGGTTACGGTGGTGGGTTAAGGTGGTGGATCTGGTGGGTTAAGGTTAGGTGGGTTAAGGTGGTGGTTTACGGTGGTGGGCCTGGTGGGTGTGGGCGAGGACAGTTTTTTCCTTTTTTTTTTATTTTTTTTCTGACACACTCAATCTCTCCCTAATCATATTTACTTTATACATTATAAGTTTGTTAGTTTAATTGGTACATGTTAATTTATAGTTTTATACATGTTTGTTTGTTTATTTGTTTGTTTTATATATGTTAGTTTAGTATAGGATATTTTAGATTTTAACACCTGACAAAAACCCGAAAATGGTTTTTAACACCCCCAAAAAAAGAGCTTTTATTTTAACACCTGACAAAAAATATAAAAATGGTTTTTACCACAATTTAACTGATTCCGTTTAGGAATCCGTTAAGTGGGTTCATGAGCCACGTGTCGCTTTATTATTGGCCAAAATAAAAATAAAAATAAAAAAAATCAAAAAAAAAAAAAACCTAAAACTACCCTGCCACCCTAGCCCCACCGCCGCCCCACCACTGCCATCTTCTTCTTCAGCTTGACCCACAGCTGGTGACGCAACGACCGGCGCACCACCTCCCCCTCCTTTACCGGCCGACCTAAACCTATCCCCACCCTTTTCCCGCAGCCCTAAACCACCCTAGCCCGACCACCACCATCACCAGCCACGAATTTTTGGCTGTTGATTCAGCCACGAATTCGGCCATTGATGGCCGAAATCGGCCGATTAAGGCCACTCAGCCCCAAAATCGGTCGATTTCAGCCATTAATGGCCAAATTTGCCAGCGTTTTTGGGGAAGGAAGATTGCTCAGCCGCAAAACCACCTCCCCTGAAATTCGTCGCCGTTTTTTGGGCACGATTTTCGGTGGGGGTTCTCAAATTTTGGCTGCGGGAAGCAAGGGTACGTCGATTTCCGGTGATAAGGCAGGTTCGGTGGCGAAACCCGGTGACGGGGGGCTAGGAGAGGGTGGTTCGGGAGTTGGCCGGGGAGAAGGGCCACCGTTGGCGGCTACCTTCTGGTTGTTTGAGGTTTTAAAAAAAATCTATATTTTTTTATTTTTTGAAAACAAGTAAAATGGTGACACGTGTCACTATGGACCCCACTTAACGGAATTTTTGGACGGAAACCGTTAAGTGGTAGTAAAAACTATTTTTATAGTTTTTGTCTGGTGTTAAAATTAAAGTTTTTTATTGAGGGGTGTTAAAAACCATTTTCGGGTTTTTGTCAGGTGTTAAAATCTAAAATATCCTTTAATTTAGTATATTTATTGTTTGGTTACTTTATCTTATAGGTACATAATTCTTTGTAAAGGATGTTTAAAATTTTTAAATGAATCATTTGCATAATCATATGCCTAGATACCCTTTTAAGACATACACATTAGGATTATGTCTTGAATAGTCCTCGATTGGGACTGTCCTTGGACGTTTAATCTCACTTAGGTGGTGAATATATGCCTTGTTATTTATTCTAGGGAATATCATGCTTTGTCTTTTCTCTACAATGTTCTCTGGGTACATATGTAGGTGTACTTAATCACCTACATTGTCGTGTACTTGGAGGACTGTAGAGAAATGTTGTGCGATTTTCCCTAGAATTGAAAACCCGGCATACACTCACTAGTGGAATTAGACGTCCAAGAATGGGTTTTAGTTGGAGTGATAAGGACTCTTGGACATTTTTTCAAATCTTATTTACATTTCCATAACATTTTTATTGAAAATGCATATTAAATACGCTTTGTGACTAATGTGGTTATATGCATGAGTTGTGTAGAAGTTGTAATCATGAAACGAAGATAGCGTAGCTGGATGTATGATAGGAAGGTTAGGCTTTCTATTAATCCAGACTTCGTGAAAGGGGTTGATGAATTCATTCAGTATTGCAAAGATTATCCTAAGAGTAGTAACCCGAATGAAGTTAGGTAGTGTCCATGTTGTAAATGTAAGAACAAACGCCTATGGGATCTAGAAATGGTTAAAATTCTTTTGTATCGCAAGGGATTCGTAGAAAATTACTATGAGGGTAGATGTGTCATGGGGAAGGATTTCAAGAACTTCTGTAAGGCAGTCCAATGAATACCATGAAATGGTTATGGATGTTTTTGGTCATACTCAAGATCAAGGGCATTTCGAAGAGGCTAGTGGTTCATTAGAGGAGGAGCCCAACGCACAAGCTAAGCAGTTTCTGGATTTGTTGAAGGCTTCTGAACAACCATTATACGAAGGGAATTCATTGTCTGTATTAGAGATGGCTACTAGAATTACTAGCCTAAAGTGCGAGTATAATTTGCCGCTCAGGTGTTGATGGGTTTGCTTCTTTGGTTAATGAGGCGATTCCTAACAAGAACCATATGGCTGAGACACTCTATAAGGTGAAGAAGATTGTTAAGGGGTTGGAGCTGCCCCATGAAAAGATTCATGCATGCCTGAAAGGATGTATGTTGTTTTGGAAGGATGATGCTCAGTTATCTACATGTAGGGTGTATGGCAGCGACCGATACAAGAAGACTTCTTAAGGTACCTTAGTGTCTTTGAATGTTCTGTTTTATTTCCCTTCACAAGAAGACTCTTAAAACTTAGTAAAGTGCACCTTTCATGTGATTTAAATCCATAACCACCTAAAACTATGTTATATTGACATGTTACGAGAAAGAATAAGCTTATTTGATAAGAAATGTGCAAAATAGGAAAAGTAGGAGTCATTTTGGCTAAATTTGCTTGAATGTTCAAGAATACGAACCTTTACATGATGTTATTGGTAGTTTTTTATAACAATTTTCTTTCACATCATGTATGAGGTTTAGGAGGCCTACCAGAAGAGGGTTGAAGAAGCAAGAACTCATGGGATTCGGAAGATTCCGAATGAGTTGTATTGGGAGACGATGGGTGGGCGCAGTAAGAAGGGTCGTGTGAAGGGACTTGGCCAAAGTGCAGAGTTGTACTATGGCAACCGGATTGGTCGAGTTTCCTGTTCTTCGCAGCAGTACACACCATCCATTGTTTCTCCGATGCAAGATCAGATGGAGCATAGGGTGCTGACTCTTCATAGTGAAATGGAAGTCGAGATGGAAAACCGAATAGAAGCCCATATGGCCGAAATTGAGAGGAGATACAAGGAGAGTATGGATGAGATGATGAGTCATTTCACCAAGAACGACAAAACATGTTCCACAATTCGCCCTTAGCATCGAGACCATAGGATTGATGACCCGGGTAGTGGCGGAGTAGGCCAGGGTACCTCGACAATTGTGTTGCATAGCCTTTGTTTAGTGTAGTTTGCACATATAATTACTTTGGATGATGTATTTTGCCTGTACATCATTTATATGTATATAAAAATATATTTTCATAATTCAATCATGAATTTCTTTAAATCATGAATTAGGTGCAGGTATAGGTGTAGGTTTTATTTGATTTTAATTCAAAACAATCGTACGAAAAAAAATAATTACTGGCATTTTCTAATTTCTGACAGTATCTACATATTTTTACAACGAAATTATCCATCGGAAAAGGTAACAGAAGAAACACTGCTATAGAGGAGCATCAGAAGAGGTTTGAGGAAAGCACGAAGAAATAAGAGGAGGAGGAGAACCTGCTGCATGACAAGATAGTAGATCTGGAAGATGAAAACAAGGATATTGAAGCTGATACTACTGTGAAAATCAAAGCTCATATGGCTAATGGGTTTCTGCTCAACAAATACAAAGGTGATGAAGGAAGGAAAAAGCTTCGACAGATGGTGGATGATTACTTAACTATTGGTTCCATTAAGGATCTTGTATCTGATGAACCTAAGGTTAATGAGATTGATGCTGAGAAGTCCACGACTGATTATTCTCTAGGTCACAATGTTGATGCCCCAGCTACAAGTGTTGAAGATGGGAATGATCGTCCTCGGGCTTAGATTAGTTCTTGTTCTATGTTTTTCTTGGTTTTGAAACATTTGTTTTGGTATATTTGCACTGGTGTTTTACTTTTCTCGTGGGAGCAAAGGTCTTATGCTTTTGCCTGTGAAACTTGGATGCTAGGTTTTTTTGAATAACATAAACTTTAGTTTTTACCTTTGTTGTGCTTTGATTTTTGCTACGAATGTCTTTGGTATCTGGCATATAGGCCCTTAGTTCGTTTGCAGCTTTGGCAAGTTATATTGTATATATATATATATATACACATACATACATACATACATATATATATACATACATACATACATACATACATATATATACATACATATATATATATATATATATATATACACATACATATATATATACATACACATACATATATATATACATACATATATATATATACATACATATATATATACATACATATATATATACACATACATACATATATATGTATATATAAATACATATATATATATATATATATATATATATATATATACAGTATATATATATATACATACATATATATATACATACATATATATATACACATACATACATATATATGTATATATAAATACATATATATATATATATATATACATATATATATATACATACATATATATATATACATACATATATATATACATACATATATATATATACATACATATATATATACATACATATATATATACATATATATATACATATATATATATATACATATATATATATACATGTGACAGATCTTCGTTGTTGCGCACTAGGGTCAGCAGACCGTACCTGGCTGTTGGGGTGGTGACTTCACAAGTAGCATTGTTTCGCATCCGTATACCATGGAGAAAGGGGTTTGACCTGTAGCTGCCCTTGGTGTAGTTTTGTTGGCCCATAGGATCCTAGGCAGCTCTTCTGTCCACTTGCCTTTTTTTGCTTTAAGCTTTTTCTTCAAAGAGCCAATGATTAATTTGTTGCTAGATTCAGCTTGTCCATTTGCTTGCGGATATCTGGGTGTTGAAATAATGAGAGTGATGTTCCATTTATCATAGAAGTGTATGGTTGGGGCACTTATGAACTGAGATCCATTGTCACAAACAATTTTAGATGGCACGCCAAATCTGTAGATTATATTAGTCTAGATGAAGCTAATTACTTATTTATCTTTCACTTGTTGGAATGAATCTGCTTCTATCCACTTAGAAAAGTAATTTGTTAGAGCCAACATATAGACCTTTTGACCTAAGGAAGGTGGCTGCTTGCCAACTATGTCCATGCCCCATCTCATGAAAGGCCATGGTGTCAAAGTAGGATGCAAAGGTTCAGAGTGTCTATGAGTGATACCTGAGTAACGTTGGCAGCTGTCACATTTACTTACATACATATGCGTATCATTGCGCAGTGATGGACAATGGTAACCAAGGTTAATATTCTGTTAGCTAGGGTTCTTCCACCTGAATGGGCTCCGCATTCACCATCGTGAAAATCTTTGAGTATCTGCTCATATCTATCTTCTTTAATGCAATGTTGTAAAACGTCTCTGGTTGATTTTTTGAACATAACGCCTTGGATGATCAGGTATTTAAATGCTTTGAATCTGAGTGCTCTTCTTCAGCCTTGTTTTAAGTTAGGACATCGTGCTCTAGGTAGTTAAATATAGGTTGAATCCAACTAGTTTGATTTACTACGGGTGCAACAATGCTAGGTTTGGTAGGTTCATCTTTGACAGGTTTGGTGTCTGGTTTGGCGAAATCTGGGTTGATGGGTTTTGGCGCATGGTTTCTGTGTTGATGGCAGGTGCTAGTTGGTGGATTAAAGGAATGGAGAAGAACTTGGATTTCCTTAAAGCCGATCTTAAGTTGGCTAGGGCATCTGCTTGTGTGTTCCGTTCTCTTGGTATTTATTTAATGGAAAAGGTAGCAAATTTGGTTGCTAGGGATTTAGCAAAGTCTAGGTATAAGATCATCTTAGAGTCCTTGGATGCAAATTTGTCGTTCATCTGACTTGCTTCCAGAAGAGAGTCGCAAAACACTTGCGATTTGGAAGCTCCAAGATCTTTTTCTAGGTTCATTCCCGCAATCAAAGCCTCATATTCTACTTCATTCCTAGTAGCTTTGAATTCACAACAGATAGATTGTACCATCATGTCCCCCTGTGGCGACTTCAGCACTACACCTAGACTTGCACCTCGGAAGTTGGATGATCCATCTACATACATAGTCCAGGTTCTTGGGTTTACGACTTGGGTAACCTGCTTTACTTCTTGTTCTGCTTGCTATTCTAGATCAGGGCTGAAGTCAGCCACTAAATCAGCTAAGGCTTGTGACTTTATAGTTGTTCTTGGTTTATATTTGATGTCGAATCCGCTTAGGTTGATTGCCCATTTGCTCATTCTACCTATTAATTCTAGTCTGTGTAACACAGCCTTGATAGGGTAATTAATTTTCACCACTATTGGTTGAGTCTCAAAATAATGACGCGGTTTTTTTTGCAAGCTACTATTAGTGTTATACTAGCTTTTCGAGTGATGAGTATCTGGTTTCAGCATTAAGGAGAGTTTTGCGAACATAATAGATAGGTAATTGCTGATTTTCAGCTTCTCCCTTGCCAAGACAGCACTTACAACTTTAGTGCTAACGACGAGGTAAAGCTATAAAGGCTCTCCTTCAGCAAGTTTAGACAATAGGGAAGGGGGAGACATTAAATATAGTTTCAGGTTCTGTAGGGCCTTCTCGTGGTCATTAGTCCAATCAAAACCTTTATTTTTCTTTAAAACTTTATAAAACAAATGGCATTTATCTGATGACCTCGAGATGAATCTATGTAATGCAGCCACTCTACCCATCAATTTCTCAACCTCTTTAATATTTTTAGGTGATTGCAGATTGATAATGGCACGTACCTGACCTGTAGATACATCGAATGAGAATTTGGATGGATTCAACTTTATCTCGTATTTCCTTAGCATGCTAAAAGCCTCGTTCAGGTGGTCTACATGATCATCTACTTTCTTTGATTTCACGAACATGTCATCGATGTAGACTTCCATGGTGTCCCCCAACTGGTCCTTGAACATTTTGTTGACTAATCTCTGATAGGTAGAACCAGAATTCTTCAACCCAAACAGCATCACCTTGTAATAGTAGATTCCTTTGTCTGTCATGAAGGCGGACTTCTCTTGATCATCTGGATGCATTAGCATTTGGTTGTAGCCTAAGTACGCGTCCATGAATGTCAGCAGCTCATGCCCGACTGTAGCATCTACCATTGAATCTATATGAGGTAGGGGGAACAGGTCCTTGGGGAATTCTTTATTCAGATCTATGAAGTCGATGCAGACTCTCAATGTTCTATTCTTCTTGCTGACGACGACTACGTTTGCCAGCCAATCTGGATATTTGACTTCTCTTATCTTCCCGGTATCTAAGCAGCTTTTGTACTTCTTCGTTTATAATCTGGTTCCGCTCTAGTGCAGATTTCCTTCTTTTCTGCTTCACAAGCTTCATGTTGGGAACTACATTGAGCTTGTGAGTAATGACCTAAGGGCTAATTCCCTTCATTTCTCGATGAGACCAGGAAAAACAATCTGAATTCTCCTTCAAGCACTTTATGATAGCTTCTTTTTTATTCGCATGTAATGCGGCTATAATCTTGACTGTCTAATTTGGCTTGGGGATTCATCCAGAACCACATCATCTAATTGCAGCTCATCTAGACACCCAGGTGCTGAATTCTGCTGTAATTGCTAGATTAAGGGCTCATGGGGCTTCATGGCGATCTGGTAGCATTCTCTGGCTTGCTTTCTATCTCCTTTGACTACTTCTACCCCCCATGGACTTGGAAATTTTAGCAGCTAATGATAGGTTGATGGGATAGCTTTCATTTTATGGATCCAAAGGGTTCCCACTATCACATTATAGGCAGTCTTGCAATCGATCACATAAAACTTGTGTATCATATTAACGCCTTTAAGCAAGGTTGGCAACTGGATTTCTCTTAGGGTGTTCATGGTTTCACCACTAAACCCGACCAGGACTGTAGATCTCTTGATGATATCTGATTCTTTGAGCCCAGCTTGATCTAAGGCATATGTAATACCCCGTATTTTTGAAAGGTATTTTAGTCTCGTATTTTTCTAAATTAATTATTTTCTAAAGAATATTTTAGTTTTGGAGCCAAAATGATATTTAAATTTTGGCGCCTAAATCATTATTTTACAAAACTAATTAAATTGGATAATCCAATAAATGAAACTATTTTATACTTATGTTATAAATAGTATTTTTGATTTCTCAAAATTTAAATAGCTAAACCGAAATTATATTAATTCGGTAGATTAATTAAAATGTATTTTCGGTTTTCATAGAATAAAAATCTAAATTGTTTTAATATTTTTCTAAATTAATTATTTTCATGAAATATATTAATTTTTGGATTTTATACAATAAAAATCTGATTTAATTAATTATTATATGTCAATATTTTCGGCCACCCTAATTATTTAATAAAAATCTGATTTTATTCTTCAATTATTAATTTTCACAAATAAATTTTATGGGATTATTAATTTTAGGTAAATAAATTATTGTAAAAAATCCTTAAATTAACATAGAAGGACCGAAAATATTGAGAAATATTAAGCTCAATATTTTTGGCCACTCATGAATTTTCTAAATGGTTTTAATTTATTTTATTAAAAATAAAAATCCTTTAAAATTCCTTATTTCTATTCTTAAATCTAAAATCTCTTGATCTTAGTCTATACTTGCACTCCAAGCTCAAAACCTAATAAATAATATTTCATGACCAAATAAAATCTAATATCCTTCCATACATTTAAAACCCTAATTTCTATTCTTAAAATTTCCATAAATTATACAACCCTAAATTTCTATAAACTCATCACCTAAACACCTATATATACCCCCTCATAACTCTCATATTCTTCACACCGAAAACTCAATTCCCTTCTTTTCTTTTACTCTTCTTTTCCCTCAAACTTTTCCTATTTTTCTTTTCCTCTTTTCTAAAAGAAAATCTGCCCGTATATCTTTGGAGTCAATTTTCGGGAACTTTTGGTCAGTTTTTGGATTTTTCTATTTCACAAAACATTATTCCTCTCAAAACATCCTTGAGTTTAGGCTCAAGAATCACCTAATTCGGAGTTATATCAAAGGAGTTATGACCTCTGCAAGTTCTGCCTATCCTTTCCAACGCAAATTCAATTTCCTTTAATCCTATTCCTTTATTTTCTTCATGGTTAGTTTTCTAAAATATAACTACCTATTTTACAGTTATAATTTTATATTAAAGTATTATTTTTTAAAAGAGTTTTATAGTCCATGCACATTAGATTTGGGTTTATGTCTAAAGATGTTGTGATAACTGTATGGTTATGTTAATTGCAAGGTGTATTCGTGATTGAACTTTGAAAGTGCGAAGTGTTAATTGATATTCGGAATTAAGGTACGTTATGTGGTTTGATACCTTCGAAATTTGACTATGAAATTATGTTTTAATATAGTTCTTATGAAATTATGTGCCGTATGAAATTATGTTTTAGTATATGAAATTGTGTTTTATGATAGCTTGAAATTAATGATTTTGGTTAATCAAAGAGGCTTTGAATTGCGATTAAAATTATTAAAAGGATTGGATTAAAAATGATTTACAAGTTTATTGATGTCCAAGTATAACGGATTTTTTTAAAAAGTGCTTTTAAGCAATCAATCGATATGGTTATGAATCCCACTTAGGGAATGGATTAGAGAAGGCTATGGACTTTGCATGATCTAGCCTTTCCTCAAGATTGGCCTTTGTTCATAAAGTAAACCACTTGGGGGGTGTGCACACTTAGTGAGGAATTGGTTTTGGAACGTAATCGATTGAGTTTTTAAATTTGTCTTGGAAGAATTGAATTGGAAAAACTCTTACTTGAGTACGGCATTGGAATTCTTATGAATTAAATATAAATGATTTAAATTATGTTTTACTTATCTTACACATAATCTACTTAGCATAATTTTCTAATACGTGCTTTTGTTTTGGCTTTTCCCTGTTTACCATTTATGGTAAGCAGGTGAATGTTTCAGGTGGAAGTTAATTGATGCATACGGGAGTCCACAGGAATTTCATCTAGCTTAAGAAAAGTTGGAGTCGTTTTTGTGTCACAAATTATGAATAAGTTTTATTTAAAGTTTCATTAATAAGAATAAAGAATTTTCCGCTGCAAAAGTATTTTTAAAGTATAAGCCTTGCGTTATCACGCGGCGGTAATACTCCCAAGTCTATCTCTACGGTATTTATACGTATTTTGTACATATTCCGTAGAGGGAGATTTGGGGGTGTTACAGCATCCTTGAATATTATATTAGCTAAGCTTCCATTATCTACCTGCACCCTTTTCATTAAGCAATGACCAACATGGAGGGAGATAACCAGACAATCATGATGATCTGGCTCATTGAATCTGCTTTCGTCAAATATTATTTTCATCTCATCTAACGCTTTCTCATCTCTGTTGGGATATGTTTGAGGGATGCTAGAAGCTGATGTACCAACCATTGCTATCTTTTTTGCATTGGAATAGGTCATTCCACTTATGCTTGATCCTCCTGCTATGGCACTTATAATGACGCTGAGAGGAGGCGAAGATGGCAGACCTGGCAGGGCTTCTCTTTTGACTTAAGGTGCCTTTCCTTTCTTGCCTAGGAGATCCTTCAGGTACCCTTTCTTGAGCAACCAGGCTACCTCTCTTTTCAATCTGTTACATTCATTAGTCATGTGCCCATGATCTCCATGATACTCGCACCACCTGGATTTATCTTTCTGGTGGTCCGACTTGTCACTCTTTCTGGGCCACCTTACCGGTTTTTCGATCTTTTTTAGAGCATTGACTACTCCAACTATATCTGTTTCGAATCCGTACGAATGGATGTCAGGATGATCTTCTAGTTCCGACCTGCTGGAGCCTTCACCTATTTTTGAATCCGACACACTGCTTATATTGCTGCGCCAAACTGTTTAGGTAAAAAATTTGATTGTCAGATAAGACTAGGCTCAATTAGACGACAGCTAGATTAATGAGGAGGAAAATTACAATGCAGGTTCCAGGAATGAAGATGAATGATATGCAGAAAATGAGTTAAGGGGAAAGGGAAGAAGAGACATAAAATGATGACGTAGAAAACCCCAAGAATAAGGGTAAACTGTTGGTGGCTATGAGTCCACCAATCCACTAGGTAGATAGATTGATAAAAGTACACTTTAGGTTAAGAACATATTTGTAACGATACTAATTGTTGCTAGTAATTGCTAATTGCTATAAATGCTAAGGCTTGAATATTTGTGATGCCTCTGTACAATGATTATCTTCCTATTTATAATAAAAGAATCATCTTTGAAAGACTTAAAGGGATTCCTTCCTGATTCCGTGGAATTCGGAGTTAGTTGGTTGGAGTAGTTTTGATTTCCTTGCCATCCTCCTTTTGCACTTATCCATTACAGTTTGAATTAGTATTCATCAACGGCATGCCGGGGCTCATGGTTCCGATTCTTTTGGCACTCCCTTTTGACTTATTCAATTGGGATACTCTTGGAATATTTCTTGTAAAAGTCTTCATTTGACTTCTTTTAGTTACTTAGAACCAGTTTGCTGACTTCATGATAACCTGCAACCCAACAACCTGTGAACCTGTGATGAAAATTTAGGCACAACACAAACTCCATCCATTCCACTTTGATTTGTGCATTCAATTCATTGTACATATGCTTATTAATGCACATTTTCCATTATTAATACAAATCAAATTGCATTGTCAAAATTATAACAGTTGAATATTAATGATGTACTTATTAAGACAAATCAAATAAGACACACATGACTATATTTATGCTTATATTTTGTTTAATATGTACCAAATTTCTTTTACATATGAACAATAAAATAATTGTGTAAGTATTGACATATTGATTTTATTCTAGGTCATATTTCAATCTGATTTCGATGGTATAAAAATTAGGAAAAATACACTTTAATAATCCCAACTATCGGCGATTTACTTATAATAATCCCAACTAATTAAGGTTTATTTTTTTAATAATCCCAACTATGATATGCGTTTGCCTCCAATGGTCCCAATGACCGGTAACCTGCTAAAAGAGTTTTTTTTTTTTTTATAATTTTTTGGGTTTTAATAGCCACGTGTCAGCACTTGATTAGTCTAAACTTAAAAAAAATTAAAAAAAAAATCCCTAACCACCTTACCCCCACCACTAAACCCTAATCCCTCCCCTAAACTCGCCGAAAATCGACCGACCACCCAACTTAACCACCAAAATCAGCCAACCGGTCCTCTACCGCCCTATCTAACCCACCCCGACCCCTGAAAGCACCCACGCAGCCCACCCCGACCCAAAAAACCACCAACCCAACCCACCTCGACCCATAGAAACCACAACAACTCCAGCCTCAAGCCACCATCTCAACTCTACCACAACCCTTGCTACCACTCGCAAACAACAACAATAATAGTGCCAACGCCTAGTATCCTGCACCACACCAACCACCAAATACCTTAACCGCCGCATCTCAACCACATCACCAATTTACAGCAACAACACCGCAAATTCCGGCTACCAAAGCAACCCAAAAATAGAGCACAGCACAAATTCATGAGGTTTAGGGGTAGGTATGATGGTTGGTAGAGGGCCGACCGACCATTTTCGTTAGTTAAGGGAGGGTGGCCGCCGACCGGTTTCCAGGGAGGTTAGGGGGTGGGGATAAGGTTTCCGGCGAGGTTAGGGCTGAGGAGAGGTTGGTAGAGGGCCGACCGACCTTTTTTTTATGATTTTTCATTTTTTTTTAATTTTTTTAAAAATCATAGACCAATCATGTGTTGACACGTGTCATGATAACCTATTATAACAGGTCGTTGACTTGGTGTTAACCAGTTAGGACCATTGGAGGCAAACACATAGCATAGTTGGGATTATTAAAAAATAAACCTTAGTTGGAAATATTATAAGCAAATCGTCAATAATTGAGATTATTAATGTGAATTTTCCTAAAAATTATGGTATTTTGAATTCAAAAACAAGAAAAAGCTAATAGGCTATACTTTATTTTCCTATAATGATCACGAAACATGTTTAATTAAAAGTTAGTTAAAAAAAACTCTACTAGTTTTCTTAGCATAATATAATACAAATATGAATTTTTATTGAACAAGACATAGATTTTCAATTTAATTTTTATTTTGACATGGCATGCCATGTGAAGCTCTATATATGCTCCCAAAAAAATTCGAATTTACTATAATGAGTATATATATTGATTGCATGAAGTGGTTTGCCAGTCAGCCAATGAACTTAGACAGAATACAATGAGGATAATTCCAATTCAGAGAAGAGTGAGGGATAGCTCAAGTGGTTAGAGTTTCCCTTCCGATTTCACAAGATCTTGGGATCGATTTTCATCACCTACCCTTGTGGCTCTCAAAACACCAAAAAAAAAAAAAAAAAAAAAATATATATATATATTATATATATATCCAATTCATGGAGTCATGGAAAAAAAAATCAGGAGTATCTAAAAAACATCATTTTGTTTTTTTGTGAAGAAAATCTTTCATTCTTTTCTTTGTTGGGGGCTTTATTGTTAAGTACATAGACAAGATCAATCATTAACTTTATCTTTGTAACCATTGATTAACCATCACATAATCCTAATTTCATCCTCAACTTCCCTATAAAAAGATCAAGAATGGTTTACTAATTAGTATGTGAAGTTATAAAGCTGTTAGTATAAATTGCAAATCATAGTCAAGTAAGAATTCAATTAAAAAAGATGAGTCTTAAGCGTAAGCTAGAGGGCGAGGTAGAGATAAGAGCAGGTGCAGGAGATGTGTACCATGAAGTATATGAGAGAAGACCTCAACATATTTCTCATGCTGCTCCTCATTTCGTTGAAAGTTGTGATGTGGTTGAGGGTGAATTTGGTGAGCCTGGCTCTATCATCCTTTGGAAGTACAGAACAGGTATAACTACTAAATTAAATTGACTACTTATCGTTATACTCTTAATTGACTATATTTTGATATTTACGTACTATGAAATTATCAAATATACCCAAAAGATATACTCCCTCTGTATCACAATACTTGCAATGTTAACAATTGAATATTTTACCTCTCACAAATAATACCAAATGTTACAACTTACAAGTATTGTGTTACGAAGGGTGTATGAACGACAATGACATATTTCTTCCCTTCCCTTCCCTTCTTTAATTTCTTCATTAAATGGTGGATAATATTTAGTAATACACACTCACATATATATATAGGGTTGGGATCCAGTGAGAACCACCTGAGAACTCACACCTTATGTGAGGACATATCTCAGCCGCTAGATTAGATCAAATCCAACAGCTGAGATTTTCTCTCTCTTCTTTAGATTTTCTCTCTCTTCCTCCAGGTTCTCTGATTTTCTACGCTCTTCCATTTCTTCGCTCTTCAATTTCTTTGCTTTTGCTCATCAATTTCTCGCGATAATCTGTTAAGGTATGTAAATTTCAGTTTAGTTTTGAATTTGATCGATTTTGAAACATGTTTTTGCGATTTTGAAGGCCCAACTCTTCGATGGAGTTTTATTCAAATAGTTTATTCAATCATCGCAGTACAGTTGCTTGCTACCATTGTTGTTGGTGCTATCGTTGTTTCATATAAACCAATTGCTCATTTCTTTACTTCTAGTAGTGGTGGTCTCGCTTGTTATATCATCCTCATCATTACTCCCTTTATTGGTAAATTTTATTCTTATCCCTTTTTTTTTTTTTGTTATTTGTTGGAATTTTTTTTTTTTTTTATTTTGTTGGATTTTGATTTTATTGTTGGGAAATTGAACTGGGCTATTGATTAATTTTTCTGGGGTTGTTTTAATTTTATTTTGTTGGGGGATTGAATTGGATTAATTGCTATTGATTATTCATTTGATTTTGGTTGAATTGTTAAAGGTATTAAATGGAATTGGCATCATTTTTTCATTGTTTTTGTATTTCGTTGGAAACTTAGACTAAATGTTGGACAATAATTCGTGGGTTGATTAACTGGATAGCTGTTGGTATTTCTAGTGTTTTGGATTGTCTTTTTGGCTGCTTTTCTGGTCATTATTACTTGCTAGTTAGAGATTGAATGATAACCATTGATAATTTTTTCAATTAGAAATTGAATGGGATCATTAAGCTTATTCATTATCCATATGCCATTTGAATCAATTACTTTGTATGTAATCTAGAAACTTCAATGTCATGCATGTTCAAAGAACTTTATGTTCTGTAAAAGCATCTTGCTGGAGTTTAAGCCTTTAATTGGCAGACATTTACAAATTCAATCTTGCATAGGAATTAGTGGCATCCTAAGTCACTAAAATTGACTGTTTATATAAGGTTTCACCTAACATATATTTTCTTTTGGATGCTAGTCATTTACAATGGATAGCCATGTCCAGAAAAGGCAACGGAAAGAGTCATTATGTGTGAATAATAATTGATCGCCATTGTATGATCGAGGATATGTTGTTGGTTTGGCATCTGATGGGGGAAATGTCGAAGATAGGTAAGAATTCAGTGAGGCCTTTATGTCCGAAATAGGATGTTATGACAAATACTTTACTTATTCCAGTGCTTTTTGTGAGTAGAAAAGTGAGTAAAGAAATTGATCATTCGATGTAAATTTGATTGTATAGATATGCTTTATGCTTGATGTTGCTGCTGAAGTATGGAATACCCTTGGATGATATGTTATGTTTGTCTGAAGTAGGATCTTATGATAAATGTTCTACTTTTTCTAGTGTCTAATGTGGCAAGAGAAGGAACTAAAGAATTTGAGCTAAAATTAAATGTGAAAATAGTTCTATAGACAAGCTTGGTGCTTGACAAGGTTGCTGCTAAAGTATTACTTTGGCATACCCTTGAATACATGAAGTCATGAAGTATATGTTATGATAGAGTTTTTCTAGGTCATATTTTATTCAAAGGTGGCTATTGGTATGTACTCTTAGTGACTTGATATAGTGGATTCCATTGTTGAATTTAGACTATTTAGTCAGTCGACTTCTGTGAACCTCTGGAGTCAAAACAGAGCAACAATTCTTTGTTCATTTTATCAAATGAGCAAACAATTCTTTGTTGATTTATCAAATGAGCTGATTAAAATAACAGAAAATGATTTAAAACATATGATAAACCTATTAGCTCAATTGGTAGAGCACTATGCAAATGCATAGGGGATGTAGGTTCAATTCCTACATAGGTTATCTCTATAAAAAAAATTAATTAAAAAAAAATTGAAATTCATACTAAATTATATGAGCAAAAAAATGGTTTGAAATGATTTATAACTATATAAACTTTGTTACAATTATACTCTCATACAAACTTGTGTCTCCACAATACATAAATGAACCTACGTAGGATTTGAAGATTAATTAAATTTCAATTACATCTTTTGTGCATTTGCACAATGCTCTACCCTTGAGCTAGTAGGTTAACGTATTTAAAACATTCAAACACACTCACAAATGAGCATTAATTTGACAAAATCAGCAAGAATCATTTGCTCATTTGACAAATTAGCATTAAATAGTTTGCTCATTTGACAAAGGAGCATTGAATTTTTGTTCTCATTTGGCAAATGAGCAAAAATTAATTGCTCATTTGACAAATGAGCAAAAAATAATTGCTCATTTGACAAATGAGCAAAAAATTAATCGCTCATTTGATAAATAAACAAAAAATTGTTTTTCAATTCAATAACTTGTAATTATTTCCTCATTTGACAAATGAACAAATAATTATTTGCTCATTTAATAAATGAGCAAAATTGTGTTTGCTCATTTGACAAATGAGAAGAGAATTGTTTGCTTATTTGACAAATAAGAATAGAATTATTGCTCATTTGACAAACGAGCGGAGAAGTGTTTGCTCATTTGACAAATGAGTAGAAATGTGTTTGCTCATTTGACATATGAGCAAAGAATGAACAAAGAATTGTTGTGTGCTTTTATAACTTGTAATTTGTTGTAAATGTCAATAAAAAAAATATTAGCCTCTTTGACACACAAAAAAAAAACAAAAAAAAACAAAAAAAACAAAAAGTCTCGGAAATAGCCAATTGGACACAATTGGCAAATAAGCAATCAATATTTTGCTCATTTGTCAAATGAGCAAATACTTAGTTGCTAATTTAATAAATGAGCAAAAACTTAGATGCTCATTTGTAAAATGAGCAAATAGTTTGTTGCTCATTTGTCAAATGAGAAAACATTTCCTTAATCATTCATAAAATCAGCAAGCATTTCTTCGCTAAACATTAGTTTGCTCATTTATCAAATAAGCAAATAGTTAGTTACTCATTTGGAAAATAAGCAAACATTTCTTTGATCATTTGGGAAATGAACAATCACTTTTTTGCTCATTTAGCAAATGAGCAAATAGTTAGTTGCTCATTTGTCAAATGAGCAAATACTTAGTGCTAATTTAACAAATGACTGCAACTCCAAACAGAACATACATTTAATTAGATATGCTATACAAAATCAAAAACCTGATATTTCATAAATGAGCAACAAAACATAAAATGAGCAAGCTTTAGAGAAGATGCACACTGCAGGTTATAAGCCAGATGCTTGTATATATACTACATTTATCTATGCTCATTGTAGTAGAGGAAACTTAGATGAGGCAATAACTTGGATGAAGATTATGATTGAAGGAGGTGCTTTGCCATTCACTTACACAGGACATCCAACACAACTCTCCCAAACAGCCACACAACTACACACACCTCGACTAGAATGCCCAGTGATAGACACAAACACTACACACACCTCGACTAGAATGCCCAGTGACAGACACAAACACAAACACACAAAAATACAACCAATTAGATCATAAATAATTCTAGTACCATCCATAAGAAGATTAGAAGAACCTCAGACAACATGTTACTCCAAACATGGTTGCCGATATCAAATGATTCAAATCACCAACTGCAAAATTAGAAGAACCCCGTATTAGAACTCAAATTATAACTGCTAGAAAAATTGATAAACTATCTTGCAATTAAACAATATCCCAGATCTTAATTGTTTTCAAATCACAAAAGAATACAACTACTCTCAACAACCCCCAATTTGAACTATATACACACTTTAGAAGTTCAGATCATCTACATAGCAAGCTTAAGCAACAAAATTATAGCCTCAATCAATTTCTTGCAATTATACTCAGATTTAGAGCTCTGAAATATTCAAATTAACAAGAAATTACAGAATTCAAAATTCAGAATCCCCCAAAAAACACAGATTAATGCAATTGTAACATTCAAGCATCATAGTATATAATCAAATACACAATATAAAGCAAGAGAAGGTAGGAAAGACATACAGCTAGGAGTAGTGAATTTCAAAGTCCTGAAGCAGATATCATACAAAGCTGTTAGATATTTAGAGTGTTGATGGTTGCGCGTTCGCGACCATGAAGGAGCGCCTGTGCAAGTTAAGCGCGGCCGCGTAGAGAGCGCGCCTAAACCGCGTACCTCTCTGGAATTTGGAACTTTGGAAGGGTAAGGTTGGCGCGCCCACGCATCTTTTGGCGCGCCCGAGCGTCCGGTCGTGCCTTAACCGTGCCCTCTTTCTGCCTTCCTGTGGAAATTTCGCATTTCTGATGAGGAGTGCCCGCTCCTAATATAGGAGCGCCCGCGCCTCTTGGTGGATTGCCCGCACCACCCTGTTTTGCGGTTTTCCTGACGGTTGAGTCTTTATTAAAGGCTTGATTTTGTAAAAGCAATAACACAGAAGAAATAATCTGTATCTATCCAAAGGAATTCTCCACAATCTTCTCTCAAACTTCTTGCAAACTTTTGTGAGAAATCTCTTCCAATTAATCCAATTTTATGAATTAGTCATTTCAATTCGTTTCTTAGTGCAAAGAACAATTGGCTGTCTTTTGTATCTCAAAGGGTATTTTCGGATTGAACCCAAGCACCGTTGTGGGGGAAATTAAACTCTTTAGGAAAGTGTTCACATGCCTAAGACAGTGTATCAAGGATCGAGACTCAAGTGGTCATTGTATTTCTCATGTTCATGTTCGTTTTCAAAGGCTTGGAGTTGAGGCAAGTGTAATATCTTTCACATTAGTGTTTTCTTTTGTAATTTCAGAATTACATTGTATATTTGGTGTTTGGATTGTAATACTTTGGTTAGTATTTGTATTGTTGTATAATTTGATATTAATTATACACTATTTAGGTTTTGTTCCCACACATTTAAGTAATTCTTTTTGTCTTGAATTACTGAAAACCTAACAATCTAAAGAGTTTAATCTTAGCAAGCATGTCTAGTGTGAAAGAATCGACCACAAATTTTGTTAAACTTAAAAAGTTTGACGGTGTGGAGTTTCGAAGATGGAAGAAGAAGATGTATTTTCTTCTTACATCTTTGAATGTAGCCTATTTCATTAGTACTCCAAGGCCTAGTGAACATGAGAATGAATCCTTGGATAATGTTCGGGAAAGATCAAAATGGGACAGCGATGATTTTATTTGTCGTGGTCATATATTGAATGGTATGGAGGATGACTTATTTGATGTTTACCAAAATGTTGAGTCAGCTAAGGAGCTTTGGGAGTCCTTAGAAGGCAATTACATGACAGAAGATGCATCAAGTAAGAAGTTTTTAGTAAGTAATTTTAATAATTTTAAATTTGTTGATGGTCGGTCCATAATGGACCAATTTCATGAATAGCAACGTATTTATGGTAGTTTGAAACAACATGGAATATCTATGGATGAATTATTTGTTGTTTCAAGTATAATTGACAAGTTACCTACAATTTAGAAAAGTGTTAAGCATGAGCTTAAACACAAGAAGGAAGACATGTCATTGTCCGAGTTGGCCACCCATTTTCAAGTTGTAGTAGGGATAAGAGCCATGGAAAATGCTAAGGATGGGAATCCTAGCTCATCTACCATTAATTTGGTGGAGGAAGGTAAATCTAGTGCTTCCACTAGTGGTAAGAGGAAGAATAATAATTCTTCCAAAGGAAAGTCCAAAAAGCAAGCAAACAATAATAAATTTGCTTGTTTGGAATGCGGTAAAGTTGGACACCGCAAGAAGGATTTTTTTTTCCTTCGAGAAAAGGATGGAGAAAGCCAAGGAGGGCCGTGCTAATGAAAGCAAGGACCCACCCACCAAAGGTAATCCATCACATGAGGTTGAATTTAATTCCGGTTTGGATTTAAATGCAACGGATCCTAACATTTTTATAGTGCAGGATGATGACTCATGGTGGATTGATTCGGGGCTTCTAGGAATGTATGCAAGATGAGGCATTGGTTCAAAACCTTTCACAAGTTTGGTGATGGAGAAGATCTCTTTATGGGGAACAATTCAACCATAAAGGTTCTTGGAAGAGGACAAGTAGAACTAATGTTTAGTTTGGGGAATGCAATCATTCTTAGGGATGTTTTGTATGCTCCGGATATTAGTAGGAATCTTGTATCTGGGCCTTCCTTGAATAGTCTTGGCTATAAACTAGTGTTTGAAGCTAATAGATGTATTATTACTAGGGTACAAATTTCATAGGTCCTTGTTATTTAAGTAATGGTTTGTTTAAACTCTCTTTGAGAGATAAGTATGTATTTGATGATGTTTGTTTGAATGTTGATGCAAGTGATAATCATGTTGATTTGAATATGTTTGACTTGTGGCATTTTAGATTAGGACATGTGAATTATAATAAAATGTTTTTTATGTCCAAACAAGAATTGATACCTTCTTGTGATACTTCTCCTAATAAATGTTCTACTTGCATGTTGAACAAGATCACTAGAACTCCTTTTAAGAGAGTTGAGAGAAGTTCTAATGTTTTAGAACTAATCCATAGTGACTTGTGTGATTTTCATAGTACTCCTTCTTTGGGGAACAAAAGATACATGATTACATTTGTAGATGATTATTCTAGGTTTTGTTATGTGTATCTTTTGCATTCCAAAGATGAAGCTTTAACAAAGTTTGATGTTTATAAAAGAGAAGTAGAATTGCAAGTAGAGTCATTAATTAAGAGAATTAGAACTGATAAGGGAGGAGAATATTATGATCCAGCTTATTTCCAATCTTTGGGTATAATTCATGAGACTACAACTGGTTATGCACCTTAATCAACTGGTGTAGTTGAAAGGAAAAACAGAACTCTTGAAGAAATGGTTAATTCCATGGTTATCTTACTCTAGTTTGAGTGAAGGGTTCTGGGGTGAAGCAATGTTGACAGCTTGTCACATTCTTAAACGGGTTCCCACTAAGGGAAAACAATCAACTCCTTATGAACTATGGTACAAAAGAAAGCCAAACTTGAAATATCTCAAGGTTTGGGGTTGTAGGGCAGTAGTAAGAGTGTCCGGCAACAAGAAAAGAAAGCTCGGTGAAAGGAGCTTGGAATGCATTTTTATAGGTTATGCTGAGCACAGCAAAACCTGTCGGTTCTATGTAATAGACACTAGACGAAAAAGATAAAAAGGCACCGGTTCAAACCCCCCTTTGGCACCGGTTTTGAACCGATGGGTATTTGAGGGATGCCAAATCCAAGAAAATTTGACACCGGTTCAAAACCGGTGCCAACTAAAGCATTTAGCACCAGTTAACTGGTGCTAACCACATGATTTGGCACCGGTTAACCGGTGCCAACTACCATGGCGCGATTTTTTTTTTTCAATACTATTGGCACCAGTTCAAAGCAAGAACCGTTGCAAAAAAACCCCACTTTAGGCACAGGTTCTTGCTTTAAATCGGTGCCAAAAGTCTCAAAAAAAATTTATAAAAAAACTTTTGGCACCGGTTTTGGTCCAAACCGGTGCCAAAAATACCCCAAAAAAATAAAATAAATTTTTTCTTTTTTTTTGCATTTTTTTCACTTAAATTGTACCAAATACTTATATATAATCATAATATACATAAAACACATATATGTTTTTCAATAACTTGTAATATTACACTTTAAAAAACTAAAAAAAAAAAAAAAAAAAAAAAACACTTGGATCTTGTTCTACAGCTTGAATGCTGACTAGTACACTTGGATCTTGTTCTGGTTTGTTTAGAAGTTTGTTGTGTTGATACTATTGTGCTGCTGTCTGTTTTCCTTTTGCAGCCATGTTGCTGGTTTTCTGTGGTGGCGTATTTGTTCCAATGGAAGCTGCTGGTGGTGTAAATTCAATGGAAGCTTCACAAACAGATTCAGTGTTACCAGCTATCTTCCTTTTCTTCCCTTCTTCATATAATTTAAGTGCTTCATAACCAAATACTCCGAAAGCTACAGAAAACTGTGGGAACAAGCCCAATTATTAAAAAAGAACCATATAAAAGGAAATCTAGTACAAAATGGTTTTTTGTATTTTGAAGGTGTGAGGCTTTAGACAAGCAGCACATGGTGGACAAACATGTGATGCCGTAAAGATGGAGGTGGATGAATACCTAGACATGAGTAAGCACCCAATACCACGTGGAACAGGCTGCAATATCATTCCGTTGAACAAATTATCAAATTTCATTAGCCATGGTACCCATGAATCGTATAGGAAGTTTGCAACTAAAACACTAAGCACAATGAAGAAGTAGCTTGCCTTGAGGATTTGAAAGAGCACAAAAGCAACCCATAAAATAGTCAGCATTAGTAATTTTTTCCATTTTAGATTAGAGGACATAGTTTGCTGCACATAAATGGATCATATTAGGAATATATTGTTCAATCACCAGTACATTGTTCAATAACAATATTATAAGTGGTCATTTGGTTGCGCATAGGAAGAAGTTACAAGTTGAGAGAGAACTATTTAATAGTCTACTTATTTAAAGCCTCGTATATGAACTACAAAATTAGCAATTACCAAACCTGGGAAAGCCCATCTACAAAGCTGTAGTGCAGGTTCAAGTGCCTTTGTAACCCATGCAAGTTCCGACTTTCGTGTACTATCATTCAGTTCATCATCATCAGAGCTATACTTTCCAAGTGTGCGATCATAATCTGTCTTATCAATGAGCTCAGACCTCTTAGATGTCTCACATGAACCTTTGCTTTCAGACTTTGAAGATAGCGATACTTGGTAGGTCATTAAACACGTACTGAACAAGAGCTTATAACATCATCCTCATCAACATATCAACAACAGCACAAGGACATAAAAAAACAAAGATAATCTTCAAATTTATAGGCAATTACTAAATGAGATTCCAGAAATATTATTAGTTGCAACATAGTTACCACAACAAAATCTAAATCCACACTAAAACTAACCCATTGATTTGAATAGGTATATAAATTCTTAAGACACTCCCTCAATTGTAAAACGAAATTGTGAACCAAATTAAAATAAAGGGAATAACCTGTTGGAGCACCAGAATTATCAATTCAAAAGGTTTTTTAATTAAAAAAATTGAAAAAAAAATAAAAACCTCTTTAAATTGTATGTCTGTAGAATTCGACAAAATTGTTGTGAAGCATGGCTATGATGTACTTCAGCATCTGAGGCCGTAACAATGAAGTACACTTATCAGAGAGAATATAATTTACAAGCCTTGTACTTCCCTGAAATTACAGGAGCAGAGGAAATTAGCCATACAATTGTTTGATTCAGAACATAACTCATAAAAGTATAGCCCCAAAGCATGAAATCTCTTAATAAGTAAGAAGTATAAAAAACCCTGCTTAGAACAAAAAAAATACAAGCAACATAAAAATTTCAGCTATAAGAATAATCATTCTTATAAAAAGTATTATGTAATTTATGTTAGATTTATATGAGGATTTCAAACAATGAACCTGAGAAAAATTGTCTGCAGATCTATACAAATGCATAGCAACGGAGACCCAAACATTCTTGCATGCTGACCGACGTTTGGATGTACAATTTGATACAAATTTTACAAATTCTTCTTGTTCCTCCGTTATTGTCCCCTATAAAAAAAGTATATTAGCTTAAAACAACAATGACATTGTTCATACTTTGAAATTAAAGTAATTAAACTCAATCAAGCTGACTTTATAAGGCTTCAAAAATAGATTATTGATATCTTTTCAACATATCCAACAACTCATTAAACTCTCACAGACAGAAAGCAAAGTGCTCCCGACAACAGAGGTAAACTAGTACTGGTTGTTAAAGCTACTGAGAGTACTTTATGTGTGTTTCTTTATTAATGTTATAAAGAAATATATTCCTAAATGGAGATTTTTACATCACAATCATAATAGTTTGGTTTAAGAGAGTAACATAGAATGGTGCATTAGAGAAATTTAGGTTGTGTGCAGCAGGCCAGATATGGAGGGAAAAGTCAGCAAGTCAAGGCTCTGCCAATTACGCTAAGCCAGTAGCTAGAGAGAGATATTCAATTCCCATAAAACTTCCAGTAGAGCAGCTACTGGAGCATTAGAGATAGTAGTGAAGAAGACGAAGGACTCAAGTAGCAGACTGCGGGCCTAATTATTATCACATGTAGCTAGATCCAGGAAAAATAAAGCTAAGACTATGATTTATCCCAGTAATTAGGTGATATCATCTCTAAGTAGCTAACCATTTCTTCGAGGAGACTAGGACTTAAATGAAGTCATTGTAATACATTTTGGTTTGAGATTCATTTTGAGTGCGCGATTGCGTAACTGTAGCAGCCATTTTACGTTGACACTTGTTATTGTAGGTCAAACTAAAAATTAAATTGACATTGCTGTCAGTTTACTTAATTAGTTGTATCCCTAAACTGCTATTGATCGTAGGGCACATAATAAAAACGTTGTACCCTAACTTGCAAACGAAGGAGGAATGAGTATTTACTAACAAGTATTAGGTTATATATAGCATCACAAGACTGTTCGCAAAGCATTTTCAAGCAAGACAGCCAGTATTCTATAGCCAAATTGATCACAAAAGTAACAAATAGATAGATCACCTGGACACATTGAGCATTCAATAATTGCGTATACTCGTTGAATACAGCAGCACATAATTCAGGTACCAAATCCCCATTAAAATGTGTAACTTCTCTAACCAAAAACAGCGCAACATTCTTCATGTGAGCTAATAGCTTCCATTGCACCTTACTGCATACACTAGTTTCCAGATGCCTATAAGCACCAACAAATACTTCAATAAGGGAAGGATTAAATATGTAAATCATCAATTTACACCATATCATGTACATCATCAATTTGCTTTCAGGCTCACATTAAAGGTAGCACTATGTACAAAGGTCACAATTGCTAATTATTTGCAGGCAACTAGAAGTCTTTCTCAAGGACCACAATACAATAAATCACTTGATCCAGAACCCAACTACGCCTTTCTATACAACTATAGAAAAATAAAAACATTAAGTAGATTAAAATGCAAAAACACAAGACAGAAGGGCACGAAACTCATAGCATATTGAAAAATATATATATCCAACCTTAAAAATTATCTACTAAACTTGTATAAGATGTGGCTTCAAACTAATCTAGAAGATATATACTCTAAATTAATACTATGATAATACAGAACATTAAATTTTTGCTTAATGTTTCCCAACTTCACAGACTTGTCAAACCCCTTTTGAACACTCAGCAAAACCTAAAGCCTGCAATTGACATTTCAGAGCAAGTACACATGTCACCTACTTATTCCCATGCAATATTCTATTATAATTTCTAAACATGTAATTATAATATTGAGATCTGATAATATTTACAAGCCTCATATTCTATTCCTTTCAAACCATGATACACTCTAGAATTTCATATGAAAGAGACAAAGTTATATAAGCAACAACTCTTTATCAGCTTCATTTAACAAAAATTGACACTCAAATCCAATGCTTGAAAATTTTGACTAATGCATACAAATTTTAATCAGTATGAATATAGTGAAACTCAACTTTTTCATAGGCCAATTATAATGAATTAAACTAATTATTTATCAAAACAAACTCAGATTCATAGCAAAGTTATTGAATAAAAAAAAAAGAAAAAAAAAAACAATGAACCCAAAATAACGAGTCAAGTTCCAAAATCAAAGAACCCACAATACACAATCTACAGATTCTACACAGCCAAGGTTAGCAAAAACATTACTTGAAATTGGGGAAAAAATTGAGCAAAAAAACGCAGATTAAAAATATAAATCAAAAACACAACGTAATACCATAAATTTCAACTAAATCTATAACAAAATCAACAAAAAATACAGCATAAAAGAATATAAAGATGAATTAAGCGAAAAAGAGAAGAAACTTACTTGCAATTGGGAAAAAAAAAATTGAGCGAAAGAGAGATTTATATTAGGGTTTTATAAGCTTTAACAGGAAAAAAAAACCTTTCAAGCGCCGGTACCGGAAGCCGTTAAAGGTGACGGTGTCTTGGTCGGAAGCGTTGCAGGTGACGGTGTCGTCGGCCTAACTGTCTCTCTAATCGTTCACCACTTGCTTTAACTCGAACAAGATTCGAACGAAAATCGAAACCTCACATGAGAGATGAGAGCAGATCGAGATGGGAACGAAAGAGGAAGGAGAGATAAGAGCAGAACGAAAGATGAGAGAGAATGAGAGATGAGAGCAGAACAAGAGATGAGATAGAACGAGAGCAGGGCAAAACCAGAGATGAGAGAGAAGGAGAGCAGAACCAGAGAGGGAGAGAATGAAATAGAGAAGCGGATGAGAGAGATATAATTAAGCTATAACCCGGTTTATTTTAAACAGTTGGCATCGGTTTTGTTTAGAACCGGTGCCAAATCCCTTTTATTTTAAATAGTTGATTTGGAACCAGTTTAAGAGGAACCGGTGCCAAATGTCATCAAGCTTCTCCCGCCCATTTCCTTTGCCACCGGTTTTCAAGAACCGGTGCCAAAGGTGCGTTGCCTAATTCATTTTTTCTACTAGTGAGAATAAAATGACTATATATCGATTCATTCGGTTATTGAGTCAAGAGATGCAATTTTTGATGAAAATCGGTTTTCATTAATGAGTAGACCGAAAGATCTACAAATTAGTGCCAATGATAGGGAGATGGTAGAGTTGAATGATCAACTTGAAACTCATGAAAGTATATTCGTTAATGAGAATGTTGAAACTCTTCAAGTGAGGAGAAGTACTAGGGAAAGGAAAATTAGGAATCCTCTAGATGACTTCATAATTTATTTAGTTGAAGGGTCTTGGGATGTCCTTAGTTGCTCTACTCCATATTGTTTCAATGTGGATAATGACCCAAAGACTTATAGCGAGGCAATATCTAGTCAAGATAGTGCATTTTTGAAGGAAGCTATAAATGATGAGATGGATTCCATCATGGGAAATAATACTTGGGTCATAGAGGATTTACCTCCCGATTGCAAACCTCTTGGTTGCAAGTGGATTTTCACTAGGAAAAGGAGGTTGGATGGCTCCATAGTGAAATTTAAAGCCAGATTGGTTATCCAAGGCTTTAGGCAAAAGCATGGTGTTGATTATTTTGATACCTATGCACCGGTTGCAAGAATTACCTCCATAAGGTTATTGATTGCAATGGCTTCGGTATACAATCTAGTGATTCATCAAATGGATGTCAAAACGACATTCCTTTATGGAGATCTATAGGAAGAAGTGTACATGAAACAACCCGGAGTGTTTATTTTGGAAGGACAGGAAAATAAGGTGTGTAAATTGGTTAAGTCTTTGTATGGACTTAAACAAGCACCAAAGCAGTGGCATCAAAATTTTGATGACACGATTTTGTCCTTTGGATTCAAAGTGAATCAAGCTGATAAGTGTATATATAGAAAATTTGATGACAAAGGTCATGGTGTCATCATTTGTCTATATGTTGATGATATGCTTATCTTTGGTACAAGTCTACAACAAGTAGAATTGACCAAGGAATTCTTAACCTCATCTTTTCAGATGAAGGATTTGGGGGAGGCGGATATCATTTTGGGCATCAAGATAATTAGGGACAATAGAAGACTTATTCTAAGTCAATCTCATTACATTGAGAAGATGATCAAACGGTTTAATATGTTTGATAAGTGTCTTGTAAACACCCCCATGGAACCTAATGTTAAATTAGTTAAGAATTAGGGGAAAACGGTTTCCCAATTGGAATATTCAAGGATAATTGGATCCTTGATGTATGCCATGACAAGTACAAGACCTGATATTGCATTGGCTCTGGGAAAACTTAGTAGATTTACTAGTAACCTGGGTGCACAACATTGGTTTGCAGTTCGGAGGATCTTGAGGTACCTTAAGGGTACGTTAGACTATGGTCTAACTTATAGTGGATTTCCTTCGGTTTTAGAAGGATATTCAGATGCAAGTTAGAACACTTACAAAGAGGATGACTCTTCTGTAAGTGGTTGGGTGTTCATGTTTGGGGGAGGTGCCATTTCATGGTCTTCCAAGAAACAAACTTGCATTGCGGATTCCACTATGGCAGCAGAGTTTATAGCTCTTGTCTCAGCTAGTAAGGAAGCTGAGTGGTTGAGAAATCTCATGTTAGAGTTGCCTTTATTTCCTAAGCCAATGTCACCGGTGGCAATCCATTGTGATTCGAATTTGGCTTTAATAAAGGCATATAGTCAAGTGTATAATGGTAAGTCTCGGCATATTTCACTTAGGCATAGCCTAGTGAAAGATCTTATCAATGATGGGGTCATAAGTCTTGACTATGCTCCTACAAAATTGAATTTGGCGGATTGCTTTACTAAAGCAATGCCTTGGCATTTCGTCATATTTGCTTTGAATGGAATGGGTTTATGTCCAAAAACACGTATTTGTGAGACCCAATATCACGCTTGAAGAAACATCAAGTCTTAGATTCAATGTGGTTGAATTGCATTTTTGTTGTTTGATAGCAATGTATGATGACCCATATTGCTATGTTACTTGTGATGTGCTAGGTAGCGTTTATTCAAAGTTCTCAAAGATTTAGAGTTAAGAAGCTCTAAATGAAGGTGTCTTATCACAAGGGCACTATTACGTATATGAGAACCTACCTATATAAGTTCGAAGTTTAGCCGCTTCAAGAAGTCTAGATGGACAAATAGACTTTGATGAACTTAGGAAAGATACGGACACATGGCTGTATAAAAGTGTCAAGTGATGATTAATTTGATTTTTCTTGTGTGTACTTCACCTTCGAATGATTGGATATATCCGTGTGATTCAATCCATATGGAAATCATGGGATATGATCATCGTTAAGTGTGTTGTACTAGGTGTCAATTCAATCCGAAGGGACATTGGCATTGATGCATGAGATGTGGTTTAATTGTTAGAAGTCGAGAATGTTTTAAGGAACACTCTAAATGGGGGAGGATTGTTAGATATTTAGAGTGTTGATGGTTGCGCGTTCGCGACCATGAAGGAGCGCTCGCGCAAGTTAAGCGCGGCCGCGGAGAGAACGCGTCTAAACCGCGTACCTCTCTGGAATTTGGAACTTTGGAAGGGTAAGGTTGGCGCGCCCGCGCGTTCGGTCGCGCCTAAACCGCGTCCCCTTCTACCTTCCTGTGGAAATTTCGCATTTCTGATGAGGAGCACCCGCTCCACCTTCTTGTGGAAATTTCGCATTTCTGATGAGGAGCGCCCAATCCACTTTGAGGCGCGCCCGCGCCACCCTGTTTTGCGGTTTTCCTGACGGTTGAGTCTTTATTAAAGGCTTGATATTTCGTAAAAGCAATAACACAGAAGAAATAATCTGTATCTCTCCAAAGGAATTCTCCACAAATTTCTCTCAAGCTTCTTGCAAACTTTTGTGAGAAATCTCATCCAATTAATCCAATTTTGTGAATTAGTCATCTTCAATTCGTTTCTTAGTGCAAAGAACAATTGGTTGTATTTTTTATTTCAAAGAGTATTTCCGGATTGAACCCAAGCACCGTTGTGGGGGAAATTAAACTCTTTAGGAAAGTGTTCACACGCCTAAGACAGTGTATCAAGGATCGAGACTCAAGTGGTCATTGTATTTCTCATGTTCATGTTCGTTTTCAAAGGCTTGGAGTTGAGGCAAGTGTAATATCTTTCACATTAGTGTTTTCTTTTGTAATTTCAGAATTACATTGTATATTTGGTGCTTGGGTTGTAATACTTTGGTTAATATTTGGATTGTTGTATAATTTGATATTAATTTTACACTATTTAGGTTTTGTTCCCACACATTTAAGTAATTCTTATTGTGTTGAATTACTGAAAACCTAACACATTATAGATTTAGAGCTCTGAAATATTCAAATTAACTAGAAATTACATAATTGAAAATTCAGAATCCCCCAAAAATCACACAAAAAGCACAGATTAATGCAATTGTAACATTCAAGCATCATAGTATATAATCGAATACACAATATAAAGCAAGAGAAGGTAGGAAAGACATACAACTAGGAGTAGTGAATTTCAAATTCCTGAAGAAAATATCATACAAAGCTTCATTATCAAGAACCATACACTCATCTACATTCTCAACAAGCTGATGAACAGACAAAGTAGCATTATAAGGCTCAACCACTATATCAGACACCTTTGGTGATGGGAAAACTGAAAATGTCATCATCATTCGATCTGGGTATTCTTCCCTAATCTTTGAAATCAACAAAGTTCCCATCCCAGATCCAGTACCACCTCCCAATGAATGACAAACTTGAAACCCTGCAATTCCATTTCATTTCACACCCACATTCGGATCCAACACCAAAAAACAAAAACACAAAAAACAAAAATGAAAGAAAACTTTAAAAAAAAAAAAACTTTAGTGAGGCATTTCGTCGAATACCTTGTAAGCAGTCACAATTCTCAACTTCTTTGCGTACAACATCAAGAACAGAATCAATCAACTCAGCACCTTCAGTGTAATGACCCCTAGCCCAGTTATTCCTCAGCTTCTTTGAGGAGAGAGATAACTACAAAAAGGTTAGAGAGAGAAAGAGATGTTGAACGTGAAAGCCAAGAAGAATAGCAAAGAGACAAGGAGGTGTAATTCACGAAATTACGAAAATGCCATTACTATGTTTTTTTTGGATGGTTAGATTTAATTTGATCAATGGTCTAAATTTGTTCTCATATAGATTAGAGTTCTCACATAAGGGATGTGTTCTCACATGATAAGGGTCGAGATTCGGTGAGAACCACCCTTTATGTGAGAACCTTTATCTATGTGAGAACCAATGCTAGCCATTATATTATATTAAATTCAATGGCCAAGATTAAAAGACAAAGTACGCTTAACAGCTTCAACTTTCTCATTTTTTCTCTCTGCTCCATAATTATCAATGGCGACTGATTAATCCATTTGAAGGCTTGACAATTTTGATTTCATCTTCTTCTTCACAAGTACGGATAACTTCGATTAAAGAATTTGAAGGCTCGATAATTATCAAGGTTTGTTCCGCTTTTCAATTTCGATTTTACTGCTCTGAAAAATTCGAATTGCATCAATTATTAAGGCACTGTAAGTTAATTTGATTTTGATTTTCATTGTTGTCTATGATTTAATTTGAATTTTAAATCAAGATTGTGCGATTTTGATTACAAAATTTGGGTTTCACATTTTTTAATTTCGATTTTAGTATTCCGAAATTTTTTTAATATGAATGTTCTTAATTTTAGTTATCCGAGTTTGACTTTCTAATTTTTGCTCGGTTTTTTTACTTTGAGTGTTCTCAATTTAGGATTTTCGTTAAAATTTTCAATAGGCTTTTCAATTGTGCCTGTAGAAAAGATCCTTGACACCATTGAGGAGGTTGCGGACGAGCTGGACTTACAGGTCCGCAGGAGGAAGAAGTATGGTGTCGAAGACTTGGTTGGGCCTAAGGGTGATTTCGTTGTCAGGGTAGAGATTGATCAACTAACTTAACAATTGGTAATTATCAATGAGTATGTTTTGAATATCCTGATAGAGCATACAAGGTGTTTGATAAAATGCTTGTTAGAAAATGCTTGGTAATTATTTGTCGTTTGAGGAATGCTATCACATGGAATTGAACAAGGGACTATCAATGCTGATCAAATGATTACTCAGCTTAAGGAGAATGTAGTTGGTAGAATTAGATGTTTGCCATGTAAAATGAGTGCTAAAAATAGAAGTTGGATTGATAATATGTGATGTATAAGTTTCTTTAGCTGCTTGTTTTAATAATATGTGATGAGCAACGATAATAAGTTAGTTGCTCATTTGTCAAATGAGCAAATAATTAGTTGCTCATTTGTCAAATGAGCAAATAATTAGTTGCTAATTTCACAAATGAGCATTGAGTTATTTTCTCATTTGACAAATAAGTATTCAATTATTTGCTCATTTGACAAAAGATCAAAGAATTGTTTGCTTATTTCACAAATGAGCATTGAGTTCTTGTGCACAAGCCCCACCCCCTTCTTCTTGGTTTGTTTCCTGCACACCAACCACACTCCCTTCTTCCACTTCCCTTCACAGATCTATCCCCCTGCCCCCTCAGCTTTCTGCTTGCGGTTCTGATTTCAAAAACTGATTTCAGTTCTAATTTTAGATTATGAAATTATTGTGTGTGTGTGTGTGTGTCTGAGTGAGTGTAAGAGTGTGTGTTTGCTCCTGGCCGTGTACATTTTGATTTCAGTTCTAATTATTGAGAATGTGTGTGTACGTGTGTTTAATAGGGTGCATATTCACTTGTTACTAATTTACTCGATAATACTTCCTAGTAGTAGTTGTGTTGGGTGAGCATGTGTTGGGTAATTTGTGAGCTATGGTGGCTTTTGTAGTAATAATGGAGGAATTTCAGTTTCTACATGTGATTATTTTCCTCTGCTTTTATGAGAGGGTGTTGATCTTTATCAAAAACCTATTAGCTTAAGTGATAGAGCACTATGCAAATGCATAGATGATGTAGGTTCGAATCCTACATAGGCTGTATTTATAAATAACTATATAAAAAAAAAAACCTTCAAAAAAACTTGATCATCTCTCCTTTTCTGCTCAACTATGCTTTGTTCAATACTTTTTCTTTATATATCCACAGAAGATTAAACCACTCAGAAGAACTAAATTAATATGTATGTATCCCTCGGCTAATTCATAAATAGAAGTTATCACAGACGACATTTGCAGTATTTCAGGTATACAATCTGCCTGCCTGGCATTATAAGTTGCTTGTAGGTTTCTCAAATGTTGAAGAACCCTATTAGCCTCAAATCTTGCAGCAACCCCATTTTGATAATCTTGGAGGAATATGAGTAGGAACTCCAATCTTGTAACAAGGGATGTGCAACTGAAATTGTAATGTTTAAACATGGCATATCAATTTAAAACCTTCCTCAAATTCTCAAAACCACCCATTATTTTTCTCTAATATCCCCAAATATACCCCTTTGCTCACACTACAAACTTGTTTCTCCACATTACATAAATGAACCTACGTGGGATTCGAACCCACATTTTTTGTGCATTTGCACAATGCTCTACCCTTGAGCTAGTAGGCTAACGTATTTAAAACATTCAAACTCACAAATGAGCATTAATTTGACAAAATGAGCAAGAATCATTTGCTCATTTGACAAATGAGCATTAAATATTTTGCTCATTTGACAAAAGAGCATTGAATTTTTTTGCTCATTTGATAAATGAGCAAAAATTATTTGCACATTTTTGCTCATTTGATGAATGAGCAAAAATTATTTGCACATTTTTGCTCATTTGATAAATGAGCAAAAAATTATTTGCACATTTGTCAAATGAGCAAATAGTTAGTTGCTCATTTGTCAAATGAGCAACAATTTCTTTAATCATTCATTTGTCAAATAGTTAATTGTTTCTTTCTATTTCCCTGTCAATCTTAACATCATAGAATTCAGCTGCCAAAGTAAAAAAAAAATCACATAATTCATAACTTTCTTCCACCCCTGCTCGTGTCCCTGCATTCCATGCTTTTGCTGTAATCCAGTTTTGTTCTCGCCTTCCAACCTCGCCTTTCCCAAAGAAATTATCAGGCCCCAGCTCAGTCATCCTAGTTTGGGCTCTCTTCATATATTTCAGGACATCAAGCTCATCACCAGATTCTTGAACAAGGATTGCCAGAGTGGTGCGGATCACAACTATCTCAGCTACCGGCATTGGATTTCCTGATGTGTAAAAGTTGAGGAGATCATGCAAAAAGGAAACAATAAATTCAAGTGCACGACATGCAATAGCTTCATGTGCTGCAAGTGAAAGGAATTCTGTAGTGAAGTCAGTGCAGGCCGTCATAGCTTAAATTTGAGTTATAGCAGTAGCGTGGTCATTCTCTTGCAAGTATATCTTGAACTGCTCACAAATCAGAAGAGAAAAAAACTACTACGGTGAGGCCATGATAGAATGAAATAAGGTTTCTTCTGTCAATATAAACAAAAGCAAGCAAAACGTACAATACCTTCAAAAATCAAAATCTATATCCATATTTCATACTACTTTAACAGCCACAACAAGCGACACTTGAAAAGTTGAAAGCATTATGCAGAGTTATTTACCTCAAAAACTATATTCCACTTCAGAAAGAGCTGGATTTCTTTCAATTGAAAATCTCACTCTTTCTAAAACTAACAAATTAGACTTTTAGTAAAAATTATGAAATATACTTTATAAAAGTTGTTGGGACAAAGTCACAAATATTTCAAATTGCAATTTGCTTGTTTCATAGAGCAAGATCTCCAATACTATCCCTTCCCCATACAAGGTATGTCCAAAAGGACCAGAGCAACATCCATAACATTCAATCATCAGATGATTCAAATAGCTAAACAACGATATAGAAATATCAGATTATTGGACAAGATTTACAACTAAAAATATTAACCACTGACCAAGTCTTCCCAGAAGGGCCCAGAAACAGCCTTCTTGAGTCGGATGATCCACTTGCCACCATTGCAGTTAGCAGAATCCTAATAAGGTATAACCACAACAACCACAATGAAAGACCACAGGAAACCTGGGAGACCATTACCATGAACAAGAAAAAAGCACAACAACAACGACACCAATTATCCTTAATTCAATCTACATTACTTGACTGTCGAGCACAACAACGACACCAACAATAAAAAAAAATGGCACAAAAATCGCCCAACAAAACCACACATAAATCGCACAAAAAAATGGTAAAATGACAAAAAAAAATCAAACAATAATAATCAAGAGTAGCGCTGAAATTACCTAATATCGCTGAAATTCGAACACTAAAATCGCTGAAATTCCAGCCCTAAAATCGCCAAACTTTGAACCCTAAAATTGCCGAAAATAAATGAAAATCAAAATATGAAATATGAAAAATCAACTTTAACTCATGCGAAATTCATGGAAATCAATCAGAAAACCGCATAAATCAAATCGCAAAAAATAAAATCGCAAAAATCAAATCGAAAAATTGCAAAATCTACTTGAACATCATGCGTTTTTCATGAAAATTTGAACAAAATCGAAAAAAAAGTACCTGAATTGAGCAATTTAGGTTGTTTATGCGAAATTTGAACAAAAATTCTTCAATTTGCAGCAATTTGTGTTCAATTTTGGAATTTGAGGAGAGAGAAAGACAAGAGGTTGGAAAGTTTGAGGAGAAAGAGATGTTGAACATGAAAGCCAAGAGGAATAGCAAAGAGCGAAGGAGGTGTAATTCAGATTCAGGAAATTATGAAAATTCCAAAACTATGTTTATTTTGGATGGTTAGATTCAATTTGATCAATGGTTTAGATTTGTTCTCATATAAATTAGAGTTCTCACATAAGGGGTGTGATCTCATATGATCCTATTTAATTATATATATATATATATATATATATATATATATATATATATATATATATATATATATATATATATATATATATATATATATATTTCGGGAGTATTTAATCCTTTATATTTATACATGGAGTATGTGAAAGAAAGAATACATATCAAATTATCAAGTTACCATTGTTTATACCAATCTCAAAAAAGTTTGGCCCTTGCACGCAATTTGTAAATTATATTTGTATTAAATTCTTATATCTTAATTTATACTTATATAGTCATACGGTCTTACATGTATCAAAATATATTTCAACTTGTTATACTCTGTATAAAGAAGAAAAAACGATAATTTATTATGTTAAATATGTTGATCAATAAAAATAAGTGACACACTTATGATACACGAAAAAAGTGAGATAGAGAGACATTAAACCAATTAATGTGCTAACACACTTATGTTCCTCGTTTCGGTTATCATGATAGGTGGGAAGCCTCTTGTAGCGAAACGAGCATAGTGAGGTGGACACTCGAGTACGAAAAACTCCATCCCGGTGCCCCTGAACCAACTGCTTTGCTTGATCACATGCTTAATGCTGCCAAATACATCGATGATCATCACCATGACATTAAGAAGTATACTACAGTTGATTTGTAATACATACATGTCTTAAAGTAAAGTATATTTTGTGCTTAAGGCTTTTATGTCATAAGTCATCCGTTATGTAAACGTGTTTGCTTCGTAGTACCAATTAAGATGTACGCTATAATTGTTGCTTGGAATAATTTGCTTCATAAATCATCATGTACCCCGGCCACAATTTGGTGTGTATTTGTGCAATAATTATATAATATACGTTTTTTTTTATTTTGTTGCAAGTGAGCCACAATATAATGGCAGTACCACATATGTTACTATGGGGGATGAGGGATTTGATTTATCGTTCACAGGACCTCAATCTTAACCATTAGGTCAAGATCTCATTGATATTATATAATATACGTGTGTTTAATGACGTCAATTTTTTTTCATAGTTGCATGCATCGGTCAAAGCAAGCCAACTTTGGTCACTTACATATCTTTCATTCTTGGACTTAATTCCAGTTTAGTTTAGTCTAATTTATTTAAATTAAGTCTTGTTCAATTCCACTTTTCACTGTAATACTCCCTTCGTCTCATAATACAATGCCTCTTTTCCTGTTTGGGTAAATCAAAATACAATTCCTCTTTCTATTTAAAGGTTGTAATTTTTGACGTTATTACCCTCTTTTTGATGAGTTGTAATTTTTTTTTCTTTTATTTGTTGTATTTTTAACATCAATTTCCAATACTATCGCTCTATCTCTTTAATTATTCCCAACTACTTTACAACTTTTTTAATTCCCGCATAAAAACCCAAATAGGCATTGCCGATCAACAGTTCATGTCAATTAGCACCCTTAGTATACATACTTGTAACTAAGTCACTTGCCCCCTTCCCCTCCTTAAATTTTTTATACACACCTGTGTGTACCGTGCACCCAACTAACCTAAAAATTAGGTTTTGCTTTTCATTTGATGATTGAATGAAAAACAATCATCAAAATGAGAACAAAATGCTCATGAGCGTACCGTGTACCCGAGTGTATATAACAATATATCTTTCCTCTCCTCCTCTCCTAGTTCCAAGAACTAATTTTGTACTACTGTTTAATATAGCTTATTAGCTTCTAGCATAATCAAAATGATTGATGGTACGCAGATAGTCTAAGATTAGGTCAGTAATTTACGATCAAAGATGTTATACGTTTTTCATCGTGAGCCACTACTTATGTTTGCTAAGAAACCATAAAGGTCCATTATACATTTATACACACACACAAATTAGACATCATTTTAGTAATCATTAATTTATAAATTAATTTGATCCACAAGTTTTTGTTGCTCTCTAGATGTTGCTTGATCCAGTTTTTGTAATAAATTAGCTAACTGCGAAACAGGTAATAGAGGCATGTGTATATCCTTTATTTATTACCATAAACTTTAAAAACAATTATATTGGGAGCTGAAATTAAATAGACTGTGAACTTAAAAACAAGTATAAAGAATACAGGAGTAACTTAAGATGAATATTAAGCTGTACCGAACAATTGCTTCATCCTCATTACTTCCTTACGACTCAAGAGTGTAATTTTTTGGGCAATATCGGCCGGTAAATTTCTAGCAAATAAGGAGGTAGGAGTGATTGTAGTGCTGGATTTGCACCATTCAAACTAACAAATGCGGTAGCCGGAGTTTTACCAACGTTGATTTGGAAGTGAAGCATGCCTTGCGGAAAAGCCATGACATCACCAACCTCTAATCTTTTATAGTATGCGGTGTTGTTGGTATCAATAAATCCAGCAATGATTGAACCTTTTACCAAAATAAGAAGTTATGATGTACGATTGGAGTGTATTGGGATTACTCCTACTACTGCAAAGTCTAACCTGGCCATCGATATACCTAAACCGTTGAAAATGCTAATGTCACATTGTTGCCAAAAACATTGTTAGGAGTTTTTTCACCACGAAAACCTGTGTAAACAAAATCATCAGTTGTTACTTTAGCAGAATCTTTGCAAGCTTATCCTTTGGGTCCTCTAGGAACACTACGATCCCCAACACAAAAGTCGAGTTCTATGGCTTGTGAGACAGGCTAAGAGACAAAAGATGATGAAAACAGAAAGATTGTTCATTGTGTAAGCCAGAAATAGGTGGTACAAATTGTGGATATAGGATGTAATTAAAAGATAGGTTTTTGTAATGTAGATGGGTTGATTGTATTTTCTTTTTGTGGCAAATGACACCCTTTATATAGAACTTTGCTGAGTTGTTAACGAGGCAGCTCTCTTTCTAGATTATTAAGACTTGTTCAGTCACTTGATCGAGACGACATCAATCGTTTACCGACTATGCATAAATTATATTCTATTGAATTTATTAGTTTAATCAAAATCAATGATTTTCAAGTATGATTTAATTGACTCAAAAGTTGCATTTATTATATTCTATTGAATTTATTTGTATAACTATTTTTGAGAGAATGTACTGCGTTGTTTTTTTAGTTATAGGTTACTTAGAAATCAATACTTCAATGTTTCTATTTTCTTTTTTTTTTTCAAATAAAAAATTATGCTTAAAATTGACTTTGGCACTTAGCTAGTTAGTTAGTTACTTGTATATGCGTGAATTATTCGTACATTTTTGGCTTCTGATTTGCCTTTCCTAGCTCTTCAAAAATAAATTTATTATTATTATTATTATTATTATTATTATTATTATTATTATTATTATTATTATTATTATTATTATATATATATATATATTTTTTTTTAGGGATATTCAGCCCTACGACGTTGACTACATGCATAAGAGTATGAGACTAGACATTTTTTTTTTTCAAGTCACATAGTTGTCAACTTGTTATACAATAAATATACTAGATCAAGATTATACCCTTTAGAAATTGTATACTCAAACTATACATTAGAAATAATATCACGTCAAAAATAGTGTGTTCGTTGTCTGGTCTTATATTCAAGTTTTTGTTTTTTTAATTTTAGTTTATTTATTTATTTTATTTGGTAACATTTTGATCCATTAACATGTTTCCCTCTTGAATTGTATGCCTAATTCAACTTGTTGGAATATGACTCAAGAATCAATCGAGGCTTGGCATATATAAGCTAAGGAGATAAATTACTTGTGTTAAGGAAGCATTGGATATTTGGATGGGTCAAATTCAACTAGGCATATCTCTCAAACTACTTAAAGCTTTGACGTGATTCAAGTTGTAGGTAAAAGCTTGTTTCAAGAGCTTTCTAACGATAGGTCATAAGCTTAATTGCGATGAGAAACAAGGAAGTTATAGTTGTTTTACTACAAGCTATATTTGTTGACCCGAACAAGGGTTGCATGTCTGTGCCAAATTTGGCACGTCTGTGCAGTTGGAGTTCCAGACGAGCAATAGCTACTGAAATGTTTAATTCGGGCTAGCACGTCCGTGCCTTCTTTGGCACGTCCGTGCTTACCTGATACTCTGTCCAAATCTGTTAGGGGTTTAAATACCCATTTGGGGTTATTTTGTTTATTATCCCCAAATTGAGAGAAATACATTGAGAGCTAGGGTTCTAGTTTTGTAACCCTTGTGCTTTAGAGTGGAAATTAGTGAAAGATTATACTCTTGTAAACACTAATTAAAATCAATACAACAATTCTCCTTGCTTTGGGTGGGTTTTATAGTGTTCAAGTACGTAATTGCTTGAAGGATTTTCCCATCTTCCAGTTTCTTGTCTCTTTTACAATCAAATTTCTTAATTGTTCTTCGCTAATTACTTCAATTATCAACCATTTTCTCTAACACAACTTATTAAGGCAAGCCACTTGTTACTTTGTTGGCATAATTTATTAAAATCGAGATTGTGCTATGATTCAATAGGGGCTTTAAAAATCAAATCGTAGTATCTTATGATTCTACAAACACGCATAATCAAGACGCCAGACTCAAATTTATTGAGTGTGTTTATATTATAATTTAAAACACTTCATATTTGTTTACTCACTATATATGCAGTCAAAGAAATACAAGTTTATCTCCATGATAAACAAAGTTTGTTTCTCACGGGGACACAAGTGTAAGTTTTGCGATGAAAATGGGTTAAACCGCTACGTGAGGTAGCAGTTTTGCCTTAAAACTTCTACTTGAGGTAGCGGTTTATACCAAAACTGCTACTTGAAGTAGTGGTTTTAAGGAAAAACCGCTACCTCAAATAGCAGTTTTACTCAAAACCGCTACTTGAGGTAGCGGTTTTATTCCGTGATAAACGAAATTTGTTTATCACGGAGATTAACTAGGGCAGCCTCATATGCAGCCAATTCAGTAATTGACACAACACATATTTATTAATAACATTGTCGATATATTGTTAATTTGTAAGGTTTTTGCTAGTTAATTAAGTGAAATATGTTTTAAATTAAAAGATAATAGTTATGAGAAATTGTAAAATCAGGTAGAATTATATTGTAATTAAATCGAATCATATGACCACACTATATATGAATTGTAAATTCGCAAAATTCTAAGAAAATCTTTATTTTTAGTAACGTTAATTGTTTTCAAATGTAGTAAGAAAATTATCATTATTGGTGGCATTTTGTTTTGACTTTTTTTACATTTAGTAGTGATGTATTCATTTTATATAGTATTTTATCCCCGTCCCGTGATCATAGTTAGGAGTATTTTTGGCTCTTTAGAGCCAATTTTATTACTAATATGTGTTTTCTAGTGTTTTCGTAGTTGTGGTATTATTCTACAGGAAACTGCAGATTTGGAACATTTTCCGGCATTTAATGGAGCCACCGCGAGCATTGGAGTTGAAACGTATTTATATGATCGTGTTTAGAAGCCCTAGACCGTAATTGATGATTCAATCCGGTGATTAAGGGCTCAATGAGGAAATTTAGAGCTTGGGCAATTCGATCCAAGAAGGATGACGAATTGGGCTAATGTAACAAGGCCCAAAGGACGAAGAAGTGTAAGCCCAAGTATCCGCCCGATCGGGCAGTGCTCGCCCTGAGGCGCGCCCGGCCGGGCGTGAGGAGAAGGCCCGGGCACGCTTCGCCCAGATTCGCGCCCGACTGGGCGCGAGGAAGCTTTAGGAAGTACAAAAGGCGCGCCCGGCCGGGCGATGCCTCGCCCGACCGGGCGCGTGTTTTATTTAGGATTTTTATTTTCGTTTCTCTTTTTCGTTATTGAGGATTTTATTTTAGTATAAATACGCTTTTGTTAAGTGAGTTTAGGCGTCTTTGACACGGACGACTTTTCTTTCTCTCTTCCTTTCTCTCTCCTTCTTGCTTTCTCTCTCTATTCTTTATCTCTCTACACACTCTTGATTTATAGAATTCATTATTTTCCTTAATTTTGGTAACGATTTCTTCCCTCTTTATTTTCAATAATTTAATTGCTTTGACTTAATTATGCTTTCTTTAATTGCTTTGCTTAGCTTAATATTAAATATGTGTGAGTAGTTTAATTCTAGGGTTTTGGGGATCCATGAATAGTACGAAGGGGTAATTGTTTATTGTTAATGGTTAATGATTGATTAATTTCCTATTGATTGATTTAATGCTATGAAATTAGATTTGCGCAGATTTAATTGTATGAGTTTTGCAATATTGATTCGAGATTCGAGAGATGAGAATTGATGTTTAGGCTTAGTTTCAATAGGCATATTAATCTATTAATGGTTAGGTCGAGATTCGAGAGATGAGATTTAATGCCAGTAGATTAATTATGTGATTATAATACGTAGCGACAACCCTTTATAATCTGGTTAATTTATGCATTGATAATTGATCGTATGATTTACCCTGGAGTATTATTTATTGATGAACCTATACCCTAGAGCTCTTTATTATTGATTATTCCTTTGATTTATTTGCTTAGTTTTATTATTATTTTAATTCACACAAACACAAATTTGGTTACTTAATAGTTTAGATTATAATAGTTGATTAGGAATAAAAGAACATTGTTTCCCTGTGGATTCAACCCTGCTTCCCTATCTGCTTTAGTTAGAGGACTTAGGAATTTCTTTTGATTGGGTGGTACGACTAAATCCTGTCAAAATTTGGCGCCATTGCCGGAAACGGTTTTATTTTTTTATTTCTGATTATTTTTGTAGTATAAATTATTTTCTTTCGTCTCAGAGAACGCAAGTTCTTTGGGACAGTTTCTCATATCTGTTTGTTTAGTTCTGTGTTTATGCCCAGGAGTTCTAGATCAGGTTACCTTCCATTTGACCCTGAAATTGAACGTTCTTTTCATAGACAAAAGAATCTTTTTAGACAGGTACGAGCTACTTCTGAGGGTACTATACCTTTGGAACCACCATTTGATTCTAGTGATACAGAGGTTCATTCAGAACTAGAAGCAGAGATGACGCACCAACCACCTCGCAAGCTCAGCGATTATTCGCGGCCGACCCTGACAGATTTCCCACATCTTACTCCTCCACCTGCCCTCGAAGGAGTACAATTTGAAATCAAGCCCCAGTTTATCACTATGATTGAAAGGAAGCAATTTAGCGGAGTTAAAGGTGAAGATCCAAATCTTTATATTTTAGATTTCTGCCAGTATTGCAATACTATTAGGCAAAATGGGATCACGCAGGACCAAATCAGGGAGATTCTTTTTCCCTTTTCTTTGTGTGGTAAAGCAAAATTGTGGTATAATGGATTGAATAGAGTTGCTCTTGGTATTACTAACTGGGATACTCTTGTTTTGAATTTCTATAATAAATATTACCCTGCAGAGAGAACAGCTCTACTACGGAGTTCAATCACAAATTTTTCCCAAGAGGTTGATGAAAGTTTATATGAGGCTTGGGAAAGATTCAAGGATCTGCAGAGAGAGTGCCCACACCATGTGATGCAACAATGGCAGCTTATTCAAGCCTACTACAACGGGCTTGGAAATTCTTCCAGATCAATCCTTGATTCGGCAGCTAATGGGAGATTTATGAATCTGAATGAAGATATAGCAGGAACGGTTATTGAAGAGATGGCAATACACAACTCCCAATATGGGAATCCTAGAGGTTTTGCCAACAAGGGGAAGCATAGTGTTGATTCAGTATCCTTTGTTCAGGCTCAATTAACCTCTATTTGTCAGAAACTTGATAATCTCAGTACTATTATTCCCACTCCCGTAGCTAATGTTTCTGTTGTGAATAATTCTAATGATACTTTTTGTGAAAATTGTGGAATTGCAGGTCATTGGGAACAAGATTGTAGGAGTTCCATGGAGCAAGTTAATGCCTTCCAAACCTATAGGCAACATAACCCATACTCCAACACTTATAATCCTGGCTTCCGAGACCATCCAAATCTTTCCTACCGGAGTACCAATGTGCTAAACCCTCCACCTCCACAACAACCACAACAACAAGCACCACAACAAACACAACAACAATATTATCAACCTCCCAACCAAAGGGGCCAACCACAAAATCCATCTCCACCCACTGACCCTACCTTGTCCGAAATTAGAACTATGTTAGCAAGTATGTAAAAACATATGCAGAGTAGGGATGCGCAAATTGATGCACTTTTAGCACATAATAAAATCGTAGACAATCAAATTACGCAACTTTCCTCTGCTCTACAAACTCGCCAGCAGGGAGCCCTACCATCGCAGCCGGTGCAACGTACAGATCACGTGAATGCAATTACGCTGAGAAGTGGTTCAACTTTCGATGGGCCTCCTATGCCCAAAGATGATGAACCTATAATTACAAAAATTGTTAATCATGATTCCGTTACACCAAATATTGTTGTTACTAGCCTGCAGGGCTCCAAAGTAAAACTAACATTTCTGATGATACATTGCAGGTTGTAACTCCAAAGAAGGATAAAAATCAAGACAAGAGTGGGGATGTACAGAAACCAGTTATCAAACTACCATTCCCAAATAGACATCTTAAGAATAAGTTGGATAAGCAGTTTGGTAAGTTTCTGGAGGTTGTCAAGAATTTGCAGGTAACAGTTCCTTTTACAGAATTAATTACTCAAGTTCCTGCATACTCTAAATTTATGAAAGAGATTTTGACTAGAAAAAGATCTATTAGTGAGGTAGAGACAGTTGCTTTTACTGAGGAATGTAGTGCTATACTATAGAATAAGTCTCCACCTAAGCTAAAAGATCCGGGTAGTTTTTCTATTCCTTGTCACATTGGAAATTTGATGATTGATAAGGCCTTATGTGATTTGGGTGCTAGTGTAAGTGTTATGCCATTATCTGTGAGCTCTAAATTGAATATGGGTAAATTAAAAGCTACCAATATTACTCTACAAATGGCTGATCATTCCCTTAAATATCCTTTAGGTGTTTTAGAGGATGTACTTGTTAGAGTAGGTAAATTTTACATACCTGTTGATTTTGTCGTTCTTGATATGGAGGAAGATTTGCAAATTCCAATTATATTGGGTAGACCATTCCTTCATACTGCAGGGGCTATAATAGATGTGAAAAGTGGTAAACTTACGTTATGTGTAGGGGATGACTTGTTTATAGTGAGTCAATATTCTCACTCTTTTCCTGTCTGGTGTTTTAGAGTTTATTTCGGGTATTTTCGTTTTTATTTGTTGCTGATCTTGTAGAATTTTAGGCTGTTTAGAATTTTGTTACACATTGATGAGTAGATAGAACTTGCAGCAAGAAACCAACTTTTTATAAATGTTTAAATCAATTTTTATCATCTTTTTAAGACCCTTTCTTTTTGCTATCGCATTGCTTCTGTGGCTGTTGTGATAGCAGAAGTATGGCTATCATCTGTTTTGTTATTAGGATCTGTTCTCTCTTGATCTTGATCTGCATTTTGTGTGGTCTGAACTTTGTTAGGCAACATTGTAGCTAATAGTGAACATAAAGTTGCAGCATGGTTGTTATAATGACTTAATAGATCGTTTAATACGAATGTGATCTAATTATATGCTTTTTTGCTAGTGTGATATGATCAGTACCTTATTTGATCAAAGGCTTACTCAATCTGGAGCTATGGTTGACTATGCTTTGGAGTGTCTTACTTTGAATTGGAGATCTAGCAAAGATAATTCAGATTCTGGTGTTTATATTATAATGAGCATGCTTTTATTAATGGAGCTGATGAGTTTAAATGTGAAATTGTAAAAACAGTTATGATTTTTTCCCTTTTAAATTATTTGTTTTATTTCTTTTTATTAATATCACAATATCTTATATTGATTAATTACTTTTTTAGGCTTCAAATAGGAAGATTCTCCGGATTCAAATTGCTGCATCTTTGGTGTTATCTGATATGAATGAAGCTAGATCAATTATAATTGGTATGGTGGCTGAATTCAAACCTGATAGGCAGCGTCTTTCAAAATAGGTTGAAGAAAGAAGGAAGAAAGAGATTGAAGAGAGGAAGAATAAGAAGAAGCCGACTGAAGACAAGAAGAAGAAAGGAAAGGGGAAGACTTAAGATGTCAGAACATTAATTAGTTGTGATCATAATTTTCTGATGCTAAGCAAAGTACTTTGAACATTGTATAGCTAATTAGTATTAATTCAACTTTTGTGTAGGTTATTGAATATTGGAAAAATATTCATTTTGTGTAAACAAGCATTTGCCAACATTTTATGAAAATGGTATATTGTTTGTTTAATTCAATTATTAATGTTCTCTGTTATTAAAATAAAAAAGGTCTCTGAAAAAAAAAGCTCTCTATATTAACATACGGGTGACTATGTTAATGTGAAATGTTATTTTAAACTTATCTTTATAAAGGTCTTTATGTGATAATAAAGGTAACTATGTTAATATTAGAGGTTAAATATATATTGAAAAGGTTTACGATGAAATGTCACTATATTATCATAGGTCACTATATGTTAAAAATAAAGTCACTATATTATTTATAAGGTCTTTGTTTGGTTAAAAAAGGTCACTTCGTTTTCAATATTGTATAGTGTCAAAATTAAGGACTATGTTAAATTAATGGTAAATATCATAGGTCACTATATGTTAAAATAAAGTCACTATTTTATTAATAAGGTTACTATTCTAAATATAAAGGTAACTATGTCAAAATTATGGACTATATGTTAATTAATGGTGAAAAACTAACAATACAAGGGTATGAAATAAAGATTACTATTTAGGAATAAAGATCATTATATTGTGAAAAAAAGGTTACTATTCCAAAAAATTTATATCTCAAAATTAAAGGTTACTATGTCAATCATAAAAGACACTATGTCATAATAATCAGTATTTAAAAGATATAAAGTTTCCAAAAATGAAATTACAAATAAAACGTAACCATGTAACAATACAGGTTACTATGACAAAATTTGGTGTTCTTAAGACAAAATTTAATGTCTTTAGCTATTAGAGCATATACTTATTATTAATATTTGGTGATTTGGCACCAAATTCTCTATGCTTCCTCCTCTTCCCCTTTTTCATGTAGTCACAACTTCCTAGAATCCTTTTATTTGATTGTCTTCCTTTAGTTTTTGCACGAGCTGGGTCTAGTACTTGAATAACACTAGATGAAGTTGCTTCTGAATTCTCTTCTACACTTGTAGTGTTCTCAAAATGGTTGTTAGTTGAGTTCATAGCAGAAATAATCTCATCTATTGCACTTAAATCTTTTGTGAAGCTTTCTTCTAAGACTTTACTTGCTTGTTGAAACTTGTAGCTCTTAAGGATTAGACTATAATACTTCCTCACCATGTGTAGCCTCCAGGGTGTGAAGTTGTTTAATGTCCCATTCTTCTTTTTCTCTACCTCCTTACTTTTCCAAACTTCAACCTTAGCCAAACTAGTCCATCTGAAAGATATATATTGCTCTGGGATTTTTTTCAACAGAATGCATGTGCAAGATTTTAAGGCTATGGAAGCATAACCAACCCAACTCTTCAAAATTCTTACATGGACATTGAATTGTTTGGTTTGCTTGATCGTAAATTACTGCTTGAGTTGTGCCATCTGAGCCTTCAAGGTACACTTGGTAAACTATTTTGACTCCATTAATCAATAGCAGTTTAGTTTGAGATCCAATGGCTAGGTTGAATTCTTCTTCAAAGTCCCTGAATAATGTATGTATATAAACCTCAGCAGCATGTCTAAGTAAGGCAGACATCGGAAAACTTGAAGTAGGAATTGATTTTGTGCTATTGAACTCATAAAAATCTTCATTCCTTCTCCAAGTCTTCAATGTCTTTTGAAATATGTTGTAGAATTCTGTCAAACTTGTCTTCTTGTTTGCTTTGATCCCACTGCATGATTTGTGTTCTCACTTCTCTGTGGCGGCAAGATTCTCGCGGAGAAAAAGTCCTTACTTAGAGCTGTTGACCACTTATGCTTTAGTGAGTATAACCTCTTGAACCAACTGTCGTTTTTCAGCTTGTACTTTGTCATCATTGAATCCCAACATACTTCAAACTGAGCTTCGTTAATACAACCACTTAAGCATTTCGTGAAAGCAGCTTTGAATGTGTCATCACTCTTCAAAACTCCAAATCTTGTTATAGCATTTTGAATCAAATGCCATAGACATAGTCTATGTCTAGTGTTTGGAAATACCTGTACATTTTTATACAGTTACTATAGTTTCACAAATGGTTACTGCATTTAAAATAGAGGTAACTAAATATAATTTCAGTATAAACATATTTAGATGTAGTAGTATTCAAAAATTTCCTTCAAAATTAGAAATTACCTTGGGTATTGCTGCTGCCATGGCTGCATCTTGGTCTGTAAACAGTGAGACAGGACATTTACCACCTATTGCCTTTTTGAAGGTCTCAAATAGCCACACAAATGACTCTATGGTCTCATCACCAATAAAAGAACAAGCAAACATAGTGTTCTTCTAGTGGTTGTTTATTCCTACAAAGGGTGCACAAATGAGGTCGTAACGATTCGTCTTATATGTGGTGTCAAATACAGTGACATCCCCATATATTTTGTAATCTTCAAGCATCATAGAATCCCTCCAAAACAAGTTACCAACCCTTCCATCTGCGTCCAACCTTACTCTGAAAAAGAAGTAAGGGTCTTCAGAATAAGCTTCCTGTAATTTGTCACAAACTACTTGAAAATCTCCTCCTTCAATGGCCTTTATTTTCAGTTTATAACAATAATTCATGTGTTCTTTCACTGTATGGCCAATAGCATCTTCTCCTCCAGCTTCATTTGACATGTAATTAAAGGATTCCATAGGTCTTAGTCCAGATTCTTGCATGGCCTAAATCGCTTGCCCTTTAATTTTAGTCATTGCATGCTCTGAACGGTGGAAATGGTTCCATTGTGGTCTAGTGAGTGGATGATTGTGCACCAACACATGCTGAACTATCTCAAATTGCCCCTCTCCATTCAATTTGGGTATTATCAAAGCATTGCAGTTCGTCCTTGTTATTGGAACTCTCCTACTTTCCCGTGTTTTTTTTTTCTAACTGAAGAACTTTCCTCTATCAAGAGTTTTTCTGGAATTTTTTCCTTCTTTCTACCATAATTTCTTAGTCCAGCTGCAGAGCATACAAAGACCTTTTTGGTGATGATGTCTTTAGTTCCGGTTTTGCTTGCGTGTTTTGCTTTTCTAACACTAAAACCAACTGCAGCAGCATGTTGACAATACAATTCATGTATTTCTACAAGTGTTGCTCGAGTTTCTCCTACTAACCAACCACTAATCTCTTCATTATTATTTGCACCTGTTATTTATTTGCACCATCCATAATTATCATTTATATAGGTTAAATTGGGGATATGACAATTGCACTCTAAAGTCTACAGTACAACAGACATATCGGAAAAGCACTAACCATCATGTAAGTACCATGTATTTATGCTATATCAAGTTATAGACAAGATCAGGAAGAAGACTACAAACATGAGGAAGACGGAAGTCTTCACAAGACAAAATAAGATATCCTGACATTGCAGGAAACCACCTCCTTCTTATACCCTTACATTCCCATGTGACCACCACCTCCTCCTTATACTCATCTTCATTTATATACCCTGACATATTCTTATTTATACATTTCAATCTAATGCCTTCTTTACGCACCAACTTGTAAACAATTAACACTTCCTTGTCATCCTTCATACAACAATGTATGATCTATTTTAAAACTTACTTTAGGATAGTGATCTATTTTAAAATTGTAGTAAATTTTGGGCATAGCTCCTTAGTGTTTGTTTCTTATAAAATTATGTATAAGATGGAAGCACTACAATGTAGTATTTCCCTTTGATGCTATTCTGACTAAAGAACATTCAGGCAACATTCACTAAAGAACAATTAACAATTAACATATGATTTATTTTAAAAAGGTTTAAAATAGATCACTATACTATCACTAAAGGCAAGTATATTACTTAAAACTGGTATTGCATGTCTCTAACTACTGTAAACAGTGGCGGATCCAAGATTTCCGAGATAGTGTGTCACCATCAATTATTGATCATTTGTGAAAGTACAAATTTTTTTTCCATGTCTTGTTCATAATTAATTTTAATCCAAAAATTATATATATATATATATATATATATATATATATATATATATATATTTCACCAAATTGATTTCAATCCAAAAATAGGACACAAAAATACATACCACAACCAAATACAGTACTTAAGAATTCAATTTTACAAGTCGAAAATACTACAAATAACATGTTATAAGCAAATGGTACAATAAAATTATTATATTGAATTAACTTTATGATTTTTTAGTTAATTGATAAGCTTTATGGGGAAATATTAAAATCGGTTAAAAAAATTGTGAAATGCAATAGCAGCATCAAAGAGAGCTCTTATATAAATAACAAGTCTCTTTAATATTTAAGTAGCAATAGCAGCATTAAAGAGATCGCCTACCTTAATAAGAGGTCTCTTTGATGTTGTTTGTTGTTACCAATAGCAGCATCAAAGAGACCGCCTATCTATAATAAGGGGTCTCTTTGATATTTTATTTTTTAAAAAAAATACTGTGTCACCGGACCCACTATGACTAAAGGTGGGTCCGCCCCTGACTGTAAACCTATATTACTTAAATTTCTTCAAAGGAACTTCAACTCTAATTACCTCAAGTGATGAACTCTTCATTCTTCATAAGTTGAATCTGACTTTGTAATATGCTCCCTCCTACTCCAGATCATCATCACATATTATGGATTCCCTCATGAAATCTTCCACTCACACAACTTACAAACTAGTTATTAAACACATAAGTTTGCTTAAGTCATCATTAAAACTTAGAGCTCAACAAAATGGACAAAATTATCATAAAGAACTTTAATTTACTACTAAAAAAAGAAAAGGGTTAAGATATTACTGTTAAAGTTATTTTCAATTATTTTTTTGTTTACCTTCACTAATCACTTCCTCAAATAACGTGTCCAAGAGATGCTTTACTAGTATTAAAAACAAGGGAAGTATTGCTTTAGAAAGATTAGATATACATGACGCGTATAGATCAAAACATTTATATTTTCTTCTATAACCTCTTTATATGTACTCTGTATATATCATTTTTCTTGCTATAATTAACAAGTGACCCATTTAAAGAAAAAAAATAAAAAATAGGCCAAGTAATACGTTATTGCATAAGACACTCTCTTGTATGTAATTAGCAAATTTAATTAGCATAAAACATCTTGAATATAAGACCAACAGTTGAGAATAAAGATTTAATACCTCTAGTCCCTTGCTTTAACTCAACTTTATGGGGCTGAAGGCTATATAGCCTAATACCGAATATTTAAATAAAATACGGAGTAAATAATTTATTAGTCAATCATATCTTTCATGTGGAAAGTCAAGCCAAAAGCCAACAATGTACTAGTTTTTTTAAAGAACTATGCGGATATCTTTGTAACAATAAAAAATATTTCAGGGAAAAAAAAAAAATTTAAGCCAAATCTAAATTGAAATGATTTTTAAAAATTAAACAAAAGAAAATAAAATCCTACGCTAGCTAGGAATAATTTGTGATTATGTTGAAAAGGAAGTAATATCATTCAATACAATGATTTATGCATAATTTTACATGTAATTTTAATTAATACAAAGTACGAAGTAACAATTTAGAAAATATATGAAGTACTACTTATTTATTTCAAGACCTTAGATGGCTTATTTAGTTATGTACTTTTAATGAAATCCTGTTAACATCAATGAAAAATGAACCTCAAACTATTAAAAAAAAATAATAAAAAAAAGGAAGAGCAAAAAGGAAAAAGTCTATGGATAAATATAAATTCAATGGATTAATAAATGCAAACTATGAGTCAATAAAATGCTACAAATAAATAATTGAATTGGTTATCTCTTAAATAATCAAATTCCTCTTTAAATTATTGCATAAGTCATTTATATTATTCTTTAAGCCGCGTACAACGGTTAACTGTCTGATACATTTGCATGCTTGGCAGTCCTATATAAAGGGTGTCAATTGCCGCAAAGAAAATACAATCAAACCATCTACATACAAAAACCTTCATCTTCATTACCTCATTTTTCCACCATCTGTAGTATCACATATTTCTAGCTTCTAACAAAATGAGAAATCTTTCGTTTTTCTTTGTTTCCTGTCTCCTATCCTCCTTGTCACATGCTATAGAACTCGACTTTTGTGTCGGAGATCTTAGTCTTCCTAGAGGACCTGAAGGATATGCTTGCAAAGATCCTGCTAAAGTCACAACTGATGATTTTGTTTACACGGGTTTCCGTGGTGAAAAAACTCCGAACAATGTTTTTGGGAACAATGTGACATTAGCATTTTCAGATGTGTTCCCAGCCTTCAATGGTTTAGGCATATCTATGGCCAGATTAGACTTTGCCATAGGAGGAGTTATCCCAGTACACTCCCATCGTACGTCAGAAGTTCTTCTTTTGGTAAAAGGTTCAATTATTGCTGGATTTATTGACACCAACAACACCGCATACTATAAAAGATTAGAGGTTGGTGATGTGATGGTATTTCCACAAGCCATGCTTCACTTCCAAATCAACGTTGGCAAAACTCCGGCTACTGCCTTCGTTAGTTTGAATAGTGCAAACCCAGCATTACAACTCACTCCTACATCCTTATTTGCTGGCAATTTACCTGCTGACATAGCCCAGAAAATTACACTCTTGAGTCATAAAGAGGTAATGCGAATGAAGCGAATATTCGGCACAGCATAATATCCTTCCTAAGCTAATCTTATATTCTAAGCTACCGATTTATCTCAATGTCCAACTTATTTATTTCTTAATAGTATGAAAATAAAGGGTATATGAATGCCCATTGTATTACTTGGCTACTTGCAGCGTATCACTCTCACATGTTACGTAACGAATTGTTGATTTTCATGATTGTATACTTCTTATAATCTCATAATCAATAAAAATTCATTTATCTTTTTGTTATATTCCCTTCTTCAATCTTTAATTGTGTATAAGTACCGTCTTTTACTTATTTTTATGGTTATTAATTGACCAATTTTTTTTAAAATTTATACCTATTTATCTCAACAAACAGCCTTAATTAGTCAAATATAAATATACGGTTGATTAGTCAAACACAAATACGTCCTCCTTATCTTAGTTACTTATATTAATCTGCTTCAAATAACAAAAGCAATTACAAGTTATTCTTTCCTTAGAATTCCAAATATATTAAGGAAAAGAAACCTAAGGTTATTGCTAGTTGCACCACCCTCCCACATCTTCCCCCTGCACCACCGGCCTTCACCCTTTCAAAATCCATACCCCACACCAACACCGTAAACAACCACACAAACCCACCTAACCTATGTGATTTAAAACAATTATATTTCATTATAATTCATTTAAACGAAAGAATCTCAAGACAAAAATAAACTAAATCTCGATCACCAATTTTCTTAGGTGTAGGAGTCCGAAAAATGAGGGAGACATATCAACCCCAATACTTCCTCCGTTAAGGCCCTGTTTCCTTTACCTTAAAAAAATAATATTAAGTAAAAATTCCAGTTTAGTAAAAATAAGTTCAGTTCAGTAAAAATAATTTCAGTTCAGTAAAAATAATTTCAGTTCAGTAAAATAAGTTCATTTCAGTAAAATTCAGTAACTATAAAGAAAATATATAATAGAAAATCAGTAGAAATAATTTCAGTTCAGCAAAAATAATTTCAGTTCAGTAAAATTAATTTTAGTTCAACAAAAATAATTTCAATTCAGTAACAATAATAAAGTTCAACAAAAATAATTTAAGTTCAGCAAAAATAATTTTATTTCAGCAAAAATAAGGTGAGGTGAACGGGGCCTAAGTATTAGTTACAACAAAGGGGGTATTATTTGTGAGACCTAAAATAAACCTTTGTTGCAATTAATAGTTAACGGAGGAAATAAAAAGAATTATGCAAGTTCCCCATACTTTATCAAATGCTTGATTACGACTTGATCAAAGTCTTAACTTTTAATTTGTACACTAACAACGTAACATATAACCTACACGGGAAACTAACCTACACCCACACCCCACCGCCATAGAAAATTACCCACACCAACACCCCACACCACCACCAAAACTAACCCACACCAAAATCAACCACAAACAAGACAATTAATGTTTGTTATAAGGTCAAAGTAGTGTTAGTCGAATATTGTGAACATTTATGAACAAAGGGAATAATTAATATTTGTAATATTGTCTTGAAAAACATAATAAAATTGAAGTACTCCTCCATATTTTTATCAAGATGTTACTAAACCGGCGCGTACAGTACGTCACATTGCATATATAACAGCATATATAGAGGGCTACCCTAGTATACGTCACATGTATATGAGAAGGTTCTTATTCTTAATTTTGGCTGATCTTAATTTACTTTGTGTATGTTATACAAAATCCATGGCATCAGCACTATGCCATTATCTTGCAATCTATAGTTTAATACTGTTAAATATACAATCAATCTTTTTACATTGTATGTATAAATATCAAAATTACATGATCATTGAATGATTACTATCATTTTTTTTCGGTGTTACTACCAAATGTGAAAAAAGTCAAAACAAAATGCCACCAATAATGATAATTTTCTTACTACATTTGAAAACAATTAACGTTACTAAAAATAAAGACTTTCTTAGAATTTTGCGAATTTACAATTCATATATAGTGTGGTCATATGATTCGATTTAATTACAATATAATTCTACCCGATTTTACAATTTCTCCTAACTTTTATCTTTTAATTTAAAACATATTTCACTTAATTAACTAGCAAAAACCTTACAAATTTACAACATATTAATAAATATGTGTTGTGTCAATTATTGAATTGGCTGCATATGAGGCTGCCCCAGTTAATCTCCGTGATAAACAAATTTCATTTATCACGGAGTAAAAACAAAACTGCTACCTCAAGTAGCAGTTTAACCCATTTTCATCGCAAAAATTACACTTTTGTCCCCCTGATAAACAAAATTTGTTTATCACGAAAATAAACTTGTATTTCCTCGGCTGCATATATAGTGAGTAAACAAATATGAAGTGTTTTCTAACAATAATTAAGTTTTTAACTTATAATATAAACACATTCAGTGAAATTTGAGTCTGGCGTCTTGATTATGCATGTTCGTAGAATCATAAGATACTACAATTCGATTTTTAAAGCCCCTATTGAATCTTAGTAGAATCTCGATTTTAATAAATTATGCCAACAAGGTAACAAGTGGCTTGCCTGAATAAGTTGTGTTAGAGCAAACAGTTGATAATTGAAGTAATTAGTGAAGAACAATTAAGAAATTTGATAGTAAACATGAAATTGAAAGGTTGGAATTACGTACCTGAAGACTATAAAACCCACCCAAAGCAAGGAGAATAGTTGTATTGATTTTAATTAGTGTTTACAAGAGTATAATCTCTCACTAATTTCCACTCTAAAGCACAAAGGTTACAAAACAAGAACCCTAGCTCTCAATGTATATCTCTCAATTTGGGGATAATAAACAAAATAACCCCAAATGGGTATTTAAACCCTCGACAGATTTGGACAGAGTATCAGGTACGCACGGACGTGCCAAAGAAGCCACAAACGTGCTAGCCTAGATTAAACATTTCATTAGCTATTGCTCGTCTGGAACTCCAACTGCACGGACGTGCCAAAATTGGCACAGACGTGCAACCCCTATTCAGGTCAGCAAAGATAGCTCGAAGTAAAACAGATATAACTTGCACGTTTCTCGTCGTAATTAAGCTTATGACCTATCGTTAGAAACCTCTTAAAACAAGCTTTCACCTACAACTTGAATCACGTCAAAGCTTCAAGTAGTTTGAGAGATATGCTTAACACAAGTAGTTTATCTCTTTAGGTTATATGCCAAGCCTCGATTGTTTCTTGAGTCATCTTCCAACAAGTTGAATTAGGCATGCAATTCAAGAGGGACACATGTTAATGGAGCAAAATGTTACCAAAATAAATAAATAAATAAATAAACTATAATTAAAAAAACAAAAACTTGAATATAAGTCCAGACAACGGACACATTATTTTTGACGTGATATTATTTCTAATGTATTGTTCGAGTGTGCAATTTCTAAAGGGTATACCCTTGATCTAGTATATTTATTGTATATCAAGTTGACAACTATGTCAATTGGAAAAAAAAAAAAAAAAAGTCTAGTCTCATACTCTTATGCATGTAGTCAACGTCGTAGGGCTGAATATCCCTAAAAAAATAAATAAATAAATAAATAAATAAATAATAATAATAATAATAATAATAATAATAATAATAATAATAATAATAATTATAATAATAATAATAATAATAATATAAACTTATTTTTGAAGAGCTAGGAAAGGCAAATCAGAAGCCAAAAATGTACGAATATAATTCACGCATATACAAGTAACTAACTAACTAGCTAAGTGCCAAAGACAATTTTAAGCATATCTTTTTTTTTTTTTTTTTTTTTTTTAAAAAAAAGGAAATAGAAACATTGAAGTATTAATTTCTAAGTAACCTCTAAATAAAAAAAAAAACAACGCAGTACATTCTCTCAAAAATAGTTATACAAATAAATTTAATAGAATATAAAAAATGCAAACTTTGAGTCAATAAAATCATACTTAAAAATCATTGATTTTGATTAAACTAATAAATTAAATATAATATAATTTATAATAGTCAGTAAACGATTGATGTCGTCTCGATCAAGTGACTGAACAAGTCTTAATAATCTAGAAAGAGAGCTGCCTCGTAAACAACTCGGCAAAGTTCTATATAAAGGGTGTCATTTGCCACATAAAGAAAATACAATCAACCCATCTACATCACAAAAACCTATCTTTTAATTACATCCTATATCCACAATTTGTACCACCTATTTCTAGCTTACACAACGAACAATCTTTCAGTTTTCATCATCTTTTGTCTCTTAGCCTCTGTCTCACAAGCCATAGAACTCTACTTTCACTACTACATTTTTTAACCAAATGCAACGGCCTAATAAAGGCTAATACAACGGTATTTTAATTGTCGTTGCAATAAAGTAGGCTAATGCCATGGATTCAACACTAATGTTCTTAGAGGTAGAGCTAATACAACGGCTCTAAAGAACTGTTGCATTAGCCTAGCTATTTCAACAAAAAGGGAGCTGATGCAACGGTATGTGATTATTGTATAATGAAAAAGTAAGAAGCGCGCGGAAAATTTCAGGACTTCCCTCTATTACATGGGCACAAGTGCATCGTTATGTCTTGTTTAATTGTGATTGTGAGGAAGTTGAAAAATATATAAGGTAAGATTTGTAACCATAATGTAGGTTTAATTTTTTTTTTAAATGTCTTTATTCTAACTCTAGTGCGTTAGTAAGATAAATATTTTATTTTTACAGTGAGAACAAGATTTGTATGAATGTTAAAAGGAAAAGAAAATGGAATAGTGCTCAAGACCATAACAAGGATTTCGTGGATTGGTTTAGGGAGAAAGTTGATTTGATTCTTAAAGAAGGTCATGATAATATCCCGGACCATATTTTGTGGTTATCAAAAGGTCCCACGTTGCCAAAAAGTACACGGGGTACTCAGTTAACGCCTATAGGTTTCATACCATGAAGCGAGATGCAAACTGCGTAACTCAAAACAATGGCATCACTCTAACAGCCATTACACATAGCTTTGTAAGCTCCAAAGATCAAAATCCTGTTGTGGGAAATGTTAATTATTATGGTTCAATAATTGAAATCATTGAGATATCCTATCATGGTCATTACAGTGTTGTCTTATTTAGTTGCCAATGGTTTCACTCGGAAAAGGATGATGATGAGCTCATTACGGTTAATATGAATAAGACCGTTTCTAAAGAAGAACCTTTTTTTTAGCAAATCAAGCACATCAAGTGTTTTATGTAGAATATTTGAATAAAGAAGGTTAGCATTATGCTATTCAAATCCCTCCTAGAGAGTTTTCAGATGGTATTGACATACATTATTTTAATACTTCACTATATGTTATAAATAAGCTTATTTTACATTGCAATTCATTTCAGTTTATTGTATTTACATACAAAATTAACATACTTCCATTTTTTTTCCAGATGAAACGGAATAGACCCAAAGTTTCTGCTTCCCAAAGTCAGCTTACAGAATATGAGCTACAACGGCTTCAAAAACTAAAATTCAATGCAGAAAGAATGGAAGCACGAGGATTGGCATCTGTGGCTAATAAGATACTTGAATAAAAAACAAAAGCCTTACTTTGTCCAAGTGCAAGGCAGAATAGTATACCAGAAAATGAAGATGATGACTCTACGTCAGAATATGATGGTGAAAATGAAGTTGAAACTGATAACATTATAGAAGCTGACAATCTCGCTTCTGGAAAAGGAAAAGCCAGTAAACAGGTGTTCAGTTTTATTATTTTTCATTTATACAGACTGTTTTTATTGTTTGTCACGGTTTACATGTAATTAGTAATGATTTAATTGCCTTTTGTTTTATAAGTTTCAAAGCAAGTAAAGAAATCATCACTTCACCCCAAAGCTATGGCTGATGTTGTGGAAGTGAATAGCCGTAAGAAGCATGCAGTTGATGAAGTTCAGAACAATAACTCAATTAAGGTTGCTAGAGTTCAAGATCAATGCATCCAAAAGAAGCAGCAAGTTATCTCAGAAAAGAAGGGAACAAAACGAGCGTTCTGTTCTCCTGGTTCCATGTCAGCGTACCTCAAGTTCCGAAAAAAAGCAAAAAGAAAATAATGAAGCGTTTGTAGCAAGTAATCAATCTTTGAATAATTCTCTTACAAGAAAAGCAAGGAATAATGGCACTGCATTCAATGAGAATGACAATGATGAAGCGGATCCACTAAATGAGAATGATAAAGCGGATGCACTAAATGAGAATGATGATGATGTTGGTAATGAATATGAGGGTGATCAAGAATTAGAAGATGAAGTTCTATCTCAGTATGGAAGGGGTATGAAAGGTATTTGCAATCATTATACGTAGTATTATTTATTTCGGCTTCTGTTAACATGTCAAAGTCTTGTGAATTGTTTTTCTCTTATTTATCTGGATTTGTTTACTAAATGGGCTTAAATTTATTTCAAGATTTCTGGGGCAAATTGATTTAGTTTTAGCTTATTGCTTCATTAATTTAGTTAGAGTTTGAGTTGGAGCAATATTATTGATTAGAAGATATTACCGAGATGTCTAAATTATGAAATGTCGGAGTACATTGCGAGTTGGATTCTGCCAATAGCTACCCTAGGCTTGAAGAACTGATTAACTGGCCATATCATGATTTATGCTTGAAGTTTCTCTTTTCATGTCTGGCCACGCAAATGCCTGTATGAGAAAAATTGGTGGTTGCACTGATTTAATGACTGATTCTTAATATTTGCCTTTATTTGCTCATTTCTTCTGGACCGTTTAGCTATAAGCCTGTGTCCTTTAGCATAAATATTTTAATTAATTCAACACTGTGTTCTGAAAGATTCCGTTATTGCTTCCTTGCTTAATTAATTCAACACTATTTTGATATCCACTAGCCCACAAGGAATTATATGTATAACTTGATCTATATCTATTTGTGACAGTGTACATATTTAGTTGCTTTGATTTAGAGAGATATTTCTTACTCTGAATTTATTTTGTTTCCAGCTCTACAATATAGTCCAAACATATTAAAAAATTCGATTACAAGAAATGCATTAGTCAAAATAATTTCCAAGAACCTCCTGATAAATTTATAAGACTAAAATTTTCAGTTTCTAAAGTGCAAATGCAAGTCAGTAAAACTAAAGAGTTTATCGAAAGTAACACTTGCTGATTCAGTTTGCATTCTCGTGATTATAGTATTTAGTTGATGTATTTTCAACCTCTATCTTGTAACATGTTTATTACAAATTTATAAATAGAAACAGAAACTGAAAAAGCTTCTAAAAGCAAAAGGCATCGAGGTCCAACAATGCTACCCAAGGTTCATGCACGAACAAGAGACAAGCGTGAAGTTATTGTTTTAAACACACTGGGCCAACCAGTTGGACCTACACGGGAAATTGTTCAGGAGTTCAAGCAATTCTTAGGAACTGTGGCAAGGGATTCTGAACTTGCACCACTAAATTATATTTAGTTTCCATGTCTACCCACACTTGACAAAATGTGGGATTATATCCAAGTATGTTGTAATATAATTCTTTAGCTTCAATTTGTTGTATTTCATATTTTATTAGTCGACCATAATTAATTCCTCGTTAATACTTAAACCTCCATATGCTACATGTTACATACTAATGTTTTATTTTCATGATTTGTTTAGGAAAAGCATGAGTGATGTAGGTTATCAATGGAAGCTGGAAAGCTAATAAATGCTTTACTAAGAAGAACTACTTCTATGAATATCCCACTGATGCTTTAAGATGGTTTCATAAGCCAGACACAATTTCAGAACCTTAATTCAAAGAGCTTTTGCAATATTGGCATTCTAAAGAGGCTGGGGTATTATGTATATGGTTTTGAACTGTTTTTGTGCAATATTCACATAGTTTCATGGCCTAAATATCCTCTTTTAGTTTACTGTTTTTATGATTTATTTACGTGGTTCAAAGTTATAAATCTTGTGTTATCCATATGTACTCAATTCTAAATTCTTTTCCTGGAATGTTTTATTACATAGGAAATCAGTAAGATCAACCAACACAATCACCTAATAATAGATGATATCCACACTATGGGCCGTAACTCTTACGCAATTTTACGCCATGAGTTGGTAAATAATTCATCTCATTTCTAGGCAATTATATTATCTTTATAATCTTTATTTTACAATCATTACATGTACTACATGAGGCTTTCACCCCTGTCCTTTAATTATTTGTAATCACTTCAATTTTATGTATTATGTTTCCACAGCAACAACATGATCCTGATAAGCAAGAACCTTCTCAAGCAAGGGTCTATAATGAGTCAAGAAAGAGAACGGTGGGAAGGACATACCTTACTAACCATGAAAAGATAAAAGAGAATATTGTGAGTTAACATTTTAGATGTATGTTATATTTGTTTAGTTTTGATAAATAATAAGTAGGTGGCTATATTTTCCTAAATTAGGCTAAAATGGATGCTTTGAAGTCTTCCAAACATGAAGATGGTAGTAACTCTAAGGACACTTACTCCGAAGCGATTCTTGATCCTAAGCGCAAAAGCCGTGTACGCCTACAAGGAAAAGGTGTAAAAAAGTCAGATTTGAAGAAAAAAGATTAAAAGTCAGATTTCATATTCCCGACGGAATTTTTAGAAAGTATGCAATCTCAATTAGTACAACAACTTGCACCAAGCGTAATAACTACAATTTTGACTCAACTTCGGGATGCTAACCCTGGGATCAATCTTTTCATTCCTGATTTTGCAATTCCATCTGCTCCAAAGGAAGCATCTAGTGCGCCACATCTTCTCGTTGACCAAAATGGGCAATCTTTTACATCTGGTGCCACAATTTATCAGGTAACATAAATTATTTTCTATTGCTTCTGTCTAGCTTTTGTTGTATGCTGCTACCCTGATTCTACAGTAACTATTGTTGAAATGTTGATGTTGTTGATGTATTTTTCTGATGCCCACTGTTGCTTTTGCTTTTTTTTTTTCCCTTCTATATATGGTTGATGCTTTAGTTGTTTGCTACTGCTTTTTATTGTTGTATATTGTTGTTGTTGATGTTCATGCTTTTTATAGCCCACTACATCTCTGAATTATCAATCAATTAGAACATGATTCTTAAGTTAGATCTTGGAATTGTTGTATAGGTGAGACATGATTCAGTTTATCTTGGAAAAACTATAGGGGAAGATACCCCTGAATAGAAGATTGCTACTAGTCAAATTTGTGTGTTGTCGAAATAGTAAAATTGATATGTTCCTTACTACTTGTGTAGTTGTGTCTAGGCTGATACACAATCGGGTGGATTGGATCAAAATTAGATGGGCCATGTCAATCAGTTTGTGCTTCATTGATTAGTTACTACTCGTAATTATTAGTCAGTAATCTATTGTCATGGATAATTTATGTCGTGGTATCAGGTATAGAGCTAAAGCAACGGATCATAGCTACCGCGGTATTAGGTGTCGTATACCATTGCATTACACCTATTGCAACGCCAGCAAATGCCAAGGTACATGGCTGTTGCATTAGGCCTAATGCCACGGAATTTGACGCCTAATGCAACTGATTTGGGGGTTGCAATAGGTAAAAAATGTAGTAGTGTTTTGTGTTGGGGATCAAAGTGTTCCTAGACGACTTGAAGGATAAGCTTGCAAAGATTCTGTTAAAGTCACAACTGATGATTTTGTTTACACAGGTTTTCGTGGTGAAAAAACTCCTAACAATGTTTTTGGCAACAATGTGACATTAGCATTTTCAGATGTATTCCCAGTCTTTAATGGTTTAAGTATATCGATGGTCAGGTTAGATTTTACAGTAGGAGGAGTAATCCCAGTATACTCCCATCATACGTCAGAAGTTCTTATTTTGGTAAAAGGTTCAATCATTGTTGGATTTATTGATACCAACAACACTGCATACTATAAAAAATTAGAGGTTGGTGATGTCATGGTTTTCCCGCAAGCCATGCTTCACTTCCAAATCAACGTTGGTAAAATCCGGCTACCGCATTTGTTGGAAAATCCAGAACTACAACTCACTCCTATCTCCTTATTTGCTGGAAATTTACCGGCCGATATTGCCTAGAAAATTACATTCTTGAGTTGTAAGGAAGTAATAAGGATAAAGCAAGTGTTCGGTACAGCTTAATATTCATCTTAAGCTACTCCTGTATTCTTTATACTTATTTTTAAGTTCACAATCTATTTAATTTCAGTTCCCAACATAATTGTTTTTAAAGTTTATGGTAATAAATAAAGGATATACATATGCCCTTTGTATTACTAGTAGCATATCCCTCTATTACATGTTTCGCAGTTACCTAATTTATTACAAAAACAGGATCAAGCAACATCTAGGGAGCAACAAAAACTTGTGGATCAAATTAATTTATAAATTAATGATTACTAAAATGATGTCTAATTTGTGTGAGTGTACAATGGACCTTTATGGTGTCTTAGCAAACATAAGTAGTGGCTCACAATGAAAAACGTATAATATCTTTGATCTTAAATTACTGATCTAATCTTAGACTATCTGCGTACCATCGATCATTTTGATTAAGCTAGAAGCTAATTGTTGGGGAAAAAGATTACCGGGTCACAAAAATTGCAACGAACTTGGACAAACTAACATTTTGAGGCGTAAACAAAATCACTTTCCCAAAATAATATTTCGACCTTGATTAAACACACCGGGTATCACGAAATTACTAGGAAATACAACGAAGACAACCACAATAGTGTGTAGTATATTTGTGGTCTATTGTAAAACAAAATTTGAGAATTTATGATGATGATAATTAAAACTTGCAAAAGGTTTCAAGAGAAAATGCTAGATTGATTTTTCTTGAAGTTATATTCAACATATGCTCTTTGAACATATTTATATTAGAGAAAATAAAGCACCCAAACATTGTGAAGAAACTGACAAACAACCGTCAGAAACTTCCAGCCTTCACACTTGCCCTGCCGGGCTGACGACCGCCCGACCGGGTCATTCTGAACGATGCAACCAAGAACCTTCTCGCGCCCGGCCGGGCTGTGGTGGCCCTGCCGGGCGGCGAAGCCACGAAATCTAGAATGAAGACTCGCGCCCTGTAGGGCGATAAAACAGAGAACTGGACAGCAAGGCTTCCAATTTCTTCTTCTCTCTCGCACCCGATAGGGCGACAACTGCTTGGTTGTGCGGCGGAGCAGCGTCCTACAACCACCCTCGCGCTCGGTCGGGCGAGCACCACCCTGACCGGGCCGCAGATCGGGCAACAAATGCGCGACATTCTTGGCTTCTCTAAATCAAGATGTGTTTTTCTCTTCACCGAGATTCTTTTTCCTTTCTACCAAGATTATTTGCTCTAATAATCTTGATTAATTAATTCACAACACCATAACCTACGTAAATTAATCAAATAACATGAATTTAGCCCACTATACTCTAAATTTATTCAACAGCTAATCAAGCTATATTAAACAGTAGTACAAAATTAGTTCTTGGAACTAAGAGAGGAGGAGGAGGAAAAAGAGATTGTTATATACACCCGGGTGCACGGTTGATAAGTGGTTTATTTGACCACTTATTGTGTAAATTTAAACCCGATTTTGCGATCATTTCCCCTCTTTCTAACCCAATTTTGAATGAAAATGTTTTGTCTCGGCTTTCCCCCTCTTGGTTTGTGTTTGTCTATGTTTTGCAGGTCTATGGACTCAATTAGGCAGGCTTTCGGTGCATGAATCGTGTTTAAGACAAGAGGATTGAGGATTGGAGAGGGCGCTCCAGGGGAGCGGGCGTGCACCTCTCATGGAGCGGGCGCTCCTCGACTCTAGCTACGTTCTGCCCAAGTTCAGGTGCTGTTAGGAGCGGGCGTGCTCCTCACCAGGAGCGGGCGCTACTCCCTTTGAAGATTGAATCTGCCCATGCTGTTGGAACAGGGGAGCGGGCGTGCATCATGTGAGGAGCGGGCGCTCCTCCCTGACACTTTCAAATCTGATCCTTCATTGAAGCATTCTGGAGAGGGATTGCAGCCGAAAGGAGCGGGCGCTCCTCGCTTAGGAGCGGGCGCTCCTCATTGTGGAGCGGGCGCTCCTCGCTGGGAATCCGTTTTCTTTTGACGGATTTCCCTATGTGTTTCGGGGAGTATAAATACTTCCCCTTTAGCTCATTTAGAGAGGGGGTACAGTAGCCTAGTTTTCAGAAACCTCTCTTAGTTTGAAACATTCCTTGGGATTAATTTAGCTTAGTTTTCATCAAATCAAATCATTGTATTAGTGAAATTCAAGAATTATTCTCAAAGTTTGGCAATTTGTATTCAACATTTGAAGCTTCAATTAGTAATTTCTCCAACCTTTTTCCACTTAATTTCAAATTTTATTTGGTATTTGCATGTTATTTAAATCTTCTTAGTTCTTGGTAATTTGTTATTGGATGATAGTTATTTCAATTGTTAACCACTTTTCCCCAATTATTGAAGTATTTAGAACCCTAATTCTTGATTGCATGTTGATAAACATGAGCTGTGAGTAGTCTTCTTGCTAGGGGTTGGGTGAAGCTCGACCTTTTGGGTTAACTATGCAAATGTGGGAGAAGCATTGATGTTTGTATTGCAATTAAATTGATTATATGAGATTGCTTGTTAGTTCCTCATGATAGGTTTAGCTACCCTTGACTTAGGAGCTTGATAGTATGATATGCCTAATTTGACATGGAAGTGTAAATTGAGTACGTCATTACTTATTGTAATTTGATTATGTATCATCTATTGCTAAACTAATGAGGAATCTAAGTTTAGTAGTGTGAGTTGTTTTCTAATTGCATGAGGTTGATTTTACATATAGTCCTTGCTATATCTTGTCTATTCTACTCCCCGTTTGCCTATTTTCCTTGGTTGAGTGGATCTCATTCCCTAGTATCTTTAATTCATTGATTTAGAACCATAGTTTGTTTGTCTTCTTGACGAACCCCAATTCACCAATTGACTTCGAATTAGCTTAAGTGTAAAGATCTTTGGCAACCATATCCCATTCCTTGTGGACCGAACTCTTACTTGTCATTATGCTTGGTTTGTAAGGTGTTTGTTAATAAATGTGTTTGATTGAGTGTGGAATGTACGACCGTTCTAACGCCCATCAACGGTACACTCATGAGCATTTTGTTCTCAATTTGATGATTGTTTTTCATTCAATCATCAGTAAAAGCAAAAACTAATTTTTAGGTTAGTTGGATGCACGGTACACATGGATGTTTTTAAAATATTTTAAGGAGGGGAAGGGGGCAAGTGACTTAGTTACAAGTATTTATACTAAGGTTGCTAATTGACTTGAACTGTTGATTGGCAATTTGAGCTCGATGTGGTAAAACTTTGAAAAGAAGTGCCTCTCGCAAGAATGAAAGTAAATCTTTTATTTAAGGTAGGTATGATAATGAGTCGTCGGACCTGTGTGAATAGCTCAAATTTCACAATTTCACTCGGTCAAAGCTTGGCTCGTTTAGGTTTGAGCTCGGCTTGACCGATATATGATTGGTAAATGGTTTCCAAATATGATCTCTAAATTGTATCTATAAGGCTCTATTTTTTTTTATTGAACTAGATTGAAATGAACTAAACTATATTCCCTCCGTCTCATAATACAATGCCTATTTAGATTTTTACGCAAGAATGAAGAAAGTTGTAAAGTAGTTGAGAATAATTGAAGAGATTGAGAGATAAAGTATTGAAAATTGATGTTAAAAGTACAACAAATAAAAGAAAAAAGAATGACAACTCATCAAAAAGAGAGTAATCATGTTAAAAATTACAACTTTTAAATAAAAAGAGGCATTGTTTTTAGGGTCCAAGAATGAAAGGTATGTAAGTGACCAAAGTTGGCTTGCTTTGACCGATGCACGCAACTAAGAAAAAAATTTGACGTCATTAAACACACGTATATTATATAATTATTGCACAAATACACACCAAGTAGTGGCCGGGGTACATGATGATTTATGAAGCAAATTATTCCAAGCAACAATTATAGCGTACATATTAATTGGTACTACAAAACAAACACGTTTACATAACGGATGACTTATGACATAAAAGCCTTAAGCACAAAATATACTTTACTTTAAGACATGTATGTATTACAAATCAACTGTAGTATACTTCTTAATGTCATGGTGATGATCATCGATGTCTTTGGCAGCATTAAGCATGTGATCAAGCAAAGCAGTTGGTTCAGGGGCACCGGGATGGAGTTTCTCGTACTCGAGTGTCCACCTCACTATGCTCGTTTCGCTACAAGAGGCTTCCCACCTATCATGATAACCGAAACGAGGAACATAAGTGTGTTAGCACATTAATTGGTTTAATGCCTCTCTATCTCACTTTTTTCGTGTATTATAAGTGTGTCACTTATTTTTATTGATTAATATATTTAACGTAATAAATTATCGTTTTTTCTTCTTTATACAGAGTATAAGGAGTTGAAATATATTTTAATACATGTAAGACCGTATGACTATATAAGTATAAATTAAGATATAAGAATTTAATACAAATATAATTTACAAACTGCGTGCAAGGGCCAAACTTTTTTGAAATTGGTATAAACAATGGTCACTTGATAATTTGATATGTATTCTTTCTTTCACATACTCCGTATATAAATATAAAGTATAAAATACCCTCAAAACAAAAAAAATAAAAATTAGTGTGTGTGTAAAGTACTCAATATTATCCACCATTTAATAATGAAGAACTCAATATTATCCACCATTTAATAATGAAGAAATTTAAGAAGGGAAGGAAAGGGAAGGAATATGTCATTGTCGTTCATACACCCTCCGTAACACAATACTTGTAACATTTGGTATTATTTGTAAGAGGTAAAATATTCAATTGTTAACATTGTAAGTATTGTGATACAGAGGGAGTGTATCTTTTGGGTATTAATGATAATTTCATAGTACGTAAATAACTTAGTTAATTAAGAGTATAACGATAAGTAGTCAATTTAATTTAGTACTTATACCTGTTATGTACTTCCAAAGGATGATAGAGCCAGGCTTACCAAATTCACCCTCAACCACATCACAACTTTCAACGAAATGAGGAGCAGCATGAGAAATATGTTGAGGTCTACTCTCATATACTTCATGGTACACATCTCCTGCACCTGCTCTTATCTCTCTACCTCGCCCTCTAGCTTACGCGTAAGACTCATCTTTTTTAATTGAATTCTTACTTGACTATGATTTGTAATTTATACTAACAACTTTATAAATTCACATACTAATTAGTATACCATGCTTGATCTTTGTATAGGGATGTTGAGGATGAAATTAGGATTATGTGATGGTTAATCAATGGTTACAAAGATAAAGTCCATATTACTTTCAATATGGACCTTTAAATTTTAATGATTGATCTTGTCTATGTACTTAACAATAAAGCCCCCAACAATGAAAAGAATCAAAAATTTTCTTCCCAAAAAAAAAAAATTAAAATAAAAAAAAAAGATAATGTTTTTTTAGATACTTCTGAATTTTTTTTTTCCATGACTCCTTGAATTGGATTTTTATTATTATTATTATTATTATTATTATTATTATTATTATATTATTATTATTATTATTATTATTATTATTTTTAGATAACCACAAGGACAGGTGATAAAAATCGATCCTAACATCTCGTGAAACCGGGAGAAAAACTCTAACTACTTGAGTTATATCCCTCACTCTTCCCTTGAACTGGAATTATCCTCTTTGTATTATGTCTAAGTTCATTGGCTGAATCACTGGCAAGCCACTTCATGTAATCAATATATAAACTCGTTATAGTAAATTCGATTTTTTTTTTTGGGAGTATATATATAGAGCTTCACATGGCATGCCATATAAAAATTAAATTGAAAATCTATGTCTTGTTCAATAAAAATTCGTATTTGTATTATATTATGCTAAGAAAACTAATAGAGTTTTGTTTATAATATTATGCTAAGAAAACTAATAGTGTTTTGTTTTTAACTAACTTTTAATTAAACATGTTTCGTGATCATTATAGGAAAATAAAGTATAGCTTATTAGCTTTTTCTTGTTTTTAAATTCAAAATACCATAATTTTTAGGAAAATACACTTTAATAATTTAATAATCTCAATTACTGGTAATTTGCTTCTAATAATCTCAAATGAGATTTATTTTTTAATAATCCCAACTATGCTATGCATTTGCCTCCAATGGTCCCAACCGGTCAACACCAAGTTAAAGACCTGTTATAACAGGTTATTATGACACGTACCAACATGTGATTGGTCTATGGTTTTTTTAAAACTAAAAAAAATGAAAAATCATAAATAAAAAAATAAAAAAATCCCAGCCACCCTCTCCTCACCGGAAACCTTAACCCCATTTCCTAATCTCGCTGGAAACCGTCCGGCGGCCACCCTCCCATAGCCATCGAAAATGGCCGGCCGACCCTCTACCGACCATCATACCCACCCCTGAACCTCATGAATTTGTTCTTTGCTCTATTTTTGGGCTGCTTTGGTAGCCGAAATTTTCGTTGTGTTGGTGTAAATTAGTGTTGTGGTTGAGATGCGGCGGCTGAGGTATTTGGTGGTTGGTGTGGTGCAGGCTACTGGGCGTTGGCGCTATTGTTGTTGTTGTTTGCGAGTGGTAGCAAGGATTGTTGTAGAGTTGCGGTGGCGCCTTGAGGCTGGAGTTGCGGTGGGTTGGGTTGTTGGTTTTTAGGGTTGGGGTGGGCTGCGTAGGTGGTTTCGGGGGTCGGGGTGGGTCAGATAGGGCGGTAGAAGACCGGTTGGCCGATTTTGGTGGTTAAGTTGGGTGGTCGGCTGGTTTCCGACGAGTTTAGGGGAGGGGTTAGGGTTTGGCGGTGGAGGTAAGGTGGCTGGGGATTTTTTTTAATTTTAGACCAATCAAGTGCTGACACGTGGCTATTAAAACCCCAAAAAAAAAAATCTTTTAGCAGGATACTGGTCATTGGGACCATTAGAACTGAGGCAAACGCATATCATAGTTAGGATTATTAAAAAAATAAACCTTAATTAGTTGGGATTATTATAAGTAAATCGCCCATAGTTGGGATTATTAAAGTGTATTTTTCCTAATTTTTATACCAACGAAATTAATTTGAAATATGACCTAGAATAAAATCCATATGTTAATACCTACACAATTATTTTATTGTTCATATGTAAAAGAAATTTGGTACATATTTAAGAAAATATAAGCATAAATATAGTCATGTGTGTCTTCTTCGATTTGTCTTAATAAGTGCATCATTAATATTCAACTGTTATAATTTTGACCATGCAATTCGATTTGTATTAATAATGCAAAATGTGCATTGATAAGCATATGTACAATGAATTGAGTGCACAAATCAAAGTGGATTGGATGGAGTCTGTGTTGTGCCTAAATTTTCATCACAGGTTCACTTGTTCACAGGTTGTTAGGCTGCAGGTTGTAGGTTATCACGAAGTCATCAATCTGGTTCTAAGTAACTAAAAGAAGTCAAACGAAGACTTTTTCAAGGAATATTTCAAGAGTATCCCAAATTGAATAAGTCAAAAGGGAGTGCCAAAAGAATCGGAACCATGAGCCCCGGCTTGCCGTTGATGAAGACTAATTCAAACTATAATGGATAAGTGCAAAAGGAGGATGGCAAGGAAATCGGAACTACTCGAGCCAACTAACTCAGGATTCCACGGAATTAGGAAGGAAGCCCTTGAAGCCTTTTAAAGATGATTCTTTTATTATAAATAGGAATATAATCATTGTACAGAGGCATCACAATTATTCAAGCCTTAACATTCATAGCAATTACTAGCAACAATTAGTATCGTTACAAATTTGTTCTTAACCTAAAGTGTACTTGTATGATCTATCTACCTAGTGGATTGGTGGACTTATATCCTCCCGCAGTTTTTACCCTTATTCCTGGGGTATTCTACATCATCATTTTGTGTCTCTTCTTTCCTTTCCCCTTAACTCATTTTCTGCATATCATTCATCTTCATTCCTGGAACCTGCATTGTCATTTGCATCCTCATTAATCTAGATGTCGTCCAATTGAGCCTGGTCTTATCTAGCAATAAGATTTTTAACCTAAACAGTCTGAAGAATTGATATTTCACGAAAGAATAATCTATCACATGATTCCAATCCTATTGAATTTCAATTTCATGTTACATTTCAAAATATTTCTACACTTTTATTTTTATATACTACACAATTCTTTTCAGGAACTCAATCCAAATTAGTTTTTTTTTTTTTTACTATTGTTTTAATTTCTCTCTCCCAATAGATGAAGCCATCTGTTAAATTTTGGGGAAAATATTTCTCTCTCTTTCTCTCTCTCTCTATCTCTCTCTCTCTCTCTCTCTCTCTCTCTCTCTCTCTCTCTCTCTCTCTCTCTCTCTATATATATATATATATATATATATATATATATATATATATATATATATATATATATATATATATATATATATAACCAAGTTATAATGAGAACCAATCTTATAATAGGAACTTGGAACTCATGAGAACCGTCAAATCTAGCAAGAAACATGCCTTAATGAACGGCCAAGATCTATACTGAAGCACGATCGTGAATTTTCTCTCTCCTCAAACGCTCTCATGATCTCCTCTTAAACTGGATCACTCACCGCCGTTAATCTCTCTCCTCAAGCACTATTTCTCTGCTCCACGAACTGGAAAACCTCCATTAATTGTAGAATCGATGTCTAAGCAGGTATGTCGTTTGAATTTTTCTTGATTTTTATTTTATTATTTTTCAATGAATTTAGAGTTCGAATTTTGAAAAATCCATTGATTTTGTAGAACGATTCTAGGTAAAATTAAGAAGTTATTCAACAACTCGATGCGAATTAAATTTTGTGAGTATTTATTTTAATTGACCTGATTTTTATTATATTTTGGATCTCAAATTTGTGCTAATTGGTGCGAACAAATTGTTGAGCGAATTTTTGCACATTTTTTGGCTTCAAATATATTTGTGTTTCTTTTAATTATAATTTTAGTTATTTTTTTATACAGAATTTTAGAGTATATGATAATGTGCGATAAGAATTTTCTATAGTATAGGTTTTGTGTGTGTTAATGATTATTCAAAATTGCTTGCTTTAATTTATTGTAATGTTTATATATATTTGTGTGTGTGTTTGTGTTTCGGGGTTTTCTGATGTCCTGCGGGAGAGTTACAATTCCGGGACTGGTATCCTTGCGCCTGCACCTGCAAAACAACGGAGACTCCTTGTGGTGGGAGTTCCGCCTCCGACGGTCAAGTTAGTACTTGTTTGAGGAGTAATAAATGCGGAAAAAGTAAAGGTTGGGAGATCGGGTTCCTCTAGGGGAGGAGTGATCAGTGTGTTTAGGTTCTCTAGGTGAGAGTAATTAATTGCTGCCTCCCCTTTAATGAGGATTAATTAGAGTATTTATAACCTAGGAAAACGTGTCAAACACTAGGTTTAGGTTAACCTAGGGCTGACTGGGCTTCCCTTGGAAAGGACCTAGGTGGCTGTTTTCCAGGTTGGCGGATAATGGGCCACATGCGTGGCCTGATTAGTCCATGTTGGACCTCTTAGGGTGCAGTGATAAGTGGCAGACATTGATTGGCCCACGTGGTGAACACATGGCAGGTCCGGATTGGTCCAATTGTCATGGGTAATTTTACCCTAAACATTTGCCCCTCGGAAGGAGTAATCTCTCTTTCCAGGAGGGGATTGTTCCTTTCGAAAGTTAGACCCTCGAAGCTTGTTGGGTCGGCATCTTGTCTAGTTCTAATGAGAGATGGACTTGATTGACTTAGAAAATTTTGATACCTTGGGGGGTATGACATTTTCAAAGTTAATCAATCATAAAAATGATTGTCGTCGAACTAGACAGATGCCGATTCTTTGCCCCACTATGCAGATAGCCCCTGATCAGGTGGACTGTCAACTATTGCACAAGGGGTAAGCGTTTTGTTGGCCTCTTTTGATTCAATATACTAAGTTTGGTACTTAGTTTATTTAGTTGGGGGATGGTTGGTCCTCTGCTTTGGTGGCTGCATAGAAGCAGGCGTTAGACGGGACGTCCTACCAAAGTAGCTACGCCTGTTGGGTTACAGACGATAGCTTTAAGTATAGCCAACCTAGTGAGAATAGTGGTCGAGTACCTCTGTTTGCCAAAAAACAGGCGGACTCCTCATACCTGTAAGGTTTCATACTAGGTTGGTTGAGTGACTTATGAGGTAACCTTGGGGTTCCCTGGTCTCCGTCACTTGGGTATGAGTTGTAGAAGAATCAGGCAGCTTAGGCCGGCTGACCCTCTTTATTCGCCAAGTTTTTCTTGGTTATTAACTCAAGCTGCGCCAAAATGTTTTGGCATGGTTTCACAATATTTGATGAATTCCACCAAGTTTGATGAGGACAGGCCGTCTGTTTCTGTGAACGGGGCGCGTGGCCAGAGTAGCTATGCTTGGGCGGTATCTTCTGTCAGATCTAGTAGGAATAGTGGTCGAGAGCCCTTGTTTGCCAAAAAAACAGGCAGACCTCTCATACCTTTTAGGTTCCGTACTAAGGAGGGCGACTGGTTAACCTTGCGGTTAGTCAATCACTGCCTATTTTGTTTGAGTAGTAGGGAAACCAGGCGACAGAGGCCGGATAGTCCCCTTGATTTTCCAAGTTTTGCTTGGCTATTAACTCAAAGGTTGTTAACCTAGCAGGAGTAGTGGTTGAGAGCCCCTGTTTGCTAAAAACAGGTAGGCGACTCATACCTTTTAGGCTCCATACTAAGTTTGAGAGAGTGACTATGAGTTAACATGGGAGTTACTCAGTCTTCGTCACACTCTAGCTTGAGTAGTGGAGGTACCAGGCGGCGAAGGAGTGGTAACCCAGTAGGAATAGTGGTTTGAGTGCCCCTATTTGCCAAAAAACAGGCGGTCTACTAAAACCTTTTAGGTTCCATACCAAGTTTGAGGGAGTGACTATGAGTTAACGTTGGTGTTACTCAGTCGCCGTCACTCCTACTTGAGTAGTAGAGGTACCAGGCGGTGGAGACCGGCTAGACCCCTTGATTCGCCAATGTTTGTTGGCTATTAACTCAAGAGGTACCCCCTGCATTTATCCCAAGTAATACAGGCGGTCATCCGACTCAGATGTCAACTGCTACCACTGGTTTGGTTAGTGATAGAGTTATCCTTGTCTCAAAAACGGCTACGTGGTTGCCGTTGGGGACAGTCGTATAGGTGCCGTGTAATTAGTTTATAGAGCAATGTTCCACCCAAAAGGGAGCTGCTCTCTGCGACGAATTTCATCCGGGGGGATGCCGCCAGACGCCTGCTATGATGTTGGGACAGGTCGTATTAGTTTAAAGATTGGATCAGTTGGCTTGGCGCCTGGACTGATCATTCGACTTGTGGCCTTGGTTAGTTCTTGGTGAACGTAGGTGCTAAGTAAGAGGAGGGTAGCCGCCTGTTTAGGCACAGGGTCGGCCAGGCCCTGATCAACTTTTAGCTAAGTATGGGAGGGTGGTCGTCTGTTTTGGAACCAGTCGGCCACCTTCTATGGAGAGTAGCCGACTGTATGTCCAGACGGCATGCCCCTCTGGGGATAAGTTAGTTCCCTTCCATGGAGGGTGGATGACGTTGGGATGCCTCCTTCTTTGATTGATGACTCTACTTTCTTCGAATGGGGACAGGTGGTCATGCTAGACTTGTTTTTATGTTGTTTGTGACCTTGCTGTCTATTTCCATCCAGCCCTACTTTATATTTACTCGTGTCATTTAAGAAGGTTGCCTTACCCCATATACATGTGGTCGAGTACTCAAGCTATTAACACTCGGCCGACCAGATCAGGGTGCCGCTTGAACTTTAATAATGATGATGATGATTGAAGATCTTAATTGGTGCTCAAGCTACAAGACTTCGTTGTATAGAGGGTCGACGACTATTCATGCAACTTGACTCTTTATTGATAAATTTCCATACAAATAAGTGGAGGTAATCCACGAAGGAAGACGGTCTTCAATAGGGTGCTGCATAAACAGCCGGTTTTACTAACCTTAGGCAATATTTCTGAGGGAAGGTCATACTTAGTCTTAAGTGATCATGCGTGTAGGCGGCTTTCCCAAAAATTTCTCCTTTTTTTTTTTTTTTTAAATAATCATAATAATGATAGTGGTAGCCTAAGGCAAAGCTATGAAACCACGGTAATCATACCACCATACATTCGGTATGCAGCTTGTTTGGCAAAACATCCAACCCTTTCAGCTTCGAAACCACGATGCGTGATCATGATGATTTGCTTGATGATCCTGGCCTTGCTTACAATAGTTATCATACTGATTATTGATGGTTTGAACAATGATCGTAGCCGGCTGTGATGGTGCTAGTTGGGCATCTTGTTGGTACACACACCCACAGCCGGTTTGTAGAACCTACCAGGCCAAATGTGGTCGCCTCTCCCATGTCGGTTGTGTTTGTGGGTTTAAGGAGCCTTTGAGACTCACTGTGGGTGGGAGAAGATGAGCAAGTTTAGCCAATCATGCCACCAATCTCAAACATGAGCAAGACATGCCGCCTGCTCTCAAATGCTTCGACCATCCGGACTTTTGCCGATTGTGTATTTTTTGCTGGTCACTATTGAGTGCCGGATGTTCAAAGGTTGGCCTTGTTTATCTCACAGCCAAACCAAGGTAATGTCCGGTTGTTTTTATGAGGGTGCCGGACCATGCGCTACTCCTTTCGGCAGGCCGTGAGAATTGTGTGATTATGTTGGCTGACCCTTGGATAATGCAAGCTGGGACCAAACTCATTTGCATCAAAGTGTACTTAAGCCAAAACCATGCGGTTATTCGAAGTAAACGTCATTTCAGCTCTTGCTTTCAAGGTTCGAAGCAAGCCTCACCTTGCCGCCCCTCTTGGCCGCTTCCTCTTGCGTCCTTGCACTGGCTGCTTCCACCTAATATGGGCTGGAATTATAGACGCCTGCCAGGAACCAAGGAAGGTTCCGCATCGGTTTCGTGAGCTGGCATTAACCGTATATATATATTGCCTGCTTTAATTTATTGTAATGTTTATATATATGTGTGTGTGTTTCGGAGTTTTCTGATGTCCTGTGGGAGAGTTACGATTCCGGGACTGGTATCCTTGCGCCTGCACCTGCAAAACAACGGAGACTCCTTGTGGTAGGAGTTCCGCCTCCGACGGTCAAGTTAGTACTTGTTTGAAGAGTAATAAATGCGGAAAAAGTAAAGGTTGGGAGATCGGGTTCCTCTAGGGGAGGAGTGATCAGTGTGTTTAGGTTCTCTAGGTGAGAGTAATTGAATGCTGCCTCCCCTTTAATGAGGATTAATTAGAGTATTTATAACCTTGGGAAACGTGTCAAACACTAGGTTTAGGTTAACCTAGGGCTGATTGGGCTTCCCTTGGAAATTGGGCCTAGGTGGCTGTTTTCCAGGTTGGCGGATAATGGGCCACATGCGTGGCCTGATTAGTCCATGTTGGACCTCTTAGGGTGACAAGTGGCGGACACTGATTGGCCCACATGGTGGACACATGGCAGGTCCGGATTGGTCCAATTGTCATGGGTAATTTTACCCTAAACAATATATATATATATATATATATATATATATATATATATATATATATATATATATATATATATATATACACGTGTGGATATTTGTGTGTGTGTGTAACTTCTGAAATGTTATCAAACTATATCACAATAATATCTATTCTAACTTAATACTAGGCTCCGGGTATTACTATACACAAATTTTCATATATGGCTAGCCACAATGTATGGCCGAGCTTACTTATTCAAGGGATAGTTATTCAGGGGTTACTCGGTTGGTCAAAGGTCACTTGGTCAGGGGTTACTCAGTTGGTCATAGATTACTCTTTCACAAAAAACACACTAACCAACTAAGTAATCCCAAAATAAGCAGCCCTTGACCGACTGAGTAACCTCTAAATAAATAACCCATGAATAAGTGAACATGGCCACGCGGTGTAGCCAGCCACACAGAAAAAGCACTTCTATACTCATATTTTCATATGATATGATTCTCATAATATCATATATATCACAATATACATTTATCTCAGTACCCTCCATCGAGTCGGAGCGTGTAGATCTCGAAAGACTGACTTGGTCAATAAAATTAAAATTTGCATCATGTCATTATCAAGGTGCAATATATAATTTGAATGATCACCGATCTCAAACCGGCGAATAATCAAACCTGATCACAAAAATAAATTGTAAACCCTCACAATAATTCATTATTGGACGAAAATAATGAATAATATATGCGTGCAATTGATCACGTACTCCTCTTGCACGAACTCTCGTTTTTAATATTCTTTTAATATCTCCCTTGATGAGAAGGTCATTCTTTTCGAACCCATTAATCATCAATTAAATAGGAATGCCATTCTATTCAAACTACAAATATATCAATAAAACAAGAACGGCTTTCGTCATATATTTTTTTTCTTCACAAGAAAATAAAACCATGCTCAGATTAATTTAAACAGGAATGTAATTCTTTTTTTTTGAACCTATAAATATATCAATACAACGAAATCTCGTGTTTTTCATCATCTTCTCTCATACGAACTTTCGTTATTAAGTTTTTTTTTTCATTCTTTCCTCTCACACGAACTCTCGTGTTTAAGGGTTTTTCTCATTCTCCCCTCTAACACGAACTTTCTGTTGAGATAATATGGTTTTGATGATTATAAACAAATGATGCTTATTAACTAACTTGTGTGTTGATATGCATATTTAACAAGTCATGGAGGATTGATCCTTGCATATCATGAAGATGGTTAGAGCAACAATCAGTGAAGTTCCCATGAGGGTACTTCTAAAGAGAGGTTCCTAATAAATAGGGAACAAGTATTAAAGCTATTTTATTACTATATTTATTATTATTTAATTATGTTAGTTTAAGAAATTTATTTATATACTTCACTTCGGTTTGATGAAAGTGTGTTAAGTGTATAGGTTTGTAGGCACATTCTTGAGAAAGGAACAAGTTCTAGAGTTGAAACAAGGTAAGTCTTTGATCTCTACATGAGATACACTAAAGACTAATCGAAGGAAGAAAATAGAGAAGTTCATGTCAAGTGTTCCTATAGGAGTTTATATACAAGATCTTATAAGAAGCACTATGATCCCTAGAGGAACAATCAACATGTGGAGTAGCATGGAGCATGAAGACAGAAGATATGAATTTATTTTCTAGGAGTCGTGTACGCATGTAGAAACTTGAAAGGTATTGAAACTCACAGTACTAAAAGGAACTTGAAGGAAGTATTGTAGGGAATTTTTCAAACTCAACCTTTTGAGCCCCACTGTGTTCATGCTTTCAAGCATGGCGGCGCTCTAAAGGAAGGAAGCTAGAGATAGAAGAGTCGCCAATAAGTTTTAGGAACTTGTAAACCATTCACGGGTACGAAGGTTGCACCCCATTCACGATCACGGAGATCGCTAACTCCATAGTGTTCTGGAACCATGAGTGATATTCGGGGATAATGGTACGAATCCAACCTAAAAGAGATTGAACCCACCCTAAATCGGTCTCTACTTAATTCTTATGATATTCATGTGCGCTTTTCGATCAGCATACATACACAAATTAATCCTAAGCATATTTAATCTATGTTGTTTTATTATTAATGCACAATCAAATCTATTATTGGTGATCACTAGAATTAAAATCATATTAGCCTAAATCAAATTATTAATTATCTTATTAGGAGTGATTTCAATTACAAATTCCCTTTAAACCTGCAAGGAGGGGCGTGATCAAGAAATAACAATCAATCATGAACAATCAAGCAACAAATAATTAATTAGCACAACAATCATCATCATCATAATATCATCAAAACATTGTTAGCAAGATCTTAGGCATGATACTAAACGGATTAATAATAACAAATCCTAGCATGTCACTAATAAAAATCATAATCAAAGCATTAACCTAAACATGATACTAGATATCATAAAAGCATCCTAACATAATACTAGGAAATATAATAACATCCTAACATGCTACAAGGAATTAAAATAACATCCTAACATGATACATGGAATTAAAATAATATTGTAAACATGATTTCTACTCCAAAATCAAAGAATAAAGATAGTAGATCTACTCACTTTGATGCCTCGGCTTTCTTGCTATTAAAACAATAAAGACATTAGTAACTTCAAGAAAGATTAAATTAACAAAGTAAATAAATTAAATACTAATTGAAATAGAGATTTAGGACCAAACCCTCATAACTATCAACCTTTCCCGTCGAGGCCGAAGGCAACGTCGAGGACGATTAGGAGTATTCAAATCTCTTAAGGAAGTATGGTGTTTGATCAAAGAGAGTATCAAGGATGTGTATTTGGGATGTGTTTAAGCTAGGCTAAGAACATGAGAAATCAAGAGAGAGATAATATTAGAGAGGGTATTGATGATAATTGTTGGTGATCAAGCTTGTTGATGATTGAAAACATGGTGATACGACCACTATTTATAGGAAAAAAAGAGAATCGAAGGATCAGAAAAGAGTCAGAATTCAAATCAAAGTAAAACACTTTTTATCGCAGCGCGATAGGAGTATCGCGGTGCAGTAGGTATCGCGGCGTGATGGTGTGATCGCGATGCAATGATCCTGCAGTTTTGCAAATTTTGGTTTTATCATAACTTTTGATCAAGAAATCAGAATAAGATAAAAAATATATCGTTGCAAATCCCTAGAAGCCTACTTTACAACTAATCCAATTAGAATCAAATTGATATCTTTTGTAGAATTTAAGATATGATCGAAATAGCGGAACAGTGTTAGTTTTGGATAGAATTTGGTATTTTAATCATATCTTTTTCGTTTCCAATCGGAATTGGGATTATGATATATCGTTGAAAAGATAATTTCAAGGGCTATCCAACCATCTAAGATTTGGATAAAAATTATGAGGCACAAAATTCATTTTTGACCACGATTTATAGAAAAAGAGATATTTTTATTCAATATCAAATTCTTCAATCTTTATCTTTCATGGAAAGGATAAATTAGAACCTTCTAAAGGATTCTAGAAAATCGTAATAAATCCTAATTAATTTAGGATTGGGATTAAGGTATTTGGACCCTCCACATGATCATTGGGTCGTAGGTAAGATGGACCTAGGGCCAATTTGGGCTTGGTTTAGTATTTTGGCCATAACTTACTCGTTTTGAGTCGGATTTGGGCTTATAATATATCGTTGGAAAGCTCTTTTCAAGCCCTATCCAACTAAGCAATAGTTGGACTAATATTATGGACCAAAATAATCTGGTTTGGACGTTTATTGTTTGGACTCGAAATGAATGATTTTGGGTTTAAAGACACGAAATGAATTATTTTTGATTAAAACATTTTAGGTAAGGTTAGGGATATGGTCAAGTAAGGCTAAAGAGAATTTCACGAGACTCTTCAACTTTTTACCGAACTCGTTAATTAAAGATGTGAAAGGTACTCATCACTAGGTTTGGTTTTTTGGGAGACACAATTGGGTTCCTACAGAAGCCCCCACTTTGAGTGAGTTTAGAGAAATGTAAATTTCGAGAACAAAAGTCAAACTAGATTGATAGGGAAGGAGAATGATTCAGAATGTTCTGCGATCCTAAATCACTCTTTTTTACGCCGATACCTGCTGAAAACGTCAGTTTTACAAATAAAGGAGTTAAAGGGAAAGAAACACGTATCTGGGTTTTATCGAGCACACGTCTTTGGGTGACATCAATTTTGCTAAATTAAAGTTATTTTGTTTGACAACCTCCAAATGATCAAGGAGTGCCGTCAAAGATCGATGTGCTTCGCCATCTTCCAATCAATGTGACAACCTCCAAATTATCAAAGAGTACAGTCAATGTTCAATCGTCTCTGAACAAAAGAGCTTTGGATGAAATGTTCACTCATCTCTAAACAAGAGCTTTGGAAGGGATTGGCCACGCGTCTCTTATAAAAAGAGCTTGAAAGGAATGCCCACGCGTCTCTAAATAAAAGAGCTTAAAAGGAATGCCCACGTCTCTCTGAACAAAGGAGCTTGAAAGGAATGTCCACACACCTCTAAACAAGAGAGCTTTGAAAGGAATGTCCATGCATCTCTGAACAAAATATCTTTGAAAGGAATGTCCATGCGTCCCTGAACAAAGGAGCTTTAAAAGAAATATCCACGTGTCTCTGAACAAAGAGCTTTGATAGATAAATGGTGAGGGTGTTCGACTGGCTGCAAACAGAAGCTTCAAAGAATCGGTTACGGATGGTGAAATTGTTGGATTGGCCGCAAACAAGAGCTTCAATGATTTGGTGAGATTTCTCGATTGACTCCGAACAGAAGCTTTAATGAATAGGTTGTATCCTATAAAATCAAATGTTGCAAAAGGAATTTGCTTGTAATTTTCTTCGGGTTGACCCAAGACTTGGTCGGTGTACTCGACTCATTGTGTGACTCAATGTGTTTAGTTCAACTCGATGTTTGTTGACACGTGTGTGTGCAGACTCAAATCAATGTAATGTGACTTGATGTGACTCAATATGCATGACCCGCGTGTATATTATGCTCGTGCACTCGAAAACGCATAAAAAGCAAAAAAAATTCCGCCATTTTTTTGGAAGGTACCGAATTTCTCCCGAAAAGAAAGACGTGAAAATTAATCAAGGTAAAGTGTTGGTGAAAAATGAAGTTTTTGAACTTCCGATCCTCAAAATGAAAAGAATGAATCAAGCGATGGTGCATGTTGAGTGAGCTTAATCAAGTGTATGTATTATCATTGTATCTCATGGTGCAAAGATTGGTGATTCATTGATAAAAAAATTTGGGTGACTTAGGTGCAGAGGCTAAGTACTTCATATTTTGTGATGCGATGATGATTATTGTATCAAGAGATGATGATGAAGGGCTAAGATGACAAGACATGCTTCAAAGTTGTATCAAGATTTCATTATAAAGGGTTCCTAAGGGAAGGATTATTTGGTTGTGTATTTGTGATGTGTGTGAGAGTGACACTAAGGTTAGGCTACAAAGGCTAAAGATGTGGAGAAATATTTTGAGAATAGCCAAATGATGGTGACTCTTAGGGTGGGTAAGCTAACGAAGTAGGGATCAAGCCCCTAAGTCTAGCTCTAAATGGAAATGGATGAGCAATCGAGTTCCCTAGATATGATCATGCATGAATATGAATATGAGAATGAATGCATTTTTATTACGGCCGCACTCCAATGTGAGGTTACGTACGTATCCGTTAGGAATCAGGCCGAACGTAGCTCTAGATAAACCTCGTACAAGTGTATGTACACCTCAAAGATCATATGCAAGGAAATAAATTCTCATTTTGTTGATATGGAAAGGAGTAAAACAACTCTTGAAATAAATCTAAGGAAAAGATGAAGGGTGCCTATGCTAGAGTTTAATGGGGAAAAGGGAAATTAAAAATAAGAAAGAAATCATGAAATCTTGTCATTGAAGCCCGCCTCGTGCTTTGTTTTTCATCTTTGTCACACTACTAGAAAACAGCCAATCAACGACGGAAAAAATCCGTCGGAAAACCCTGAAATTCCGTCGGAAATGGCCATTTCCGTCGGAAAGCGTTGTCGGAAGACCTTTTGTAGGTATTTTGTGATATTCCGTCGGAAGAGACCTTTCCGACGGATTTTGTTCTGTCGGAGTCAAGTTTGACTTAATTGTGAAGTGCGTCGCAACATTCTGGCAGTCTGAATTCCATCAGAACCTACAACCTTCCGACGGGATATTCCGTTGGAAACCACTATGCTTCCGACGGAAATTCCGTCAGAAAGTTTAATAAAAAAAAAGCCCCCCCTACCCCTAACCCGCTACCCACACCCACCACCCCTAACCCACTGCCACCCCCTAACCCACCACCCACCACTGCCCACATTAACCAACCCCCACCACCGTAACCCACCCACACCCTTAACCCCACCCACACCCTTAACCCCAACCCAACCCACCCCACCGCCACCCCGTAACCCCACCACTGTAACCCCACCAAACACCCTTAACCCACCCCCTAACCCACCACGACCATCCTAACCCAGACTCACGCCACCAACAACCAGGCCACCAAACCCATGAAACCACCCACAACCCTAACTAATCCTAGCCCACGCCACCAAACCCCACAAAACCACCCAAAAATTCCCACCTCGCTTCCCACCACTAGCCCACACGTCATACACACACACTACAACTAATAGGCTCAAAAATTTCAAAAAAAAAAGAAAAGAAACTCAGAAAACCGAAAAATTAAAAAATAAACATACCTTGAATTGAAGAGGGCTTCGAATTTCACCACAAAAACAGTTTAACAAGGCCAAATTCGGCCATGAAAAGTCTAGATCTAGGATTTTATTGGTCGAATTTGGCCTAATTAACCTTTAAAATAATCAAAATCGAAGTTGTTTTTTTTTGGTAAGTAAATCGAACGGTTGAACTCGAAGCAAATCCCTGATGAAAATGTTCCATTGTTACCCAGAAAACGTGAAGAAGAAGAAAACGTGATGAAAATGCCCCGTTGTGTCGAAGAGAAGAAAAAGGAAGAGGAAGGACGAAAGAATAGGAAGGACGAAGGAGAAGGAAGGACAAGGAGAAGGAAGGAGAAGAGGAAAGAGGAGAGGAGAGAGAAAGATCGAAAAGAAAAGAAAGATGAAGGAGGAGATAGAATGAAGGAGGAAGAGAAGAGAAGAGGAGAAAAAAGAAAAAAGAGGCGGAAGAGAGGAGAGAGAAAAATAAGGGTTTCCGGGTTTTATAGGGTGTTTTTTTTTTTAAGTCAAAATTTACAGCCTCTAACGGGAATTTCCGTCGGAAGGAATTTTCCGAGGGAATATTCCGTCGGAAGTAGTAAATTCTGAGGGGAAAAAATCCGTCGGAATATTTTCGAGGGATTTTCCGTCGCAACATATATTTTCCGACGGACTTTTCTGACAGACCCAAATTCCGTCAAAAAATTCGAATTTTTCGATGGAAAATAAGTCCGTCGGAACGATTTCGTCGGAAAAAGGCCTATTTCTAGTAGTGGTCAATCACATGACTCGAACTCGATTCAACATGCATAGATGGGAAAGATCATAGTGTATGAGGGGAATGATATGGGGAAACTATGAAAGAGGAAAGTATGTGAATGTGGAAAATATTTAAGAAAGAAAGTGTAATGTATGGAAAGTATGTGGAAAGGTATATGTGAATGTGGAAGGATATGAAAAATTTTGGGAATAAGTTGAACCCTCAACTCGAATGACGGAAAGGACGACTCATGCATAGACCTAAGACATGGTCATGGTGTGAAGAAAGTATGTACAAAGACTCATGAGTGAAAATGATGTGTTCAAGACTCGTGTGATGACCATGTGACTAGACATGCGATTTGACTCAAACAAGACTGGGAAAAGACCATGTATGTACATTAACACTAGTAGAAAAAGTCAAATGAGCACCGTAAAACGCGCACTGGTTTCTAAAAACCGGTGCGAAAAATATAGGCGGGATTGAGAGAAAGAGTAATCGCACTGGTTCAAACCAAACCGGTGCGAAAATGAGTTAATCGCACCGGTTCGAACTAGTGCAAATGTTAATGTTAAAAAAAACACTTGGCCTTTTATCTTCTTTCTTTTTCTGTCTTCTTTCTTTCTCTTTCCTTGATCTCTCCTCCTCTCTCATCTGCCTCTCTCTCATCTACAACAATGCAGGCTCATTCCTCTAACTCCTTCTCTCTCCTTCGATCTCCTTCTCCATAACCGCCGCTTTCCCTTTCCTTTTCTCTCTCCTTTGATCTCCTTCTCCATAACCGCGCCACAAGCAAAGCCGCTCTCCTTCTCCTTCTCAGTCTAAAATCGGCATCATTAGAACCAAGCACAACCACCATCGCCGCCGCCGTCAATTTGAACCAAATACAACAACAACAACAAACTTGTATCAATTATCGATTCAAAAATCACAAATTCGAGGTTAGGATTTCTGGTTCTTTAGCTTTGCATTTTGGTCCAATTATTCATTTTAAATGCCTTGATTTTTTTGGATTTAATTTATGAATTGTTCGAAATTGCTGCTGGTCTTGGATGTTTATACGGATAGATGTTGGCGTTGTGGGTTACGACAGGTTGTAGTGAAGGCAGGTTTCTGGGTGATGTGTCTCGTGGTGCCTTATGTTGCTGCATTTTATTGTGGGTAAAGTGTTCCCGTTACTGCTTATGTTTCTTCTTTGTGTAGTGGTGGTTTTGTGGTTGTTGGGTTGTTTCGTTGCTAGGCAGTAGGGGTGGGTGGTTTCGGTGCTGTAGGGTGGTGCTTGTGGTGGTGGGTGGTTTTGGTGCTGTAGGGTGGTGCTCGTAGTTAAATTGTGAGGTTCACTCTCCCTTTCCTACTACCTCTCTCTATTATCTCTAGAGTTAGATTGTTGCTAGCTCACGAAAGAACCTGAAAAAAGCTCCAACTGAGTCTCCCTGTTCGAAATACTTGCTTGCTGACATTTGTTGGTAGATTTCTAAAACCCTGACCTCTCTGTTATTTAAGTTGTCTATATTTATTTTAATTCTATACTTAGAAGCATGTTTAAGTGGCGGATGAACGATTCATGTTGTATACCAGCATACGTTGCTGGCGGGCTGGATTGTTGTTGTTGGTTATTGTTGCTTGATTATTGCATGCAAGGGGACTGTTATTGTTATGAATGATGAGCATGTGTACTTTTAATGTGCTGAATGAACCTCTTTGAGCGGACATGTTGTGTGCTATAGATATCATAATGTGTTGAGTCACTTGGCTGTAAATAGTTACACTAGGATAATCCATATGATGAAGGGACTCACTTTCATCGTACAGCTTCTCACTATGATTTGCTCCGGTTTGTCCGTTGATGTAACACAGTTTGAGAAGTTTTTGGATGAAAAAAAACCCCCTAATAGATTCATGAATTATTTGCTTTATTTTGAGGAAATTTGCGGTTTTCGTTGATGAATGTTTATATCATTTACATTTTATATGTCGTCCCTTGAATTTATTGGATTATGTCCCTTGATGTTGTTGATGAAATTTCTAATTTATTGTTGACTGAGATGGAGGATTGTGTGGAGGATTCTAATTTCTAATTTCTAATAAAAATTCTTTTTTTTATTTTTTTTGAGGCATTAAGGGCACTGGTTTTGAACCGAACCGGTGCCAATTGTTTTGTTTTTTATTTTTTTTGGGGATTAAGGCCATCGATTTTGAATCGAACCGGTGCCAATTTTCATTAATACAAAAAAAAAATAAAAAAAATAATCGCGGCAATGATTTTTAGCACTGGTTAACTGGTGCCAAAAATATTAATTCGCTCCAGTTAACCGGTAATAAAACTAAGAATTGCCACCGGTTTTGAACCGGTGCTAAAGTATTTTTTTTTTTTTTTTTGGCTTCCCTCAAATCTACACCTGTTCAAACCCGGTGCTATATGGGGGTATTGAACCAGTGCCCTTTTATATTTTTCTACTAGTGTAAACTGGTTAATTGTGGTAGTGGGACTCGATCGAAGACTCGGAAAAAAAAACAGCTGAACTATCGCATGGCGATGGGACTATCGCCGAGCGCCAGCTCCATTGCGCGCGATGGACACAAGTGTCCTGCGCTACAAATCAAAACGATGCGCCAAAGTTGGAACGTCATTGCAATCTGTTTTCAGTGATTCTTTCGAAGGTTTAAGCATATAGTCTACTAGGTTGAGCATATTTAGACTTTAATTTCAAATTAATTAACCAATTTAATTAAGCGAAGTCCTTCAGGTTAGTATATACAAGTCATATATACAAGAATCAAGTTAACACAAAGGGTTAGTTTGTATAGACATATGTACAAGAACAAAGGTTAGTTTAATCACAAACAAGCTATGCGCATGTAAGATATGCACAAGTAGTCAAATAGTCACAAATGATGCAATGAGTTTGCAACCTAACCATGGCTCTAGTTCTCTAAGGTCAAGGATTATGGTGTCCAAAAGGGTCTATGGTTATGAGTTCAAATGCATCGTGCGAAAGCCTTACCTTAGAAGGGTTGGCAAGATGGATGGGACCCCGCAAGTTAAACTCGCTTCCATGGTTTGGTGAATTCACAAACTCAAATGCACCCATTGTTGCACGGAGTGTTCATTAGGGTGGATGGAGCGTGAATTCCCAAGGGCTAAGACCATATGTAGAACACATATGGGTTCAGAAAAGTCGAAAAAAACTCAATCAGGAAGTCGAAACAGTACTAGAATCAGGCAAAACACGAAGAAAGAATTCTGGTGTAATATTGTGAGAACTCGGCGCGAGGAAACAGAGGCCATCGCGCAGCGACAGCTCTATCGTGCCGCGATAAAGTTGTCGTATGGCGATGAACTCTATCGTCTCACGACAGTTCCAACGCGCCGCGGCAATATCTATGTTCGATATTTTTTCCGATTTTTCGTAGCGTTTATTCGATTTTAGTTGTATAAGATATTTCCGACTTTTCCTACGTGTAAAATCCTATGTTTTAACGCATTACGGATGGTCTTTCCAATGCGAACCTTTTTATGCTTGTTAATCAAAATTTACGCACAATGAATATCTAGAATCTTTCAAGTCTCATCCACTCATTCTAAATCTATTGCCAACACTAGTGGAAAAAAAACTATTTGCAGCGCGTCCAAACGCCACCTTTTGTAGCGTTTTCGCGCGCTGCATATGTGGGCGATGCAATTATTGGATATTATTTGCAGCACGCATTAAACGCTGCAAAAAACGGTTATTTGCAGCGTGCCTAACCCTATGCGCTGCGAAAAAGTTGGATTATTTGCAACATGCACAAGCTAGGTGTGCAAATAATTGGACTATTTGCAGCAAACCCTACCTAGGTGCGCTGCAAATAATTTTATTTTTTGCAGCGCACTCTCTTTAGGCGCGTTGCAAATAATTTTTTTGTTTGTTTGTTTGTTAAGATTCCTGGACAAACAGAAACAAAAGTAAGAAGGATAAATAGAAACCATTTTGATGATTTTATTTAACAGCCAAAAATCAAGGTCATTACAAATAAACCATGTAAATCATGGGGTATATATTCCTCTAGCCAAATATAAAAACTATAAAAACAACTGATCTTTTTAACGAATGAGGCCGGAAAGCTTTGACATCCTATAAGCTCTAATTTCCAAAAAGCTTTGCAATTGGTGGAACTCTTTTAATTTCTCGTCACCTCCTAACCTCTTTGATTATGGTATTGGTTCATGTGAAGCAACAGCCGTTTTATTTGGACCTGCTGATAGAGATTCGACCAACATCTTCTTCAATAGCATCTGCAATTGCCTCCAGAATTTAGCATAGACATCTGACTTGTCAAATGTAGAAGAATTTGGATGTACTTTCTCTGAGACTTAGCGTCCTTCAAGCAGGCAAGTCAAAGTAATTTCTAGCATCTGCGCAATTAACAGATAGTTAGCAATGTCAAACTTCAAAGTAGAATATAGCTAAGTCAACAAACATCAAATAACAGCAGCTTGTGTGTCTAGTAAGTAGTAAGAAATAATTTGCTAAGATCCAAAGAGGTGATCAAATACAATGCAGCAGATTTTATTCAATCATTCTTCACTAGTGAAAAAAACATTATTTCCATTATTGTCACATACCATCAGACTTTTAATGCTATTAGGTACTATAGAACATTGGAAGAGCTCTCATAGAGTATTCATAAAAAACAGTCCCCTTGATTTTATAAACCTAACATATTTTATAAGATCTCTCATATAAAAAACAATCCCCCCTGCCCCCCAATGAGCAAAAAGATACTAGAATGAAAGAATGGGAGAAGAGAAGCATATACTAGTCTGACATGGATAACACAACATAAAGCTTAGAAAGCAACTGAACTAGATGCAATGCTAAAATATTACCCGACTACAAACATCAGTTCTGCTGAGTTTATACTCATAGCATGATGCTTTTCTTTTCTCATTTTAGCACAATTAAACCCCTCCAATATACAGATTACTAGACATAGAAGATATGCATGGCTCATTCTGAGGGTTCAAGACAAAGCTAAAGGTACTCCTCGCTTTCAACAAGTATCATGCAGGTAATTGTTGCTGAAATATGTTTCTTATTCCATTAAATCATCTTACTATGAAATCTACAGAACAAAGAGAGGAGGAAGCTAAAAAACATACAAAATTTTAGTGCCACTACCATGGTTCTCATGTTCCAACAGCTTCACGAGAGGAGAAAGATCGATCTTTCTGCAAATGAAGAACAGACATCAGTGTCTCATTGGTGTCAGAATTCTACTAAGAAAATTAATATTTCTTGTTTTACAAAACTATCTTTACCTGAATTTCTTTCATCCCAAGGTTAGCATGACTAGAGTTTAAGAAAATCTGAAGATTCACAACGCTTTAGTAAAAAAAATAGGCTTCTCAACAGCAAATCTCAATAATTATAAAACCTGAATATAGCTCAAACAACAACTAAACAAGAAATTACAATTACCAGTCAAGCAGCCTTAGCACTCTCAACCACCATCCATTGTCCTTCTGAGGTAAAAAGCCATTCACAAACCCTATTCTAAAAAGAAAAAATTAAAAATTTACAGTTCAGATCACCAACATATAATTATAAAATATCATAAAATCTAGAGATGTAGAGTTATACATCAAATTTGTCAGGTTAATAAAGAATCAATGTAGAAACAAAAGAAATTTTCTTTTCTATCTGGTGTACACAAGCTTCAGAGAGAGAGAGAGAGAGTTGTGTTCACCCTAAGTTTACCAAGGCCATATCCAATTCAAAGTTAAAAGGACATCACCAAGATTTGAAACAAGGCTAAGTGGTAATCTTAAAATAAGTTTTAAGATGAGAAAGATGATTATAGATTATTTATCATGAAACAAATAACTGCAAACCATAAAGGATTATGAAACAACAATGCATATCAATACACCAACACAAATCTTGTAAGCACATGCAATATAAGTGTGATTAAAAAGTATACTTAAATGGAAGATCAAAACACCTCTGATAGATATTGATCACCCAACTTGGAACCAAACTCTGGCTCCATCAATGCATCCAATCCCCCTTATCCAGAACAACATCATAAGTTTCATCAGCAAACTGTCAACAAGTAACAAAGAAGAGTTAACACAAAGAACAACATGCCAAAGCTAAGTGGATTGTATGCTCGATTTACGGATTATCCCGCATAATCATACTTCAATTGCAATTACAACTCAGTAATGTATTTGTTGCCTAAACATTAAATAGCCAAATCCCTGTAGATAATAGCTGTTGAAGCTTAAGGAGACAGTATTCTAATCTGTCTTGCATGGCCAAGTAATTTCAAAATGCTTAGAGCATACCATTTCCATTCCAAGGCTCCTGCTAGGAAGAACCAGTTCATATGTGAGTAGTACCCCATGCCTCCAAAGATCCTGCGCGGACCCACCAACCCCCATATCACCGGAGCAGAAAAGAAGGTCCTGTTAAAGGAGCAGGTCCGTGGACAGTCAGGTGGCAACTGTGAAGGGTCATAATTCATGTTTCTGCTACTAATACTAATGCTCCCACAACCTGAAACAATAATAGGTACCTGTTAGCATTACTCCAAGGGCCATATTCATGTTTCTGCTTAATACTGCTACCCAAATTGTTCTAATTTTTTGTAGTGATTCCTATTTTCATAGGAAGTTAGGTGATTTGTTTGAGAGAAGATTTGAACTCACTTACTCCATAAATTTTAAGAGACTGAAAACAATAACTAAACCACAGAAAATAGAAAATGTAAATTAAAATCAAATTTTAATCAAATGAACCCTAGATCTAAACAAATTAAGCATTTCAATGAATAATTGATATCTAAAGAAGGAAGCCTCTCACTCAACGTCTTTGAAATCCAACCGATAAACTTAATAATTGATCAAAACTTTCAGTAATTAGGGATCAAAAAAGCTTCAAACGCATAAATAACTCATTAATAATCAACAATGCAAGATACCTAATCTACAATTTCAGAAAATTTACAAAAACACTAAGTTTAAAGAATCAACAATTATAATCAAAATACAAATCGAGAATTTCAGGGTTTAACATCAAATTTCTCAAAAAAAAACAGCATGAAATTGCAAAAATGAAAGAAAAACGATAGATCTAGAAAGAGAAAGCGAGAAACACCTGAATACCGAGCTTCCAAGAAGAATTTCCGACCATGAGGTACCATAAACAACCTAGACTTCGTCCTCTTTGCGCACGGCCATTGGTCGGACGGAGGTTGCCGGAGTGTGGAGCGCTCATAATCACACGGAAAAACTCGACGGCGCCGGGTTTTTCTTCATCTTCTCTCTCTCTTTCTTCTACTCCCTGGGTTATTTTGGGGTTAGGGTTTTCTGTAGTGGAGCGGCGAAGTCGAAGTCATGTTTTATAAATAAAATAAAGGAATGAATAAAACTTTATTATTTAATTTATTATTCTTTATTACATTATTTGCAGCGCCCCATATGGAGAACGTTGCAAATAAATTTTTTTTACAGTGTTCCAAAGTAGGGAACGCTGCAATAAATCGTGTTATTTGCAACGTGCTTCAATTGGGAGTGCGGCAAATAATTCTTAGCAAACAACGCTGCTATTAACTCATCAAAGAATTGATCCGTGTTGACTAACCACTATTTGCAGCATTCCGTACATAGGTTCGCTGCAAATAATGCGCTGCAATTGACGATTTTTCCACTAGTGCAAAATAAATTTTAGGAATCAAAATTAGAAATCCTCCCCAGTGGAGTCGCCAAAAAGTGTAGGGAATTTTTCAAACTCAACCTTTTCAGCCCCACTATGTTCATGCTTTAAGGCATGGCGACGCTCCAAAGGAAGGAAGTTAGAGATAGAAAAGTCATTAACAAGTTTTAGGAACATGTAAACCGTTCATGGGTGCGAAAGTTACACCCCATTCACGATCACGGAGATCGCTAACTCCATAGTGGTTCGGAACCATGACTGGATATTCAGGGATGATAGTACGAATCCAACCTAAAAGAGATTGAACCCGCCCTAAATCGGTCTCTACTTAATTCTTATGACATTCATGTGCGCTTTTCGATCAGCATACATACATCAAATTAATCCTAAGCATATTTAATCTACGTTGGTTGATTATTAATGCACAATCAAATCTATTATTGGTGATCACTTGAATGAAAATCATATTAGCCTAAATCAAATTATTAATTATCTTATTAGGCGTGATTTCAAGTACAAATTCCCTTTAAACATGCAAGAAGGGGCGTGATCAAGCAATAACAATCAATCAAGGAACAATTAATTAATTGACATAACAATCATCATCATCATCATAATATCATCAAAACATCGTTAGCAAGATCCTAGGCATAATATTAAACGGATTAATAACAAAATTTAGCATGTCACTAATAAAAATCATAATCAAAGCATTAACCTAAATATGATACTAGAAATCACAAAAGCATCATAGCATGATACTAGAAATTAAAATAACATCCTAACATGATACTAGGAATTAAAATAATATTGTAAATATGATTTTTACTCCAAAATAAAAAAAATAACGATAGTAGAGCTACTCACTTTGATGTCTTGGCTTTCTTCCTATTAAAACAATAAACACGTTAGTACTTCAAGAAAGATTAAATCAACAAAGTAAATAAATTAAATACTAATTGAAATAGAGATTTGGGACCAAACCCTCAGAACTATCAAGCTTTCCCGACGAGGTCGCAGGCAACGTCGAGGACGGTTAGGAGTATTCAAATCTCGTGAAGGAAGTATGGTGTTTGATTAAAGAGAGTATAAGGATGTGTATTTGGGATGTGTTTGGGCTAGGCTAAGAACATGAGAAATCAAGAGAGAGAGAATATTAGAGAGGGTATTGATGATGATTGTTGGTGATAAGCTTGTTGATGATTGAAGACGGGGTGATACGACCACTATTTATAGAGAAAAAAGAAAGTCAAAGGATCTGAAAAGAGTCAGAATTTAAATCAAAGTAAAACTCTTTTTATCGCGGCGCGATGGTGCTGTCGCGGTGCGATGATCCTGCATTTTTATGAATTTTGTTTTTATCATAACTTTTGATCCAGAAATCAGAATAAGATAAATAATATATCGTTGGAAATCTCTATAAGTATAATTTTTAACACAATTAGAATCAAATTGATAACTTTTTTAAAATTTAAGATGTGATTGAAATAGTGGAACTGTGTCAGTTTTGGATAGAATTTGGTATTTTAATCATATCTTTTTCGTTTCCAAACGGAAGTGGGATTATGATATATCGTTGGAAAGATCATTTCAAGAGCTATCAAACCATTTAAGATTTGGATAAAAATTATGAGGCACAAAATTCAGTTTTGACCGGGATTAGGACTATAAAAAAAGAGTCATTTTATTCAATATCAAATTCTTCAATCTTTATTTTCAGGGAAAGGATAAATTAGAACCTTCAAGAGGATTCCTGAAACTCGTAATAAATACTAATTATTTTAGGATTGGGATTAAGGTACTTAGACCCTCCACATATTGGGTCGTAGGTAAGATGGACCTAGGGCCAGTTTGGGCTCGATTTAATATTTTGCCATAACTTACTCGTTTTAATTCAGATTTGGGCTTTTAATATATCATTGGAAAGCTATTTTTAAGCCCCATCTAACTAAGCAATAATTGGACTGAGATTATGGACCAAAATAATCTGATTTGGATGTTTTTAAGGTTTGGGTACGAAATGAATGATTTTAAGGACACGAAATGAATGATTTTGGGTTTAAAGGCACGAAATGAATTATTTTGGATTAAAACATTTTAGGTAAGGTTAGGGATATGGTCAAGGCTAAAGGAAATTTTACGAGACTCTTCAACTCTTTACCAAACTCGTTAATCAAAGACGTGAAAGGTACTCATCACTAGGTTTGGTTTTTGGGGAGACACAATCAGGTGTCTACAAGTATGAACTTGATCTTCTCTAAATAAACGTTCAACTATAATGAATTCTTATTTAGATATTTATCCTAGAAAAAATACTTTATAAAATAAAGTTTTGTTAATGTGATAAAAGTAAATCTATTTTATAAGAAAATATTTTATTTAGTTTTTGGAAAATAAACCAAGGATATTATTTTACAAAAACATTTATTTTCCTAAAAATATCTTTTATTAATCATGTTGTTTTGACTGGCTATTTTCAAGGAAAATCAGTTGAGATATTTAGTACCGGCTATTCAAACGAACTTGTAAAAGTTTGTAATTGGATTAAGTCTTCTTATTACGTTTAAGTTGAAAATTATTTTACTGGAAATTATTCTTCTAACTGAATTGATTAAAGAAATGTTTTGAAATAAATATCTTAGATACCTTATTTTACAAAAAGTTTTCTTTTTCTCCAAGGATTAATTTAAGCACTCCATATAATTTCTCTCCAAGAAAACCGTTTTCAACTGCTTACCCATATGTCACGTTCATCACTTCCTCCCCACGTTCTCCACTATACTCATTTAGGTTCTAAAGGAACTTAAATTCTTATCGAGTTCCAATAGGTTGTAATACTATTGCCTATATATATAGTGAACTCGATTTAGAAAATCCAAAGTGGCCGTAGTTTTCCTTCTTGTTAGGCGCAAGAAGTTTCCATGCAAAAATCTCTCTTGCAGTTTTATTTGTTCTATAGCATTAAACGTTTTAATTTCCGCAAAATTTAGGAACACAAGTTCCTACATAATTCATCCCCCTCTTGTGTGCTCCATCCAAATAACACGTGGTATCAAAGTAGGAACTCAATATAAAGCAGGCAACCCTGTTGAGTCATGATCTAGGTGAAGGAGGAGCTCCTGTGAAGAAACTTGATGATTAGAACTCAGTCAAATACCATCTTTAGGAACAGATGAGGGCTGACTATATCTTGATATTAAAAAGTCGTACAAAGATTAAAGATTTTATTTTCTGGTATGTTCCTAATCGTTTGGATCTTTATATATATGCACGAATGACTTGTTTAAAGCATGTTCCTTGTAGTATTTCTATTTCAACTATTTAAATTGTTTAAGATTTTTTTATCGATTTTGGATGCTCTTTAAGCTGTTTTGCTTTCAAGACAAGTTTAAGATTTTTGAAATAGATTTTATAAACAGTTAAAAAAAAAATTCTTAAGGAGTATATCTTACAAAACAATGCATATATACAACTTTATCACTTGAAATTGAATTCTTTTGGTAAAGTCCAGGTACTATTGCTTATTTTTATGTTGCAAATGAATTGATTTTAATTACATGCATTATAATCACTTTAAGATATTAATTATGTATAGATGCGTGTTGTTTCTTGTTAGTAGTAGTCGTATAAATTTTGTCTGAGTGAAAAATGAAATTTTAACTACTCTTACTAACAAGAAGGAACTCAAATTAATTTGAGTTTCCAGGACCAAGAAATGTTTAAATGAGCTGGCTATATGAGAAGAGACAACCTAATGGATGACACCCATTGATTGTTAGTATGTATTCTTCAAAATATATACGAGCTCCTTTCATTAAAAGTCTATATAAGAGGCATGTAGAAGGTTACTTATTTGTACAGGTAAATGGGTAAGTAACTATTACATCCTTATGCTAATCTTTGTCGTATTATTATATACATTTTGTATATAGTTTAATCTTTTCAATTATGCTACATATTTTTCTTGTAAAACCACTAATGCACAATTGTAGAAGATTGTAGATGAGATGATTTACAAGATTATAAATCATGATTGGGTCAATATTTGAAGCAATGTTCAACAACAAATTTACACCAAGAAAAGAAGAGAAGAAAATGTCTAAGATTCGTTATACTGGAGAAAGGAACTAACATTGGAACCAAGATGTTTAATTATTAAGTTCCAATTCCTTCACTCGGTCTTCTTGTCGGCTAAAGGAACTGGAAGTTGTTATTATCAATCAAATATTGGATGACCTCCTTAAGTTTCCAACAACTTTGGGTAGTATGAGCCCTACCTTGATGATACTTACAATGGGCGTTAAGATTCCAATTAGATGATCTATTTTCAAGCGTTAGATGTTGAATAGGTCCAATGGGAGTGATGAGCCCCTTGGCATGGAGACGATCGAAGGCGGTGTCATAGCTCATCCCAATAGGGGTGGACTCTCTCCTTTGTTGTCTTCTTGGTCCTTGATTGTCTATGGCTAAGAGATAATTAAGATCGTAGGTGCTAGCATTGTTCATAGAGTAGGTGTTTTCGGAAGAAAAAGGATTGTCGTTCTTCTTTCCTTTCTAGCCACTGTTGTTACTATTGTTAGTAGCTTTCAATTTTGCAAGGTCATCTTCGATTTCAATGCCTATATTATAAATAGCTTTAACGGTATTTAAGTTGCATTGATATTTCAAGTGTTTTTTAAATTTCTCTTGGAGATTCTTAATGAACATCCTTACAGATTCCTTTTCACTTGGAACTTCAATCATTCTAGTAGAAGTTTCCTTCCATCTATTATAAAATGTAGTAAAACCATCATTCTCTTTTTGTTTAAGAATTTCAAGTTCCAAATGATCGATTTTTACTTAAATATTACATTTGTATCTATCAATGAAAGCATGTGTAATAGCATCCCAAGTAGCAATTTTCTCAGTGCCTATGGAAAAGAACCATTGTTAGCATATTGGTTCCAAGGAGAGAGAGAAGAGCGAGGGGAAAACCTTCTTGTCAATCCCCTTCATCTCCATGATGGTCTCAAAAACCCTCAATTGAAAATAGGGATTGTCAATAGCTTTGAACTAAGGGATGTCATTGGCAAAGAACTTGTGCGGAAGAAGTTCCTTGTCCAGTGAGATCCCCTTAAAGCTTATACCATGGTACTTGTAATCATTAGAAATTTGGCTTAAGCTATCTTCGATACGCTTGATTGTCTCAATTGGTACTTGCTTGTTAGGGTCTTCGACTCGGGTGGTGAGTCCCTTGAGCATTTCAGCAAGACCATTTACAATTTCTTGGAGTTCCTCAAAATCTTCTTGACTAGCTGCCATTCTTATCTTTCTCTTTGTTCGAATTGGTTTATAAAAAAGGAGTACTTGCACAAAAGTATTATCTTTGATTAAGCGTCCTTCCTTCCTTGACCAAACGTTGTGGAAAGGGAAATCATGGACACTCATTTTCAATTACTTGACTCAAACTCGATTCAGCATGCATAGATGGGAAAAGATCATAGTGTATGAGGGGAATGATATGTATGGGGGAAGCATGTAAGAGGAAAGTATGTGAATGTGGAAAGTGTGAGGTATGGAATGTGATATAAAGGGAATGAATTTATTTGTGGAATGATATGGAAAAGTCCGGAATATAATGGACCCTCAACTCAAACGACGGAAAGGACGACCCATGCATGGACCTAAGACATGGTCATGGTGTGAAAAAAGTATGTACAAAGTGTGTGCGATGACTCGTGAGTGAAAGTGATATGTGCAAGACTCGTGTAATGACCATATATAGGACTAAAAATGTGATTAGACTCAGGCAAAGACTAAGTTAAGACCTAGGGATGGCAATTCTAAATGGATATCCGCAAACTCGATCCACCTGATATAAGAAATAGATGAAAATCTGCATTAAATGGATGAAGAGCGGGTGATGGATGAAGCGGGTGACGGATCAGGTTGGATTCGGGTGGGGCTCTGTTTCATTCGTCATCCGTTTATCAACCGCCATCCACCATAATATATAATACATATGAATTATTAATTTTTTTTTCCAAAAAATAGAAAATTGACCTTATATATTTTACTATATATATATTCTAAAAAAAATTGCTATAAATTATTAGATTTTTTTAAACAAAATATAAAAGCCCCTTCTAATATACGTACTGGCATATTTTTTTTAAACCACGCAAGCATATACATAGTGCTATACTGTAATCACTAGTAGAAAAACGCAAATTCGCATCGGTTCAAAACCCCCCCTATCGCACTGGTTTAGAACCGGTCTAGATTTGAGGGATGTCAATAAAGCGAAAAATTCGCACCAGTTCGGTGATGGCAATTCTTACTTTTAGCACTGGTTAACCGGTGCTAAAATACTTTTCCGTAGTTTTTTTTTTCGTTATTAATAAAATTTGGCACCGATTAATCGGTGCCTTTACGCTTATATATATATATATATATATATATATATACACACATAATTATAATTATTATATATATTATAATATAATTATAATAACAATAATAATAATAATAATAATAATAATATCTAAATTGAAATAATAACAACAATACATAGATATTAATAATTCCAAATGCAATATAATAAAGTGTCATATTTACAAACAATACTAATTAATAATGTAGTTAAAAAGTTAACAAAATATAAATTCAAATAGAAGTGACATTTACAAATTAAAGGTGATGAAAGACGCCAACATGTCTCGAAATTCATTAAGTTTCTTTCTTATCAACGGACCTTCCTTTTGTACCTTGCAAAACTTGGAATAAATAAGAATTATGTTAGAATTAATTACTAGGTTATACATGTATAAATACATTTTTTTTTTAAATTAAATACCAAACTTGATTTATTATATGTGGCTCAAATATATAGAATGTTTCTATTATTTGTAAGTATAAACAAGCAAGTAATAGTCAAATTCATGCATTTACAAGTTCACTTAGGCAAAAATGGTCTAAAATGGCATGTAATAGCTACTAACGTTCCCAAACTTGTTCTTTTCACTCTAAATTTCAATCCAATGAATTATAATAAATATACCATGTTTCTATTGTTGATAACCATAAACAAGCAACTAGGAGTCGAATTCATGCTTTTACAAGTTCACTTGGGCAAAAATGGCCTAAAATGGAATGTAATAGCTACTAATGTTCCCAAAGTTGTTATTTTCTTTCTAAATTTCAATCCAATGAGTTATACTAAGCTTATGTACCAAGTTTGTACTGTTGGTAACTTTAAATAAGCAATTAGGAGTCAAATTCATGCATTTACAAGTTTAGTTGGGAAAAAATGGCCCAAATAAGGCCTATATAACTTCCACTTTGCCTATTTTTACATTTCTTATCAAATGAACTCATTCTTTCTCATAACTTGTAAATATTACATATTTTTAAGAGGCTAAGGCTTGAAATCACATGAAAAGAGCATTTTACTAAGTTTTATGACACATTTTCATCCAAAATGGCCTAAATAAGGCCTATATGACTTCTACTTTGCCTATTTTCTACATTTTTTTATCAAATGAACTCATTCTTTCTCATAACATGTAAACATACACAGTTTTAGGTGTCTAAGGCTTGAAATCACAGGAAAAGAGCATTTTACTAAGTTTTATGACGCATTTTCATCCAAAATGGCCTAAATAAGGCCTATATGACTTCTACTTTGCCTATTTTCTACATTTTTTTTATCAAATGAACTCATTCTTTCTCATAACATGTCAATATTACACAGTTTTAGGTGTCTAAGACTTGAAATCACATGAAAAGAGCATTTTACTAAGTTTTAGGATGCATTTTCATCCAAAATGGCCTAAATAAGGCCTATATGACTTCTACTTTGCCTATTTTCTACATTTCTTATCAAATGAACTCATTCTTTCTCATAACATGTCAATATTACTTAGTTGTAGGTGTCTAAGTCTTGAAATCACATGAAAAGAGCAATTACCTAAGTTTGAGGACGCATTTTCATCCAAAATGGCCCAAATAAGGCCTATATGACTTCTACTTTGCCTATTTTCTACATTTCTTATCAAATGAACTCATTCTTTCTCATAACATGTCAATATTACTTAGTTTTATGTGGATAAAGCTTGAAATCACATGAAAAGTGCAATTTACTAAGTTTTAGGATGCATTTTCATGCAAAATGACTCAAATAATTAAGGCCTATATGACTTCTACTTTGCCTATTTTTTACATTTCTTATCAAAAGAACTAGTTCTTTCTCATAAAATGTTAATTTTTCTTAGTTTTAGGTGTCTAAGGCTTGAAATCACATGAAAGGAGAATTTAACTAAGTCAATGGTATACCTCATCAAGTTGTGGAGTGTCCATACAACGACTCACTATGTCAAACATGAATCTCATCACGTATAGGCCACAATCAACTCCGTTATCTTATTGTGTGCACTAGCATAGGAACAAAGTAAATGAATCAAACATGCATAGCAAATTAGCAACATCTTACGCATTATTTATTAAGAAAATCACAATATCGTGTGGCATTACAATCGGTGATTTCCATGTAGGACCCTGAGCAGCATGACAATTTAGCTTCTTCATAACACTATAGGAAAGTAAGTTCAAATTTGATTAGTATGACTACTAAATGAGTTAGGTAATGATAATCAACATTAGGTAGCTATATTTACTTTTGTAGTATGGCCTTCACGAGCAACTTTTTTGGTTGAGGTAATCGAGCTGAATCAATATAATACATCACGTCTGGGTGGTTGGCTAAGATTCTAGTAGTGGAGGTCTGCTCGGGGCATAACCACTTGACAAAGGAGAATCAATGTCACGTAAGTTCTCCTGCAGTGCTCTGCATGCATGATAATAGAAAATTAATGGAAATATGAAGGATAATCACCACTAATGTGAATAACATAATTTAAGTGGCATTGAAGTACCTCATGAATGTTTGAATGAGGGGAACGTTAAGTATTGAATCACTTAGAAATTCCATCACATCTTCTTTGCTAATCCATGCAATTGCATCCTCATCATAGTGGAATAATGCCTTAGGTAGTGCAACTTCAATGGGATTGTCACTAGGTAACTGACTAACACAATTGTGTAGAAAAATTAAATCCTTAGAGAGTGATTGAAGGACCGTGCCTCCTACAAGTGGAGTAGGTTGCATGGCTAAACCTCTCAAAGAGTTCTTCTTCGACGCTTGTTTACTCTTCGATCGTTGTTCACTCATCTTCTTTGTAGGTTGATAAATGCTTTTAGGCTTCTCCACCCTTCTTCATTTTGAAGTTTGGCTTTTATTCGAAAACTGATAAAACAAATCACACAATTGGTTAGAAAAGAAATCCATCCAACTCTAAGGAAGACAACCGCGAAAGAGTGAAGAGTGAACCCAAAGTACAGCGCGTGAAGCTACTACCCAAGCTGTAGCAGCCCCGACAGCAGCTATCAAGGCCGTGGCAGCCCAAGCAGCCGCAGCCCTGGCCACAGCAGCCTAGGCAGCAGCTGCACAGGCCGCAGCAACCAGGTAGTGGAGATGGGGGCCGGGGAGTCTTGAGAGAGTGCAATTTTTTTTTTGAGGAAAAGTGAGTGAGTGCAGTTGGTTATTCAACACAAAATCTGAAATTCTTACCTCGTTGATCAACCTTACCTAAGCACGTGGCCATTGCACAAAGCTACCTTTTGCTTCCCAAGGTGTAGTAATCCCATCCTCCTCTATTGGCACTGGTAGTCGGATGTCATGGAACCCTGCAATCACAGAATAGATCCCGACCGAGTAATATTGTGGCCTAAGCGATCGCAAATGGACTGTATCATAGGTCGCTTGTGCACTAGCATACGCCACCATATGCAATTCTCCACTATTTGATAGCCTCGGGTGTAGAAGTGCACAACAAGTCTCTTCCTACACCAATTTGGAATATCACTTATAAGAACCAAACATATCACAAGGGGTCTTTTCCTACACAATTGATAATGTAACGAAATTCACTACGCTAGAACCAAACAAATCACCTGTAAATCTGGAAATTATGAGGTGTTGGATTATCAAGCTCCCTTGAGTCCGCATGTGTAAGAGTACCAACCTGCAATAGTAAATAAATAATGCCACCTTAGATCTCATGTAACTCAATATGCCAAAACTAATAAAATTGAAACTACCTCATGTGTCTCATCTTCTCCATGTATCTCATCTTCTCCTTAGCCTTGCGGGTGACTACATGAGTCGACTGGTGTAGTTGAGGGGAACGACAAGCTCGGTAAGTTCATTTGCTTCGCCCAAGCATTGAATTCACCTACTATCTCGTTGCGTACCCGTTCTTTAATTGATGCCACCTTGGCATCTAAGTCATGTGGTGAGTTAGCACTTGCTCGAGATCTTCCTGATTTGTGTATTCTGGATCCATCACCTTTTCCCATCCTAGCAATGTCTCTCCCGAACCTACTACCCATGTTGGATGGTAGGGCTTTCCCAAAGCCAAGGTGAAAGGGTCATTCTCTACCGTTGGGACGAACTTGCCTTCAACCAGTTCTTCAGTGTACTCAAGCTGTAGCAAAAATAAAAAGGTAACATGAATATAGTTAATGTTTTTGTATAGTGATATTTATGCAAAAGCTTCATAAAGTTCACAAGTTCATAGTTAGCTTACAAGTTTATCAGCCATTTTTTTGGTTTGCGGAGCCTTGATGATCCATTTTCCGGTTTCCTTGTCAAACACATGCAGAGAACAAATGAAATCGCTAGCACGACTCACCAACGTAGTGATCGTGGAAATAGAGGGTTCTTTGGATGACCTTATAAGAAAAGTGGGGTATAATCCCTCCTTGACCCCACGTTTCCTTCCATTCACTAATTATCTTAGACCCCATACGATGGGTGTACAACCTCTGCAATGCATTTTTTGAATTTTGCTCCTGCAATTCCTACATAATTAGAAATGTTAGTATCATTACTTTTAAAAAAGTCAATATATTATACGATTGTCATCAGATTTACCCAAACTTACAATTGCTTCCTTTTGAATTTTTTGAAGAACGAAAGCTTCCCAATCATCTTTAGCACGCTTGGCCATTTTTGCCACGGGAGTTGGTCTTCCTCGATAACTTCGTCATTTCCACCTCCATTATCCTTTCCCTTGCAAGCTTTCTTCTTCTTTGGTTTTCTCACAACTTTCTTAGTGATCCATCTACGAACTAAGGTGTTCTTGAAGCCTCTGAATCTTTCCTCTACTGAAGATCAAACACCCTTTGCTTGGCGGCGGCATCATTAGGAATATTAAATTGACTCTACAAGCACAAATAAAAGCGATTATTAGTTTATCCACTACCTGTGCTGTTCATTTGACCCTGTCCTTGGCTTTGAGTTTGAGGAGTAGGATTCTCACCAACAATCTCAGAAACCGCACTTTCAATAGGAGGTGCACATTCAGCTGAAATTTCAAATTCATCAAGCTTACACTCAAACTCATCCTGAGCCTGATCTTCTATCTCACCCAAATTATTCTCCTTGTTGACATCATAAAGCTCGTCCTCATCCTCATTGACATCATCATCATCATCATCATCCTCCATATCCTTTACACAATTAAGGTCATCATCGTCCTCCATGAGATATAAACACCTGCCATTACAAACATAACACGTTATTAGTTATAATAGAAAAAAATTTGTTAGGTAAAGTTATAATCAAATATAAATTGGAAAGTAAGTTAACATATAGGTCATTTTTATTCCATTTTCACCAAAATAACTCTCTAAATCACCTAACTTGTGATTTTATGATACTGTGAACACTTCAAATATTATATCCTATCATATTTAACATGTTTTGAGAGGAACTTCATTCATTTAATAGAAAATGTGAAATGGGCAAGTAAGTTAACACTTTCATTTATTTTTACCAAAATGATTCTTTAAATCACCTAACTTGTGATGTTATAATACTTTCAATGCTTACAATCTCAAAATCACAAATAATAGTACCCTAATCTAATATTCCTTCGTTGTGGTTAGATCGCATATAATTTGCTTGGTCGTTTATGTCATTTAGTACAACAGGTCTAGGAATAGTGAAAGGTGCTGAATCATCAAACGCATCATATTTTTCCTCATCCTCAACATCTCCAATTCCTAGGATTCTTCTTTTGCCGGCTAGCACAATAGACCATTTTGAATCGACTGGGTCAGTTACGTAGAACACGTTCTTAGCTTGAGATGCAAGGATGAATGGTTCCGCACTATCATTCAAGTGGTCAAGATCTACAAGAGTAAATTCATCATATATGATGTTATGCATGATATTATCAACCCACTTACACTGGAAAAAAGAAACCATGAAATTACAATAATCAAGCTCCCATATTTTTTGAATTTGAACATAGTATGACAACTCTACATCAACAGGTGATTTATCCTTAGTACTTGCAAACTCCCTTGACAATGCCACAAGAGTTACACCACTGTTCTGGGTCGAGGAAGATTTGAAATCCTGACACTCAGTCCAAAAAGTGTACCCATTTATGTCATATCCCTTAAATGAGTGAACATCACCCCTAAGACCATAAGCAAGCCACCTTATTGTGTCAATGACACTCTCATCCAATCGATCCATCACTCGGTCACGAAACCAACTCACAAACCTCTTATTATGCAACTGCATCAGTGCCCTTTCACCTTTCGATGGAAATTCATCACGCAAACTAGCCATGTGCTCATATGGGTGAACATCTGCAACATGGTGCAGCACATATAGGTGTGCTTGTAAGAAATTATCTCGGTCAAGTGACATTCGTTTTGACCCGATTGTTCCATGACCATTAAGTCTCCCATCATGTCAAGAAGTAGGAAGACCAATAGGTTCAACAACGGCTATATAGTCGACCACAAAATTACCAATCTCCTTACCCATGGTCCCTTGAATCATACTTCCTTCCGGGTGAGCCGGATTCCTTAGTTTATTTTGCAATTTACCCACATGTCTTTCAAAAGGATAGCACCACCTCATGAACACTGGACCGCACAACTTAATCTCACGAATCAAATGAAGAATCAGATGCACCATTATGTCAAAAACTGAGGGTGGGAAATACATCTCAAATTTGCACAAAGTCACAACCACATCTGCCTGCAGAACATCAAGTGTACAAGGATCAAGCACTTTGCTGCATATTGTATTGAAAAATGACAAAGGCTTGTAATAGCTTCCCTCACGTGCTTCTGTAAAATACCACGTATTGCAATCGGTAGGAATACTTGCATCATAATGTGACAATCATGGGATTTCATACTTATCAACTTCAATTCTTCATTTAAGGATACAAAACTTTTCATGTTAGATGCGTACCCTGATGGAACCTTAATGCCGTACAGACATGGACAAAACATCTGTTTTTCTACCCTTAACAATGTGTAGCAAGCCGGAGGTAAATAAGCCTTTTCATCTTTGCATTTACCCTCATCTTTCTTCATTGACGCATCCGTGGCCTTTCCCTTTCCCTTTCCCTTTCCCTTGCTCTTCCCCTTTCCTTTTTTTGAAACAATTTCATTTTCCTTTTCCTATTCCTATTCCTTTCCCTTTCTAACCTTTTCCTAAGCCCACAATTCTGGACAAACCCCCATCTTTTCCAAATCTAACCGTGCACCCTTTCCATCCTTTGTTTTGCATTGAATATTCTTCAGCGTTCCCACAAGAGCATCACACACATTCTTCTCTATATGTATCACATCAAGATAGTGCCTAACGCTATGTTCTTTCCAGTACAAAAGCTTCTAAAAGATTGATTCTTTTTAAAGAGAGCAGTTGAGTCCGCAGCTTTTTCTGTTTTTCCAAATATCATTCGTATACCCTTAATTCGAGCATGAACCTCCTCACCAGTCAATGGCTAGGTGCAGTCCCCTCTTCCACTGTCCCATCGAAAGCCTTTTTCTGCCTACGGTACGGGTGATTGCGCTTGAGCAACCTTCGGGTCCGTACACCTCTTTGTGACAATTATCAAGGTGTATGCTTGGTGTGTCATCAATACAAATGGGGTATACTTTTTTTCCTTTGTTCTTGTACCCTGAAAAGTTTTCATGTGCAGAAAAATCATAAATGGTCCACATAAGGGTTGCACGCAATGTGAACATCTCATTCTTATGAGCATAAAAAACGGAAACCCCTTCGCCCCACATCTTTATCAAATCGTCAACAAGTGGCGCAAGATAAACATCTATGTCGCTTCCAGGTTACCTTGGCCCAATTATTGGCAGTGAAAGCATTACATACTTACGTTTCATGCACAACCAAGGAGGCAAATTGTAGATCACTAAAAGTACCGGCCATGTGCTGTGTTGGGTACTAAGAGTGCCAAATGGATTCATCCCGTTCGTGCATAACCCAAGCCTTAAATTTCTGACTTCATCACCAAATTTCACAAACTTCATATCAATGTTCTTCCATTGCGGGGAGTCAATTGGATGCTTCAGCATTCTGCTTTTCTTTCTTCCCTCTGCATGCCACCTCAAGTTTTTAGCATCTTTTGGTGTTGAGAATAGGCACTTAAACCTTGGAATAATGGGAAGATACCACAACACCTTAGCAGGAGGTCCCTTCGTACCAGCATTGCAACTTATGCGCTTGTAGCGCGAATTCTTGCATCTTGGACACTCCTCCAATTGTTCATATTCATTTCGATAAAGAATACAATCATTAGGACATACATGTATCTTCTTATACTCCAAACCAAATGGACATGAGCTTCTTTACATAATAGTAAGACTTGGGAATTTCATTCCCATCAGGCAACATTTCACTTAACGCGGTCAACAAAGAAGTAAAACTAGTGTCCGTCCACCCATGCTTCGACTTAATGTTAAAAAGTGTTAGCACGGCTAATAGTTTGGAGTATTTTTCGCACACAAGATACAAAGGCTATTTGGAAGCCTCCGATATTGAATTAAACACGTCACCTTCAACTCCATGCATCATCTCATCCACCTCTTCATTCTCGACCTCATCCACCTAATCATCCTCAGCTCCATCTTCACCATTATCAATAGTATATTCATCATTCCCATATTCCTCGTCCACACGAATCTCATTGCTTCTATCATGCACATCATTCCCATCAACATCCCCATTGTACTCTCCTTCTTCACCGTGCCAAATCCACACATGGTATTTAAGCCTAAACCAACGACAAATTACATGATCTCTAATGATTTCAACACTATTGACCACCTTCACATTGTTACAATCAACGCAAGGACAATAGAGGCAATCGACACCCATTATGCGCTGATAAGATGAAGCCCTCTCGCAAAACTCTTGAATCCCTTGAAAGAATTCCAATGTATCACGTCTACTATACATCCAACCACGATCCTTCTCCATTTAGTAAATTGTCTCCAAAACATAGCAACATACACTAGTAGAAAAAATGTATTAGGCACCGCACCTTTCGCACCGGTTCTTGAAAACCGGTGGCAAAAGAAATGGGCGGGATAAGCTAAATGACTTTTCGTATCAGTTCCTATTAAACCGGTGCAAAATCATCTTTTTCGCACCGGTTCAAACCGGTGCGAATTACAAACGAAAAAAAAATAAATAAATAAGGGAGAAAAGGGATTTGCCACCGGTTCTAACTAAAACCGGTGCGAAATGTTAAAAAAAAAAAAACCGGTTTAAGGCTTTCTTTCTTCTTCTTTCTTTTTCCCCCTGCTTTCCCTCTTCGTTTGGCTCTTCTCTTTCCCTCCCATTTTCGCATCTCCTGCTCTTCCTCCCAGCTTTCCCTCTCCGTTTTCGCATCTCCCTCTCGTTTTCGCATCTCCTTCTGCACTCCATTGAAGCAGCTTGCTCTCTCTCCATTGAATTGGTTTACGCGCTTTCTCACTCCATTGAAGTAGCACCTCCATTAAACCAGCTCTGGCCTCCATTGAACTCACTTCGAGGTAAGATTTTTCTTATGATTGTGCTAATTCATTGATTATCTTTCGCAATCTAGGGTTTGTCGTTGATTTTCTGTTCAATTTAGTAATTTTAGGGTTGTGGTAATATAGGGTTTGTCATTGAAGCGCGCATGGCTACACCTCCACCCTAACGGCCTCCTTATCACGGCTACACCTCCACCGATTCTTAGCTTTCTCACCTCCATTGAACCAGCTTCGAGGTAAGATGATGGTTTTACCTTTAGTTTGCCTGATGAACCATGATAATCTCTAATAAAAAGGACTATAATGGACGGACTTGAATTTTCTTTACCTAAACTCCTTAAACTTGGTTGAAATGCTCTCTCTCCCCTGTAATTAGCAATTTAGCATTCCTTTTTGAGCAGCCTAAATGGCAATTAGCATGTTAACACTTGGATATTTATCCTGTAGCTGAATTGTTCTGAATTAGTGTTCTTGTATGATTTTTATGGGGTTTTGAATTTTAATTTGATAATTTCTGTTCTGGAACCACATTACATGAACCGATTTTGGATTTTTGGAAAAAGTTGTTGTGATGCATGAAATTGTGATGGTTTATGTTTGTTTTTCATTATAAATGATTAAATAATTTAATTTATGGGAAGATGGTATAATTAGAATGATTATTGTTAAGAGATATCGTAGAATTATGTTATATAGTATACTAGTATATGTATATATGAGGGGTTATCACAAATGCACAATGTGACAATTATATATATTCGGATGAAGTATAACATTGGGTGAATCCAATTATTTAGATTAGGGGCTTGTAACTTTTATAAGGACTACCATGCACTTGCTAATTTGTTATTGAAGAAATAAATATGTAGTGCAAAATAGGATGGTCTTCCATAAACGGGGTTACATCATTTGCTAATTTCTTAAACTAATTCCTTTATATGGTTATTACTGCAAAATAGGGTTGACTGTTACTCTATTAGGTTCATATTGTTTTGTGGTATGCTACCAAACAAAGGAGAGTTTATCAGGTTTATTTTCATTAATATACTTCGTACAAAGTATATTTTTTTTGTAATGACACACCGGATCAACTCTTGACCCTTTCTCTTGTAACTGCCAATTGCAGCAAACTGTCAATGGAATTAGCCAGATTTCTTTTAGTGTCGACGAAAGTGTGACACCCAAGAAGCCTACCTCTCTGCCAGAGGTAGCAAAGCAACGTGAATTGAGTGGCACTCTAGAAGCTGAGGCAGACTCAAAGACCAAAAAGGGACTGTCATATGCCAAGTGCAAGGAACTCAGTGGAAATAACATTTTTGGCCCACCTCCGGAAAATCTTCCTCGATCATTGGTTGTTGCACGTTCATTGGAGTCGAAAGAAAAGGACATGGGTGAGCCAGCACCAAGAAATCTTCCAACGTGAGTATACTAAGTTTTTAAGATAGTGACTCAATCTTTTCTATTTTCTGGCTATACTAAGTTAGTTTCCCCCTTATGTTGTTCTGTTTGTGTGGTCAGCAATTCGGGATCACCTGTTTAAATATAACCTTTATTTTGCATTGTCTTGAGCTTGCTATCTGTGTTTGGAGGACAATGATTGTAGAAAGGTAGGCTCTAGAGGACCGTAATAGAAAACAATTGAATATGAATTTATATGCGTGTTAATTGAATTGCCTGATTAGTGACTGCTATACTGATAAACTTGACAAAGTTTTTCAAAGGATAAAAGTTTTGTAGCTGTAAGTCTCAAGTATTGTCATCCATTTTAGTATTTGACAAGTTTTCTTGCAAACCTGATCATTAACATAATCTCTTTTTGTAGCCTGCTGGAGGACAGAGTAATATTATGTTTGAGGATTCCGTGATGTACTTTTTGAGTATTATTTCGATCATCAGATTTTGCATCACTTCTGATTCTTTTGGTCTCTTCAGGTCATCCAACTATGCCACTCTAGTTATGACATAGCTTATTGTAGTAGCTTCACATATGGTATACTCTACTCTTATTTTTAACCACATGATTGACACTGCTGCTGATTACTGAATTTTGATTATTTACTTTATAAAGGCTGGACTGGGAGTACAATTTTGACGAGCAAGTCATATAGGTGTCACTGTATATTCTAGCATCATGACAGTGCTACACTGCATATCTCTTAACTGTACTATATACTCTATATTAATATTGCTTACCCTGACTTGTCTTGTTTTTATTAGAATGTAAGGCTATACACTAGATGATATGGTGGATCATAAAATTTAGACTGCTATATATGCAGTAAGTCACTAATATTTCTTATGTTGCTAGAGAAAGAAATTATGAGCCTGATTTGATAATTGAAACAAATTTGGTTGATAATTACTAATGAACATTTTATAGTTTGACTTATTTCCTTATACTTATTTGATATACATTGTTTAGGAAGATCTGGATTAGATGTCCACTAAAAGACTTTAATATTAATCGCTACATAATCTTAAACAAGGAAAGCTTATGACATTACTAATGAAATCTCAGACATGGTAACTTAAGTTGATTAGTGGAGGTTCTTATATTAATTTGGCTTACCATTACGCTCAAATAGAATTATGACTATTAATTAGAGTATAAATTTTGAGTTTAATTATCGAACTTATATGCAGAAACCTCACTCAAAATCTGAGGTGGACGATAAAAGCAAGGGAACTAAAAGAGAAAAGGTAAAAAAATCAACTGTGCCGCAAGAAAAAGTAAGCACTGATGCAAATGAAGAGAAAAATAAGAAGAAATGGAAGTGAAAGCAAGCAAATGACCTCCGATTTGAAGCAGGGATGGAAAAGTTGGATGGTGTTTCAACAAGAAAGCAGAGGAAGAAAGAGTAAGTGTGTGTGTGTGTGTGTGTGTGTGTTTAATTTTTTTAATTTTTTATGTTGGTTCTTGTTTGTTTATTTGTTTTTGTACTCAAACAGAGTTGGATTGTTGTATTTGTCATTGAGAGTGGTCGAGTCAGAGAAAACAATCTAGTGTTGGACATAATAGGATTAAGTTTAATCAATTAATCCTCCCTCAAGAACAATGATTTGATTTTGAAATTGGGTCTGAAGAACTATTCAGTGCTATGTTAAACGGATGACATTGCATTCTTAGATTCGAGTATGTTGATAGTGAGGCTGATAAGCTTTAGAAATACAAACACAATTGTGATGACTTAAAGCTCAGAACTATAGAAGAAAATTGGATTTTCAGGTTTAAAAGATTTCTTTGATTATTTGATGATATATGTGTCAATTATTATATTATTTAATATTTCTAAGTAATTGACATTTGTAATTTCATTGGCTGGGTCCTTGAAGTTGAAAAGAGTTGGACAAGCTGCTAATGAAATTATGTTTCTCTTCCTTTTCTTTTTCTAGACACAGTGTCCATTATCTAGCACGTAGACCTGTGCATCCACTTTTATTTTATGATACGTTAATTATAATTTGATAGCAATTTAACTCTTGTTGAGCTTGTTTAACTGCTATTTGCGAACCTTTTATTTTGCAATAGAGTCATGCATTAAGAATTGTTGTTTTGGCTTATGTATACAATTCAAGAAATCTGTCAGCTTTCTTAGATCATTTGTGGAGTGTGGACACTTCCACGGCTTTGTGTTGGTTGACCGTTAGGCTGACTTCATTTAGAAAGAAGGCCAAGTCTAGGAAATTCTATGTTAGATTCTTCAACATGTTTGCTAAATTTATAATTTGGACTGTCTTGTTCCTCTTGATTTTTGTCTGCAATACATCTTGTTTTGGTTGAGGGTTGGGATGAGAGTTTCATCCCTTAGAACGCTCATAAACGATTGTTTGGATGAGAATTCTGTCCCATATACAAACTGCTTTAAGATACTTGCATAGAAAGGAATTAGTCAGCTGATTTGAAAGAAATATTCTTAGGACTCTAAGCAATTGGTCTAGTATATCTTACAGGTTATACAGACCCTACAGTGCAGTACAACTATTTGCTTATGAAAGCTACAAGGTGATACTTGGGTCCTTTAGAAACTTTTTCGGGGAAAGGATGAGGAACTATCAGTTTTGGGAAGGCTAGCAGTTGGTGCCTGTGCAGGCATGACATCAGCCCTTGTGAGTTAATTTAAGTTTTTGGATCTCTAAATTTTATGTACTAGTCTTTGAATGATATCCCTATTCTCTTCACTTAATGATATTCCCCTTGTCATATTATAACCCTCTGAACTATGTGTTTCTTAAATGTATCTTGTAAAGATATAAATTTATATAATCTACAATGAACTAATGAAGACATTATGCATCAAGAACTCAAATGAATTGTGGCTACTAGTTTGTTTCCTTGAAATTTGGAAATTTATATAATCGTACCAATTTTTGTGTTTCAAAGTGTAGTTCGCTTCATAACCTGACAGAAGTTTATGAACAAGCGGAGCACTTTGAGCAGATTGTATAGGCTCCATACATTGAAGAGCATGAGTTTTGTGTGTTGATCTTCTAAACTGTCAATGTGATTGTTTTGTGTGTCCTTATGTTGTGTGTTGATTAATTGTAGAGTGCATGTAATATGAGAAGTACTAGGATTGAAGACACAGCTGAGTTGCTTGAGAAGCAGCTAATATCAGAGTTGTCCGAAATGGATTTAGAGGAAGCTTTGATGCTTGGTCGAGCATTCAGTCATTATCTGAATTTAATGGGCATTGCTGAAACTCATCACAGGTATGAAATGCTTCTGCAGATTATCTTGCAATCCTAGTGGTCAACATAGACTAAATGCCGTGAAGTTCATTATAGTTAGAGTAGATGTTCTTGTTGTCTTGATTATGTTGATAGTTTTGGTCCCTTTTGGCTATTTAAAGACATGCATCTTTTGAAAGGTTACAGGTATTTACCCTGTTTTATGATGTTATCTGAAATTTAGTCTAAGCAGTTTTCGATAAATGATTGTTTTATAATTTATGTTATTAATTTGGTGGGCAAACTAACCTTAATGTTCTATGAACTTTTTCCTTAAATTGTCGAGGAGTGTTTATTTGTGTGCATTTACATCTTGACGAGGATATATTAATGATTGTTAAGATTTTGAAATTGATTTACCTTTCATTAACTTCAAAATCTTCCAGGTTAAGATATGGGATCCAAGTCTTCATGGTTCTGAGCTTCGGGCATCTTTGCAAGGCCATACTGGGTAACTTCTACATCTTATATTTATTTCTTGTTTTCTTTTTAGGACAAATAATGAAGGATTATAGTGTTAAAAGGAGTACTAGTTTGTGACTGACACTCATTTAAAAGGAAGTGTAGAGATATATTTGTCATGCCTTATAGTGCTAAATGTTACATTGTCTGAAAATCAGTTGTTTGTGTCAGGTCAAATCAAGTATGCTCAGTAGTCAGTTTCAATTTGTTTTGGATAGGGACCATTTAGGTCGCACTTAGTTCAGCTCTATAGTATTTGAGTAGGCTCGTGCTCCATATTCTTGGTTCCCTTAGAACTTTTATCTCCTAGCATATTTATGGTATCATCTTACAGATGAAGCTTTGAAACAATACATGTAATTAGAACTGGGGTCCTGGAAATTCTATTTTGATCCTACTGAAAATTTGTTGATTGAGGTAACTGAATTTGGTCTGATGAAGAAGTGAATTTATCTTGATGGCATCTACTGAAAATATAAAAATAAATAACCATAATTTGAGACCTCAATTTTGCACCACCAGACGACAGCTAACAGCCAACAGGCTTTGCAAAACCAGGCCAGCAACCAAACAGCAGCATCACAGCACGTGAAAGAGCAGGCAACGAAACCAACAGCCTGAACCAGCAGCCTGAACCAGACCTAAGCCAGAAACAGAAAGCAGTAGCCAGCAACAGCTTCTCCAGACCTTTATTCTGTATTTTTTTTTTTCGGTTTTGTAAAGTGTAATATTACAAGTTATTGAAGAAAATATATGTTTTTTTATGTATATTATGATTATATATAAGTATTTGGTACAATTTAAGTGAAAAAAATGCAAAAAAAAAAATTTTTTTTTTTGGGCATTTTTGGCACCGGTTTTGGAAAGAACAAGTGGTAAAAGTTTTTTTTAAACATAATTTTGGGGACTTTTAGCACCGGTTCTAATTAAAAACTGGTGCGAAAAGTGCTTTTAGCCACCGGTTTTGAACTGGTGCGAAAACTATGGGGTTTTAGCAACCCCCAAATACAACCCGGTTCAAAACCGGTGGGAAAGGGGGGGTTTGAACCGGAGGGGAATTGGTTTTTTCGCCTAGTGATATTATGAATAATGTATAATTGCTACATATATTATGTAAATCAAATTCAAACACACACCATGGATATACCATTCATATACTGAAAAAATGCATGCTTCCAAGGGGTCCTTATCACTTCAACCTAACCCATCCTGGAACATCTAATCTCACTAGTGAATGTATGTCGACTTTCCAATTTTAAGGAAAATCCGGCAGCATTTACCCCTCCAGTTCTCCAAGTACACGATATAGATAATTACTTACCCATATATGTACCCAGAGAACATGGTGAGGAAATGGTAAGCCAAGATGTTCTTTAAAATCGAAAAAAAGACATACATTAACCACCTAAGTGAGAGTAAACGTTCAAGAACAGTCCCAAACGGGGACTATTCAAGACTTTCTCCTAATGAGAAAGCCTTAAACGGGTACCTAGGCATATGATGATGCAAGCATTCTATATATATAGTTGCATTTATTTGTCATTAAACAATACACAAGTTGTAATAGCATGAAAAAACTTTTATTAACTAGATAAAGAGAAAGAAATATAGCTTAGTAAAGTTTATAATTCATACCAATATATCAAGTACAATGGATGTACACTTTCTAACTTCCCACTTGAGCTAAATATATAGTCTTCAAGCTAAACTTGTGCTTCAAATATGATTCTATAGCTAAATATATAGTCTTCAAGCTAAACTTGTGCTTCAAATATGATTCTATAAAAAAAAAAAAACAAAAGTTAGTAATTAATTAGTACCTACATACATTGCTAAAGTATAACACATCATTCATCAAGAGAAACCGAAAATAAAAGTATAAAAATTCAAACAATAAAGAAACGTATTGCTAATTAGACTACCAAAACTCACAAACTTATCAATTAGTTCATGCATAAACAACATATTCAATTATTTTTATTGTAAATTACTTGACTCATCAAAAATATCAAAATTATTCCACTACATTATATTTTAAATAATCAATTCAATAAACAAACAAGGTTACTAATAACTAGTTTATTGAATAAAATGAAGATTAATTAAAACAAAAAAATTTCTATACACATAACATAGACTATTAAAGTAAGAATTAATAGTGGAAAAACTTAATTGAAATAATACAAATTAATTAAAATAATTGATAGAAAATAAAGACAAATTAATTAAAACCTTAACTCTATTTTGCTCAATTTCCCAAATGTATCAAAGGAAGAGGGAAGTAGTTGAAAATGAACTAACCCTAACTTAAGGAGGTGAAAAGTGGCGTGCTTGGAGAAGAAAATGGAAAATGTGGTTGGAGCCAAGCCACTAGATCATTAGAGGGGGCGACTGTGGTGGAAGTCTTCTAACCAAAACACCACGACGAAGAAGGGGGCAAGTGCGGTGGAGATCTTTGCGGTGACCGTTGGAGGGGACGGATGGGGTGGTGGAAGGGATTCTGGTGTTATGGGCGGTAGTGGTGGAGGGGGATGCGTGTGTGCGGTCTGAAGAGGAGGGAACAAACAGTGCATGTTGCAGTGGACTCCTTCGCGGTGGCCGGTGAAGGAGGGTGGCCGGTGTTCTGATGTAGGTGACGATAACGGTGGAGGGGGCTGTTGAGTATTTTCGAAAGAGGAGGGAGCTTGAAGAGGATGGAACATACAGTAGTAGTGTATGTAGCTCGAAAATGAAAAAAAAGGGGAAAAAATGGGCAGATTTTTTTTTAAAAAATTTGCACCGGTTTGAACCAGTGCCATTTCATTAAGTTCGCACCGGTTGGGTTTGAACCGGTGCGATATCTCTTATACTAAATCCCGCCTTGTTTTTTTCCCACCGGTTTTTAAGAACCGGTGCGAATTCCTCGGTGCAAATTTGTGGTTTTCTACTAGTGAATACTTCATGTTTTTTTTTTTTTGTTTTTTTTTTATGTTTTTATTTTATTTTATTTTATTTATTATTGCTATAGTTTGGAATTGGAAGCTAATTAGTGGTTATTATTCAAGTTAAAAATTGGTAAAAAGTTTTTTTTAAAAAAAATAAATAATGTATTAAACAGTTAGGATAGTGATTCTTATTATCACCCGCTAACCATCAGATCCACCTGTTTCACCCGCGGATGACGGATGGATCGGATGTGGGTGATGGATTTTGCGGGTAACAGGTGGAGCGGATGGCGGATGCGGGTGAGGCTCCATCCGACCCAAATCCGATCCATTGTCATTCCTATTAAGACCTCGTTTGTACATTAAATTGGTTAATTATTGAAATTAGACTCGACACGAAGACTTGGAAAAGAAAAATCGAACCGTTGCATGGCAATGGAATTGTCGCAAAACGCTGGTACCATCGCGGCGCGACAAGGCTGCCGCGACGTGATGGACATGACGTTTTGTGGCACAGACCAAATTTTCGCACCAATAATGGAACGTCAATCTAGTTTGTTTTCGGTGATCCTTTCGAAGGTTTAAGCTTATGAACTGCTAGGTCGAGTATGTTTAGACTTCATAGGTTTGAATTAATCAACCAATTAATTAAGTAAAGTCCTTTTTAGTCCTTGGTTAGTTTGTTAACACTTTATTTACAAAAACAAGTTAACACAAAGAGTTAGTTTAATCACAATTAAGGTATACACAAGTAAGGAATGCACAAGTAGCCAAGTAGTCACAATATGATGCAATGAGTTTGCAACCTAATCATGGCTCTAGTTCTCTAGGGTCAAGGAATATGGTGTCCAAGAGGGTCTACGGTTATGAGTTCAGATGCATCATGCGAAAGCCTTACCTTAGAAGGGTTGGCATGATGGATGAGACACTGTAAGTTAGACTTGCTTCCATGGTTTAGTGAATTCACAAACTCAGATGCACCCATTGTTGCACTGATCGTTCATTAGGGTGGATGGAGCGTAAATTCCCAGGGGCTAAGACCATATGTAGAACACATATGGGTTCAGAAAAGTAAAAAAAAAAAAACTCAATTAGGAAGTAAAATCGGTAAAACAGTACTAGAATCGGTCAAAACGCGAAAGCAGAAAACTGGCGCAATGTCGCGAGAACTCGGCGCGAGAAAACAGAGACTGTCACGCAGCTACAGCCCTATCTCGCCGCGATAAAGCTATCGTTTGGCAATAGTCGCTGTCGTTTCGCGACAATTCTAGCGCGTCACAGCAATTCTGGATTTCGATATTTTTTCGGCTTTTCACAGTTTATTCGATTTTAGTTGTGAAAGATATTTCCAGCTTTTCCTACGTGATAAAATCCTATGTTTTTGACGCATTACGAATGGTCTTTCCAATGCGAACCTTTTTATGCTTATACCACAATGTTAATTAAAATTACGCACAATGAATATCTAGAATCTTTCAAGTCTCATCTACTCATTCTAAATCAATTGCAAAAATAAATTTTAGGAATTAAAATTAGAAATCCTCCCCAGTAGAGTCGCCAAAAACTTTAGGTAATTTTTTAAAGTCAACTTTGAGACCCTTTAAGATCATGCTTTTAAGCATGGTGGCGTCCAAAGGGAAGGAAGCTAGAGATAAAAGAGTTGCCAACAAGTATTAGGAACTTGTAAACCGTTCACGGGTGTGAAGGTTACACCCCATTCACGAACACGGAGATCGCTAACTCCATAGTGCTCCAGAACCATGACTGAACATTCGGGGATGATAGTACGAATCCAACCTAAAAAGATTGAACCTGCCCTAAATCGACCTCTGCTTAATTCTTATGATATTCATGTGTGCTTTCCGATCAACATACATACAATAAATTAATCCTAAGCATTTTTAATCTATGTTGGTTGATTATTAATGCACAAATAAATCTATTATTGGCAATCACTTGAATTAAAAATCATATTAACCTAAAATCAAATTAATAATTATCTTATTAGGCGTGATTTCAAGTACAAATTCCCTTTAAACCTGCAAGAAGGGGCATGATCAAGCAATAACAATCAATCATGACTAATCAAACAATGTAATAATTGACACAACAATCATCATCATAATCAAAACATCAAAACAGGATTAACAAGATCCTAGGCATGGTACTAAACGGATTAATAACAAACCCTAGCATGTCCCTAATAAAAATCATAATCAAAGCATTAGCCTAAACATGATACTAGGAATCATAAAAACATCCTAACATGATATTAGGAATTAACACAAGATCTTAAGCATGATTTCTACCTCAAAATTAAAGAATAAAGATAATAAATTCACTCACTTTGATGTGTTGGCTTTCTTGCTATTAAAATAATAAACATGTTAGTAACTTTAAGAAAGATTAATTCAATAAATTAAATAAATAAAATAATAATTGAAATATAGATTTGGGACCAAACCCTAGGGACTATCAACCTTTCACGTTGAGGTCAAAGGCAACTTCGAGGTTGGCTAGGAGTATTCGAAGCTCATGAAGGAGGTATGGTGTTTATTAGGGAAAAGTATCAAGGATGTGTGTTAGGATGTATTTAGGCTAGGCTAAGAAAATAATCAAGAAAGAGATAAAGTATTAGAGAAGGGTTTAGATGATGATTGTTGGTGATTGAAAACGGGGTGAAACGACCTCTATTTATAAGGGAAAAAGAGGGTCGAAGGATCAGACGAGAGTAATAACCCAACTCGAAGTAAAACGCTTCTCATCACGGCGTGACAGACTTGTCGTGGCGCAATAGTGCTGTCACTTAGCGATGGTTTTAAAAAGATAGGATTCATACGGAATCTGATTTAAAACAGATGTTTTATCTGATGTAAAATTCTTAAATTTTTATCTTTTCGAAACAGGATAAATTAGAACCTTCTAGAGGATTCTAGAAGCTCACAATAAATCCTAATGGATTTTGGATCGAAAACAACCTTCTAAAAGATTCTAGAAGCATGTAATAAATTCTAATTGGTTTAGGTACTAGGTTAAGGTAAATGGACCCTCCACATGATCATTGGGTTGCAGGTAAGGCTTGGTTCGGGCTTGGTTTAGTATTTTGGCCCTAACTTCTTCGTTATAAGTCGGATTTGGACTTATAGTATATTGTTGTAAAGCTCTTTTCAAACTCCATATAACTACACAATAATTGGACTAGGATTATGGACCAAAATAGACTGATTTGGATGTTTTTATAAAGTGGACACGAAATAAATGATTTTCAAAGACACGAAATAAATTACTTTGGTTTAAAACATTTACGGAAAGGTTATAAATGGTCAAGGCTAAAGGGAAATTCACGAGACTCTTCAACACTTCACCTAACTCGATAATCAAAGACGTGAAAGGTACTCATCACTAGGTTTGGTTTTTGGGGAGACACAATCAGGTGTCTACACTTTCAAAGATATGTATGTTCCTTTCAAAGATAATAGTACATATCAATGAATCAACTCATATGGAATATATTAGTTGAAGTTCCTTTAAGCATTTTATAGGGATTTTATCTTATGTGATATGAGTACAGGTATGATGTTTTCAACTGCTCATTATTTTTCGTATGTCAATTCATGTTGTCTATCTTGTTCATATCATGATAAACTTAATCATCTCTCTTTGTTATTTTTGTGCAGTAAATTATTGTTTTGTAGGATTTATCTCTTGATTAAATAATTAACAGTGCATAATAGCTAGTCCCATAGACCAAAGGAACTCCACCTAAGGGCTGTTGGTATTAGTAGTGAATTCAAGAATGCAAAGACTAAATGAATGATACAGGAACAACCAAGTATGATACTAAGATGTTAAAGAATTTAATGTACAAAGTTCCTGTCCTAGTTCTATTTTCTTGAATTCCAAAACAAAATATTTCTTATGTTTTGTTATTATTATTATGCTTAAGTTTTTATGTCTTGGACTAACCTACTAATCATAGCACTGTACAGGATGATTGAAAAATGGCCATGGAGACCATGGGAACATATTCTAGCTTATTGGAACATAAAAGGTAAGGGTTGTTCTTAGTAAGGGGGAACAACCTAAGTTATCTCATCAGTGAATGTTCCAAAACACTAATCTATGCTCAATATATGTGAAACTTACTTGTTTGTTCTTAGCAAACTTTAGTCTATGATTTTAGTATTTTATACAGTGGAGTTCCTGATGGAGAAATATGTCAAGCAACAACATCTAGCTACATCGCCCTATGGTGAGGAACTTGTAGATCAAATAAGGATCAAGTTCCAAATTACATGGCAAAATTCAATCTGATAAATATCTTAGAGCAAAGCCATTGTGGAAATTTGGAACGCCTTGAGTATAACACGTGGTATTAGTTCCAAAACAAGGTTGCAGCTACTGTTGTGTATACCACTAAGGAATAAGGTCAAGTTATTTGGTTAAATAATTTTTGCACCCATAGCTAGATAATAAATTAGTTGAATATATATTTTTTCTTGTTGCTTACACGAAATTAAGGTTGAAACCAAAAGAACGAGAACTTTATTTTTCAATAAATTCTTATAAGCGTTCATGTGGAATAATCTTAAGGATATAGTACTATATATCCAAGCTCTTTCTTGAAAATTGTTTTTGAACTATCCACTTTTATTTTCTAGGTGAACTAATTTATTAGTTGTGCTTATTTACATTTGATGATATTTTGGTAAAACTAACAAACCCTTGCATAAAAATGATTGTTGCTAACCTTATAAGATAATGTTTAAATTAGCATGATGGGGAACACAATTTGTCTTTGAATCTACAAATAAAATAGAGAGAACTATAATGATCCAAATTGACAAGTGTTAAAAGGAATGAACTTCCAAAGAAGATGGCAAGGGACATCAATGTCACTCAATAAGGTTCGAGTTTGAAAGAGGATGAGACTAATCATTTTGAAGCTTGATCGTAACTTGGCCATCATAAAGTCCATTTCGAATTAAATTTAATACATGGTGAATATTGCATGAGGTATGTCGTTTATATTCACAATATTGCATAGTTGGTGTTTAAAATTAATTACATTTGTTTTAAGGAACTTGCAATATGTTGTTTGAATAGATGAATTAATATTTCTTGTGATTTCATAAATATTTTATGTGGATTGTCTAAAGGCATTAGACTTGATAAAACATGACTTGAGCATAAATGTATTATTTTCCCAAAGTCTTGTCATATGAAGGTTACACAATGAATGGGAAAAAACCAACTTCTCTCTCTAAACACTCTCTTCTCTCTCCTCTAACAGAAGAAGCCCACCCCCCGTAAAACTAGGTGCTCGCCAGAGATCCGGCGCCGCAACTGTTTCTCCGGCGAGTTTCCTCCTCCTTTAGCTCCCTCTAAGCCGGTGTTTCTCCACCTTTCATTCCCTTCTCAGTTTTCCTCACCTTCCCCTGCTTTCCTCTGCCTCCCATCCCTCAAGTCGGTGTAGACGCCGGCGAGGCTCCGCCTCCTCTTCATCTCCGTCTTCTCTTCCCAGCTGTCCCCCTTTTTTCATCTTCTAAGTCCTCTTTTTTCAGTCTTAAAGGGGTTGTGGTGACAATCCACGACTAAGTCGTCTTAGAAAAGCCTCCTATTACCCACCTTTGAGAGGGTGGTTCTCGGTCAAAGAACTTCGCCGGCGAAAAAAGAGGTCTAAGGACTAAGCCTAACGCCGCCGTCATAAAGTTCATGGTAATTTTGACCGTGACGGAAATGGTAAAGTTAGGGTTAGGGTTTCGTGGGTCCTTGCGTTGCAGGGCTAGGCCTAACGCCGCCGTCAGGAGTGGTTCGTGACGGAAACGGTGAAGTTAGGGTTAGGGTTTTGAGGTTCCTTGTGTGCGTGGTCTCGGGTTTCGATTAGGACGGTGCCCTCCTCTGGTTTTTCCCTTTCTTAAGTATGTTTGTTCTTAGTATTAATCAGAGTTTAATTGCCTTAGTTTGTGTTATGGTATGTTTTAGCCTCCTTCGGTTGCTTTCTGAGCTATTTAGTTGTTTTGGCTTTAGTAATTTGGATAGTTGTGTGCAGTGGAAATTAAGATCATGTGTTAAGGATTGTGGTGTGGTTATTGTGGTAAGAGAGGTTATAGGTGCGGTTGTTGAGGGTTTGAACAAGAAGTTGCCTTGGCTAAGGTGAAGTGTGTTATTTGTTGGAGTAGTTCTAGTTTAGTTTCTGTTCCCTCGGATGTAATGATTCTTGTGATCATTACTCTTGATTCTTGTTATCTGAAGCAGGCGCCCAAACTTTGTTTTGGGTTTCTCGAGCCTCGACGTTGTCAAAACTTTCTTGCCAACAAGGAAAGCTATTGATTGGAAGGTCACTAGTTCAAGTGACCCGTTTGATGACCTTATTTGGTGATGAGTTGATCCCGCCAGGTAAGGAGTTGCTAGCCATGGTCAAACAGTTTCGATCCTCTCCGTTGCTCTCTTTATGAAGTGTAGTATGTTTTTGCTCCTTGGTTTGTAAGGAGTCCCTAATCTGCGACATCTCCGGCCAATTCAAGTTTATTTTCGTCTGTAGTCTCAAAAGTTGTTGTAACGGTTTAAGTTTTAAAAGCCATATTTTAAGTTTTAGTTCTTGTCCTGGAGTTTGTAAAATCTGATTTTATGAATGCATTTGCTCTTGTAAAAAAAAAAAAAAAAAAAAAAAAAAACAATTATGTGCATCTAAGTGTTATTATTGTGTCACACTTAATTATTGTGTCGTAACAAGACATACTCACTTGCCTAAAAGTATTAGAGATCTCGTTGAGAACTATGAATGTTCAGTCAAAACACAAAATCCTAAGTTGTCAAAAGAACAATGAAAGAAACTTTTATTAAACAAGATTAGCAAGTTTCGAAACTTTTTCATTCTGATTATCTATATATTTTAAAGATAACAAGCCTATATTTTATATAACTTCCAAATTAACTCTTAAAAACAATTCAAAACACTTGTTACATCGATCATACGAGTAGTGATTATTCCACAACTGAAATATCTAAACTAAGATACTAAAATTGGGGAAAATTAAATTGGAAGGAGATTAAAAGCTACGGTCCTCTGTTCCTGTTTAAAATCACCGTACCAGGTTGTTTCGGGTCCTCTAGGCCCACTAATTTCACCCTTATCTTCATTCACATGAAGATCGCAATCATCATCATTATTATCGCTAATCTCTTATAGTTGTTTGTAGAAATAGTCATGAAAAAAGGTCGAAATTGAGTTGGGTACAATCCGAGTCGCCGATTCCACCAAGTGAGTGTGAGTTGGTTTTGAGATCATTACAATTGATGCAATCAATAAAAAAAAGATAAAAGAAACTTGGAAGTAGATTTGAATGATAGTGTGAGTTTTAAAGGAAAGAAGTAAAATAATGAGAGAGTGTATGGTTTGTCTGAGTTCAAAAGGATGGAATTTGAAGAAATTGAATAGAAATGGTTGGTTGGGTGAGGGTCGTCTCACCAATAGTTTGGTGAGGCTTGCCTCACCCAATACTTTGTGTTAGAAATATCGTGGTGGCCGGCGATATAGTGATTTAGGCTGAATGATTGGTGTTCTTCCGACTGTGTAATCGAACAAGACGTTCGTTAGTTTTTTCTTTTCGTCTCAATTTGATCCGTAAACATGTTATCAATTTTTCGTCCCAATAATCGAAAAAAAAAACGAACAAACATCTTCTTCGATTACACAGTCAGAAGAACACTAATCATTCAATCTAAATCCCTCTACCACCGGCCACCACAATATTGCCTAACACCGATGCAGGTATTTCTTCCTTAACAAATACTTTAAAATGTGATTGTTGTTTAGATCTATTAAGAACAAAAACCTAAAAATCAAAAACTGAAAAAAAAAACAAAACAAAACGCTACAATGAACATGAATTGATGAACGACATGGATAGATCGAACCTAATAACATTAAAACATTGCATGAACTGCTGAATAAAAGTGACAAATTTTCGAAAATCTTGATTTTGGATGAAGAACAACTTTTTTTAATTTTGATTTTTAGTTTGATTTTTATTTTCTGAAATTAACTAAGAATTTAGAAAAAGAATTTTAGAAATTATAAATTATAATTTTTTAAATTAATTAAAAAGTATTTCAGACATTACCAAAATGAATTTTAATTAAAATACGTTTTGAAAAGTCAAAAATTACATGGCAAAGTACATCCATTCAAATCATGCCACATATTAAGGCTTGTGGTAGTCATTTCTCAAAGGGTTACTATAAAATTTTATACATGGAAAAGTAAAGTCGTTCTTAGCCCATCCTTAATAATGACCAAAATTGTTAAAGGATCAATTCAACCAAAAGTTTAAGCTAACGGTTGAGGTCTAAAAATATATTTTATACTCTATCACGCCCCCTTACACGAGAGCCCATTGAGCTTGAAGTGTGAAGTGTAGATGTAGCATGGACCCTTCTCATACCACACGCTTAATATTCCACTTTAAAAGGAGGGGTGGATGAAATTCAAACCCGTGACCTTTGTGTCACGCTGGCTCTTGATAACAAGTTAAAGGACCAACTTAACCAAAAACTTAAGATGATGGTTGAGGCCAAAAAAATATGTATTATACTCACAACCAATATCTTAAATGGATGGTTGAGGCCCAATAATATGTTTTATACTCTATTAAAAATAATGGTTCATGAGGATGACCATGTAATAATTCAGATGTGCCTGTAAGAAATATGAGTTGAATCGGTGACCGAGTTGGTACACGGTCGTGTAGTCCATTGTACACGATCGTGTAATCTGTGTTACTACGTACTCTTCAGTATACACGGCAATGTGGTTCATGGTACATGTTCGTGTAGTTCCGCTAGCTACTACAAGATGACATGTCACACGATCGTGTGGGTCAACGTACGCGGTCGTGTGGTTTTGGTCCGTGTTGTACTGGAACTTAGATTATTGTGCACTTTTATTTTAAGATAAATTATTGTGCATTTATTACACTTTGTGATAGTAGAAAACATAAATAAGTAATAAGAAAATAGCTGAAAATTAAAAAGCAAAATAAAATAATGTTATTTTTCTCCAATAAATATGCTATTAGTAGGATGATTTCTAACAATAGTTTGTATAGTACTAAGCTAACTACGAATATATAATTTAATAGATTCATCAGTTGTTTAATATTGTTACAAAATTACCTTAATTAAGATATAATTATTTGAAATAAGAATAAAATATGGTGTATTGTGCTTTTAAAAGATATAGCATACAAAGTAATATTTATAAGATATAAAGTAATAGATATGAAAAATCAATCAATAACCATATACTAAAGGCGAAACCAAGGACACATGTCATTCTTTGGTCGAAAATTTTCCCGCCTTTTTCTTTCTTTCTTTTTTTTTTTTTTGCCAGATATTTATAGAGTATCTTTTTTTTTGGCAGATTTATATGAAGTAAATTTTACATTGCATTCAACAAAAAAAAATTAAAAAAAAAAATAACATATCTTTCATATATTTTATATTAGGTATTTTCTTATAAAATACAAACATATATTACGTATAAGGTAATATATTAATATACACTATCATTCAACTTTGGTTTTTTTTTTTTGAATTTTTTTTTTGCTCCAACCGGGATTGATACGTAGCTTATTATATGTTTATTGATTTATTTACAATAATTAATCACACTGCTATTCAATAACTATTAAAATAATTTGATCATTAACTATCGCAAAAAAAAATTAAAGAAAAAAGTCGATTAAATTTGTATAACAATGTGCCAGTCAAAGTATGCCAACAAAATAGGGATGGATGGGGTTTATAAGTACATTGTACTGGTAGTATGTAATTGACATAACTTTTCACTATAAAAAAAGCTTATAATCATTAAATTTCTTACATCTTTAAAAACGTTGACCAATAATAAATAACTTTTGACATCAATATACAAGGTTTTTTCTTTTTTTTTTTTCTTTTTTTATTTTTATTTTTATTTTTATTACAAAGTCAAGTTATTTTGTTTCAATTGAAAACATAGTTTTTTTTTATTTTCTGCAAATTATTGTTCAATTATGATTGTAAATCATAACTAGGTTAAGTAATACTGTGCGTTGCATGGGATTTAAGGTAGTATTTTATTACATATATGAAAAGTATGTGAATAAAAATTACTACAATTATAAGATTTGGTGAATATTTCATTTATAAATATATTATGTGGTATTGGTTAAAAACTAGATTAGTGCCCGTGCGATGCAAGATAGTAATAATCCTTTTTTCCACAATTAATTTGTGATATAATATCAAAATGAGGCAACTCATGTAGAATAACAAAAAAATGTAATGCATATAAAAAAGATGAAATAATAAGATAAAAAAATTTTAAGCCATAATTGAGAAAAAAAAAAAATATAAATATTATTGTTGGTTAGTTGTGTTGAAAATATTTAAAAATAGTATGCATTATATTACATTAATGATGCATGTTATTCTCAATAAAACTATACAATGTTGATATTGTATGGCTTTTTATTAAAAAATTAATTTAGTTTAAAAAAATACAATATACTTCCAAAAAATAATCTACGTAGATTAATTTTTTTAAAAAAACATAAAGCTGACATCATATATTGCATCGGCGGGAATTTTTTAATGATATTTTGACATATCTCCAAACTGATCGATAAAAGGATTCAAAATCTTGTGTTACTATTTTAAGTAAATTGAACACGAAATAAAAAGGAATACAATTATTATAAAGATAATATATAAGATTAGGAATAATATTATTATAGTTTTATTATACAAATTTTCCAAAAATAAAAGATTTTTGCTAAAAATGGAGGGAGAGTTTTGAAGTGAAAAAACAACACCAGGAAGTGACACGTTTCATTCCTGCTGTCTTTTTTAGTATTATTTTATTAATGGAAAAAAAATGAAAAATAAAAAGGGAATTTTGGAAGGAAAAAACAGTACTAAGAAGTGATATGTGTCATTTCTAATGTCTATTTTAATATTATATATATATCAATGATGGCTCAATATATAGTCAGACTTATTCAAAAGTCCAATTTCTAGGCTTTAGTAAGAATCGTTAAAATCGTTGTAAAAATCGCAATTTTGCTAAACATGGAATCATCAAACCGACGCTCAATAATACAACAATGAATACTTGCTGGAACATATTTATCTAGTTTACATACGTAATCTTACGTATAATTGCACGTACATTTTTACAAGTTTGACAATACATATAACTTATACGGGAGCAAATTTATGTACACAACATGTACATTAATAGACAACATTCACAGATATATCAATTAGTGCCACCAAAGATCCTCTTCAACTTCTTCGCTTGTGTAGCATCAAGTAAAGTGATTTTCTCAATCACTTCGGTAGGTAAGTCATTGGCAAATAGAGAAGTGGTTGTAATTTGAAAATTAGGGCTTGCACTATTCAGGCTAACAAAGGCAAGAGCGGGAGTTTTACCAACATTAACTTGGAAGTGAAGTAATGAATGAGGGAAGATCATAATGTCTCCCTTGGTTAATGTTTTATAATATACTTGATCGTTTGAATCGATAAAACCCGCAAGTATCTCTCCTTCAATCACAAGGATTAGTTCTGATACCCTGTGTGAGTGGATCGGGACAACTCCACCCACACCAATGTCTAACCGCGACATGGAAAGACCCAACCCATTCAAAGCGGGGAAAGTCAAATCGATTGCAAACGTCACAGCTACACCAAAGATGTTTGATGTGTTGCCTGCAACACCCAAACCAGAGAAAACAAAGTCATCTGTTGTTAAGTTTGCCGGATTCCTACAAGGAAAACCGGCTGGCGTACCTGGAAAATTAAAGTCTGCAACACAAAAATCAACAACACTAGTAGCAGACGATAGAGAAACAAACAGAGAAATGTACAGGACAAATTTGAGAATTTCCATGTTCGAAGTTTATAAAATGGTAGGTTATTGGATTAACAATAGATGGATAGTGTTTTGTTTCTGATTTTTTTCTCTTGGCTTTAGTAGTGTTGCTTTAAACTATGACAATTTATGCTCTATAAATAGATCTAGTACGTGCAATTTGGTGGAAGTTTTCAATTGAAGCTGATTTATTTATTTTATTTATTTTTTTATTTTTTTATGCATGGTAATTCAATGTGATATGAGCTACTGTCATGGCTTACGTGGATTTTCGTCATCGGATTAATGTTCAATGGAGATGAAAAATGAATGTATTATGTAATAGGAAATTAATCACCATTATTATCTAATGATCTTACATAAACAAAGTTATTTACAAGATAGAACTTCTTAATTATTGGGTGAAAGTTTCTGTTATTCAAACTTTGAACGATCTTTACAAAGATCTGGTGTTGGTCGGGCCGCCCTCCATATATAACGCATAAGAAATTCTTGAAAATGATCAGTAGTGAACAAATGCAGCTAGATAGTTAGACTAAGTTAATTGCAATAAAAAGTTGATTTGATAAATTAAATGAAATGGTCAAGATTGATAATGATGTTAAAAAAAATTATATTTAACCGGATTTCTTTCATGTATATTTCGTATTTTTTAAATAAGGAGAAAGTGTTTTATCGAATCGGAATCTATCACAAGTCAATTTTGCCTAGTGTTAAACGAAACAATAATAAAAAAAGAAAAAAGAAAAAAAAATAATGTAAGTTTAAACTTCTTTCACATGTAAAAACTAATTAGAAGATAACCAGGGCAAATTTTGGCCATGTGCTCAATAGTTTGTATAGAGAACAAAGCCATGTTGCTTTATTTCCATGAATTGAAATGCATATATGTGGAAATCAAAATATCAAATTGACTTGGGAGTAACTTCAATTGTTTATAAAGGTGATACTTTTTTTTTCTTTTGATAATTTTTTAATGTAAGACAACTTACATGTAGAATATAAGTAGGGGTGTCAATTTGGGTAAACAGTTCTTTGGGTTGGGTTTATCAGTTTCGGGTTATAACAGGTTGAAATGATTAGCGGATCGGTTTGGGTCGGTTTTGAAAATCAATGGGTCAGTTCGGTTTGGTTTTGTTTTATTGCGGTTTCTATTCGTGTCGGGTCCTACACTACTAGAAAATAACTAATCAACGACGGAAATAATCCCTCGGAATATCCTGAAATTCCGTCGGAAATGCTGGTTTCCGACGGAATTCCGTCGGAACACACTGTCGCATTACATTGTGTAGGAATTTGGCTATATTCCGAGGGAATTTCCGTCGGAAAGGTCCATTCCGACGAAATTCCGTCGGAACGCACCGTCGCATTACATTTTGAAGGAATTTGGCTATATTCCGAGGGAATTTCCGTCGGAAAGGTCCATTCCGATGGAATTTCCGACGGATTTTATTCTGTCGGAGTCAAGTTTGACTAAATGGAAAGTCCGTTGCAACATTCCGACGGACTGAATTCCGTCGTTGTTACAACCTTCTGACGAAATATTCCGTCGTAAACAACTATGCTTCCAACGGAATCCGTCAGAAATTTTAATAAAAAAAAATAAAAAAGCCCCACCTACCCCTAACCCACTGCCCACCCCCTAACCCACCACCCACCACTACCCACATTAACTCACCCCCACCACCGTAACCCACCCAACCACCGTAATCCACCCACACCCTTAACCCCACCCATACCCTTAACCCCAACCATCCCCACCACCACCCCTAACCCCACCACCGTAACCTCACTACACATCCTTAACCCACCCCTAACCCACCACGACCACCCTAACCCATACTCACGCCACCAAACCCATAACCACCACCCAGAACCACGCCACCAAACCCATGAAACCACCCACAACCCTAACTAACCCTAACCCACGCCACCAAACCCCACGAAACCACCCAAAAATTCCCACATCGCCACCCACCACCAGCCCACACGTCACACACACACACTACAATTCATAGGCTCAAAAATTTCAAAAAAACAAATAAAAAAAACTCAGAAAACCGAAAAATTAAAACATAAACATACGTTGAATTGAAATGGGCTTCGAATTTCACCACGAAAACGGTTTAACAAGGCCAAATTCGGCCATGAAAAGTCTAGATCTAGGCTTTTAATGGTCGAATTTGGCCTAAAAAACCTTTAAAATAATCAAAATCGAAGTTGTTTTTTTTTTATGAGTAAATCAAAGTTTTGAGCAGTATCTAATATTTAGGGTCTATAAATTCAAGTTTTTAGGGGAAAAATGACGATTGATGATATGGAATCGAAGAGAGTGAGACACCCAAAGAAATCGAAGCAAATCCCTGATGAAAATGCTCCATTGTTACCCAAAAAACGTGAAGAAGAAGCTGGATTTGATACTTGGTGGTGGTTGTCGAAGAGAAGGAAAAGAAAGAGGAAGGACGAAAGAAAAGGAAGGACGAAGGAAAAGGAAGGAGAATGAGAAGGAAAAGGAAAAGGAAGGAGAAGAGGAAAAATGAGAGGAAAGAGGAGAGGAGAGAGAAAGAGAAGAGAATAGAAGAGAAGAGGGCGGAAGAGAGGAGAGAGAAAGAGAAGAGAATAGAAGAGAAGAGGGCGGAAGAGAGGAGAGAGAAAAGAGAAATGAAGAAGAGGGGTAGGGTTTTGAAATTATATGGGATTTTTTTTCTTTTCTTCTTTTTTTTTAATACTTGAAATCCGTCGGAAGGTTTCGACGAAATAATAACCGTCAGAAAAATATAGGCTTTCCGACGGATTTAATTTCCGTCGGAAGCTTAATGTTCCGACGGAATATTCCGTCGGAAAGCCTATATTTTCCTACGGATCTATATTCCGTCGGAAATTTCCAATGGAATTCCTACGGAATAAAAATCCGTCGGAATTTCTGTTTTTTCCGACAGAAATACCTGTCCGTCGGAAACTGTCCGTCGGAATTCGACCTATTTTTAGTAGTTCTAATCGGGTCGGATTGTTGTTGGTTCTGGTCATAATCAGTTTGGGTTGAAGCGGGTCGGTTTGAAAACGGGTTTAGCCAGTTTAAAGTGGATTTCGGTTCAAAATAGTTCAGGTTCTAATCGGGTCGGGTTGTAATCGGTTCGGGTTGTAACCAGTTCGGGTTAAACCGGGTCGGTTTGAAAACGGGTTTCGGTTCAAAACAGATTGGGTGAAATCGAGGTTCCGGTCATTATCGGTTCAGGTCATAATCGGTTTGGATTAAACTTGGTCGGTTTGAAAACAGGTTCGCCCAATTTGAAGCGAGTTTCAATCCAAGTCATATTGGGTTAAAATCGAGTCGGATCATTATTGAATTGAGTTAGTCAGATAATGGTAGGAACGAGTCATGTTATAATCAAGTTAAGTCATAAATAAGTTGGGTTTATTGAGTAGTGGGTTGAAACGGATCATATCATAAACATATTGGGTTACCGATTGTAAATGATTCAGTCATCACTAGTAGAAAAATGCTCATTTGCGTCGCCTTATTTGCGTCACTCGTAGAAACAAATGACGCAAATGAGATATTTTGGCTTTATTATAAGTAATTTGTGTCGAAAATTAGCTAATAAGCGAAGCAAAAGTCTGATATAGTTCGACTTACTTATATTTGCGTCGCTTTTATACATAGGAACGACGCATATAATAAAGTTATTTGCGTCACTCATTTATTGAAAAGTGATACAAATAACTTTGTGTGTAAATTGCGTCACTTCTTTCTTTACTAAGTGACGCAAATGACTATTCAGGTTACAAAAAAAAATATAAACCCTTCAAAACGCTTCAATACGCCCAACCCTAGCAAATTCAACCCCAAAGTTCCCAGAAATTCAACAGCAAAACCCCAAAATTCGACCAACAAAACACCATAATTCCCCAGCGTTACCTTGCTGCCGTTTGAACCCAAAAACATTAGCGAATTCGACCCCAAAAACATACAAATTTGACCACTAATCGAAAACCCCAGCAAATGTGAGGTAAAATAAAACCCCATATTTTCGAGCAAAAAAATCAACCCAAAACCCCCACGAAATTCAACCGCAGAAAATCGAGCAAAAATATCTAAATTCGAGCAAATAACAACTGAAAATTTATTTTTCACACAGAGCTAAGCAAGGAGGTTGGATTTTCGTTCAAATTAGTAGCAATTTGTTACGATTCTTTGAAAGTTAGGGTTCTGCGATTGTAATTGACTTTTCACACGAATCTAAGCAACGAGGTTGGATTTTCGTTGAAATTAGTAGCAATTTGTGACGATTCTTTGAAAGTTAGGGTTTGTACCCGATGATATGGAATTTTGGCTCTATTTTTGCCGAAGATGCAAACTCGATTTCAACCAAGGAAAGACCTCTTCATCTCTTTTTATTATTGTTCAATCTACATGGATATTTGGAGTTCAATTGTAAATGAACTTAGTTTAATTTACTACTTTGATGCTATTTTTTGCACGTATTTAAGAATTACAAGCAGATTTCTAACTAACAGATATTTGGGGTTCATTTTCGAATTCAGGGTTCATCACTTGCAATATATATTGCGCACAAATAAAAGAAATTTAGGGTTCATACTCCTCGATTATGAGGAATTTTGGTTCTGTTTTAGTGAATTTATGTAGTCGATTTCAACTAGGTAAGATTTGTTCTGTGTTTTCTTATTGTTTTCATACTAGATGGAATTTAGGGTTCAATTTTGCATGAACTTAGTTTAATTTTACAATTTTTGTTGTGATTTTTTGCACGAATTTTAGAATTACTGATATATTTTAGGATTTTTGGGTTTCTTTAAATTCTGATTTTACTATTTTATTGATTTTTCTCCAATTCGACTGTATTTTTTTAGGTTTCGCTATGCATTTTTTGTAGCTCTTTGTTCCCTTGCTACTTACTAATAGAAGCTCTTCGAAAATGTTCCATGATATACTTAGCTGTGAATAGATAAACTATGATATAATGTTTATATTCATATATTTTTACCAGGTCGTTCTTTTAAAAATATATGTACTCCCTCCGTCCCATAATACTTGATACATTTTTCCATTTTCGTCCGTCCTAAAATACTTGACACGTTACTAAATATGAAATGGGATCACTAAAAAAAAATATTTTCTAATACTCTCTTTGGGACCACAAACCCCAAAACCCAATCAAATCTTGCATTTTCTCTCTCCTCACTACCCTACCTCCCCCACTTTTTTTTTTCTTACAATATAAAAATACAAAAGAGAATCTTTTATACAATAAACAAATGTTTTAAATGGACTCACTTGTAATTTTCTTAAACTACGTGTCCACCCCAACGTGTCAAATATTATGGAACGGATGGAGTATTTATTTTTGCAGGTTTTTTTTATTGAGAGGCTTTGCAAAAGATACCCTTTAATTGAGATGGTGATCTTGGATGACTACTTTTTACATGAACCGTTATTTGCCAAACCAGAGCTTTTACAAAATACAGTCCTAGTTAATAATTGACAATCCAGATCAACGCATTGTTGACGATCTGAGTACATTCACAATAACAACACTTGACGATCTTTGACACTGTTTTATGTTGCAATCGAGCGATTTGATATCATTAAGTAACATACTATTTGGCATCTATCCTCTGCTATTTGTTGCTCTTCTAATATACTTAATTAGGGGAACAACTATTAGTATATTTCTTGGAAAGGTAATGTAGTTTAAATAATTGTAGAATTTTATTTTGCTACTTTGAAGTTTGATGAGTCTATTTTATATATATTTTTATTCCCCGTTCCACGGTCATATGTGTGTTTATTTGAGCTATGCAGAGCTATTTTTATTACTATTATATGTTTTCTAGTTTTTTTTGTAAAGTTGGGTATTAATTTGTAAGGATTTGTAGAATTATGATAATTCTTGAGCTTATCAAGCCACTACGAAAATATTGGAGTTTGATTGTATTTTATGACCGTATGTTATAAGCCCAAGGCCGAGCTAGATAAAGTTGGTCCGGTGATTAAGGGCTCGATTAAGTGAAGAAATCATGGAGTAACAATAGATCATCCATTTGAAGACAAGAGACCAAAGTTGTATTATAGGCCTAAGGGAAAAACAAGGCCCACGATCGAATCTGTTGAGCTTGAAAAAGCGGGCAGCCCAATGCCCGATAAGGCGGAAAGACATTACCCTTGATTACGCTAATTTGATGTCGATTGATGGGGAATTATAAATACCCAATTAGTGGGTTGTTAGCCTTGTTACGGGGATTACATAAGCTTTTCTTTAGTTTTAGTTTAAGTGGGATTGGATAGTTTATTGTTTGGAGTTGACTTTAGTTTATTTTAGTATTTAGTATCTACTCCCTCTATCCCTATTTTTTTGCCCCAGTTGAAATCATGGATAATTGATTGTTGTCGTTCATCCCAGAATGTGCCCTAGGCTTTTATTTTATTGATTTTCTCTTAGTCTTATTTGCTTAGTTTAATTAGTTCCCTTAGATTAATTCACATTAAATCATACTCGTTTCTTGATAATTTAAATTATAATAATTTATTAGAAATAAAAGAACATTGTTTCTCTATGGAATCAATCCTAATTCCCTATCTATTTTAGTTAGAGGCCGTTTGGTTCGCGGTAATAATCAAAGGGAATGGGATTCCATGGGAATCATTCCCTTTATTGTTGTTTTTTTTTTTTTTGCATTTCTATCATTCCCTTTCCCCTATGATTACCCAAAAAAGCTTCTACTCCCATTCCCCACCCCCTAGCCTTTCCCATTCCCTTTCCCCAACCACCACCGTACCCACATCAGCCACCCTCACCCAGGCCACTTCTCGCCGGAACTTCGTTGCCCCTCACCGGAATCTCGCCGCCATCCCCCGACCCTCACTGGAACCTCGTCGACCCTTCTTTCACCTGAAAATCATTCCCTTATCCACGCATAACCCTCCCCTCCACTTAGATCCATCGGCCGCCTCTCCCCCACCCCTCGCCGCACCACGGCCAGCCTTGTCATCACTCGCCACCTCTCCCCGCACCCCTCGCCGCAAAGTATAAGATGACAAACAAGAAATCAACAAATTCTGCAAGGACGCCATTGATGCAATCTAAATTGGAAAAGATTGGTGGATCTGAATTTAGTATGTGGACAATGGAGTATGTACCTGCTTATAAGCTTCAGATTGATGCTGATAGACTCACTAATCTGAAGTTTGAAGGATGGAAAAGGACTATGGGAAATTGTTGGGAAGTTTTCTTAACCCATTCACAAATGGTAAGGGGTGAGCTATGCAAGGGTGGGGGAAGGGTGGCGTAGGGCAGCGAATTGTGGGGGAGGTGCGGTGAGTGGTTTGGTGGATGGATGGTGGCTGGAAAAGGTGGAATTAGGTGGTGGTGTGGTGGTGGGATTTGTTTCCCTTTGTTATTAAACAAACAACATAGCAAATTTCAAGGGTTTTATTCCATTCTCCTCCATACCCTTTCCCTATTCCATTCCGATTCCACTTTGCGAACCAAACGACCCCTTAGTGGTTTTAAGAATTACTTTTGATTTGGTGATACGAATTTATCATGCCAATGCTTAATTCTCATCTCTGATTGTTTATTGATCCATTAAATTTGATTCCAAGAGCTGGTGACTTTAAACTGTTTGCAAGAGAAAAAGGAAGTGGACTTCCATTATGGACTTTTTCATGTTAGGGAAAATGGAGATTATGTCCCTAAAGTGAATTCTGTTGGCTTTAAACTTATCAAATTTCATTTATTTATTGGATTATTTTGTTTTATTTCTTAGGCTTGAAATGAACGCATTTGGTTTACCAACATTTGGGTTGGTCTTGGTGCTTGTGTTGTTGATGATGAAGATGTCAATAGTGTTGAGTTGTAAACTTATTTGACGGGTTGTAATACAAGGCGTCGTCATTCCCAAATTAATGGGTAGACTAAAATACAAAAGAAATTCTATCGAAATTTGTATTTGATCTTATTATTATATTATGATTTAATTTTTTGTCTTGCGCTATTATAATATACGAAGGGGTACAATTGATGGCAAAATATAATGCTGTTTTAATGTGGTATTTAAAAAAAAAATTGTCATTTGAATCACTCTTTAAAAGAGAAGCAACGCAAATAATTCATTTTCTCTTCCTCAAACCAGTCATATGCATCACTCGGTTATTAAAGAAGTGATGCAAATAACATGATTAATGTTTTTAAAAAGAGTCATTACGTCACTCGTTTAGGCAAATAACAGAGTATATGTTATTAACAAGAGTCATTTGCGTCACTAATTTAACAAACGACTGACGCAAATAACTCTTATTTGCGTCGCGCATTTGTAAAGGAGTGACGCAAATAAGTGTTATTTGTGTCGCCTTTATGAGAGACGCAGATGATTTTGCATCATTTACGTCGCAAGCTGTTGCGTCGCTCATTAAAGGGACGCAAATATACCCTAAATGAGTGACGCAAATGAATGTTTTTGTACTAGTGCATAACGGGTTACTAGTCATAAATGGTTCGATCTCAATGGGTTACGAGTCGTAAACAGTTCGATCTCAACAGGTTACAAGGTTGAAAACGATTTGGTCATAATGGGTTACGGGTAGGGGTGTTCAGATCCGGGTACCCGAAAATCCGGGTACCCGGATCTTCGGGTAGTTGATAAGTCGGCCCGTGTCCCGTCCCGCATATTTCGGGTACCCGAATTATCCGGGACGGGACACGGGTACCCGGATTCTATTTATTTATTTTTTTTATAAAAGTTTATACCTAAATCTGCTGTATTTTTTTAAGGAAAATCTGCACCTATATAATTCTACGGTTCTACCCAACCTTTTATAGTAACTTTTTAAACTTAGCCAAGCTTGAAAGTTGCAATCTTGCACATATATATCTGTAGTTGGCAGGTTTTTGTGAGTAGTCCTTCGAATCATACTGATATTTCGAATAACAAGTTAAAATTTTGACTATGAGTAACAGAGTAAGTACTAATTATCGATGTAAAAGAAAAAAAAATTGTCTTAGACCGTCTTGATAAGTTTGAGGATGGATCCACAAAGCTGCTTCAATGGAGGAACGAAACCACAACGCTGCTTCAATGAGGAACAAAAGAAACCACCAAAGCTGCTTCAATGGAGGAAAGACCAAGCCCTAGAGAGAGAGAATGAGGGAAGCAGGTGAAAGGTAACTGCGTTTTTTGGGAGTTTGCTTTATTGGAAGTTAGGTCTAAATGTCTAATAGTGTTAAAGTGGGTTGGACCTTAAATGGGGAAGCAGAAAACTCATACTTTAATTTTTTTTTATTTTTTTTTTTATTATTTTTTTAACGGGTATCCGGGTACCCGAAATTAGCAAAGCTTGTCCCATGTCCCGGCCCACGAAATTGTTATTTTACCGGGACGGGTACCCGACCCGAAAAAAAACAGAAAATATTGAAAATTTCCCGTTAGGTTTTTTGCGGGTCATCGGGAATTCGGGACGGGACAACCGGGTCGGATTTTTTTGAACACCCCTAGTTATGGGTTATAAATGGTTCGGTCACAATGGGTTACAAGTTGGACCGGTTTAGCAGGTTTAGCGGATTTTTGCCTGGTTTAAACGGTTTTCGATTTAAAATGGGTCGGGTTACTATCGGGTTCAGACGTAATCGGTTCAGGTTGTTTTCAGTTTCGGGTTGTGACGATTTGGCTTGATAACGGGTCGGGTTAGTAACGGTTCGCACAAATTAGGTTCAGTTCATTTTCGGGTAAGGAAAAATTGGGTCAGTTTGATTTTCGGTTTCCAAAAAACGGGTTTTTAACGGTTCAGTTCCTTTTCGGATAGGTTCGAAACGGTCGGGTTTAACGGTTCGGGTCAGAAACTGACAACTCTAAATATAAGTGATCTTTCAACCAATTGCATGTTTGAGGTGTAAAACCAAATAAGGTTTGACCAAGTAAAAAAGATTAGCAATTCATAATCATGAGGGTTTGGGATCTCATTATGGGACACTTTGTGGGGATCTCTTTTGGCCTTCCCCTTCCCATCCCTTCACTCTAAAAAAATCTAGCCAACTAAATTGAGCAAAGATGACCCATGAAAGGTTTCGATTCGATAGTACGTCACTATGTTGTGTAATGTGTCGTTTACATAAAGCAAATCGGTTCAAGATAAAATAAATTTGATGGACTAGGTTAAGCTAGGTTTCAAGATGGGTCGGATTATTTGCTTAAATAACTAAGTACAAGCTAAGTAATGAAAGTAATTGATTTCCTTTGCCACTTTATGGACAATGAATGAACAATACTCCGTACTAAATGCATTCTTTTTTTTACTTTTCCAAAGAATTTTTCCTTGACATTTTTAAGGAAAATGAAATAGAATAATTTCAATTTTACTTGATCTTCATAAAACAATTAACTTAACCTTTGATTATTTCAAAATAAGCCTGTTGTTGACATGGATCTTTTTTTAATGATCCCTGACCAATTAGTAACTAACTTTCTTAGGTTGTTTTCCACGTGTCGACTCTTTATAAATTTATTTTATTTTTTTATTAAATATTTATTTTAAAAAAAATATCCCTTCAACCCCATCCCGGCAGCCCCACCCCTAATCCCTTCCCAAGGCTCTAAAATACACAACTGTGAAAAGACGAACGACAGCCAATTCGAACCCTTGCTCTCAACTCCGTCTCATTGCTGCCGGCACCATCGTTGCTGTCAATTCTTTAGTAATTCTCTTTCTTCTTCTCTATCATTGAGCATATTCTTTCATTTTTGATAGTTTGACTCAATTGTGTTTGACTAATGATTTATGAACAACAAACAACAGTATAATTATCAAATTAAATATGTAGCAGCAACTCGTGTTATGAAAGTGTATGATTTATAAAATTTTATCAGCTACAGCAATTTAGGTTATGTTGATTTTTTCTTTTAATTGATTATTGTTCAAGGTAGTGTATAATTGAGGAACCCTTGTATAGTCGACGAGCATTGATGGTGGATTCTTGCTTGGAATGTTGAGTATCGTAGAAAATATGGTGGGCGATGAGGATAATTGGTGATATGATGATGGTGGTGATCGGTGTTTATGAGATGATGATGAAAAGGTGGAGAAAGCAGCAAAATCCCAAAAAAAAAAAAAACAAAAAATTTGGGTTGAACAAAAAAAAAAATTGATAGTTTAGGTGGCAAGGGGTTTAGGGGGTGGTGGGGGTTATGGTGATCAAAAGCGATCTTTCTTTTTTGAAAGATCGAGTAAATGTGAGCTTATTTTTTTCTATTTTTTCTATTTTAAATTCAAAACAATAATATTAAGAGTAATAAGAAAAATTCAATGTCTACTGCGACCACTGGGTGGGTTCCAATAGCCCAGTGTCCACTAACTGATCTTGTCCCATCGAGTTGATGAGTGTTCGATTCATGCTTTATATGATTATTATCTTTATCAATTACCCAATTTGTTCCATAATAATTGGTATAAAAGACACAATTGAGCCTATCTCTAACATTATTATTTTACCTTTTAAGTATATCTCTAATCATATATTTGTAAAAATTACCCAATTCGTTCCATAATAATTGGTATAAGTTGACTTTTTTCATTATTCTCTACTAACTTTCACTATAGGTTTTAGTTTTGTATGAAATCAATTAATTAATTATTATCATGTAAAATTTCTTTGGATAGTCAGCATTAATACGAAGCTTCGATTCTTGATAAAAACTTTGTAATAATTTTTAATTATGTTAAATTACTTATATTATTGGTTAAGCTCGTGAATTAACATGTATGTCAAATTTAATTGTGTCTGTTATGATAAGATAAAGAGAGTATTATACAACAAGTTGATACCACAAAAATACATATTGACATCAATCTAATAAGACATCAAATGACTACATACGTACATTTCCCTTACATAAGGATAATGGACATAATCAAAATCGAGATTAAGAATATATATAAAATGCCAAAACAAAATATATTTAGAGCATCATAAAACGGAAGTACTACAAATCACAAAAGGTTCATATGACAATTATTACTGTATCGATACAAAGCATTAAGATGAAGAAGACATGTCTTCAAAGAGATTTTCAAAGAGAGTATCATCCATTGTTATACTCTCTATGTCCGGAATTGGACCCGGAATCATGATTTGGGTTACCCAGGGACGAGGATTTGATTCCTCAGTTTCAACTTCCTCAATTTCAACTTCGCTTGGTTCCTCATCTTTTGCTACGTACTTGGAAATCAATTTTGTATTCATGACCATGTTCCTTTTGGACCTCTTTCTTCTTGGGACCAGACCTTGAGGGAATAAGTCATTGACATTTCCATCATTTTTGACTGGAGATCTTTTTGCAGGTCTTCCAGTTTTGCGAGTATTTTTGTAAACCATGATGCTCTGATAGTAATTTCAACTTACATACAAAAAAAACAAAAAAATTACGTGAGTTACTAGACTCAAGAAGTCTCCGCCGCCACAAATCTAATAAATATTAAATAAAGATTTAGTTAACTTAAAATCGGATCGCAACAAATAAATACTGCAAAGAGAAAATATCACGTGTGTAATACATTCAAGGTAAGTCAGTACCAACCACACGTGACCAAATCTGTGCTACGTTTATTGATGCAAATGAATTGGGAGCCAAAATGTATATGAGAAATGTGGAGACTTAAAAACTATATAGCTGATAGTATGTGATCCAAGATCAAGAAGCCCACTTAGAACCTCCATGGATCAAGAACCAGTTGCTCTAGTCTTGGAGTCTTTTGGGTTTTATCCATTTTCAAACAAGGTCGAAATTCTATGTTGCATTTTATGGGTGGATTGAAGATTGGAAAACGGTTGGCATAGATCACACTTTGGCCCATTTCACTACTATTTTGGGCGTGTGATTCTTGTTCCATTTACTTATTATTGTTAGCTTAAGTTTGTAACTTTTCTTTACTGAAAAATAATGTCAAGAGTTAAGCTCTTTGGCCAGTTGTAATAGGAAGAGTTTAGCTCTTCATCATTAGGCTTAATTATAGCATTTAAAGTTAGCTTGAATCAAGGAAAAACCGTTGGCTTTTGGTTCATGAACCTGGACGGTTTATCCTTGTCTTTTGGTGTGCTAATTTGCTGCTCCTTTCCACTATAAAAGGGAGAGCAAACCAGAAATAAAATCAGATCTTGAGTTATACTAAAAAAAAAACCGTGAGGTTGCTTAAGCATTCTTCTTTGTGTTTGTCCAAAGTTTGAGTGTTGTTCCTTGTTGCTTTGAGTTAGTTCTTGAGTGACAAGATTAAGGAGAGATTGAGTGTGTCTTGTCTCTAGCCTAAGATCCCAGAACTTTGAATGTGTTCTTGAGTTTTGGTCTAACTATCTTGTTTCGTGTAACTTGTGAGTGTTCTTGTTCTCTTGAGTTTAGAATCATCATCCATCTCTTTGGAGGGTGTTTTTAGACTTACATCAGTATGTGGTACTTTTATTTATTTATTTTATTTATTTTTATCTAAATCTGATAAGTTAGATGTACATTAGGATATATATTAGATAGGACCAAATCATTTTAGGAACAAAATCAATGTAGGAAAATGAAAATGTGGATCAAACGCGTAACACTAAACTAAACATGAGTATATTCCTCCGAATTAACCAAGATTAAGATAAAATCCTACTTGATATTAACCATGATATTGATACCATCCAATTGATCCAATACGAACAAAAATTCAGAATTCATGTTGTTTAAATACATTTACATAAAATTAAGTCCAACATAAAAAAATGTATGTTGATTTTTTGATACATTATTACATACGATCCACAAATATATATCTGTAAATTGTAATCCTTTTTTGTTTTTCTTTTTTTTTTGAGAACTGTAAATTGTAATCCTTTAATAGTTCATATTCTAAAATTTTAGAGCATTAATTAATTATCGGATTAAATAATTGTATTTTACCACCCTTCAAAACACCCTATTTTGATTTAACCATCCGTTTTTTTTTTAATTTTATTTTATTATATTTAACCACCCACAAAAAGTCAAATTTAACCACCTCTTTTTTGTTTATCGGCCAAGCTATTTTTTTTTTAATTTTTTTTAGAGAGATGATTTAAATTGTTTTTACATTGACAGCTAATTGAATACAATTTGATAAGATGATTTTTTTTATTAAAAGAAAATCATGTTTTGTATGAGTGCTTTGTACAACATTTATCTGTAAATTGTTTACCCTTTAATTTGTATTGTTAAAAATCCAATCAAATTGGTTTTAATTTTTCTTTTAAAAATGGCACATAAAATTTTTAAAAAAGCACAAATATTCTTCTATTGAAAGTAAATTATGGCACAAAGACAACATGAAAAACGAATAAAAGCATAAAAATAAAAACATAAACATAATAGTAAAATTAAAGCATATAATTTTTAAAAGCATGATACATTATTGTTTTACTCGGTTACATGCACATCTACATATATATAATCAGGTGTAGCTTATCGATTGTTAAAATATATACTGAGACAAATTCAAACGATCCCAAATGAATTAATTTTATCTTATACATGTATGTATATGAATTTCAAATGACCAAAAGTAAAGTTTGTGAATTGTTTCAACTAAACGTGAAGGAGTAAAGAACTAAAAAACGAAAACGGTACTATTTGATAAAAACGAAACACTATATAATTCATTGAATAAATTAGAAAGCACTTACTTAAGAATAATCTCCTTTGACTTCTCTTCGAACCTGTGAAATAAAAGTATTAAAACTGAGGTCATATAAACTTTGATACTTGAGGAGAGAGAAATGATAGGGTTTTTGTATTTGTCTATGATATAAGTCACAACATTAATTAGTAAACGGTACCCACCTTTAATTAATTAATCATTCTTCTCTATACTTCCCTACCTAGCTCTAATAAAAAATGAAAAAACATCTGGATGTAAATAAATTATTTTGGACTCAAGAAATTGTACTTGTAATATTTGCTATAGTTTTCTCATTTGTCTACAATAATTGTTTTCTTGATTCTCTCTTATACTAATTCCTATGTGATATTTATTAACTCTACTTGTACTAAGGTCCTATTATCTTCACCTTATCTTATTTACACTTATGATTTTTTTTTATTTTTTATTTTTTGGAAACAATACGGTTATGACTTTTACTGATTTAAAATTATTTTACCGATTTAAAATATTTTTTTAATGAAATAAACTTATATTTACTGAATTAAAATTATTTTTAAAAAATATATTTTTAACGTGAAAAGAACATAGCCTATGTATTTATTGAATCTCTTAGCTAGGAAGAAAATAATAATAATAAAATAAACGTTGTCTCAAACTCTCAATCGTTAAGCATCACTGGCATGTATCTTACGGTGAAAATAAGACATGACTCAACAATTATTTGGTGTAGCGAATCAAGACTTTGAATGAAAACAAAGGAAATAAATCTTCATTGTATTAATAGCAAACATTTTATTTCCTTTTGTCTTCTATATAATTCATTGAAATATAATAAATTTTATCTAATATATTTAATGTAATTAAATACTCCGTAAAAGTTATATTGGGCTACAATAATTTTTTTTGACAAATTAGACCTTGTTCTTTTTATTCAATGGAGCTGAGTTGAACTGAAATGATGAACATAATTTAATAATAGTAGTAATAATAATAGAAAAAATTGTCAAAAATAATATTAACTTTGAGTGGTCCGTCGAAAACAAGTCAATCTTTTAATTATTTATAAATAATACAAACTTTGAGGGGTATCCGCTTTACACAAGTTAACACCGGTTAGTTACCTGGTAAACAGGTTATATGGACACGTGACATTGTTTTATTGGTTTGTCAATTTAATTATTATTTTATAAAAATTTATTTAATTTTTTAAATTTTTATAGATACAAATAATATTAATTTTATTATTATTATTATTATTATTATTATTATTATTATTATTATTATTATTATATCTCAAAAACAGACAAAGTCATACAACCTACAATAAATTATTGGGAAGAGAGATACAATCTGGGCCCCCACTCTTCTAGCTATAGCGAAACCTACCCTTAGTGAAGATATGAGCTGCACCACGAGCCTCAATGTCTTGCGTTAATAAAAAACCCACTCACTAGTCACACCCTTCCCCTCCTTGCTAGCAGCCGTTCCCCCTTTTCTGACGCCCGACCTCCTTCCCGCCGGCGCTCCCTCCCTACCCTGTCGGCCGCCGTAGAACTTCTACTTGAATTCCACTCTCTCCCTTTTCCGCAACCCCCTTTTGCAACCTCTCACCCCGCCCCTTTCACAATATATTTCTTCGTCTCCGATTGTTAAATCTCTGGTGAAGTTGACGGCGACGAATACGTTCAAAGACGAATTGATGTAAGTTTCAAAATTTTTGGATCTTTTTTATTTTTTAGTGATTTTCGTACTGTTGCATTGATTGATTTTTGGTTTAATTTTTTATTTTTTTGGGGATTTTTTTCAGGCAGTTCTTCCTGGGCTTTGGAGGTCGATCAGGATTAGGGATGGGTGGGTTGGTCCGTCACTGGAAAGGGTAGGGGGTCTGGGTCAGGGTCCCTGGTTTGTGTATGGGCGAATTCGGAGGGTTGAAGTGCGATAATGAGCGGTGGTTGCGGGTGTCTGGTTGGGGTAAAGGTGGAGATGGTGGTAGGCTGGTAGCACTTGGGTGAAGGTGGTGGGAAAGGAAGGAAAGGGATGGAGTTGTCAAGATGGGGTTGCCGGCGAGGGAGGGCTGCGAGTTAGTCGATCACCGAGGTTGGGTGCTACTGGTAGGGATGGAATGGTTTTTTTTAAAAGTTTTAAGTATGATCTAATTAGGAGTTAATTAAACTGTTAAACAAGTTTATAAGAAAAAACAAAAAAAATTAACCGGCCAAATAAGTTGTAGGTAAAATAATTTGTTTAAAGCGGATACCCCTCAAAATTTGTATTATTCAGAAATAATTAAAATATTGACTTGTTTTTGGCGGATCGTTGAAAATTTGTATAATTTTTGACAATTTTTCCATAATAATATTAACAATATTATTATTGCCCTAAACTCAATCTTCTATACTATATATTAAAAAGCGTTTATAAAAACTTATGTGCCACGTGGCACTCTCCTACACTAAACTCATCATATTACACTACAAAAAAATGTCCATATAGAAACAGAATTCTGGGGACGAAATTCAATCCGTTTCTAAATTAGAGCCGAAATTAAAAAATCCGTCTCTAAATTAATTTATAAACGGAATTAAAAATCCATTTCTAAATTAGAGACGGAATTAAAAAAATTCGTCTCTAAATTAGAACGGAATTGAAATTCTGTCTCTAAATTAGAACGGAATTGAAAATTCGTCTCTAAATTAGAAACGGATTTTTTTCAGTTGCTAAATTTAGAGACGATTTTTTTTTTCTGTTGCTATATTAGAGACAATTTTTTTTTTTTTTTTTTTTTTTTTTTTTTGTGTTGCTGATATGAGCGACGGATATTTAATTCCTATCTCTAAATTCGAAACTAATTATGTAGAATATTACTTTAGAAACAAATTATGTAACTAAAATCCGTCTCTAAACTAGAAACAAATTTTCAAATCCGTCTCTAAACTAGAGACGGATTTGAAAATTCGTTTCTAAACTAGAGATGGATTTTAAATTCCGTCTCTAATATTTCTTTCACTTATTATCAATTATGTGCGTAGAAGTAAACAAATAATATTTGGTATACTTGGTAAGAGTTTCACTATGTGACTTTGAGGTCACGGGTTTGACTCCTAACTATTCTTGAGATTGGGGATTCAAGGAGCCTTACATGCAAAGCCGAGTTGGGAAAACCTGAGTGAGGTCGAACCGAATAGCATCTACTCTTAGACACAAAATAATTTTTTCCATTGCTAAATTTAGAGATGGATATTTTTTTTCCGTTGTTGATATGAGCGACGGATTTTTTTTTTTTCCGTTGCTAAATTTAGAGACGGATTTTTTCTTTCTGTTGCTAATACCAGCGACTGATAAAAATAATCCATTGCTAAAACTAGCGATGGAAATAAAAATCCATTGCTAAAACCAGCGACAGAAATAAAAATCTTGTTGCTAAGTTCAGCAACAGAAAACAAAGACAACGTCGCTAGTCTCATTTAGCGACAACAATTTTGCCAACGGATTAATTCTGTTTCAAAATCTATCGCTACCTATATTTAGCGACAAAAAAGTACAATCTAGCAACGAATTTGATCTGTTGCTAAATATCTATTTTTTTGTAGTGTCATATTTCAACTGATAAAGTCTAAAATCCAAAATGCTTATCATAAGATTTGAACTCAAGACTACCAAAATGTGAATTGAAAGCATTACCATCTCAACTATTAATTAATATTATTATTTTAATATTCAACCCATAAATATATATACGTTTATTTATGTATTGGATAGCATTTGATTACTCATTGAGATAATTTTATTCAATGAAAAACAATTCTATTATTTGCTAATACTCATTGAGATAACAAATGCAAGACATATAAATTATTGTAATAAGATAACTTTAGTTGTTGTTTAATTATTTTAATAAATTATGTCTTTGTTTTCAATATATCAATATAAAATATAGCGTGTTCATCAATAGTTAATCAACAGTTGTTGAAGGAATCATAACATATCATACACATAAAACCGCATCAAAGATAAGGATTAGAGGAAAATATACTCAAAACCATACAATTCACAAGTATTCAAACTAAAGCAAAAATCACGCAAAACCATATATTTTATGAAGAAAAAAAATACCATAGATAAATAGGGGAAAAAAAAAACCAAATGATAGATGAATCTGCTTATCCAATTAAAAATATTCAAATAAACAATATGGGCATTGCCCGGGACAGACACTAGCTCTACAACTAAATCCCGATTTCTCCTATAAATCATTACCCTAAAGTCTTTAATTTCTCTTCGTCACTTGATTTTTACTAAACTTAAATTATTTTTGTTGCAAAGAAATTAGCTTACTAATTTTTATTTTTTTTGTTAAACTTAGTTATTTTTATTAATCTTAAATTATTCTAGCTAATCATTAAAACTTATATTTATCGATTCACTATTGTATTTGGTCTTTGAACTTACTTATTTTTACTAATTAAAACTTATTTTTACTAAAATTAAATTATTTTGACTTAACTAAAATTATTGTTATCTAAACTAAATATATTTTTATTGAATTATTGTACATAAGGTGATGAGAATCGAACCTAACTAAAGCCACATTTTTTTGATAGGGCCCTTCATCCACTAATTTATTTTTTAAAGTCACTTTTCTACATAAAATAAAGAATAAATAAAAAGCCACTCCTTTAAGGCTATGTTCTATTTACTAATTTTCGGTCGGTAAAAATATGGCCATCTTTACTTCACCTAAATTTTAATAAATTGATATTAAATTATTTTTGACGAACTTAAATTATTTTTATATAACTTAAATTATAATTATTATTTAAAATTTATTTTACTAATTCTCTATTCCCTCCTTTTTTCGTAAATGAAACGAATCTCCTATGCACGTATGCCAATAATGCAAAAACTTTGACCAATAATATCTTAATTAGCAATAAGTATACTTGTATATACATTGAGATGGTTCCAACAAGTGTCCACAACTCCACAAGATTATCTATTTTTTTTTCTTATGCATTGATCACTAACATTAGTCAAAGTGGATTAGGTGAATAATGTAAAAAGTCAAAATATTTCACATAAAAAACCGGAGGGAGTATTATATTTGTTCTATGAAGTTACCAATTTTTTCCAATTAAAACTTTTTTTTACAGAATTTAAATTATTTTTAATGAATATTATTTAAATAACCTGAAGAAAACCGACTTTAGTGAATTTCAGTAAAAATAATCCAAATCTTCCATGCTTCCATTGCAAATTCGTCACAAGATATCCAACATTCTCTCTAAATGTACTGTAAGTTAGTTTTGGCGTTATTTTGAGAGTCAAGATCATTTTTTACTACCTTCATTTCATATTTTTTGCAACTTTAAGTATTATTTTTGAGATATAAAATATTTCAAAGTTGCAAAAAATATGAAACAGAGGTAGTAAATTTAATTTGGCCCTCTAGCTAGGTACTACAGAGTAGTATATATAACTTCAGATGGAGGGAATGTTAAGTTGCGGATCTCATCACAAGCTTCCAGAATGTTGTGCTAATTTTAGCATTTGACTGATATCCCTCCATCGCCTCCCACAAACATTGTAAGGGAAATTATAGCCTTATGAACCCTCGCCTCTTACTGATGCATGGCTTCGAAATTATAGAAGACATGGCATTAGAGGGGCATTGCGGTTGAGCATCGGTTACCTCATTGCAGTTGGTACTCATTTGTTGGACAAAGAATTCCAGAGGCTCTAGATCGAGATAAAGCTCTACTGTAAGGTTGCATTGTTAGCCATGATTAACAAAAAGGATTCGAGCTTGTGCGTACTTGTTATGTGATGTTATTGTGTGTGTTGCTTGGAGTACTTAAGTGTGTGCGTCTCGTCCAAAAAAAACATTAATCCAAAATAATTTCTGACTGAAATTTACATAGTACACCAGGGTGTACCATAAGCATGGTGCACCCGGATGAAAATAGCAGCACAAAATTAGTTATGTGAAATATACGCGCTCCTTAATTTAAGGAGTTTGCTGGTATTTGTCATATTTATCATATCCAAATTTATAATCCTCCATATTTCAGTAAATAGAATTTTTTAAAAGAAATAATCAGAAATTTTAGAGAGAGAGAAATAGAATTTTGGCAAGAGAAATAGAATAATGGTTGTTCATTAAGAATTTCATCATGATTCTGATCGTTGTTATGTTGATGGTTATGGAAATGGTGTGATTGAGAATAAAGGTGAATTTGAGGATATGTTAAACAAAGGAGAAGGTAATGTGGATGAAATTTCATATTTAATAATTTTCATCATTAATTATGTTATTTTATATTTTAATAAGAATATTTTGCATTATTATTGCAAATTCATTGTTTATTTTTAATTTCGACATTAGATGAATTTGTATATATATTGATCCATTCAAAAAAAAAAAAAGAATTCGTATATTGAATTTGAGAACAATGTGTCAAAGGTTGAAGATGATGCTCTTTAGATTGTGATGAATGCTCTTTAATCATTTCTTTGATCCATACTCAATTTTTTTTTGTTGCAAGAATATGTTCTTTAAGTATGATCAATATATTCTTTGGGTCGTAACTATATGTTCTCTACCTTACAAACTATGTTATTTAAGATATGTAGAATAAAATTGTTTATGTCCGCTTGTTTTAATACTTATATTCATTTGGGTATTTATGTTTTATCCTTTATGTTCCTTTGTTTGATCTCTTATGTTTTACATTTTTGTTCTTTTTCTTAATCTTGTATGAATGTATGTGCTTTAACACCGGTGTTCTTTGAATTTTTCTCTTATGTTCTTTGAATTTGACTAGACCCTTATTTTTTTAAGGCATTGAGCGAGTGACACACAATTTCTATTCTATCAAATGTCATATTTAAAATAAGTGTTACCGTCATTTGTTATTATTATAAAATAAATTTTAAATATCATTTAATTTATCAATACTATATTTTTTTAATATGAATTACCATTTACTAATTGTGTATTTTTTTGGTTGAAATCAGGATCATGAAGGTTGATGGACGATGATGATATTCTTTTGGACCTCCACTATTGATGATCTATTTTTGGATCAAGAACATCCATGATATTAATTAATTAATAAAAAACATGATAATATTATGCAATGAACATTAAGTGAAATCATCCAGCTTGACTCAAAGACAAAATTCAAAGAACATTTCATAATAAACAATAAACACTATTTGACAATAAAAGTACATTACAATTAAAATTGAAGAACATGGATATTTAAAAAAATTTATCAAAAGATCTAATAATGATCATGAGTTAATAATTAATACTTCGTAGTATATTATATGACAAACAAATACAAAGTACATTATGTTTTCTGATAAAGAACATATTAATCATATAAAAAAACATGATAAGAAATACACATGACCATCATTAAAACGAAAATATGAACGATTTTTAAGGGGGTTCTTTTTTTAATATTTAAATTGAAATAAAATATTTTATAACCTGAAATTTTGAAAATTAAAATGAATTTTTGAATTTTGAAAATCTTGAAAATAATTTTAAAGAAAGAAAAAAATAATCTGGAAAATGATTTTTTGGTAAAGCTAGTGAATAGTTTGTTATTAATAGTTATCTTTTATCAAAAAAGATGCTTTGAGAAATTTGAGGTACATTACAAATGAGTGTTGTGTTCTTTCTATCATCCATGTTCTTTACTCTTAACTACAATGTACTTTCCGCAATATTTTTTTTTTACCAGGTGTACCATGCTCATGGTACACCCAGGTATACAGATAAAGAAACCTATAGATTCGATCTTACTTTCCTAATTATTATAGTTTCTTGTTATTAGTAGTAGACTTTAGGATTATTTTTTAATAGGTGAAATGAATTTAGCCTATTAATATTTCCAAAAATTCATATCAAGCCCTTCTATCACTGATAATGAAGTTATATTACTCATTCCCTAGGGTTGTTGTGTTTAATTTATCAATAACACAACAAAATTGTTGCATCCAAGCAAAATGATCACAAGAGTGTCAACCATGTTTTAAAGAGGAGGAAGGGAAGGGAAAAGAAAGGGAGGGGGAGGTGAGCTCCATTTTCCCCTCCTAATCTCTCCAATTTTGGAGGGATTATGCTTATTAAAGAGAGGGAGAAAATGGATCCCTCCCTCTCCTTCCCCTTGCTTCCCACAATCCTTTACACAAACAAAAGAGTTTGTCCCCCTCCCTTTATCTTCCCTTCTTTTCCTTCCATTTTCTTCTATTAAGACAAAGTGTTAAAGTCATATATATTATTTTGGACTAAATTAATCTAAACTGAACAGTAATGAACTTAACTGAACTAAACTATATTACTGATAAGGGAGAAATAGTCAAAATATGTGTTTTCTTGAAGATTCATGGAGTTTTTTTAGAGCCTAATACATCCTATATTTTTTTTTATTAATTATTATAATTTTCCCTACGGATTTTTAATTACCTTTCACATGAAGGGGTTTTTTTTTCTATTTTTGGGCTCAAAGGGTCGTTGTAGTAGCACAAATTCTTAAATGTGGTTGGCCACACTGTGTGGCCAGCTATAATGGGGGTTACTTTGTTAGTGTTATAAGGGTTACTCGATAAGTGTTATAGGGGTTACTCAATCAGTATTATAGGGGTTACTCGGTCAATATTATAGGGGTTACTCTATTTTTTTTGCAACCGGACACATGGTGTGGCCAGTCGCACACAAGACGGACTGATTTAGTTATCGTGAAATATATTTTTTTTAATTTATTTATAATATGATAAAATTAATTAGTAATTGGTTACAACTTACAAATTTGATTAGGAGATAAATTAAGATTAGAATTCTTAGTTCTCTATCTTATCTTAGGATATGATTATTAATTTCCTATCTTATCTTTGTACTATTTTCACTTTATAAATATATAGGTGAATATCAATAATGGTTTTTGGAGAGAGAGATAATGATAAAAATTTAGTTTGATGAGCTTTGCTATCATAGGTTTAAGGAGTTAAACTAATTCAAACACAAAACTACGACTTTTATGCATCTTGTTGACTGTGATTAACAAGAAACCCTCAATTCCTGCAAAAGTTGGGATTATCCTTTTAATTTTCATGTAATTTCCTTAATTCTTACTAAATTCATTCTGAAAATTCAATGTTATTATAGCTTGCAATTCTTGTGAGTTTTGAGCTAGAGATCCACATCAACTAAACTGAAAATGAAGCTGGATTGAAATTGAACTGATCTAATCATATTTGAACTAAACCGGCTGGGAACTAAAATGAAATAATTTAAATAATTCCATTTTTTTCTAATGTTATAATAAACTTAACCAATAATTATATTTGAACTGAAACGAAATTTTTAAAATTAAGTCCAAAAGAGCATGACCTAAGACCCACGCACTACAAGAAAATAACCTATTTCCGACGGATAGATTCCGACGGACACGGAATTCTATCGGAAAATCGAAAATTCTAACGGAATTATATTCCGTCAGATATTTCCCACAAATTCAACAGTTCCGTCGGAAATCCGTCGCAAATTACCGACGGAATAAAAATCTGTCGGAATATATATATATACATTCCGACTGATTTTTACGTCGTAAATTATTATTTCCGACGGATTTTTCCGTTGTAAATTATTATTTCCGTCGGAATCTTATTTAAAAGAAAAAAAAAACAAAACAATACTCTTTAAAACCACAAACCCTAATGCAGCAGCTCCCAGCCCCCCTTTCACTTTCCGCCTCTTTCTTTCTGTCTTTCCCCTTTTTCTTTCTCTCTCCTTATATCCTTCTCTTTCCCTTCTTCTAGCTCTTCTGCATCTTCTCCTTCTCTCATCTTTCTAACCACCGGAACAACAACTACCAACACTGCATGTTTCTTCTCGTCTCTTCCTTTTCACCTGTTATTTCCCCTCTTTCTCTTCCTCCTATCTCAAACCATGACTGATGACGCCGCAACAACAACAATAAGAACCACCAACGTCGATGGAAACACCGACATCAACAACAACCACTAGCGTTAAGATGAACAACACCAACACCGCACAACAACGGCGCAACAAAAGCCACCGTCGCAACAACACTACCGTATTGTAGATCTTGTTTTAATTTAGGTTAGATTGTAGATCTACCTTTTTTTTTCCTTTTAAATTTTGATTTTAGTTAATTATTGATGTCATTGTAATGTTAATGTATAAATTTTGTTAAATAATTGTATATTTATATATTTCTTTGAATTGTTTTGGATAATTTTCGTTTATTTTTGTTTGCTGCGGTTTTGGTTTTGGTTGGGGTGGTTTCGATTATGGGTTACGGGTTTTGGTGGTGGATTTGGATGGTGGTGGGGGGTTTTGATAGTGATGGGGTAAATTTAGGCAGCGGTGGTAGATGAATTGCGGTGTTGGTGGGGTGAATTTTGATGGTGGCTTAGGAGCGGAGGGGGTACCGTTTAGGGTGGGGCTGTGTTTTTTTTTTGTTTTTTTTATTGACTTTTGACTTTTCCGACGGAAATTCCGTCGGAAATTTCCGGCGGACAGTATCCGTCGGAAATTCCGTCGGAAGACGGGTTTTCGACGAAAATTCCGTCGAAAAATGTCATTTTTTCTACAAATTCTTTTGCAACAACTGTTTCCGACAGAATTCCGTCGGAAACCCGTTTTCCAACAGGAAACAGGGTGTTTTCGACGTAAAATTTCCATCGGAAATAGCCTATTTTCTAGTAGTGCATGCTAAGATGTATGTGGTACCTCGTTATGGCCTTATGGGCTCCAATGGGGCATAGTGGGGCTTGATTGGGCCAAAACTACTTTAGAGTTTAGCAACTCCACAATAGACATGTCACTCACACACCTAGGTACCTTATACTGAATGATAGATGCTCGTCTTGATATTGCATAGTCCATCAAATCCTCAAATGTTCCATTCTTTTCCACTCGAATATCTAATGGCCCGGCTGACAGGTGTTCAGCCCGACTTCGTCAATATACCGAGTTAAGGGCCTCCTCAATGGCTAAAGAGCACTGGCCCAATACCTCATGATCTGGCTCAGTTGCGGTGTCGTTAGTTAAAAGCTCCAAATACATGACATAGTGTCCTGGTATAGATTTGACATTTGCATAGCTTGTGTACTCAACAACTCTTGCATTGAAGGTTTTGAGTAGAGTTGATGCGCTCTCAATTGCATTTTGCAACTCGAATTCATCTGTATTATCTATATCCATATTGAGTAGAACGTTCTTTCTGCTAACGAACTTAACTTGTGGAGTTGAATTTTGAAATCCTGTCATGTATAACACATCCCCGACTTTGTACCTATACATTTGGAAGTAATAAATATAGAAATGTCGTAAAACAAAATGTTGAGAAAGAAAAAATAACACACACTTTGTCAAAAGACTACCACTTGTACATTGTTAGCCAAGAGTATTAAGATAAATTACCTATACAATCCTGATTGTGTGGTGACTACAATCTCATACTCCTTTCCGACCTCCACATTAGCAAAGTCCACAATCCGATGAGTTGAGTTGTCGTCGAGTGGGATACACTCAAAATACGTCATGTTAGGCATAATCGTGTAGGAGACCTCCGAAGGGGCAAACATTGGATTAAAATTAGGTCCAAACAAGCACTCTTGAGGACACATACTTGTTAATTACCTTATGTAGCCCACCGCTATAATAGTCCAACATAGGTATATATTGAGCCATTGCACCCGTCACAATCACATCCAAGTACTTTGTATTGGGCCAAATCCTCCTAATTATCCCCTCCCAATTTTCACCTTCACATACATGGTTTATGAACTCTGAAAGCTCTGGGTCAGGCCTCATGATCTTATCCATGCAGGCCCGTAGGCCCAAATGAGTGATCGTTGAGCTTGAAGTACTGGTGTTGATGTCGTGACAAAGGTTGGAAAAGTGGACTTGGAGGAAACGGATGGCACGAAGAAGGCCAGATGCAAATATGGCTCTTATACATAGGACCTCATTGCGCTCATAAAGACCACATAACATTTGGGTGTACATGTACTGGAAGAGTCAGGGCAAAGTAGACCTGATCAAGTATGGCCCGACCCGATTTTGGGCAGAATTTTTTGGCCAGAAATCGGGTTGGGCCTGGCCCGGTCAAATTTTAATTGGGCGGGTTTGGAAATGTGTTTTTATGCATATTTAGTTGATTTCTTAGGCCTGATCCGAAAAGCCCGCACGACTTGACCATTTTGGGCGGGTTTGGGCACAAAAATTCTAGCCCGAAGCTTGGCCCGGTCCGAGAAGTGGGCATAATTTTTTAGCTTCGGCCCGACCCGCCCAATTATCACCTCTAGGGCAAAGTATAGCCTCATTAGGGCTAGTATAATTGTTGGGTCGATTTCTGAAGTGGCTACTATTGAAGAAGCTTGTGGTAAATGGACTAACCACTAGGCCTCCTGGAGTCTTCTTTTCTGTCTTGGTGAATAGAAAGTAGAGCCTTTTCCCTTTGCCTAATTCTGGTATGCATCTGTTGATGATACAAATTTAACAAAATAACAACTGTGGTTAGAGCTTCATTTATTTCACAAGCTAAAAAACGGAACGTAACTATAAGTATAATACGTCATTTATTTTAAGTTCTTTACACTTTGACATTTAACATTATTTACAATTTAACTCTGACAACATTTGAATTTTTTTAATTTTTAATAACATGTGATGTCTTATTACGATCATATCAAGATGTAGTTTTGAGATACAATTTTTTTTTACACATTTTACAAAAAAATGATATTAACTCATAAAAATTTTACAAGTGGCGAAAAATTAAAATGTAAGCAACTTAATCAAAACAACAGAGGTAACTGATTACTCCGTAAATATACAACTAAGTCCCAATATTGAGTAATGGCGATTATAGGAGATCAACTTACTCATTAATAAATGACATTTATAGGCTGTGAAGCAGCATCCTTGAATCCTTATCCTCAGCAGTTGTTGGAATCAATTTGCTTTTCCTGCTGAAGTTCCCGAGCTGCAATAATCTCAATTTAGAAAATGATAAATACATCCGTAAAGGGTTGTTGATAAGGTCATAAGGAGGTAACAATGGAAATATCAAGCATAATCAGGTAATCTGATCGAACCTTGATGTGTTTGTCCATATTCCAAAATTAATGCAGTCCCTCTATATTTTTGTAAGCTAGCCAAGTTCGGGAGAATTTTTAGTTTAATCATATGTCACAACTATAGTTGTGGATAGCATTAATAAGGGAAAATATGTAAACAAATATTTTTAGGGATGTAAATGTCTGCACACTATTCTTAATATTTAAAAAAAAAAAAAAAAAAGTAATTTACGTTAATGAGAACAAATAAGTAAATAAACATTTTAGAGGGTATAATAATTCAAACATTACTAATAAGAGTTATCTCAAACTTTTTACAAAGTAAGGAAATAATAAGTATATCAATTAGACTGTGGAATTTTGGACTTAGATCTGTCTTTGGATTGTAGGGTTGTTACTAGTCCTAGACCGAACCAATTCCAACCAGAAATTTTAAAAATTTAAGACTAAGAGACCAGACTAGTTTTTTGCTTGGACAGAACTGATAAAATCAGTCCAAGATCTGGATCAGACTGATTTCAATTGGATTTAAAATTTTCTCTATTATTTTAATTTTTTTTTTTTCAATATGCAAATAAGAGAAAAAATAAGCTTAAATAAAATGATTATTTATTGCATAAATTGAAAGTCTAACTTAAAATAACTTATAATATAAAAATGTTATAAAAGGCTAAAGTGAAACATTGTAGAAGTTTTATTTATAATTTTAAACTAAAATTGGTTCAATTCGACCCAAGATTTTATTTTAGGGTTTTGGACTAGGTTCAGTTTATTATCAAATCTTAACCGGTATATGAGCACCCATAGTGAATTAGTGATTGGTGGTTCTTTGATTTGCACCTTTAAGAAACACGGAGTATATAAATAAATCAAAGTACGTAAAATTAAAATCGATAGAAAATTACCTAATGCAAAGTTCAGTAATTGGTTGCGCACAAAGAATTGGTGAAGATCCCCATTAGCAATGGTTGGATATCCGGCTGAATATCCTCCTACGTCACCACTAGAACCTTGTTCTTAAACGTCTCAAGCCTAACACACCCGTTCATACCATGTCGTTTTAAGTACTCGGTGTCGGCGTTTTGGCTCAAAATCCTAGCCAAAACCTCCTTTTGTTGTTCCTCACACTTGCTCGTCACCTCCTCTATGAACTGCAACGTTAGCACCGCCACATTTTTATCTCTCCTCGCCATTGGCGTCGATCTATCGTAATAAAAAGAGTGTTGCTGTTGCAAGATGTAAGATGTATAAGAGAGTGCAATAATACTGCAGGCAGCTTGTGGTAGTAGCTTATTAATATTGGAGCTCTTGTTTGCATTAGAGTGATAGTAGAGAAATACTTAGTTAATGGCAAAAGAACGGCATGGTCACGTTAGAAGTTACGTAGATAATGCTCCACTTATGTATAAACAACAACGCAATAATGATTAAGGTTGTTGATTAACCTTAGTTGACTTAATGTGTTGTTTATCAATGCGATGTGGGTTGGTTATTGAGATTCTAGGGACTTCTTTCTAATTATTCGAACTTTTTATTACATTTTGGGATTTTACGCAGTTATTAAGCTTTGAAAATAGGTACTATTAGAATGAAAGTATTTGCTTTGAGAGTAGGTAAGTATTTTGAAAAATAGAAATACTTCGTTATGATGTATGTAAATATTTTGGTACTCGGTACGAATGTATAATGGGTCCACCCTAAAAATCTTGGGCCTTAGTATTCTTTAAAATTTTGGGCTCTTCTGTTAATTATCTTTATCTAAAGGGGAAAAAAAAAAAGTTAATGTGTATTACTGCGGCATTATTTGATGCTACTTTTTAAATGCAATTATGCGCCATACAACCAGCTGTATCTAATAAAACACCATTTTAAAAGTGCAAATTTTGTAATAGTTATAAACATAAAAATCTATATTTGCTCATTTCTAATTTAATTAAATGGTTAAAAATAATGTTTGTTTGGAAAGTGAAAAACTTTATTTTGGTTAAAAGTATTGGATTTATTATTGTTTTTGGGTGATATAGAGATTTTAATTAAGCATGTCTGTATTTTAAATAAAGAGTAAACAAGATGAAGAGTTTAATTAGTGAAATTTTATATTTTAAATGTGCTCAACTTTGACAAATTAGCAAAAAATAATGGCTCATAATATTTTACAAAGTCACCATAATTAACAACAATAATTAGATAGGCAATTAGGTGAATTATTCATGTATGCTATTTATTACACATAATAATTTCTTATTTAGAAACGAACATAATTACTCCATACAAAGAAAAAATGATTTGTAATAAAGAAAAAAAGGTGCACAAGCAAATAAAAAGTTGACGGCAGAACTACAGTAGTTGAAACACCATGCACGTAGTAAGATCGGAGAATTAGTTAGTGCCACCAAAGAGTTTCTTCAACTTCTTCACCTGTATAGCATCCAACAAAGTCATCTTCTTAACCAATTCAGTAGGAAGGTCATTTGCACCTAGGGAAGGGGTAGTGATTTCGAAGCCTGGACTCGGGCTGTTTAAGGTTACAAATGCAAGAGCAGGAATTTTTCCGACATTGACTTGGAAATGAAGTAATGTAGGTGGAAAGATCATAATATCCGCCTTATGTAATGTTTTGTAGAATGCGGTGCCATTTGTGTCTATAAAACCAGCAACAATTGTCCCCTCGGATACAAGGATAAGTTCTGACACTCGGTGTGAGTGAATTGGGACAGCTCCACCAACACCAATGTCTAGACGTCCCATGGAAAGGCCTAGACCGTTCAAGGCTGGGAACGTTACATCCACTGCAAAAACGGAATTAAGATTGAAAAGCTCATTAACTGTGTTAGTTATGTTACTTGGTTTACGCAAACCTGAGAAAACAAAGTCATCCGCTGTAAGGCTAGCAGGATTTTTACAAGGGTATCCTGCTGGTCCAACTGGATGATTAAAATCCGCGACACAATAATCAACGACTATTGTCGCATAAGAGAAAGGGGCAAGGAGAGCTAAGAGGAAGATAGCTTTAAGAGCATCCATGTTCGATGGAAGTTAGAAATATAAGATAAGAAAGGGAAGGAATTAAGATATGTTTTGGTTGGTGTGTTAGTGTCTTTTACATTGTTCCTATTTATAGAATCTAAATGTACAACAACCTCGTAGAAATTTCATTGATCATAAAATTATTAATGCATGGGACCATGGCTTACGTGGGAATAAAGATTAAAGTCCAATTCTTTGCTCATTAACCTTATTTTCAAAGTTTATAAAACCCTGTATACATTATTTTCAAAGTTTAACCCCCGGTTTTATGAACCTTTTTTCTTTTTATTTTTGTTTACAATTCTTTTCTCAATATTTAACCCCTTTAAAGGATCAACTAATTAGCGTAATGGAATTTTGAACTAGAAGGAAGCTTCAGTAAATTTACACACGAGGTGTCTAATTTGGAAACATGCTAATAAACAAATTCTTTTGACCAATGATTTTTTTTAAAAAAGATTTGGTAGATATGGAGAAAACAAAACCAAATTCTCGCACATGCTAATACGATCTGGGTTAGTGGGAAAAGCCTCCACTGCTATACCAAGTACTACTTTTTTTTTTTTTTTTTTTTTTGAAACATACCAAGTACTACTTGATAACCATACTAACCAATGTTTTTATTACTTTACCTGATTACCTCATTTCTTGATTGATAAATATTTACACAATTAACACATAGTTTAATTAAGTTGTGTAAGCCCGCAAATCTTACAACAATTACAAGACTTAAATATTCGTTGGCGTAACAACATACTTCGCACATATGTGTGCTAAGTCACAAAATGTATGTGATTACGTAACTTCACTAGCTTGATATGATAGATTTATTAAGAAATATTTTCTTTATATAATACTAATGGGAAAATAAGAGAGATACTTGACAGCGTTATACTACGTATAAATTTAATAAATCCAATATCCTGCCACATGATTTTGAGTATGAACTTTGAGAAAATTGCACATTGAGACAATTTGTTGAATATTTAATTTAACTTAATAACGATGCGAAGTGCCTCTCTCTGCCTTTCTCCAATACTATTATGTATAATTGTATAACTGATTCACTACTCATAAAGTAGTAAAGTCATACGTATGATAAATTTAAAATACTTCGTATACTAATAAGCATATATGGTTTTATAATATTTTTAGTAACCAGAGGCCTTATTCACTTCACCTCAAAAAAAAAATATTTTGTAAAATTAATTCCAATTCAGTAAAAGTAATTTTAAAGTAAAAATAATTTCCATTCAATAAAAATAATCTCAAATCAGTAAAATTCAGTAATTTTAACAAAGAAATATAATAGAACATCAATATAAATAAATACAGTTCAGTTAAAATAAGTTAAGTTCAATGAAAGTAAGTTAAGTTTAGCAAAAATAATTTCAGTTCAGTAAAAATATATTCAGTTCAGCAAAAATGAGGTGAAGTGAACAAGACCTTAATGGGTGTTAGGAATTATTTCATTTGTTTAGATTAAGTAATGTTAGTATTAAGACCCTGTTCACTTCAACTTAAAAAAATAATATTTAGTAAAAATAATTTCAGTTCAGTAAAATTAATTTCAGTTCAACAAAAATAAGTTTAGTTTAATAAAAATTATTCCAATTTAGTAAAAATCAGTAATTTTAAAGAAGAAATATACTACCTCCGTTTCATATTTTTTTTTGCAACTTTGGAATATTTTATATCTCACAAATAATACCCCAAAGTTGCAAAAAATATGAAACGGAGGTAGTAACAAAAAATCAGTAAAAATAATTTCAGTTCACCAAAAATAATTTCAGTTTAGTATAATTAATTTCAGTTCAGTAAAATTACTTTCAGTTTATCAAAAATAATTTTAGTTCAGTAAATATAATTTTAGTTCAGCAAAAATAAGGTGAAGTGAACGGGGCCTAAGTTGTACTATGTTTTGTCTAACTGAGTTTGGTTTTTTTTTATATTTTATTTTTTTTATTTTTTTTATTATTAAACACTCTATCGTTATATAAATGATATAATGTGATATTACAAAATTAGGCTATGTTTAAATCAACTTCTTTTAATTATTAGATTTGATTTCAACTTATTTTTTTAATTTTTCATTCTTTTTTATTAGACCTATTAGATAACTTATTTAGTTGTTTAATTGGCTAAATTTTGATCTTATATGTACGCTAATTCAAAGGGAAAAACCAGATGAGGTTTTATTAGATTCATATTAATGAATATTCAAAATAGGTAATTTTCTTAATATTTTTCATTTTGAGATTAAAGATATGTATAACGATAAAAATGTGCATATGAAACGATAAAGGAACTCAAACATAGTCATTACAGATTTCGAACATATAATTTCAAGCTTTTGGGGTTAAAAAAAATTAATCCAAAAACCCAAAAAAAAGAAGAAAAAAAGTACATGTTATTCAATTTTACAAAGGCACTTGTACACTAATGAACAGATAAACATAATTTATAAATTTATTAGGTTTTCGAAAATTAAACACATTGCATATCATCTTTTATTACATAGTTGTAAATATTTGTAAAACACATATATAATCGCAACATAGCATTAATTAGTGCCACCAAAGATTGACTTCAACTCTCTCACTTGCTCAGCATCCAACATCTTTTGAATTATATTAGTTGGAAGATCATTTGCAGCTAGAGCAACAGTTGTGGTTTGGAAGCCAGGGTTGGCGCTGTTTAAGCTAACAAATGCAAGAGCAGGCGAATCACCAACTTTTACTTGGAAGTGAAGTAATGAATGTGGAAAGATCATAATATCCCCCTTATTCAATGTTTTGTAGTAAGCAGTGTTATCCGACCCTATAAATCCAGCAATTATTGTACCTTCGACTACAAGGATAACCTCTGATACCCTATGTGCGTGAATTGGAATAGCTCCACCCACGCCAAAGTCTAATCTTGCCATCGAGAGGCCTAGACCATTTAGGCCAATGTAAAATCAATTGCTAGGAATGCAGAAGCATTAACAATATTTGTTGTGTTACCTGGAATACTTAGACTAGAGAAAACAAAGTCATCCACAGTAACATTAGCGGGATTCTTACAAGGAAATCCCGTTGGCCCACCAGGATAATTGAAATCTGCTACACAAAAATCGACGACACTTGTGGCGATTGAGAGATAAACAAGTAGAAGAATGAAAAAGAAGATTATTTTATGAGCATCCACGTTTGGAACAATTTTGAAATGTATGCTAGAATAAATTATTGTATGTCCAACTCTGTTTTGTTTCATCTGGTTGTGATATTGTCTTTGTATTTATAACATATTTGAATGGTAGAGTTATTCGCTAATCACTTCTTTTTTTTATTAATATATAAATGAATATAATGTCATATTCCCCATAATCGTCATTGTTAACGTGGATACTCGAAATCAATGTAAGCTACCACATACAATCTATCTTAGCTTCGATGAAAGTAATGGTAGAGTAACCAAGCCAAACTATTAATTAATTTATTAAATTTGGGGTTGATCTAAAATTTATTTTAACAAATAATTTTGACTATTGACATTGAAATGGTTTAATTATTCCAACAAAAAAATTTAAGGAAAATATGCCTAGAATCATTCATATATCGTAAATCCATGAAATATATTTTAAACTAAGGAAATATTTCATAAAAAATGAGTGAAAATATCAAATTTCCTTAATTATGCCCATTTTTTTTTTATTTAATTTTCAATTTATGGCTCACTTCAACCGCTGCAATAGCTGGTGATGGACATGGCCTTGGAAATTAAAAAGGAAAAATTGAGGTGATCACGTGCAACTCACACGATAATTAATTTGGCGCGAAAGTGGTAGTCAGAACAATTGTCGAACCAGGCAAAGGCTATGGTCAATCACAAAAAGTACTTTAAGATCCCAAATGTCAAATTTTTTTTTTAATAAAAGGCCATTCATTTCTTAGGCAAAGGGCATGAGATTTAATACAGTAGATGTAACCAAGGTTAAAAAGGTTTTAAATAAAAGGTTTTTTTTTTTTTTTTTTTTTCAAAAGTAATATTGTAAAAGGTTAATAAAATTGCTAATTTTATACTTGTATGAGTTTACCTATTCCTAGTGTATACTCTCTAGTGAATGATTTGAATGGTTAAATGAAAGTGTGTTTGTTTTACATAATCTATGCTTTCAACTGGCCGGATTATGTGACAGTTTTATTGCGCTCAAACTTTGAATTTTCCAAGCATGTATACGGCTTAACTTTGCGCTTCATCTGTCTTGATTTTCAAATATACATTTATAGTTAGGACTTTTTTTGTAAATAACCACCCCTAAAAGTACCCTTTATTAAACTAACCACCCATTTTTTAAAAAAAAAATAAAAAAAATACCACCTCTTAAAGTCAAAACTAGTAGAAATCACCACCTTTCTCCTATTCCAGCTAGTTTTCCGACTTAGTCCGGACAATTTTTCGACTTAAGGGCCGACAAAATGTAAAATCAAAATTAAATTATAAAAAAAAAAACCCAAACCCACCCCTGCGACCTCCAGCACCCCCTCCCCTTCCACGTTTTTGTTTTCCGCACCCCCTCCCTTCCCCGTCCTCATTTCCAGCAATCCCCTCCCTTCCCCATCCCCGTTTCCAGCAATCCCCTGCCTTACCCAGAAAAATTGAATTTGATTAAACCAACAAATTAAAACCCAAAAATAAAGAAAATTAAATTAAAAAAATAAATTTGAAGAAAAGATGAATGCAACCTTGGAATGACCAGAGGAAGCGACAATGTGGGTGGGGTTTTGTGAGGAAGCAGCGACGTGGGTGGGGTTTCTCGTGGGGAAGCGGCAACATGGGTGGTATTTCGTGAAGAAGCGGTGACTTGGGTGGGGTTTTGTGAGGAAGCGGTGAGTTGGGGCTTGGTGGGGTTTGCCGACATGAATAGTGGCTGGTTGGCGTGGGGGTGTCCAGCAAGTGACTGATTTGGGGAAGCGGCAGACTGGCAAGAGATGGGGGAGGGGTTGCTGCCAGGGGCTGGGGTTTGGGGGATTTAATTTTTTTTTTTTTTTTTAAAAAAATTTTGATTTTTTTATTTTTTTTTTTACCAATCACGTGGTGATACGCATACACTAAGTCTAAAAACTAGCCGGAAGTAGAGAAAGGTGGTGAAATCTACTGATTTTGACTTTAATGGGTTGTATTTTTTAATTTCGAAAAAAACGGGTGGTTAATTCAATATATAGGGTGCATTTAGCGGTTGTTATTTTAAAAAAAAATCCTTTTTATGTTGAGTATAATTGAATTGTCACACCGGCCAATAATGTTTCATTTTCAGAAGAATACTATTATAATCATTGTTATGTCTTTGTATTTCCTTTTCAGAAGAATACTATTATAATTATTGTTATATGCATCGTATATGCTTTTAAAAATAAGAAAAATGAAAAAAAATAATCTCATCTCTAACATTTCTGATCAAAACAATCCCACCTTTATACTCCGTCTGCTTAAAACAGTCCTTTGACCGGTTTATCAAATTGGTAACCGGTTGAAAAGGGTAACATGCCACATCTCACATTTTAATTGGTCCTTTTTTAATTAGTTTAAAAAAAACCAAATAAAAACATTCAAAAAAAAAAAAACCATTCCCCTTCTCGATCCCCACCTGAACATCAACCTCCCTCCTCTGCCGGCTGCCGGAGTGTCGCCTCCCCCCACCTCCCATTCCCCGATGAACAGCAAATGTTCTTCCTTTCCCCGCAATAGAGATGGCTGGTGAAGGTGGGTTTCAATTTTTGAAGTGGCCTGAGGTGGGGTTTTAGTCCTGTACCGTTGTGCGCTAGTGTTTCAATATGGATGGGCTTTAGTCAGATGCGGTGGGTTTTGAACTAGGGTGGGAGTTTACGGTCCGATGCGCTGGGGTCTAGTGGGGTGAGGTTTTGGTTCGGCGGCGTGGGAATCAGGTGGGAAGGGATGAGATTTCGGGTAGGGATGAAGGTGGAGGTGGTTGTTGCTTGGCTGCGTAAGGGTTTCAGGTTGGGTTTCCGATTTGGTTTTGTTTAGTGGGGGTCACTGGTTCAGTTTGGTTCAGTAGAGGTCCGGTGGGGTGGGGGCAAGTGAGGATGGAGGGTAGGTGGTGGTCATGGTAGAAAATGATGAGGTGTGAAGAGAGAGAATAAAGAATAAAATTATTTTTTTAAAATGACTTGTTTTGAGAAGATGGAGCTTAAAGGTGGGATTATTTCGAGATTAGCTAAAATACTAAAGATAGGATTATTCTTTTCCATTTTCTCTTAAAAATATCATAAGAAAATACTTTTGAGAAACGACGAACTAGAATGTTTAGTATATTGATCTGATGATATGATCTATGAAGATATATATAACGACTCTTCATTTGCGCTAGTTCGTTAGTACTACCTCAATTTCCTTAAGTTCTATACACTTGACATACAATACTACTTACATACTTCAATTAGACTTTCGTGTCCCTTTTCTCAAACAAAATCTCTGAGATCTAAACTATTGATGAACCTAAAACAATCTTAACTATTGGGGTAGTGTTTAAGTAATTTAAGTAGGTTAGTACCGTGTGATGCACGGTTTTAGCAATAACACTTTAGCTTTTATTTGCGTAAAATATAAATAATTTAAGAAAAAATATAATAAATAATGATCTCTTTTATTAGATGAATTGAGCTAAAATAAAAAAAAATAAATAAATTGAAAATCCATGATCTGAAAAGGGGTTTACTTGATTTATATATTGGAAGAAAAGGGGTTTTGTCCCACATTGGTGGGAGAAGTAAATTTTACTTGGTTTAAATATGCATGTTTATACTTTGATGTTTGAAGTGCTTTCCCTAATGTTGTGGGCTAAAAAGGAGCATCCCCACGCGCGTCGCCGCCGCCGTCCGACTGGTTCAGTTCGTGTTTGTGGCACGTGCGCAGTGTGGTGTGGTGTGTCTACCATTAACAGCGTTTGACTTGGTTTATTTTTAAACGTTTGTAACTGTCGCTGATCTTTCTCCACAATTATTTCGTGGCTTGATTCTCTCCAACAGTTACGGTTTTCTTCATCCTTATAAACTGATCTTTTTGTGGCTTTTGAAATACACAAAAACTCTTTCTTCTTCTTCCTCTATTATTTTCAGTTTTCCTCCAAAGTTTTTCTGAGCATATTGTGAGTTCCTAATCTCTCTTTTGAGTGCACATTAAGGGAGATCGTTGTGTTAAATCTTGGGGGTCAACGCCATCTCCGATTGCACCATAGTCGGGGCTAATTTTGCTTCTAAGACAGTGTTTCTAACACGTCACAGCGTTATACATACATTAAGAAATTCGGCCCACATTCCAATCTTTATTTTCGGATTTTACAGTAACTCAACCTATAATTAGAAGCAAAATTTTCTACTGTAATTTCAGATCATGGATTTTTCAATCACAAAAACCCCACCCGATCTCTCTAAACTTGAACCCCATTGATGGGACTAACTACAAACGTTGGTCTTAAAAACTGTTAATCTTCTTCGAACAATTGGAGGTCGATTATGTTCTTGTTCGTGACTGTCCAGTTCGCCCTTAAGCCGGAGATACCACCGTTGCTTCATCTTCTGCCATAGACGAACATATCGCTAAATATGAGAAGCACAACAAGTTCGTTCGAGGTCATCTTCTGAGTCACATGTCCAACCCGCTGTTCGATCTCTTCATCAACAACAAATCTGCCAAATCTGTTTGGGAGACTCTTGAGAAGAAATATGGGAATGATGATGCGGGAAAGAAGAAGTATGCAACGGGAAAGTGGCTGAAATTCCAGATTGTTGATGACAAGCTGATCATGGAGCAAGTTCATGAGTACGAGAACCTAGTAGCTGACATTCTAGCCGAGTGTATGAAGATGAGCGAGGTGCTGCAAGCCAACGTTCTGATCAAGAAGCTCCCTGATTCGTGGTCCAACTACCGCAACCATCTCAAACACAAGAAGAAGGATATGTCACTTGAGGAACTAGTCGATCATATGAAGATTGAAGAAACCAACCGCCTTAAGGATAAAGATTCTTCCCCTTATGAACTTTCTGTTAAAGCTAACATTGTGGAATCTTTTGTTCCAAAACATGACATGTTTAACAAACAAAACAAAGCTGCTGCAAATTCCAAGAAGAACCAAAATCAGAAACCGCTTGGATTTCAAAATAAAAGGAGCAATAACTTCAAGAAAAACCACAAATCTGAGGGGTAATGGTGGCTGCTATGTATGTGGAAAGCAAGGCCACAAGGCATGTAAATGCTACAACCGCAAAGATGCATCTAACAATGGGCAGAAACCAAACCAGAACAAGAACCAAGCGCATATTGCTGAAGAATCTGATGATGTCATTGCTGTCATAGTTTCTGAAATCAACCTCGTCGGCAACAAAGTAGAATGGGTCGTTGACACCAGAGCCACTAAGCATTTCTGTTCGGACAAAGACCTTTTTACCGAGTTCCATGAGTTTGCCAAAGCTGATCAGGTGTTCATAGGCTATTCTAGCACTTCCGAAGTTCTCGGTAAAGGAAAAATTCTCCTTAAATTAAATTCTTGAAAATCTTTGTCTTTGCAAAATGTGTTGTATGTCCCTTCCCTTCATAGAATTTAATTTCTGGCCGGTGCACTTCTAAACAAGGCTGGTGTGAAACTTATTTTTGAAGGCGATAAGTTAGTGTTATCTCGTAATGGGGAATTTGTGGGGAAGGGATATCTGTCGGGTGGGCTATTTATTTTAGAAACTGTATTTGTTGCTGATTCTATTAATAAAGCTTCTACTTCTGCTTATATTGTTGGGACTTTTGATCTTTGGCATGCTAGACTAGGACATGTAAATTATGCTTCCATGAAACGCTTGCAAAACATGTCTTTCACTACAAGAAAACAGCTGAATTCCGACGGACCATTTCCGTCGGAAACAGGAGAAAATCCGTCGGAAAAAGGCCTTCCGACGGAATTCCGTCGGAAAAAGGCCTTCCGACGGAATTCCGTCGGAAACTGTCTCTCGGAACACCCCTTGTCGGAAATTTGACGTTTTCCGAGGGAAATTCCGTCGGAAGCCACTTTTCCGACGGAATTTCCGACGGAGTACATTCTGTCGAAGCTGGTTTTGACTTTAGGGGAAATTCCGTCGCAAAGTTCCGACGGAAAATTCCGTCGGAGCTGAAGTGGATTTCAACGGAAAATTCCGTCGAGAAGGGAATATTCCGACGGAGATTTCCGTCGGAAACGGTATATTCCAACGGAAATTTCCGTCGGAAAATTCAATAAAAAAAAACGCCACCTCCCCACCAGCCCGTACCACCAGCCCACACCACCCACTTTCCCCACCCAGATCTACCCCGCCACCAGCCCACACCACCCACCACCCATTTTCCCACCCCCAGATACCTAACCCCACCCAGACCCAGGCCCACCAAACCAGACCCACACTATCTCCCCACCTAGACACCCCACCCAACCCAGACACCCCACCCAAACACCCCACCCAGACAACCCCACCCCACCCAAACACCCCACCCCAGGAACCCTACACCACCCAGACCCCCCTTCCAAACCTCCCACATCCACCAGTCCAAACCTCCCCCACGCCAACCACCCACCCTGTCTAGCCACCACCAACAGCCCAACCCAAATAAAAAAAAATCAATTCAAAAAATAAAAATCGAAAAAATGAAATCGATTCATACAAATCGGAAAAATAAAAATCGATTCGAAAAATACAAATCGAAAAAATGAAATCAAAAAATACAAATTGAGATCCGAAAAAAATACAAATAAAAAAATGAAATCAAATAAAACAACTATGTATACATTTAAATTATCTTCTGAAATTAGTAAAGATCAGGAAAAAAATTAAAAAAAAACCTAGATCTTGATGTCGGTCATTGCTGTTGGTTCTCGTTGATGTTGGTCGTTGCTGTGGGTGTTGGTGTCGTTGATGTTGTTGCGCCGTTGTTGATGTCTCCGTTCTTGATGCCATTGAGAAGGGAAAGAGAAGGAAGGAATGAAGGAGATAAGGAGAGAGAAAGAAAAAGGAGAGAGAAAGAGAAGGAGATAAGAAGAAGGAGAAGGGGAAGATGCAGGAAAGAGAAAAGGGGAAAGACATAGAAGGAAGGAAGGAGATAAGGAGAGAGAAAGAAAAAGGGGAAAGAGAAGGAATTTACTAGAAAAGAGGCGGAATTGACAAGGAGATTAGGGTTTTAAACTTTCAATGTTTAAAGATTTTTTTTTTCTTTAAATAAGGTTCCGACGGATTTTAATTCTGTCGGAAAATTAATGTTTCGACGGAATATTCCGTCGGAAACTTCCGACGGATTTTATTTCCGTCAGAATATACATTTCTTGACGAATAATTCCGTCGGAATTCCCATATATTCCGACGGATTTGTATTCAGTAGGAAATTCGTCGGAAATTTCCGGCGGAATATAAATCCGCCGGAATTTATAGCATTTCCGACGGAATTTTGTGTCCATCGGAATCTGGCCTTTTTCTTGTAGTGTTTAATTCCTAGTCTAGTATGTAATGGTCATAAATGTGGAATCTGTGTTGAAGCTAAACATTCCAAGAAACCATTCAAACCTATTATTAGTAGACAAACTGAATTGCTTGAATTGGTTCATACAGACTTAGCTGACTTTAAGAATACTGTAAGCAGAGGCGGCAAACGGTATTATATTACCTTTTTTGAAGACCATTCTAGATATACCAAAGTGTATCTATTAAGAACCAAAAATGAGGTAGAAAGCATGTTTTAAATTTATAAGGCAGAAGTTGAGAATCAATTGGACCGTAAGATTAAAAGACTTTGGTCAGATTGGGGGGGGGGGGGGGAGTATGGAACCACCTTTTTAAAAGGATTTTGTGAGAAAAATGGAATTACCCATGAACTTTCTTCTTCCTATACTCCCCAACAAAATGGCATTGTTGAAAGGAAAAATAGAACCCTTAAGGAAATGATGAATGCCATGTTGATTAGTTTTGGTTTGCTTGATAATATGTGGGGGGAGGCCATTCTTTCAGCTACTTATGTGTTGAACAAAGTATCGCATAAAAAACTCGATAAAACTCCCTATGAATTGTGGAAAGGCCATGTGCCTAACCTTAAATATTTGAAAGTATGGGGGTGTCTTGCTAAAGTTGCTTTACCTTCCTTTAAACGGGAAAATGTTGGACCTAAAACCTTTGATGCTATATTTGTTGGTTATGCTGCAAATAGTGCAGCCTATAGGTTCATGTACTTAAATGATAAAGCATGTGTGAATCTAGAGATGCTAAATTCTTTGAGCATGTTTTCCCTTTGAAGAAATTACAAGTAATATATCACATGATGTGACTTTATCTGCTCCTTCATCCTCTTCTATGCCTGTTCCTTCTCTTGCTGCTCAAAATGATGATGTTGTACAACCTAGGAAAAGTAAGAGACGTAGAACCGAGTCTAGCTTTGGTCCTGATTTTTTGATTACTTTCTTAAATGAACTCAATGATGTTGATGAAATAGATGAACTTGTTGTATGTTATCATTTGTTTGATGATGAGCCTAAAACATTTGAAGAGGCCATGAGTTCAATTGATGCTAGTTTTTGGAAGGAAGCTGTTAATAGTGAAATAGAGTCAATCATGTCTAATCATACGTGGGAACTAGTTGATTTGCCTGAAGGTAGTAAAGCCATTTGTTATAAATGGATTTTTAAAAGAAAACTTAGAACTAATGGTATTGTTGAAAGGTATAAGGCAAGACTAGTGATTAAGGGTTCACACAAAAATTTGGTGTTGATTTCTTTTACACTTACTCGCCAGTGACTAAGATCGCCATAATACATACTTTACTTGCATTAGCTTCTAGCTATAATCTGATTGTGCATCAAATGGATATAAAACTGCTTTTTTAAATGGCGACTTAGAGGAGGAAATTTATATGGTTCAACCTCCAGGTTTTGTGGTTCCCGGACAAGAACAAAAAGTGTGTAAGTTAAAGAAATCCTTGTATAGGTTAAAACAAGCTCCAAAACAGTGGTATGAAACGTTTCATGAAACAATACTTAGTTTTGGGTTTGTAGCAAACCGTGCTGATACTTGTGTGTACTAAAAAATGTTTGGATTTGATTGTGTAATTGTCTGCTTATATGTAGATGATATGTTGATTTTTGGTACACATATTGATGTTATTAATGAAACAAAATAATACCTTTCCTCTCAGTTTGAGATGAAAGACTTAGGTGAAACTGATGTGATTTTGGGTGTTAAAGTTACCAAACTAAGTAATGGTTTCTCTTTGTCTTAATCTCATTATGTGGAAAAAGTGTTAAAGAAATTTAACAGTTATGATGTTGTGCCTGTTAAACCCCTTATGATGCTAGCATTCACTTGAAAAAGAACAATGGCAATAGTATGTCACAAACTGAGTATGCTAAAATAATTGGGAGTTTAAAGTTTCTTATGAACTACACTTGACCTGACATAGCTTATGCAGTTAGTAGACTTAGTTGGTATACCCATAACCCTAATAGAGAACATTGGAATGCCCTTAGGCGCCTATTAAGGTATCTTCGAGGCACTATGGATTGGAGTTTGCATTATGTTGATTTTCCTGCTGTGTTAGAAGGATATTGTGATGCAAACTTGGTGTCTGACAGTGTTGAGGTAAGCTTCACTAGTGGATATATTTTCACTTTATGTTGAGCAGCCGTGTCTTGGAAGTCTTCAAAATAGACTTGTTTTGCCCGGTCAACTATGGAGTATGAATTCATTGCTTTGGACTTGTCCGGGCAAGAGACGGAGTGGTTAAGAAACTTATTAGCAGGTATTCCGTTGTGGGGGCGACCTGCTCCACCTATTTCTTTACATTGTGTTTAACAGGATGCTATTTGTGTTGCCAAAAACAGTATTACAATGGCAAAAAGAGGCACATTCATGTGAGACATGAGTCTGTGAGGACTTTGATAGTAAGTGGTGTTATCACCATGGAATATGTAAGATATGAGAGGAATCTAGCAGATCCATTGACCAAAGGACTAAATAGGAGACTTGTCCTTAATACGTCTAGGGGAATGGGGCTTAAGCCCGTTAGTTGAGGAAATCAGGGTGGATACCCGACCTTGTTCACACAAGGATTCATGTGGACTAACGAAGCCATGGAAAGACTCATAATTGTACACTTCCCATTCCTATGACTTGTACATTTGGTGAGGTTAAGCTTTTAGCTTTTGATGAATTCATAGCCTAGAATTTAGGTTGTCCTAATGAGACGGACTTGATGAATTCACCGCTTTGATAATGTGAGGTTGAGCAAAGACTCTTAATGATTTCATATCCCAAGGTCTGGGTGGTCTATGTGATAGACTTGATGAAATCACCTACGTGGGTGTGAAGGTTTGGACACCTTCTATGAAAGACATGGGCAGTCTTTCTAAGGCACTCATGAGCATCCCAAGTTTGATGGGCAATCTTGGTGGTTGATTTTTATTGCGGAACTCACAATGTTGTAAGGTAAGATATGTGTTATATATTAGGATTTAACTTCTGAGTTGAGTGAGTTCCAGATTTGTTCACTAACTTAACAAAGGAGTTGCCTAATCTTCACTATGTATTGGTTCAATCGAAAGATACCAGTACTTAAGTATCAAACCTATTGAAATGCTCATAACATGTGCTTTTATTTGTCTTAAAAACTTTTTCCTTCGCATTTGTGGGGGATTGTTGGAAATAATGCTAAGGAAGTTTTTATTTGTTTTGGAGGAAAACACTTTGTTCCACATTGGTGGGATAAGGAAGGCTTTACTTGATTTATATATTGGAAGAAAAGGGATTTTGTCCCACATTGGTGGGAGAAGTAAATTTTATTTGGTTTAAATATGTGTGTTTATACTTTGATGTTTGAAGTGCTTTCCCTATTGTTGTGGGCTAGAAAGGGGCATCCCCACGCACGCGCCGCCGCCGCCGTCCGGCCGTTTCGATTCGTGTTTGTTGCACATGCGCGGTATGGTGTGGTGTGTCTACCTTTAAAAGCGTTTGACTTGGTTTATTTTTAAACGTTTGTAACTGTCGCTGATCTTTCTCCACTATTATTTCGTGGCTTGATTCTCTCCAACAGTTACGGTTTTCTTCATCCTTATAAACTGATCTTTTCGTGGCTTTTGAAATACACACAAAAACTCTTTCTTCTTCTTTCCTCTATTATTTTCAGTTTTCCTCCAATGTTGTTCTGAGCATATTGTGAGGTCCTAATCTCTCTTTTGAGTGCACATTAAGAGAGATCGTTGTGTTAAATCTTTGGGGGCAAATCCATCTCCGATTGCACCATAGTCGAGGCGAATTTTGCTTCTAAGATAGTGTTTCTAACACGTCACAGCGTTATACATACATTAAGAAATTCGGCCCACATTCCTATCTTTATTTTCTGATTTTACAGTAACTCAACCTACAATATTAACAATAATTATTTTAGTATTAGTTATTATAGTTTTTAGAGCATGTAATTTTCTTAACAACTTTCAGCTCTGAATAATCAATGTGCCAATTTTGTTATTTAAATATACTTGTACATTGAACTAGTAAAATTATTCATTGAAAGTTTGTGACTAGATTCTTTGGATTCTATCTAATTCCCTATTGATATACATTTTTTTCTAATGAGTTTTCTAGTTAGCTTCTAACGACTTTCATGATTGTACGAATCTCATACTCGGATGTACAGTCCATGTTGTCTTGTCTTGTTATGTAATAACTTAGGTTATATTTTGTAATTTTACATTATTATAAACAGTTCGTATTTCTTTGAGTGCAAGTAGTTATTTATAATTACTCGGTCTACTACAGTTTGGAGATTCTTTAATTTTTAGACAGTGTGTCCATTTGTCATTGACTTTTAAAAAGTTGTCTAGAAATACATAAATAATAAATAAATGATTTTATCTTCATTTGACAAATATGGTTGAATTTAGTTTGAGTTCAAAGTCTAACACCAATATCTGTACTAGCTACTTAATATATAAAAACAAAAACTATCGACAACATTTGTCTCATCCTCCTTTTATCTCCCACCCCCTCCTTTTTAATAAAGCAATTCTATATACTACCTTCGTTATTTTTTTGTGCAACTCTGAGTAATATTTGTGAGAAATAAAATATTTTAAAGTTGCACATAAAAAAAACGGAGGTAGTATCTAACTCTTCAAATGAAAGTATCAATATATTTTTTTAAATATATATATATATATATATATATATATATATATTCACATTCCTCATAATTCAATATCTTTAATTAGGAAAGTTTAACATACACCTCTATTATTCTTTTCTGTAACTTTTTATTATCTATTCAGTTAATAATGAAGAAAAAACATACTAATTTTACTTTCATCAAGCTTATATCGCACGGGTCAAAAGACTAGTTTGGTTAAAAATCATGAACGTCCTAATAATTGTATCTACGTTATACATGCAATATTGAATATACAATTATATACTACTTCTGCATACAGAGAGTGCAAAAGTAACATTTAGTGCAAAAAAATTTTAGTGCAATCACTGTACCATAAAATGACGCAACTAATGGTGTGATTATTGTTGATTTTTTTTTTTCTTTTGAGGAAATTGTTGAATTTATTAAACATAGTAATTATCAGTAATAATTTAGAAAAGTCTTTATATTTTCAGGAGTTGAGAGAAGATTGCACAGCCACTCAATCATTAAATTTCCGAAATCAAATTGGAGTTCTTTTGTAATTTTTTGGTATGTAATAAAGCCTCTAGCATTAAATAATAATGTTACCCTTTCATGACAGTTAATCGTCACTTTTGATGGTATATATCACTTTGTGTGTTTAAGTAGTAATTTGATACTCACATGATTTAAAAACATCAATTGATTGTTGATGCAATTGTGATTGGGACTGCACTTGATAAGGAGGACTTGTATTCAATCTCCCTTAACAATAATTGGGAAGGGGATTGGAAACTAACCACCCAAAATTAATATCCAAATCCGGATTAGCACAGTGGATCAACTGGGTGAAACACCAAAATTAAATATATGATTTAAAACCCACTAATATATCTTAAGAGTAAACGAGTAGTTATATGCTTATATCATTTTATGATAAAATAAAAGTGAATATAATTTACATAATCCCAACTATTCAGCAATGGTATTCGACTTTTATAGCTTATTCTACATGTGCACTTCAACCTGTAAAATATGTCACATTAAGGGACACAATTATATGAAGTATATGATAATGTTCTTTATTGTGAAAATGTACATCATATTCAGTAGAAGCATTATTGTGTGATTTTGTAACGTTAATTCTCTTCGAAGAATTAGGGTTTTACACCTGTACACCTAATTAACGAGAATTCCTAAATCGGTTGAATGAGGGAGAACAACGCGTTCTAGCATTTTTACTTGTAGGAAATCCGAGTATCAATATTCATATTACAAAATCAAACGATACATATTTTATTAAATTGATAGAGTTGAAAAGAACTAGTTTAGTACAAGTAATATGATATTATTGTACATGTTATTCTATTTTACAATACAAATTTTCTATAAATTACATACGACAATGTTAACAATCAATTAAGATACGTGGCATATTAATGTATATATGTATGTTTTATTTTTATTTTTTTTAATTTGTTCCACCAAATATTCTCTTCAGCTTTTGGACTTGTGCAGCATCAAGCAAAGTGATCTTCCGAATTATTTCAGTTGGTAAGTCATTTGCTGCCAAAGAAGTAGTTATAAATTGGAAACCAGGATTTGCGCTGTTCAAGCTAACGAATGCAAGAGCAGGTTTATCACCGAAGTTAACTTGGAAGTGAAGTAATGTATGTGGGAAGATCATAATATCCCCCTTGTTCAATGCTTTAAAGTACGCAGTGTTATCTGAGCCTATAAAGCCAGCAATTATCCCCCTCAAACCCTCACTCCCTCTTCTCTCTCTTAAAAACAATTCTCTCTCTAAACTACCACCACCACCTCCTTTTACCACCCACCACTACCACCACCACCACCACCTCCACTTTTAACCACCCACCACCACCTTCTTTTACCTCCAGTTTCTCGATCTACACAGTTAGCCGCGGAAATGACGAGGAAGGACAAGAGAAAGGCGGTCACCGGAGACAACTTATAATAATAACAACTAATAACAGTTATAATTCTAACAACGCACGACTAATGATAATAACAACTAATAATGACAATGATAATAATTCTAACATAACACAACTAATTATAATAGCAAACACAAGTAATTATAATAACAAACACAACTAATATAATTAAAATAATAATAATAACAAATACGTGAAATTCCAAACCAAAAAGAAAATAATAATTAGAAATTCCCAGGCAAACGCCCAGAAATTTCGTAAAACCTAGGCAGAAATGCCTAGTTTTTTCGAAACTGCCTAGGGTGTTCGAAAAAATTAGCTAAATAATAAGTAGTCCCTAAGTGCACGATCTCTGTTGTTAGCAGAGACTTAGCAAATACGGGTCGAATCCCACAGGAAGCCAGATTCTATTAGTTTTTGCCCAATTATTAAACTATTTAAATAAACGAAGAGTGATTTGATATCAATTAACTAAACTAGGACAATAATGAAAATAAGGTTGCTCAATAGGATAGGGCTTGGTGCTGATAACGTGTTATGAAATTAAAGAGAAAGAAGAAAATTGGGGGAGAGAATAGATCGATATTCTTATTACTGAATGATGTGGAGTACATATGTATATATACATGTGATACAATTAGGGTTTCCTTGTATAATAATAAGTCTAGTATATCTAGAATATCCTAAAATAATTATAAGGGTATAATGGACATCCACTAAATACAAATATTATATAACAAGAAAATGATTTTTGGTAAAGCTAGTGAATAGTTTGTTATTAATAGTTATCTTTTATCAAAAAAGATGCTTTGAGAAATTTGAGCGTACATTACAAATGAGTGTTGTGTTCTTTCTGTCATCCAAGTTCTTTACTCTTAACTACAATGTACTTTTCGCAATATTTTTTTTTTTTTACCAGGTGTACCATGCTCATGGTACACCTAGGTGTACAGATAAAGAAACCTATAGATTCGATCCTACTTCCCTAATTATCAGTTCTTGTTATTAGTAGTAGACTTTAGAATTATTTTTTAATAGGTGAAATGAATTTAGCCTATTAATATTTCCAAAAATTCATATCAAGCCCTTCTATCACCGATAATGAAGTTATATTACTCATTCCTTAAATTTGTCGTGTTTAATTTATCAATAACACAACGAAATTGTTGCATAGAAGCAAAATGATCACTAGAGTGTCAACCATGTTTTACATAGTTTCAAACAAAAATTCTTAAAAATTACGCTTTGTTTGGATAGCAAATAAGGAAAGAAAGGAAGGGGAGGAAAAGAGGAGGAAGGGAAGGGAAGGGAAAAGAAAGGGAGGAGGAGGTGAGCTCTATTTTCCCTCCTAATCTCTCCAAGTTTGGAGGGATTATGCTTATTAAATAGAGGGAGAAAATGGATTGCTCCCTTTCCTTCCCCTTGCTTCCCACAATCCTTTACCCAAACAAAAGAGTTTGTCCCCCTCCCTTTATCTTCCCTTCTTTTCCTTCCATTTCCTTCTATTAAATCATCAAAGTGTTAAAGTCATATATATTCTTTTGGACTAAATTAATCTAAACTGAACATTAATGAACTTAACTGAACTAAACTATATTACTGATAAGAGAGAAATAGTCAAAATATGTGTTTTCTTGAAGATTCATGGAGTTTTTTTAGAGCCTAATATATCCTATATTTATTATTAATTATTAGATTTTTCCCTACGGATTTTTAATTACCTTTCACATGAAGGGGTTTTTTTTTTCTATTTTTGGCTCTAAGGGTCGTTGTAGTAGCACAAATTCTTAAATGTGGTTGGCCACACCGTGTGGCCAGCTATAATGGGGGTTACTTTGTTAGTGTTATAAGGGTTACTCGATAAGTGTTATAGGGGTTACTCAATCAGTATTATAGGGGTTACTCGGTCAATATTATAGGGGTTACTCTTTTTTTTTTTTGCAACTGGACACATGGTGTGGCCAGTCGCACACAAGATGGGCTGATTTAGTTATCGTGAAATATATTTTTTTTTAATTTATTTATAATATGATAAAATTAATTAATAATTGGTTACAACTTACAAATTTGATTAAGAGATAAATTAAGATTAGGATTCTTAGTTCTCTATCTTATCTTAGGATGTGATTATTAATTTCCTATCTTATATTTGTACTATTTTCACCCTATAAATATATAGGTGAATATCAATAATGGTATTAGACTACGAGTTCTAGCATTTTTAACTTGTAGGAAATTCAAAACCAAAAAGAAAGTAATAATTAGAAATTCCCAGAAATTTCGTAAAACTTAGACAGAAACACCTAGGTTTTTCGAAACTGCCTAGGGTGTTCGAAAAAATTAGCTAAATAATAAGTAGTCCCTAAGTGCACGATGTCTGTTGTTAGCAGAGACTTAGCAAATACGGGTCGAATCCCATAGGGAGACAGGTTCTATTAGTTTTAGCCCAATTATTATAAACTATTTCAGTAAACGAAGAGTGATTTGATATCAATTAACTAAACTAGGACAATAATGAAAATAAGGTTGCTCTCAAATAAATAAAGGTATAGGGCATACGTTCGGTCCACCATGCTTATACCAATCCAAGAAATGCAAACAATTCATTAATAAATAAACTAGGTAGAATATTTAAAGCACATGTTAATCCTACGGTCGAAAATTAACGTTTACGAATTATTATATGTAGTTCGGTCGCTAACATAATCAAATTCACCAATTGTAATTAAGCCTCAAAAGTATGATATTTCAATTCTAATTTTTATTAACTAAATAATCAGCTCATGATATTGGCCAATTACATGAAACAAACAATAAAGCACAAATCAATTGGAATCATTCAAACCCTAATTCATAAATTTATATATTAAGCACAAATAATCAAGGTATAAACATGGCTTCCCTTACTTAACCCTAGAAAACGACTACTCACTCATAATTGACATAAAAAAACAAAAGGAATAAATAAACTTGAACTCATAATTAATAAAATAAAAGACGAAAGATTGAATGAAATACCTCAAATATCGAATTAATGAAGAACAATAATGTAGGGTTAAACAATGGAGAAGAAAACTAAAAGAACGTTCAAGCATAAAATAAAGCATAAGAGAAGAAATAAAATCTTCTCAAGTATTTATATTAAAGCCTAATTCTAAGCTAATTAAAATAGAAATAAATATATAAGCTAGAATATTATTGGATGATAAGCGATGACGTAGCATGTGAAGACGAAAGATAAAGGTGACTCATTGCTGCTCGGGAGTTACTAAGGCTGCTTGTGGCGTCAAGATCCTTTGTCAAAACTTGCGGGTGCAGGGTTGGTGGCCTCGGGCTGGCAGTAGCTGCGGCTTGCCTCGAGTGGGCGCGGGACAAACCCGCAGCAATATCCCTCGGGTGGCTGATTGCATTTATTGGATTCAAACGCCTATAAATTTTTTTAGGAAGCTTCTTGGGGCGTGTGACCTATCATTGGAAATCTCTTCAAGTCTAGTTTCCAATGCAATTTGAATCGCTTCAATCCAATCTGTAAAACTCATGTTATGATCAAAAGAGTGAGCAAAGGTCATTTTAAATATTTTGCAAACCATCATTTTTCTTCGTTTCTAACTCAAATTCATTCCCGAAAGATGCATAGCGACCCTCGTGGATGCTATATTCATTTCCCATGCATAAAATCCTTAGAGACAATATCCACGAGCATAAATCCCTCGATCAATGAACTCGATCCATCGATTTCCATTCAAATATCATCCGAATCATGTCCAAACACTTCAAAAGCGCCGAAATGACTATGAAATCACCTGAAACATTAAGAAAAACACAAACGGAGCGTAAAAGAGCGACATATGGTAACTTATGCGGACATGACTCTAAAAACAACTAAGAAGACTAAGAAAAAACTATAAAACTAGCATGAACGTGCTTAAAAAACCTATATATATATGATTCATTAAATTCCCCCAAGCTAAACTGTTGCTTGTCCTTAAGCAACACTAAAATCATGACGGAGAAACAAGAAAAATCAGACTTCTAGGGAACCAGAATAAGACCGACTCGACTCTCGAGCAAACAATCAAATAAAAGTTAGCGATGCAGAAATCTGGCTCGGATACATATAGAACCACGTAGCATTCATAGTCCTACAATTAACTCGCCAGTCTAGAGGTCACAAGCAGTCTCTTTCCAAGCTAATCTTCGACGATTTCCTATAGATATGTTGAAGTCGAGCATGAGAGGTGCCCCAACCAGCTTAGGGTTATAACAAACTCTCAACCTATACCATGTCGACTCGGAATGCAACAAATACTCTTTAATTTTGACACAAAACTCGGTCCACTCAAGCATAACTTATGCATGAAGATCAAAAGGTCTTTAAAAGGGTTGTAATGGAGCTAGGGTGAGAGGTAGGATATACATTTTGGGAAATGTGAGAGATGAGCTAGCTGGGAGAGTGGTAATGATAGTCCACAATAACAACACAACCAAATGCATGTCAAGGATAACCTCGTTTAGCATCTAGCCTCTCCATACACCATAAAAGCCAAATCAAAAATCACTATACACCAAAACAAATTGATTTCTACTTCTTCCTTTCTTTCTTCAACCTCTCTCTATTTTTTTTCCTTTTCCTTTTTGTTTTTTTTTTTCTTTTTCATTCCTTCATCCTCTTTTTTTTTTTTTTTTTTTTTTTTTTTTTCATACCCCATTTATTCTGCTTTCTTGTTTTTTTTCATTATTTTTTTGAATAATAACTTTGAACTTCCATTCAAAATCTCCTTTATTGCACCACAAACTAAATATTTAGCCAAATAAAAATTACAAATCGCAAGATGGACCACTCCCCTAAGCTAGGATTGGGATAAGTAACCAATTGAGGCCGAAGGCTTGTAATATGGCTAATTCAATGAAGGGTGAAGCTCAACATGGGTAGCAATTAGAGAGCAAATGTACAAAAATAACATCTGGAGGCTCAAAATAAAAAAAATAAAAAAAAAGAAAAGAAAAGGCCTTATCATTTCAATTATGCACTCATCACAACCAAATTACTATGAGTCTCAAGGCAAAATCAAGATCAAAGCTGCACCAGGAACTATCACACATGCAAAAAATATAGACTGTTATAAATGTAACAGTCAATCAATCAGGTTTCAAAAACTCACATGGCTTGGGGTCTACAAAATCTCGACTAGCTAGACTCAAAAAGAGCAAAACGTCTTACCACAAACCAATTAATCGCAGGCTACATTGCTACGCAGTTATCAAAGTATAAAGCACACCGACCAAATTTCAAAATCATAACTATGATGAGAAGAAGCTCAAGAGAGTCTAGTCTAATCCGCACACGGTTCGAAGCCAAAATACGGAAGATAGGCACAAGAATGCAAAAATAAAGAAAAACTAAGAAAGAAATACATTTTTTTCGTTGCACGTAAACTCCCACTGTAATACCCCGTATGTTTATACGTATTTAAAATTTAAATAAGTATTTCATGAAGTATTCAAATAATACGAAATGAATTATTTAGGGTTTCTTCAATACAAAAAGAATGATTTTAATTAAAAATATATTTTATTATTTAATAATCTTGAAAATATTGGATTTTATGATTTAAAATATTGGGGCATATTATTTTATATTAAATAATTTATAAGTCAAAGTTTTAAAGAAAGTCAAATCCTAATTTTATTAGGAAAGGGATTATTAAGGAAAGTAAGTAGGAGGATTAAGAGAGAGGGTATAAATACCCCTTATGTGCCTAGGGTGGAGTCACCCAAAGGTAAATTCTCTCTCTCCTCTTATTTCATTTTCCCCTTAATTTTCCCCTTTCCCTTTACTTAATTAATTAATTTAATTATTTATTGTTTAACCACCACACACAACCACCACACACGCCGGCCACCACCACCAACCTTCGCCGGTGGCAGCAGCCACCAGGCAGCGTGGCAGCGGCGGCCAGGTGGTTGCGTGTTGCGTATTCTTCGTTCGTAATTTTCTTAATTTCGATGTAATCACGTTTTTCGTGTGTAAACAATATTCTAAACAAAACTCACTACCTATGGTAGTGAGCATCACCCTTTCGTGGCCAAATTCAGCCTCTAAATATGGTTTTCGGGCATTTTTTGATTTTAACGAAATATTTATGTTGTTTTTCTTATTTTAATTAAATCTACCATAAATCTAATTATTGTTTTTGGTTTTTGTGATGATTATTAGGATGTTTATAACAAATATTTAATTATAAATTTCAGATTTTGGTTTTAATTAAAAAGCCCCAAGATTGGAAACCCTAGGTTTTTAAATTAATGTTTATGGATGGAATTTGATTGTGGTTGATTGAAATTATTTAAATTAATGTTTTTAAACCAAATTACAGCAATTTTATAAGTTTTAATAATGCTGGAATTTTTATATATAAGTCTAATTTAAGTCTCTTGAAAAGATCTTTAATTACCCATTTAATTGGGAATAAAGTAAGGGTTTTAAATAAAAATTCAGATTATTTTAAAGGGGTTTTTGAGTGATTTAAAGAGAGTATATATTGCTGGAATTTTGTGTTAGAAGGGTATTAATACTCCTTCATAATTGTGGTTTGTAGGAGACTTCCAAGTGAGTGACTTTGTGTAATCGTGGCTATTTTGAGATCGTATTCAAGGTACGTTCGCGTACTTGGTAAAGTTTAAGTGTATAGAAGCATGCTAGGCTTTGTTAAATTAATTAAAAGTAGTATCATGATAGGTGTTGGATGGAATTTGTTGATTGAATTGATGGTGGTGAATGATTTGTGATTATGAATTATTTATGGTGATTTGGTGAATGGAATTAATTATATTGGCATGTTGAAATTGAACCATACTTTTATTATTGGCATGTTAGAAAGCATGTTTGGTTAAACTGGATGTTTATTTTGGTTTGGATTATGGATGAGGAATTTTATTATGGTTCATATAATTTTTATTGATGTTGTAAGCATGAGGAAGGAGCTATTTAAGTGTCTTAGTACACATGGATAAATTATATTGCGGTGCCTATATGCACTTAAGGTGTTTCTAACACTGAGGAATAGGATTGCGGTGCCTTATGCACTTAAGGTGTTATTTTAACACCGAGGTAGTTTAAAAAGGATTTCCACACTAAAGTTATGTGGTCACTAAATATTTAAGAATTAAATTGGTTTGTTTGATTCCTTGAATAAATTGTAGTGTTTGGTTTGTGTTGTGTTAAGAGTCATCACCAAGTTTAATAATTTGTAAATAACGTAAAGCAAAAGAGATTACGCACCAAAACTCTTGGAACGTATATACCTTGAGTATGAACATATGGGGGGAGTTATGGGGTTTTATATTTAACCATAACTTCTACTGGGGGTACAGGACGCTGTACATACTTTCCATTTTTATTATTTATTATGCGCAGGATCCAGTCACTTCATGTGGCATTTGCCTACCCGGTTAGCTCCCGGTGTAGTTTACCTCAATCTATTTGAGGCAGGTAGTTGGTTGGAAACCCGTTCGATGTGTCATCAAAAATTAAATAAATAATAATTAGTAGTCGAGTCAAGTGATGAATGTTGTGTGCTTGTAAACAGGTGCATCGAGGTAAGCTGTATGTTGATAGGATGAAAGCATGTTAGTGTGTGCTAGTTACGCTTATGTACTTAGCTTTGCTGATTGTGTGTATTGTGTTTTTGTTTGGCCTTGTCTTTACCTTTTCCCTACGACAACCCATTTCTAATTGCGAGTAGTGGGGACAAGTAGAGAGAAGCTTTTCAGGTGATGAAGCATACTCATGATGGGCCTGAGTGAAGAGGGAATCATGCTTAGTTCTCATAAGAATGATGTGTTATTGCTTTGAATTATTATTATTATTTATGTTGATTGTAAGACTAACGCAAAAGGATTTTTAGGTGTTTTGGTTTAAGGGCCTACAATAGTTCCAAGTTGTAAGTTGACTTTGTTTGACTTTTACTTTCGTTTGGTTTGACTTTTAAAGTTGACTTGATTTCTAAATAGTTTTAAAGATAGTCTTTCGCTGTGTGTCTTTAATATTTGCCTTAGCTGTTTTCACGGTGGCGGTAATATCTTAGATTTTCCTTTTTCGTATTTAAAAAAAAAGGGGGCAAAAAAGGTATTTTAAAGGGAAGGAATTTCTAGGGTGTTACACCCACTCCTAATAAATGGTACAAACCGTATTACAATCCTAAGAAAGCAATTAAAACTACACTATGAAAGCAATTAAAGATAAGTATCCCTCCCCTAAGCTAGAATGAAGCACAGTGTCCTCACTGTGTACAAGCATACAAAGGAGAAAGGAAAGGTATGGCTCACTCAAAATGAGTTGTCACTGCCATGAGGTATGGTAGCAGTGACAATAGCAGAAACAGTAGCCCTAGGAACTCTAAAATGGCGACGCAAATCACGGGTCTTAGCATATAGATCCTGCACTTGTCCTTCAATGGTGGTAAGTTGTGTGAGACCTAAATCCCGAAAAGAACGACAAGAATCCATAAAATTTTTCAGTTGCTCATGAAGAGTTAGCGGAGCTGTCGTAGTACTAGAGGTTGGGTTGCTAGAAGATGGTGAAGGAGAGGTATCTTCAGCAACCGAGCTAGATGGTCTAGCGGCCATCGATTGACAGTGTGAGCAAGGGAAAGTACGTTGCACTTCACCGTGTACCTTTATTAGCTCGGTGATCTCACATGGTTTCCAATTTACACTACTTACATCATGGGGCGCATCATTCGAGAAAATATCATATACCAACTTTGCGTCTGAACTTCGACAACCCTTAACAAACCGAACATATCGACCCTTAGACTGGTGAAATAGCCAACCAAGTTTATCCATTGCAACTTGATTGATGTAGTTGGTGGATTCGAATGTTTCTCAATTTTTCAAATCAAAATCTAATGCCACACACAACACAGAAACAAATCCACCCATGGATATATCACCCTTCTTCATGTCCCGCTCCTATAAAAATGCTTCAATGAGAAATTTGGCGATAATGAGCCACCATAGAAGTTTTAGATCCAATGTAGTTACCTAGCCGACCTCACTCTTGGGTCGAAATAACTTAAGGATAAATCGATGTAGCATGCAAAGAGCTAGACAACCAATAGAACCAGATTTGGTAACACCGGACTCCCAATCTGTTCGACTTGTAATATGTTTCAAAAAAGTGCTAGAGTCGAAAAGAGAGTAGCTTGGATTGCCCTTGAATTTCATAAACTCTTTTGGACCCATGACACCTCTATTGGGCCATCCAAAAGTCATATTCAAGTGAGGCATCAAGTCATATTCAAAAGTCATATTCAAGTGAGGCATCCAAAAGTCATATCCAAAAGTCCCACGACATTATCCGTTCATTTCCATCCAAAGAAAATACCACATCTCCCTTACTTGAGTGAACATCAAGTGAGGCAAGAAATTCGATGACAAGTGATGGACATATATCATTATCAATACAAAGTACCTTACTCCACCCATGTGTTCTTGAAATTCTATCAAACAACCAATCAAATCCAAGGTTTTTAGCGTCTGAGAAAGAAAAGTAAAGAGTGTGCCCCATGGTTCGTTCTTTAATCTTCTTAGCACATTATTTTTAGGACTCGGTTAACCAAGAAAGTGGAGTTGGTGGTGATAGAGGTGGAGGTTGAAATCAAGATGGTACTTTAGGTGTAGAAGTGTTAGAGGTTGGCTTTGATCGTGTAGATCGTTTTGTGGGCTTGATGGGTGGTGTTTTTGTGATTTTTTGAGAGTATGCATTGGGGTCATAGAGTGGCTTGGGCGTCGAAGAGGTTCGTGTTCTTTTCCTCATGGTGAGAGTGATGAGAAGTTTAATCAACAAATAATCACAAACCAATGAACATGAATAATCCAAATCCAAATTTGTGTCACCCAACAAATTAACAATCAATCCACACAAAGAATCTACACAAAATCAACACTACAACACCAACTTGTGAAGTAAATAATAAGAAGGTAAAAACTCAAGAATAAGCACAATTGTAGAATAGTAAGAGATGAAAAATTTGAAATTTATACCTCTACAATGAGAATTGTGCATGAATGATAAGTCAAACCTCTTATAGTAGTCCAATGATACTCCCAAAATACCCACTTTGATGTCACACAACTCGCAATTTCAAAAGCCCTAATTCAATCTGAAAAGTTAGGGTTTATGAAATTCAAATAGAAGAGAAGGATGATGGTGATATAATATGAGAGAGAATGTGTGGTGGCCGCCAGTGGGGTGAGGGGGGTTTTCCGGTGGTGGAGTGGTGGAGGGAGAGAGAGAGAGAGGAAAGGTGAGGGAGAAGCTGTACGCTCTTCTTCAATTTCGCTCTCTCCTTTTCTTTTCTTTTTTTTTTTGGGGGGGGGGGAGGGCTAGGATAGTCGCCAAAATCCGCGGCCGCAGGTCAGGCCTGCGGGCTGGCAGTGGCTGCGGAGGGAGGTTGGGGGGTGCGGGATTGGGTCGTGGGGTGGGGCTACGGGTTGGCTGCTGCTACGCCTGTTTTTTTTTTTGTTTTTTTTTGTTTGAATGAAAATAAAAAAAAACCTTCACTATAACTAATAACAAAGTTAGTAATGTTAGTGAAGTAAAAAAAGAAGCATGAAACTAACACTAGAAAAAAAAACTAAGAAAAACTAAAAATAAAATAAAATAAAGGAAGGTTTAGGAAATCGGGTTGCCTCTCGATAAGCGCTCATTTAGAGTCATGAGCTCGACTTCTTACCTCAATTTCAAGCATCAATTGGTGGATCGGAGAGATAAATCGTCTCCAATTTGCGAATAAAAGCACCCTCGGTATAAAGCTTCAAACGTTGTCCATTTACCTTGAATTTCGTGCCGTTTTCTCTAGCAACGTCAATGGCTCCATGTGCTTTGACATCAGTGAATATGATAGCCCCGGACCATCTAGACTTATGCTTTCCAGGAAAAAGCCGAAGTCTTGAGTTTTAAAGCAACACCTTGTCACCAATCTTGAACTCTCGTTTTTGGATCATCTTATCATGAAATTTCTTCGTTTGCTCTTTGAAGACTCTATGATTCTCATAAGCATCGAACCGAATCTCGTCTAGCTCATTCAATTGAAGAAGTCTCGCTTCACCGACCTTTTCTAGATCTAAATTAATCTCCTTGACGGCTCATTGTCAAAGATATTCCATTTCGACCGATAAATGACAAGCTTTGCCATACACCAACCGATACGGAGTTGTCCCTAACGGAGTCTTGTAAGCCGTTCGCAATGCCCACAATGTATCATCCAACTTCAATGACCAATCTTTTCGGGATATGCTGACAACCTTTTCAAGGATTCTCTTGATTTTTCGATTAGATACCTCAACTTGGCCGCTCATTTTAGGATGATAGGCCAAGCCAACTTTGGTGTAACTCCATGTTTCTTAAGAAGAGCCTTAAAAGTTCATTGATGGAAATGAGAACCACCATCACTAATAACAACTCTTGGGACTCCGAAGCGCGGAAAGATGATCTTCCTGAATAACTTCATAACAACCTTCAAATCGTTAGTTGGCGACGCAACAGCTTCGACTCACTTATTGACATAGTCGACGGCAACCAAAATGTACCGATTCCTGCTAGAGGAAGGGAATGGTCCCATAAAATCAATGCCCCAGACATCAAAAGGTTCAACCTCAAGGATCCCATTTTGTGGCATCTCTTGCCTCTTCGATATATTTCCTGTTCCTTGAATAATGAGGGCCAATAGAAACCACACTGAAGCACTCGATAGGCAGTTGCAATAGAACCAAGATGTCCACTAGAAGATAGATTATGGCAATGATGAAGGACACCATGAGTATCCTAATCGCCTACACATCTCCTAAACATCCCATCAACACACTTACGATACAAATGAGGGTCATCCCAAAAGTACAGCTTAACATCATGATAAAACTTCTTTTGTTGTTGGTAAGTCATATCCGGAGGATGTGAACCACCTACACAAAAATTAACATAGTTAGTATACCATGGAGACATAGAAGAAACAGAGAATAAATGATCATCAGGGAAATAGTCATCTATAAGGGTATCCGAAGTAGATTGAAATCTCAATCGAGAAAGGTGATCTGCAACAACGTTCTCGGCACCCTTTTTATCTCTAATCTCTAAATCGAATTCTTGAAGGAGCAAAATCCATTGAATGAGCCTCGGTTTAGCCTCCTTCTTGGCTAAGAGATTCTTGAGAGCGGCATGGTCAGTGTGAACAATCACTTTTGAACCAATGAGGTAAGTTCGAAACTTGTCAACAGCATACATAATAGCTAGGAGCTCTTTCTCAGTGGTGGCATAATTCATCTGAGCCTCATCCAAGGTTTTACTAGCAAAATAGATGGCATGAAAAACCTTGTTCTTTCGTTGTCCAAGCACGACTCCTACAGCATATTCACTTGCATCACACATGATCTTGAATGGTAAGTCCCAATCCGGAGGTTGTATGATTGGAGCAATTATCAATGCCTCCTTGATCCTGTTGAAAGACTCCATATAAGCATCAGTAAACTCAAATATTGCATCCTTAAGCAACAATTAAGTGAGGGGTTTCACTATTTTTGAAAAATCTTATATAAATTGACAATAGAACCCTGCATGACCAAGAAAACTTCTCACTCCCTTGAAATTCACGGGAGGGGGAAGCTTCTTAATCACCTCAATTTTTTCTTTGTTAACTTGGATGCCGCGATCAGAAACAAGATGACCAAGTACCACTCCTTCATTGACCATGAAGTGGCACTTTTCCCAATTCAAGAACAAATTCACTTATGTACAACGTTTAATCACCTTAGAAAGATTATGCAAGCACATATTAAAGTCAGAACCATAAACACTAAAATCATCCATAAATACCTACATGATGTTCTCAATGAAATCAGAGAAATTGGCCATCATACACCTTTGAAATGTCGCAGGGGCGTTACACAACCCAAATGGCATTCTGCAATATGCAAATGTACCATAGGGGCATGTGAGCGTTGTCTTCTCTTAATCTTCCGGATGAATGGGAATCTTACAAGGTGGCAGTATTCAACCTACGATAATCAATACACATACGCCAACTTGTGACAACACGAGTGGGAATTAGTTCAATCTTATCATTCTTAACAACTGTTGTCCCCCCTTTCTTACACTACTAAATTTTTAATTAAATGCAACGGCTAAAAAAGAGCTAGTGCAACGGCTCATTTTTTTGTCGTTGCATTAGATAAGCCTAATACAACGGCATAAACTTTGTAAATCAAAAGGTGGAGCTAACGCAACGGCTTTAAAAAGCTGTTGCATTAGGTGTACTAATACAACGACCTGTAAGGCTATTGCCACGGTAGTGATATTAAAACTCCATATGAATATGCGCTTCAAGCTCACTCGACCTTACCACCTCAGTTCTCTCTCCTCTCTCTTTCTCTCTTTCTCCCTCATCTCTTCCTCCAAGACGAAGACAACCATCGTCGCAGCCGAACCACATCTATAACCACCGTCGCTCACAAATTAAGTTCTCTCTCTTTCTTCTCCCTCCTTGTTCACGGATGGTCACGGTTGTGATGGTGTTCGCGAGTGATAATGACGGTGCGGTTCGATTTTTAGGGTTTTGATTGGTGTTCATGGTATGAGTTTCTTTAAACTTTCCTTTTTAAATTTCAAATTTAGGGTTCCTTTACATAATTACTAGTTCAAATTTTTTATTTTTTTTCGATTTCTAGGGTTTCGATTTATAATTGTTGACGGTGGTGGAGAGCAGCGATGGTGAGTTTTGATTTGTAATTGATGGCGGTGGTGGAGAGTTGCTGAACTAACGTCGCTCAAACTCCAGCTTCGTGCCCTGATCTTTGAGTAAGCCTTCTCTCTTTATCTCTCCTTTTTCTTCTTTCTCGCTCCTCTCTAATTTTTGGGGATTATTTGCTATAAGTTATGTAATTACGTAATCGTTTGATTTTGCTTTTTGAATGATTTTAGAATTGCTTGTTGATAGAATTCTTACTTAATTGATTGCAATTTTAGTACTTTGTGGAGAGGTTTTATGTCGAATTTCTTGTTCTCATGATTGAACTTTAATGTGCTGGAATCTAAAATGTGCAGTTGTGAATTGTTATCTGTGTGTAATCTGAACTCTTCTTGGTGATGAATAAAACTTTAGTAAAAGTATCCATATGTTTAAGCTTGTAGTCGCTTTGAGAGCTGCACATTTTTAGGTCCGGAATCCAGTTATTACTATCGCGACATGAATTAAGGCCTGTGTCAGTCTCATAAAGTTATAGATTGCCTTGCCTTTTCCATTTATAGACTTTCAGGAATCCAAGATCAATGTTGCTCATTCTAGTGCATTGAGATTTTGATTTGATCAAGAATATTTACGAGAGAAAAGGGAAAACATTGCTACTAATGTTGGTAATACATAGTTGGTGCTTCATGTGATGGTGTTAGTGTGCTAGTTCTGTCTGCTTCTAAGCTGCTCTTTGCTGCTGTTTTGCTTGCTGCTGGTGGTTCTTGTGTTGATGCTCTGGTCTTTGTTGCGGCCCTTACTCCCTTTATTGAAGCTTGTGTTTATGGGTTGTTGTTGCTGCTTGTATCCTATTGTATTGGTGTTGGTGTGTTGCTGGTTTTTGGTTGGCTGCTGCTGGTTTCTGTTGGATGATGCGGGTATTATGGTGGTGTTGCTGGGCTTTCCTGCTGCCTTGAGTCTGTTTCTGTTGGGAGCTGCTGCCACCTGCTTTGTGTTGCTTTTGGGGTGGCTCTTGCTGCTGGGCTGCTCTTGCTACTGCCTTTGCCTATTCTTCTTGTTGTTGCTACTTCTCTAGCTGCTGCTTATGCTTGCTCTTCTTGTTGTTGACTATGCTTGCTCTTCTTGTGGCTGGTGCTCTTTTGTCAGTTAGTGCTGTCAGCTTTGTTGGGTTTTTTTTTTATATTTTATTTTGTTGTTTTGTATTGGCATGTTGGTGTATATTTGGTGGTTTTGGTTTTGCTTGTTTTTGTTGGTGTTAGGAGTGGTTGTTTTTGTACCGTCCCTCAGGACGGGGGTTCTCCTCCTAGAGGGTAGCTCCCTTCCTTTGAGGTCGGGGAGCCTTTGTCTGGTTCAAGCTCTAAAAGAACCTTTCCTAGAAGGTGGCTTTTGGAGTTTGGATCTTAGGCTGGTGGGTGTGCAAATAATACAGTTGTGCAATTGTTTTTAATTAAATATGAATAATATCTCACTCTTTTCTAAGTCATTTGAGAGAGGGAGTGAGAGATTAAGAGAGAATAAAAAACCTACAAGTATGATTATGTTTAACCTCCTTAAAGACGGATTATTGTTATTCTAATGATGCTTATGATAAGTATATAATATGGTTATTGAACAACATGCAGGTACACGAATAAACTTTCGGAACTTCGAGTTTATTTTTTACTTCTTTTTTTCTGCTTTAATTATATATGAGAAAAGAGGAATGATGGATGTTTATCTCCTTTTTTAATTTTGAATTCTTGAAATTGGATTGTGTTTTTATAAGGTTTTTGGGTTTTATTTGATATATGCCGGTTGTAGGGAATTGCCTACACTGATTTTTGACTTTGTTTTTTTTACTGGTATAGCTTGCAATTATTATTCATGAGCTAATTAGTTTTCGACGATAAGAACGAACTGACCTATATTTAGGATGATTTAGGTGTAAACAATTGCTTGAGCACAACAACGATTGCTATGACAGGAGTTGGACTCGATTACGGAAACTTTGAACACTGAGTTGCAAAGAGCTCCAGCAGCATTCAACATCATCAAGTACTAGTAAAATAGGTGGATACTGAAGTTGAAGAAGGTGCTTCCTGAATTGCTTAACTTAAGAAATTGGAGAAGTGGGAGAAAGAAATGATACTGCGGCCCAAACAATTGCTGAAAATATGGTTTGGGGGACAAAATGATTTAGTTTTAACATTTTATATAATTGTTTTTTTTCTTAGTTTAACTAGTGATAATTTAATTTTGTAATTTTTCTTATAAATAACAATGTACAAAATTTTAATTTATATTAATAAATTCTGATTTTTTTTACAAAAGTTTTTATTATAATTGTATTGTTTATTATTATTATTATTATTATTATTATTATTATTATTATTATTATTATTATTATTATTATTATTATTATGGCATTAGGGTATAGGGAACCGTGGCATTAGGTAATATAGCTAATGCCACGGCAATAATGTTGTCGTTGCATCAGGTGTTGATCTAATGCAACGGATCATTGATGTCGTGGCATTAGGTGTCATATGCCGTTGCATTAGACCTACTGCAACGCCATCAGATGCCAGAGTACATGGCCGTTGCATTAGGCCTAATGCCACGGATTTTGACGCGTAATGCAACGGATTTGAGGGTTGCAATAGGTCAAAAATGTAGTAGTGTTAGGAACGACTTTTACTGGGCTCACCCACTTAGAATCTGAGATGGGGTTGATGATGCCCGCATCAAGAAGTTTCATCACCTCTTTATTCACCACCTCTTACATATTGGGATTTAATCGACGTTGTGGTTGGATGCAAGGGTGATGATTCTCTTCCAAATTAATTCTATGAGTACAAAAATTAGGACTTATCCCTGTAAGATCATCAATGCTATACCCAATTGCCTTTTTATGCACGCGAAGCATAGTCAAAAGCTTAGAAAGTTGTCTATCATCGAGTTTATCACTAACAATTACAGGGCATTCCTCATTATCATCAAGAAATGCATATTTAAGATGAGAAGGCAAAGGTTTTAACTCTACCTTTTTTTACCTGTGACTCAGAAGTAGAACAGACAGTTTCCATTACCTCAAACCCCTCGGTGTTAGGGGCATCCAAGTCATGAATCAAGGAGTTAATTTCAGCATCTCCTTCTCCTTTAGAAACCTCCAAGGTGAGCATAGCTTCTAATGGATCATTAGCTAACTCACGAGGCGTATCATCTCTAACAATCTCTTCAATCACATGAATCCTGAAACAAGTATTCTCAAGCATATGCGACTTCATTGAATTGGTTAGATTGAAAGTCACTGTATCATCACCTGCAGACAAAGTAAGAGACCCAGACTTGACATCAATAACAGCACCTGCAATACACAAGAAAGGTCTACTTAAAGTAATTGGGATATTACTATCCTCCTCCATATCCAAAACTACAAAATCCACAGGAATAAAAATTTCCCAACCCGAACGGGGACATCCTCTAAAACACCTAAAGGGTAATTTATAGAACGATCCGCCATTTGCAAAGTAATTTGTGTGCATTTTAAAGCTCCAATATTTAACCTGTTACAAACAGAAAGAGGCATAACAGAAACACTAGCACCTAAGTCACATAAAGCTTTATCAATGAATAATGCACCTACATGACATGGGATGGAAAAACTACCAAGGTCCTTAAGCTTAGGTGGGGATTTGTTTTGTAATATAGCACTACACTCTACAGTCAGAGCGATTGTTTCTACACCACCAAAGTCTTTCTTCTTAGTAATCATTTCCTTTAAAAACTATGCATACATTGGAAATTGAGAAACCAAATCAGTAAAAGGAACGGTTACCTCAAGGTTCTTGACCATAGCCAATAACTTACCAAATTGTTTATCTACCTTGGTCTTTTACATCTGATGTGGGAATGGTAGCTTTAGCTCGATGTATGGAGGCTATCTTCAGTGCTTTGCTTCATGGATGCCATCATTCTTATGAGGTCAGACATAGTAGGCTCTTGAGTGCTAGCATTACCTTGAGAAGGTTAGTTGTTGTTGAGGTGGCCTATTGAATCCTAGAGGAGCATGATAAGAGGCTCCTTGTTGATTGAGTGGAGGCCTTGCAACATATTGCTGAGGTTGAGAGTTCTGAGGCTGTGACCACTGCTGCCGTGGTTGAGGATTTTGAACATTATTTCTTTTATATGAAACGTAGGGATGATACCTTCAACCTGGATTGAATGTGTTAGAATATGGGTCATTTGGTTGCCTTTGTTGAAAGGCATTCACTTGCTCCATCTGATTAGTGTCTTGAGAATTCTGAGCACATTGATATCCAAAGTGACCCTGTATACCACACAATTCACAAAAAAAAAAAAAAAAAATTATTTAGTTTGCGAAGGTTGAGAAGACATAGCATTAAAAGATACAAGAGAGGAGTCTTTAGTGGCCTGTAATGCATCAATCTTTGCAGTTAATTGAGCCATCTGAGATGCCAAGATTGAATAGGCTTCAAATTCCATCTTCCCTTTCTTAATTAGCTCGCATCCTTGGAGATGAGAGGTGGTTGGCTGCAAGATTAGCAAGGAAATCATACCCTTCTTCGATTGTTTTGTTAATGAACACACCACCCGCTGCCGAGTCAACAATACATTTGGTCTCTGGTTCTAGTCCGTTATAGAAGATACGAACAAGATTCCACTTCTCAAATTTATGATGAGGGCATGATTGTTGAAGATCTAAGAACCTATCCCATGCGTCCCTAAGAGATTCCCCCGACTCTTGAGAAAATGTTGATATTTGGTGTCGAATCTTTTCAGTTTTTTCAGACGGGAAATATTCTTTGAGGAATGCTTGAGAAATCTTGCTCCACTCCATCTCCTTGACAGTATTCAACCACTTTTGAGCTCTATCGCAAAGGGAAAATCCGAAAAACACCACTTTCAATTGATCTTGAGTGACTCCTTTGTGATGAACAGTGGAGCATAATTGTTGAAATCACTGGAAATGATTAATAGGCTCGTCAGTAGGATGGCCACTAAACTGATTTTGTTGGACCATACTTAGCAATGCGGGTTTAATTTCAAAGTTCTCTACAGTGATTTCTTGCATTTTGAGACCCATTGGAATGTCATCTTGGGATGGTACCCCGAAAGAATTAAGAGACCTATTATTAGCCATCTCTCGTTGTATGTCAAACTATGTGGTAGGACTCTTCTGCGAGTGGGTCATTTTCTTCTTTCCTTTCCCTTGCTTTTTGAGTTTCCTAAGGGTCTTGTCCAAGTCTGGATCCATAGGGATCAAGTCACATGTTCGTTTTGACCTAGGCATAAACAAAAAGAAAAGAAAACAATGAGAATATCCTAATTAATTGGAACTGAAAGTTCCAATGAGACAATGGAAACAGTTCAAACAATCAAACTAAAACTAATAGAATCTAGTCGTCTCCCCGGCAACGGCGCCAAAAACATGATGAATAAAAAGTTATACCGCAAGTGCACGGTGTCTGTTATTAGCAGAGACTTAGAAAATACGGGCCGAATCCCACAAGGAGACATGTTCCATTAGTTTTTGCCAATTATTATAAACTATTTCAATAAACGAAGAGTGATTTGATATCAATTAATTAAACTAGGACAATAATGAAAATAAAGTTGTGCTCAAATATATAAAGGTCTAGGGCATACGTTCGGTTCACCATGCTTATACTAATCCAAGAAATGCAAACAATTCATTAATAAAAAAACTAGGTTTGAATAATTAAAGCACATGTTAATTCTACGGTCGGGAATTAACGCTTACGAATTAACATATGTAGTTCGGTCGCTAACATAATCAAATTCGCCTATCGTAATTAAGCCTCTAAAAATATGATCTTTCAATTCTAATTTTTATTAGCTAAATAATCAACGCATGATATTGGCCAATTACATGAATCAAACTATAAAGCAAAAATCAATTGGAATCATTCAAACCCTGATTCATAAATTTATAAATAATTAAGCACAAATAATCAAGTTTAATAAAAGACGAAAGTTTGAATGAAATACCTCAAATATCGAATTAATGAAGAATAATAATCTAGGGTTCAACAATGGAGAAGAAAACTAAAAGAACGTTCAAGCATAAAATAAAGCATAAGAGAAGAAATAAAATCCTCTCAAGTATTTATATTAAATCCTAATTCTAAGCTAATTAAAATAGAAATAAATATATAAGCTAGAACATTATTGGATGATAAGCGATGACGTAGCATGTGAAGACGTAAGATAAAGGTGACTCATCGCTGCTCGAGAGTTGCTAAGGCTATTGTGGCGTCAAGATCCCTCGCCAAAACCTACGGGCGCAGGGCTGGTGGACGCGGGCTGGCAGTAGCTGCGGCTTGCCTCGAGTGAGCGCAGGACAAACCCGCGGCAATATCCCTCCGGTGGCTGACTGCATCGCTTGGATTCAAACGCCTATAACTTTTGTTCTAGGAAGCTTCTTGGGGCGTGTGACCTATTATTGGAAAACTCTTCAAGTCTAGTTTCCAATTCAATATGAATCGCTTCAATCCAATTTGTAGAACTCAATTTATGATCAAAAGAGTGAGCAAAGGTCATTTTTAATACTTTGCAAACCATTGTTTTTCTTCGTTTCTAACTCTAATTCATTCCCGAAAGATGCATAGCGACCCTTGTGGATGCTATATTCATTTCCTATGCATAAAATCCTTAGAGACAACATCCACGAGCATAAATTCCTCGATCAATGAAACTCGATCCATCGATTTCCATTCAAATACCATACAAATCATCTCCAAACACTTCGAAAGCGTCCAAATGACTATGAAATCACCTGAAACATTAAGAAAAACACAAATGGAGCGTAATAGAGCGACATATGGTAACTTATGCGGACACGACTCTAAAAACGACTAAGAAGACTAAGAAAAAAATATAAAACTAGCATGAACGTGCCTAAAAAACCTATATAAATATGATTCATCAATTATGAAATCATTATTGCGAGAAATTTGACACGGATAAAGCTACATAACTTACCTATTCTTTTTCCTGAATAATTTGTTTACTTCTTTAATATAATATAACTTCATTACTCTAGGCTTAAGTATACGTTGAATGTTGATTTAGTTAAAGAAGACTGTTGAATATTGAATGTTCCTTTTGATATTATAAGTTTTATCCCTAATTTTTTTTTAAAAGCTAAGAAAAATTGTAGGATAAAAAAAGTTGATTAGCTTCTGGGATCAGTGAAACAGTAAACTAGTCCATCAGATCACTATTAGTTACCCTCTTATATCAATTAAATATTCACTTCCGGCTAACTAATCAAAGTGTATTTTTTAATCGACACAATTTTATTTCTTTTTCTTAATCACTAATTCTTCAATTTCTTTCTAGTAATATATTGGTTTACTTTTCTTGGTCAATCAACTTTGCGTGGAATTAATACAAGTGTTTGATCATGTCGTGATCATGTATGGATTCAAAATCGATCCTCTTGTAGTATGACATGAGATTATGAAGACGATATAAATCTGAAGTTCTCAACCACCCAATTTTGGCTGTACAGTTATGTACTAGAATGAATTTGACTAAGGTATATAATTTATTTTATTTTAAGATTTAAGCGCGTGTTATGTAGACAACATTGAACGAGGCCATATGGCGGCTGTGTGGAGTAACTTGTGAAAAATGTAGTAGACAAAAAGAGACATTAACGAATAACAAACAAGAACATACAAATTTAGGCGGTTCATTAGCGATGAATTAATTACATCTACATGAAAGCGAGATTAAATTTTACTGATCTTTTGGAATAAAGTAGAATACATAATAGATTGGATCTAAACCAAGTGATCGAGATCCTGTATTGGCCTGGGTTGTGTGTAGAAGTAAACGGAATTAACCCATATCCTACGAGTAATAAGTTTATCACTGCACGTTCGTTAATTGTTACATAGATATATATATTCATAATAGGAAAAAACTTTGTCATTGTCAAATCAACATCTAATTTAATAGACTCCAATCGATTAAATGGACTTATTCGTAATAAATATTTTTCTTTGATGGGTAATATGGATATCAGAATTCTAATCTTAAATCAACCTTTATTAAGTTTTCCCGTTCTCAATACAAGGATATTCACCATACAAATGATTGAACCTTGCAAGAATGCAAACTGTTGAAAAAGTGACTCGAATCGCTGAAATCTTCACTGCCCGATCGGGCGACCCTTGACCGGTCGGACCGGGAGCTGAAGATTGGAAGTATGTTCAAAGCAGCCACGAAGAACTCTGAAGAACCCTCACGCGCCTGATCGGGCTGCCCTTGCCCGGTCTGACCGGGCAGTGAGGGGTAGGTGACATTGGCAGCTTCGATACGCTTCTCCCACGCGCCCGATCGGGCAATCCTTGCCCGGTCTGACTGGGCGGAGAAGAAAATCTGCGGAATGCGGATTTTGCGGTTTAAGTTATCTTTTATTTTATTATCTTTTTGCCCAAGTATCTTTTAATTAGGGATTAATGTAAAAACTTCCTAATATCAGTATTAGGGTTAAGAGAGGAGAGAGGAGAGCCGTTCTTGAGAAAGACAAGAATCATCTTTGTAATCTTTGCAGTTTATAGTGAAAACTTTGATCTCGGTGCCCGTGGACGTAGCTATCACATTGATAGTGAACCACGTTAATTCTTGGTGTGTGTTTTTATTGTTTGCATTAAATTTCTTTATTGTTTTCGTTATTGTTTTTTTCGATCATTGCTTCCGCTGTCGCACAACAATTGGTATCAAGAGCTTAGGTTTCGACCTTGGAGAGTTCTTTGAGGGAAACAATGGCAGGAGATTCAACAATAAGAATTGAGAAGTTTACCGGGAAAAATAGTTTTGGGCTATGGCAAATTAAGATGAAGGCTCTGTTAAAACAACAGTAGATATGGTGTCCGTTGGCTCCAAAGAGTACTACTTCGGGGTCAGGAGATGGATTGACTGACTTGCAATTAGAGATTATGGAAGAGAAGGCTCACTTTACCATATTACTTAGCCTTGATGATCACATCATCACGGAGGTTACTGATCAGGGAACGGCGGCTGAATTGTGGATGAAGCTGGAGTCATTGTACATGACCAAGTCATTGACCAACAAATTATTGCTGAAGCAGCGGTTGTTTAGCCTACGAATGCAGTCAGGTACTCCCTTACGGGAACATCTAGAAAAACTTAACTCTATTTTACTTGATTTGCGTAATTTAGATGTTAAAATTGATGATGAGGATGTTGCGTTGATTTTACTTGTGTCTCTACCGTCTATCTATGAGAATTTTGTAGAGTCTTTTGTTGTTGGTAAAGACTCATTGACCTTAGAAGAAACGAAGGCAACACTTCATACTAGGGAACTTCGCCAGAAAGCTATAGGTGATAATGGGGATAATGGTAGTGGGTTGTTTGTTAAGTCCGGGAAGTCTAAAAAGGAAAAGAGGTTTAACAAGGGTAACAATGCTGGGTCGGGTGATGGTAACGGCATGGACGGATCTGGTAAAACTGCTACTAAAACCTGTTATTACTGTAAAGAACCAGGTCACTATAGGGCTAATTGTCCAAAGAGGAAAACAAGCCCCAAGCTGCTGTAGTCGAAGAAAAACCGAAAGAGAGCTATAATTCAGAGGAAGATTTAGCATTAGTCATTTCTGCTAGGTTTGGTGATTTATCTGAAAACTGGGTTCTAGATTCGGGGTGTTCGTTCCATATGAGTCCACGTCGAGATTGGTTTGATACATATGAGCCTCGCAATGGGGGTATGGTTATAGTTGGTAACAATGCTCCTTGTAAGGTCACAGGTATTGGGTCCATGAGTTTGAGGACTGTCGATGGGCGGAGGTTAACTTTGACTAGGGTGCGACATGTTCCTGCTTTAGGAAAGAATCTGATTTCATTGGGTACCATGGATGATTTGGGGTACAATGGTGTGTTTTCGGATGGGGAGTTGTGTATTTATAGAAGTTCTGAGTTGTTACTTAAGGGTATCAAAAGGAACACCCTCTATGTGTTTGAGGGTGTTACACTATCTAGTTCTGCGGTTTGTGCATCGGTATCTCACCATGAGATGACTAAGATTTGGCACATGAGGCTTGGTCATATGGAGGAGAAGGGGATGCAGCTATTGTCTAAGAGGGGTCTTCTTTCCGGAGTCAAGGTTGCCAACCTTGAATTTTGTGAGCATTGTGTGTTTGGTAAGAAACATAGGTCAAAGTTCAGCAACGGTGCTCACATTACGGAGTCTGTGCTCGATTACATCCATTCAGATTGCTGGGGTCCATCTAGAGTTGAAGGTATGGGAGGTTACCACTACTTTGTGTCATTTGTTGATGACAAGTCCCGATACACATGGCTTAGGTTGCTTAAGTCAAAGGATGAGGCCTTCAAAGCTTTTAAGCAATGGAAAGCTTTGGTGGAAAATCGTCAAGGAAAGAAGATTAAGAAGCTACGAACGGACAATGGGCTAGAGTTTTGCAAAAACGAGTTTAATCAGTTATGTGCAGATAAGGGTATAGGTTGGCATCATACCGTCAGGAAGACATCACAGCAGAACGGTGTTGCAGAACGGGTTAATCAGACACTTCTAGAGATAGTTCGATGCATGCTCTCTAATGCAGGTCTGGGGAGGAGGTACTGGAGTGAAGTTTTGTTGACCGCTTGTTATGTCATCAATAGGGGTCCTCATTCGGGAATTGATTCCAAGATTCCTTTTGAGATCTGGAGTGGTAAGCTTCCTAATTTTTCAAATTTGAAGATTTTTGGTTGCGTTGCTTATTATCATGTTAGTGAGGGTAAGCTGGATCCACGAGCCAAGAGGGGGTGCTTTGTTGGGTACGGGGATGGTGTGAAGGGGTTTAGGATTTATTCACCTTCAAAGGGTCGGGTCATTCTTAGTAGGGATGTTACTTTCGATGAAAACACCATCTATTCAACTAAAAGTACGGATACTTCTGATTTGGGAAGGGAAGGAGAGAACTTATCACAAACAGATGGGGTGCTTGAGGTACCTCAGTCTACCATTGCTGATTTACCTCGGGTACAATATATTGATGATGATGCTGATGTTCTAGTGCCAGGTACTCCTGAACCTGAGATTACTCGAACTCATTCTAACTCTGGGGAAGAGGTGGAGCAATCAAATCAGGGGTCATCTAGTCAATCTGACACCACTCTTGAGATTCCTAAACGAGTTATCAAGAAGCTTGTTAGATTGATTGAAGAGATGGAGGGAAGGACTTGTTGTGTTGATGAGTTGGCAGGTTATGCATTGAGTGTAGCTGATGATGTAGAGTCATTTGAACCTGCCACATACAAACAAGCAATTAATTATAGTGAGTCGGCGCAATGGCTTGCTGCAATGGGTGAAGGGATGCAGTCTCTTTACAAGAACAGAGTGTGGGAACTGGTAAAGGTACCGGAAGGGAGGAAGCTTGTAGGGTGTAAGTGGATTTACAAGAAGAAAGAAGGGTTATCAGAAACCGAGCAAGTGTGCTTTAAGGCTAGACTAGTTGCTAAAGGTTCAGTCAGGTAGAAGGGGTTGACTTTGTTGTGATATTCTCACCTGCGGTTCGACACACTTCTATCCGTGTGTTATTGTAAATTTTAGCACACTTTGATCTTGAGCTGGAGCAGCTGGATGTTAAAACTGCTTTCCTTCATGGTGATTTGGAGGAGGAGATTCTGATAAAGCAGCCCGAGGGATTCGAGGTTCCTGGAAAGAAACACTATGCCTGCAGATTGCTAAAGTCATTGTATAGACTTAAGCAATCCCCCCAACAGTGGTACAAAAGGTTTGATTCATTAATGGTTTCGCATGGTTTTGATAGGAATTCATATGATTGTTGTGTATATCATAGTAAGCTGGAAAATGGTTCCATGATTTATCTGTTGTTATATGTTGATGACATGCTGGTTGCCACAAAGAATAAAGCTGATATTATTAGATTGAAGGAGTTTCTTAACTCGGAGTTTGACATGAAATACTTAGGTGCATCGAGGAAAATTTTGGGTATGGAGATCTACCGAGATCGAGCTAGAGGTAAGCTTTTCTTGACTCAGAAAAGCTACATTGAAAAGATTTTGTCTCGTTTTGGGATGGAAAAATCAAAGCCTATAAGTATGCCAACTACTGTTAGCTGTAAGTTGTCTTTGTCTATGTCACCTCAAACTGAGGAGGAGTTGACTTATATGTCTAGAGTTCCATATGCCAACGCGGTTGGCTTTTTGATGTATGTTATGGTCTGCACTAGGCCGGATATTGCGCATGCTGTTAGTGTTGTAAGAAGATTTATGGCTCGACCTGGAAGAGAACACTGTCAGGGGGTGAAAAGGATTTTTCGCTATTTGAGAGGGACAACTGATATTGGTCTTGTGTATGGGAATGATAAGGAGTGCTTGGTGACTAGGTACAGTGATTCTGATTATGCAACTGATGTGGATACCAGGAGGTCCGTGACAGGGTATGTGTTCACTTTGGGTGGTTCTGTGGTTAGTTGGAAGTCTACATTGCAGTCTTCGGTTACGTTGTCTACTACTGAAGCTGAGTACATGGCTTTAACTTCTGCAGCTCAGGAGTCTATTTGGCTTAAAGGTCTTGTAGGTGAACTGGGTATTGCATAGGATTTTGCTATGGTGTATTGTGATAGCCTAAGTGCCATTTTCTTAGCTATAGATCAAGTGCACCATGATCGGACTAAGCACACTGATGTCAGGTATCATTTCTTACGTACTGACAAGAGGATTAAGGTGAAGAAGATTGGGACTACTGACAACCCGGCTGATTTCTTTACTAAGCTTGTTCCATTTAGTAAGTTCAAACATTGCTTGGACTTGCTAAATATCGATTACTATGTGATGTAGTACGCCCTTAGGGGCGGTGTTGGGGAGCTCCTGGTGTAGGCATGTTAGCCTTAAGGTGGAGCTTGCCCGGGGCTTGTGATGCAGGTGGAGCATTATGAGTTGTTATACTTGGAGACGAGTATGTGATGGGTCTTGGTTGGAGACTTATCGGGATGTACGGCTTCTGCATGAGCTTTGCTTTGGGTTAGGCTTGAGAAGTGTTTCACTATGGGATTGATAAGATCGTGCTGTTGACTACGAGTTCTCGTCAAGGTGGAGATTGTTGAAAAAGTGACTCGAATCGCTGAAATCTTCACTGCCCGATCGGGCGATCCTTGCCCGGTCGGACCGGGCGGTGAAGATTGGAAGTATGTTGAAAGTAGCCACGAAGAATCCTGAAGAACCCTCACGCGCCCAAACGAGAAGCCCTTGCCCTGTCTGACCGGGCGACGAGGGGTAGGTGACATTGGCAGCTTCAATACGCTTCTCCCACGCGCCCGATCGGGCAGGCCTTTCCCGGTCTGACCGGGCGGTAGGAGGTAGTCTTCGTAGAGGTTTTGTTTGAGAGTTTTCTTTTCGCGCCCGATCGGGCAGACCTTGCCCGGTCTGACCGGGCGGAGAAGAAAATCTGCGGAACGCGGATTTTGCGGTTTAAGTTATCTTTTATTTTATTATCTTTTTGCCCAAGTATCTTTTAATTAGGGATTAATATAAAAACTTCTTAATATCAGTATTAGGGTTAAGAGAGGAGAGAAGAGAGCCGTTCTTGAGAAAGACAAGAATCATCTTTGTAATCTTTGCAATTTATAGTGAAAACTTTGATCTCGGTGCCCGTGGACGTAGCTATCACATTGATAGTGAACCACGTTAATTCTTGGTGTGTGTTCTTATTGTTTTCATTGAATTTCTTTATTGTTTTCATTATTGTTTTTTCGATCTTTGCTTCCGCAACACAAACTAACCAAATGCATTTATTTTTTTGTTTCATCATATGCTCAAGCTACAAACTTCAGTTATACCATGCACAAGCTAAGGTACAATTAGTTGTATATAGAAAATCATCCCCTATTTACAAAGCTACAAACATTGTTTCTTGAGCAACAAGAAACATACATTCGCTTTTATACATTAAACTAATCAATATTGTTTAATTTCCCTTTTTTTTTATCAACAACATAACTACATAAGACTCGAGTTGTATAAAATTTGATAAAGCAATTAATATATTACTACATTTTTTTATGAACAATATTATATTGTATCAACAACATAATTACATAAGACTCGAGTTGTATAAAAAAAAAAGTCTGGATGAGGTTTGAAAATCATGAAATTGTTGAAATAAATTTAGTACTTGAATACCTGCATTATTTATAAGTCTACCCTAATTACAAAGTCTTAATTATGATGAGAAGGTACTTTTTTAAGGGTTTAAAGACCAAGTCTATGTTTTACTTTTGTTACAATTTAAATTGCAAGAAATTGAAGTTGGAAACATCTTATGTAAATCACAGTAAGATATAATCATAAGTAGTGATGATAGATTTAAAATTGCCATTCAAAGTAGTTTGAGCATATTAATTATGGAGTTTTGACCATAGATTTGGACCATGCGAATAATTTATAATTGAGATAACGATAGATGTAGTCCTAGCTCGTTCGGCTCTTTAAATGCTTCTTTGACAAGAAAATTAGTTTACATATATGCCATTTTATATGGAAGGCCAAGTGAAAGTTCAATCTTGTAAAATGAATACACAAGCATGCTTAATTGTTGATTGTCACACTAAGATGCTAATCACTATAATACATACTTCCTTCATTTCAAAATATTATATTTGTACTATTTTGTCTTTGCAAAACTTTAACCATTAATATTTATTATGGATCATACTACTGAACGTCCTCGGGGCGTGAAATAAACATTTAAAATACAACCTAAAGTGGTATTAATTTAGGAATAGATGTCAAAATCACGCGTCAACCGATGTAATTAATATTCATTTTAATTTAATACTTCTACTTTTAATTATCTTATTTGATGCCCTCAGGCATTCATTAGCTTTTGACATTTAGTATAACTATAAGTAAAAAAAACTAACATTTGACACATTGAAAATATACGTTGAGACAAACCGATTTCATTATACTAAATAATATTTGGATTTATACATTGATAATAAAATATAGTTAAGCTAATAGTATAAGCAAATAATGCCAAAATATCGCTCAATTTGGAGAGTTTATTTTAAAGAAAATACGAATATTATATTACTTCTTCCGTTCCAAATTAGATGACATGTTTCTTTTATCATGTTTATCAATGTAAAAATTTAATAAAAACATATCTTTAATTATACTATTGTAAAAAATACTAAAAATTGAATTTAATTATTAAGTACACATTGAATTTCATTAAGTACACATTGAATTTGCTTCCACTACAGACTCACAATTATTTTTATTTTATTTTATTTTTTTTAACAGAAAGAAAAAAGGGTTCCATTAATAAAAGATGGTCAAACTACACTTACAAACAATTCCTAAAAAATCTAAAATTTCAATACAAGTACATAACATCTTAAAATTAAACGAATTAAGATCGCAGATTCAATCAACAATTGCCTTAAATAAATTTTATTGGATCAATAAAATCTACAAGTTATCATTAATTCGGCTTGAAATCAAATCCACTAGATGATGCATAATTGTTTGGGTGAAAATACTCTTATGGTCCTCTAGATACTTACGGAGATTATGAAACCCTAGATCTTCATTCCTCCCGCTAGACGAACAAACAAAGAAATTAAACACACTAGAATAACCACCATCTATCTCAAAGATGAATTCTATTATTTGAAAGAAATATTTTAAAATTAGGATTAACCACCGGTAAAAACTAACACCATTGGAAGCCGAGAAAAGTGAAGGAAAATTTAGCAATGAAGGTTAGAAAAACTTTCCAAAGGAAAAATTTGAGAACCAGAAAAACCTTCCTAACCTAGAAAGTAGAAACAAACTAGGGAAAAACTTTGACCTTACACACTTACAACCCTAACAAACCTCATATGCAATATATACAAATTAAACAAATGATAATGATGGTTACTATATTCATGCTTGTAAAGTTTGTAAAGTCTTATCAACCAAATCCGCATAATGGGATTAATATAATCATGCTTGTAAAGCTTCAATAATAATTCAATAAATCCTCATAAATTCCTCCGTTGATCAACGTTTATAATAAAATAATTCAAAACTCCTTTCTATTTAACTCATCATACTTTTAAATCAACCTTTTTAAATATTAAATTCCAACTCAAAACTCTTTAAATCAATTCAACATACTTTTAAAATCAAATTCATTTAACATAATACATAATTCAAACCATTCAAAAAAAAAATATAAAAATTCTTTCTCAACATATTTGTTTTAAAATTTTAATTCTCAAGATAATTCCATTAATCATTAAATTCAATTTAATTCAATCATCAATAAAAAAAATCACATGAAACATGCTAGTCAAATCAATCACTTTTAAAGGTATCTAGACTCCGAAACGTACCTTGATTCCGAATCTCAAACCAACACTTCACACTTTCAAAGTTCGATCATGAAAACACCTTCCAATTAAAATAACTATAGGATTATCACAACATCTTTAGACATAACCGAAATCTATATGTGCATGGACTACAAAACTCTTTAAAAATAACACTTTAATATAAAATTAAAACTTTGAAATAAGTATTTATATTTTAGAATACTAACCATGAAGTAAATAAAGGAATAGGATTGGGTGATTTTTGAGCCTAACCTCAAGGATTTTTTAAGAGGAACAATATTTAGTGAAACATTAAAACCCCAAAAAGTGACCAGAAGTGCCCGAAAAGTGGCTTTAAATGTATACGGGCTGATTTTCTTTTAGAAAAGAAGAGAAGAAAAATAGGAAAAGGTTTAGGGAAATAATGAGAAATAAGAGAGAAGAAGAGAATTGGGTTTTGGTGTGAAGAATATGAGAGGTATGAGCGTATTTATAGGCTTGAGCATGCAAGAATTAAGGTAAGATTTTGTAGGAAAAATTATGGTAAATGTAGTTTAAGGAATTACTTGAAAAAGAGAGTTTAAGAATTAAGGAAGGTTTTCTTTACGGTGATTAAGAAATAAAGAATTAAGAGTAGCTTGATCATGAAATGGAAGGTGGCAAGTAAGCTTGCTTTGAGAATAATCAAGAAGGGTTTAAGGCGATTAAATATTATGATCAAATCTTTGTGAGATGGGAAAAAGGAATTAAGGAAATAAGGAATTTAAGGAAGATAATTAAAATACAAAACTAAAAATATTTAATCCAAAAATTACATATGGTGGCCGAAAATATTGAGCCTTCCCATGATCATATTTTCGGACCCCATTATTAATTTTTAGGAAATATTTTGCTAGATTTTAAGGATTAAAAATGATTGTGTAAATAATATATTTTGCAGAAAATATTAACTTTAAACAAACTTAATTAACCTAGAAAAATAAGATTTTCTACACTTAGAAAATCCGAAATTACTAGCTAATTAATTGGGATTTTCGGCCCTTTTAAATATAATTAGGAAATATAATTTTATTTTATTAAAATATGCGAAATATATACTTCCTCCGTTCTTTATTTATTGCATCATAGAGCTTTTGACGGCAAAATTTGATAGGGGCAAAATTACAAAATTATCCTTGTATTAGCAAAAAAATGAAAAACTTGGAATCTGTCAACACAGCATATACACGTGTTGTAATCCATTACCCAAAAGTCACCAAAATTCTGACTTAACTCCACCCTCCAACAGTAAAACAGTGAAAATACAATACATTGACCCACCAAATTTCAGATTTACTTTACCCACCACATTTCAGTTTTAGATTACCCACCAAAATTTTCTAAACTGAAAATTTAAACAACCACCAAACACCAAAATTATGAAAATTCAGAATCACCCGCCTAAATTTCAGATTCTGAAATTCAAAACACTAACCCCCACAACTTTAACTTCACTATAAAAGCAGTGAGTAACTTAGTCCATCTACATTCAATGTTTAACCAATTTTTTTTTTTTAAACTGAAGTAGTCCACTTCAGCAGGAACCACACAGCACACACAATACTTAACATCATTTCTTTTATCATCACAGCACACACAGCACATTGGGGAATGGATTTGTGGGTTTTGAGGACGTAGAACAGCTTTACAATTTGGAACAGTCACAACGGTTTCATGAAGATTACGAGGTACTTTTTTATTCTGAATCTGAATTTGATAATGATATAGAATTAGAAAATTATGGTAATCCAACAACTGTAGTTATCAAATTAGAACATGATAATGTCATAGTAGAGAAAAATGGAAAAAAATATTTGAATTAAGTGACAAACAAAGACAACATATTGTTCAAGAACTTATTCTAACACAAGAAGGAAAAAGGTACTGCCCGGGGGGGAGATCAGTACCAAGGGGTTCAATTAAAAAATTAGCATACAAATATAATGTACATAGGACAACTATTGGTAGAATTTGGGCAAAAGCTAAGGGACAATTTGGGGGAAATAGAGTAATTGATGTGTGCAGCAGAAAAAGACAAAAGGGGAAGGAAGAGATTAGACTTTGATCATGCTGTTTTAGAAGCAATACCAATTAAAAAAAGAACCACAATTAGAGGGTTAGCTGAGGCACTGCACTTAAGTCATACAAGAGTGTATAGGTTGCTAAGGATTGGCATACTTAGGGCACACACAAATAGCATAAAACCATCACTTAAGCATCACCATAGAGTTAAAAGAGTGCAATTTATAATGGATAGTGTCATTCCGGGAACGGTAAATGGCCTTCCTAAGTTTAGTGCAATGTATAACATGGTGCATATTGATGAAAAATGGTTATGAGTGATAAGACTCAAAGATTTTATCTTTTTCCGTGGGAGGATGACCCATACAGAGCAACTCAGAGTAAAAATTTCATGGAATAGGTTATGGTTATGGTTGGGACTGCTAGACCTCATATTTGTAATGATGGGGAAATATTTTGGGATGGAAAAATTGGTGTTTTTTCTTTCACAAAACAGGTACCAGCAAAGAGAAACTTAAAGAATAGCGTGGCAAGCACAGTTGAGACAAAGGCTTTGCAATAAGTTACCAAATCTGTTATTAGATCAGTGTTAATAGATAAAATGCTTCCAGCAATCAGATCGAAATGGCCATTAGGAGCATGCGAGGAAATATGGATACAACAGGACAATGCTAGACCCCACATCAGCCCTAATGATACAGATTTCTTAGAAGCTGCAACTATGGATGGTTTCAACATCAAGCTTATAAACCAGCCAGCCCAAAGCCCAGACTTGAATATTCTAGATGTAGGTTTTTTTAGAGCCATTCAATCAATACAGTATAAGGAATTTCCAAGAAGTTTAGAAGAGTTACTACAAGCAATTGAAAATGCATACAATACATATGATCCGAAGTCTTTGAATTTCAATTGGTTGCCTATGCAGTATTGTATGTTGGAAATACTTAAGGTAAATGGCGGAAATGATTATAAAACCCTCACAATGGAAAGAGAAGGCTAGAAAGAATGGGACAACTGCCCGTTCAAAAAGAAGTACCAAGTGAATTAATGCTTCAAGGTCTAAGTTTCATTGAATAGGGACAAATTGATGTCAGTATTACCCAACCGACTAATACTGAACACAATATGTCTCAAAGGATTTAAGAAAAGAATTGAAGACAATTTCATTTTGAAGGCTTTAGTAGTGGAAGAATGACAAATTGAAAGTAACTACGTATTTTAGGATATTGAAAATTCAAATCAAGGTGTTTTTTTTTTTTTTTTGGGAAATATTAATTGTATGGGGAAATAGCCAACAGGGACTGCCACACATAACCAACATTTTATTGATACAATGGGTTCGTAAGTTATTTTAATTAAATTTGGTTATGTGTACTTTTGTATCTTGTAAGTTTTTGTCTAAGGCAATCATGTTAGAAGACATTTTGTGAAGGGACTCAATGTGTAGTTAATTTTAAAATGGTATGAAGTCTTCTTAGTAATATTTTGTATGAAAGTCACCTTTTCTTTTTTACACATTTACAAGCATTCATACATTACTTCCAACTCACATTTAACAAAGGGTGGATAATCCATCAGAGGGTGTCATTTTTTATAAAAAAAAAAAAAAAAAAAAAAGCCCAAACCATGTTACTGATAAGTCGTGTTTTGTGCGTATTTATTAGCTTATTTTTAGTTGATTTTATTAGCTTAGTCGAGTGTTTTAGTCTAATTTGGTGCAATTTGGTTTAGTTTCAATGATTCGATGCTTTTATGGGTAGTTTCGTTGTTTTTGATGTATTTTAGGCTTAACAGAGCTAATTTGGATGTTTTACAAAGTCACGAAGCTAAACCGAGGTCCACGAACCTTCACGAAGCTTGATGATTGAAGAAAAAACGATTTAGGGCTTTTTGGAGCAAGGCATGGCCGTGCCTAGCTAGGGCACGTCCGTGCCTCCAAGTCAGTATACTCATCAAATTGCTTCGACATTAGGCACGTCCGTGCCTAGCAGGGGCACGTCCGTGCCCAAGACAGCAGTCAGCTTCGTCAGGAGGCACGTTCGTGCCTCAGACAGGCACGTCCGTGCCTATAGCCGTATTCAAAGACCAGCGCAGGCACGTCCGTGCCAAGCACCAGGCACATCCATGCCTGGAAGTCAGTAGCCAAAGGAAGATATGCTCGCACAGAGGCACGTCCGTGCCTAGCAAGGGGCACGTCTGTGCCCCTGGGAAGATTGTGCGCCAAGTCTTTTAATCGTTTTCTTGTTTTACTAGGAGTATAAATACACTAAGTAAAGTTTTATTTGGGGATTAAGTTTTATTCTAGCGTTTTATTTTACGTTATTAAGAACTAGTTCTCTCTATTTTATTTTCTTTACTTTGGTAATTCAAGATTCAAGATTTACACTTTCCGCCTTCAATTAAATTCAAGATTCGGTATTTTCTTTTCATCTCTTGTTTCTTAATTATGTTTTCTTCAATTATTATTGTTATTGTTTATTTAATTATGAGTGAGTAGATTTCCTATTCCAAGATCTAGGGTAGCCCAATTATTATTGATGCATGAATTAAATCTTTAAATTCTCTAATGACTTTTGCAATTGCTATGATAAATTGATTGTGATTATGCCAATGCTAGATTAGACGTAATCTTAGTATTGTGATTATTCCATTGTTTCTATCACAACGAGAGTTGGGTCTAAACGGATTTGAGTAGATCAATTTAGGGTTTGATATTCAACACGAGAGTAGTTGGGTTTGATAATTGGGAAGTTAGAGTAATGTGTTCAATGTCTCTAATATGCATGATACCATGAGAATAGGCTTAATTGTATGTCAGGGAAGCCATTGATACTCGAGAGAGGTCCTTGGTATTTATTAGGGTTTACTTTTCCCCGTTCAATTGGAATCGTATGTTAGGGGTAGAAATATAATTGCATCAAGCGTAATTGTGGTGATACTAGATCTTGGATGTTTTAATTACTTGATTTCTTCATATTCTTTAGTTTATTTTCGAATTTTCCATACATTAGTTCCTTAGTTAATCGATCATTATTGATTCTTGCTTAGTAGGAATTTGATTCTATCTAATTATTTTTGAACCTTAGTCTCTTGGGATTCGACCCTTGCTTGCTCTGCTACATAGTAGTGGTCAGTTAGGTTATATTTTGCTAGGTACGCGACACACCTATCAAATTTTGGCGCCGTTGCCGGGGACTAACGGTTTATTCCTGATTATTTGTGATTCGTTTTTTCTAGGCTTATTTCGTTGCTTCGGCTATTTTCTCTTGTGGTTTTGATACTCTTTCTCTAGTCTTCTTGTTGCATGCCCACACCACGCTCAGGTTCAGATGATCTAGTACCTTTTGATTCTGAAATCGAAGCAACCGCAAGAAGACGATCAGGTAGAAGAAGAAGGAGAAATCAAACCAATAGAAATATGACGGACGCCACGAAATCCCTTTTGGTGTACGGTATTCCTGATATGACTACCGGACTTTTTTCCAGCATCGTAAGACCACCTGTAACAGCTCATCACTTCGAGCTCAAGCTGTAATTCATTCAATTCATCTCCAACGATTCATTCGCAGGACTACCACATGATTGCCTGGTAAGTCATATTGATAGTTTTTTGGAGAAATGTGATACTATTAATATGAATGGTGTTACAGATGACGCGATCAGACTACGCCTTTTCCCTTTCTCATTACGGGATAGGGCAAAGGAGTGGTTGAGAGATGGAGGCGCTAGCTCGTTCGATACTTGGGACAAGCTTGCGAAGGCCTTATTAGTGAAGTTCTTAGGACAGGAGAAGACTGCTAGGTTGTGGAACGAGCTATCAACCTTTCGACAGTCAGATGACGAGTCTCTCTATGAGGCTTGGAGAAGGTTTAAGAAGCTGCAGAGACAATGCCCTCATCATGGCATTCCAGAGTGGATATTAATGCAAACATTTTATAACGGAATGACTCATGAGTTCCGGATCTATATTGATGCTGCGTCAAGAGGCTCTCTCTTGACAAAGAACCCCATAGAAGCAAAGGAGCTTATAGAGAAGATGGAAGCCAATGATAATTATCATCCAGGAGGCCGAAACACAGTGAAAAAGGGAGGTAAACTTGATGTTGATTCCTTAACTATGCTAACCAGTTCTGTGCAGGCACTAACAAGCAGGTTTGATAAGTTCCAAGCTGGAACCTCTACTAGCCCACAGGAGTTGTGTCAATTGTGTAATGTGCAGGGTCATATTGCACCAGATTGCCCGCAGATTTCACAGAATAAAGAGGAGATGTCAATCGAGCAAGCCAATGCTTTCTACTCCTCAAACCCCAAAAGGCCTTATGACCCCTACTCCAACACCTATAATGAAGGATGGAAAAACCACCCCAACTTCTCATACAAGAACACCCAAGCACAGCAAAATCCACCACCATCTCAACCCAACAACTATAACCAACCACCACCTGGCTTCCAACAAAGACCACCAATGAACCAACAACCAGTGCAACCACAACCTCAAAAATCTAGCCTTGAGGTGACGATAGAGAGCTTTATTTCTGCAACCAATAGTGCAATCCAACAAAAGAGTAGCTCTATCCAACAACTAGGTAACTCCATTCAACAGTTGCAAGCCCAGTATAAGCTCATGGAAAACCAGATAAGCCAACTTGCTAATCAAGTTAGCCTATCCTTAAAGATTCCAGGGACTTTTCCGGGCCAGACAGAACAACCCCAAAAAGGCCACATGAATGTTGTTACTTTGAGGAGTGGAAAGCAATTAGAAGATCCTCCTACCAAGGAGCCATCACAGGAGGTCGTTGAAGAAGTAGGTGCAAGTGAGAAAGAAATTGACAATGCTAAGGTCGAGGATGAATCAAAGGAAGCAACTCCAAAGCCACTTGCCCCGTATGTGCCTAAAGTTCCTTTTCGTCAAAGGTTAGCCCAAGCTAAACTTGAGAAAAAGTTCAGTAAGTTTCTTGATATTCTTAAAAAGCTTCATATAAATATTCCATTTTTAGATGCCATATCTGAGATGCCTTCTTATGCAAAAATTTTAAAGGATATGCTATCTAACAAGAAAAAGTTAGAAGAGAATACTGCAGTTGCTTTGAATGCAGAGTGCAGTGCTATTTTGCAGAACACTCTCCCTAAGAAATTAGGAGATCCAGGTAGCTATTCGATTCTAGTGAAGCTTGGGGATATCGAAATTAACAGGGCATTGTGCGATCTTGGTGCAAGTGTGAGCCTCATGCCACTGTCCATATACAAGAAGCTACAAATGGGTGAACTCAAACCCACACGCAGATCTCTGCAACTTGCAGACAGGTCAGTGAAGTTTCCTTTGGGTGTACTTGAGGATGTACCTCTTCGAGTAGGTAAGTTTTTCATACCCTGTGATTTTGTTATGATGGAAATGGAAGAAGATGTGAATGTTCCAATTATAATTGGTGGACCTTTCTTAGCTACTGCAGGTGCAATTATTGACATGAAGAAAGGTAAAATTACTTTTGAAGTAGGTGATGAGAAATTGGAATACTCACTTTTGAATGTCATGGGTGCTCCCTCTATGGGAGACACTGTTTTTCAGGTTGATGTGCTCGATGATCTGCAAGGTGAGCAACTCCCTCTGAATAAAAAAGACGATGCCCTTGAGCAAGTGCTATTAGGGAAGGAAGATGATGATGGAGATTGGCAATCAAGAGAATATGTCAGGCTGCTTGAAGAAGCAAAGGCCGACCCGAACGTGAATCCAATCAGAGAGACACCAAGTGTAATGACTATTGGGGAGAGTACTAAGCCTCCCGAGGTAGAGTTGAACCCCCTCCCCTCTAACTTAAAGTATGCATATCTTGGTCCAAATAATTTATACCCTGTCATTGTTAATGCTGAACTCAAGGACACAGAATTGGAGCAATTGCTCAATGTTCTGAAAACATATAAAGGGTACACCATTGATGATATCAAGGGTATCAATCCCTCTTTCTGTATGCATAAGATCATTCTTGAAAACGATCATGCCTCTTCTGTAGAACCTCAGAGACGACTTAATCCAAATATGATGGAGGTAGTGAAAAAAGAGGTTCTGAAATTGCTTGCTGCAGGAATAATCTACCCTATCTCCGATAGTAAGTGGGCTAGCCCTGTACAAGTAGTACCAAAGAAGGGAGGTATGACCGTTGTCAAGAATGACAAGGGTGAGCCAGTCGCCACTAGAACTGTTACAGGGTGGAGAATGTGTATAGATTATATAAAATTGAATAAGGCCACCCTCAAAGATATTTCCCTTACCCTTTATTGATCAGATGCTTGAAAGGTTGGCAAAGCACTCCTTTTTCTGTTACTTGGATGGATATTCTGGTTTCTTTCAAATTTCTATCCGTCCCAGTGACCAGGAAAAAACTACTTTCGCATGTCCATATGGCACCTCTGCATATCGCAGGATGCCATTTGGATTATGCAATGCCCCTGCCACCTTTCAGAGATGTATGATGGCAATTTTCTTAGGACTTATAGAAAACTCTATGGAAGTATTTATGGATGATTTCTCCGTCTATGGAACAACCTTCGATGTTTGCCTTGAAAATTTGAAGAAGGTGCTCTAAAGATGTAAAGAGGTTCATCTGATCTTAAATTGGGAAAAATGCCATTTTATGGTACAACAAGGTATTGTTTTAGGCCGTGTTGTATCCAATAAGGGTATTGAAGTAGACAGAGCTAAAATAGAGGTCATAGAGCGTCTGCCACCACCAAACTCTATAAAAGGAGTTCGAAGTTTCCTTGGACATGCAGGTTTCTATCGTCGTTTTATCAAGGATTTTTCGAAAATTGCTCGACCTCTAACTGATCTCTTAGCCAAGGATGTACCTTTTGTCTTTTCTGATGCTTGTCTTGAGGCTTTTAACAAGTTAAAGGAAGCCTTGATATCTGCTCCTGTCATGCAACCCCCAGATTGGAGTCTGCCGTTCAAAATCATGTGCGATGCTAGTGATTATGCGGTAGGGGCCGTGTAGGGGCAAAGGAAGGAGAATAAGCTTCACGCAATATACTATGCTAGCAAAACTTTGAGTTCTGCTCAAATGAATTATGCTACGACAGAAAAAGAGATGCTAGCTGTTACATATGCAATTGACAAGTTTCACTCTTATTTGGTAGGTTCTAAGGTCATTATTCATACGGATCATGCAGCATTGAGGTACTTGATGACCAAAACCCATGCCAAGCCTAGGTTGATTCGATGGATTCTTCAGCTACAGGATTATGACATCAAGATCAGGGACACAAAAGGGACAGAGAATGTTGTTGCAGACCATCTTTCCCATCTTCTCCTTGACCCTGAGGATGGAGATGATATTCCCTTTGATGATTCTTTTCCTGAAGAGCACTTATTAGTTTTATTACAGACTGAATCACCTTGGTTTGCTGACTTGGATAATTTCCTATCTACAGGTACAATGCCTTATGGCCATTCTTCTCAACAAAGGAAGAAATTCCTTTCTGAGGCACAAAGATATTTCTGGGATGATCCATTCCTATACAAGCAATGCGTGGATACCATGATCCGACGATGTGTTCCAGAAACTGAGGTAAGTAACATTATTTCACATTGCCATGACTTAACCTGTGGTGGACATGCAGGCCCCTCAAAGACAATTGCAAAGATCTTGCAATGTGGATTTTATTGGCCTACTATGTTCAAGGATACATATGCCTATGTCAAGGCTTGCGATAGATGTCAACGGACGGGCATAATTTCTAAGAAGAACGAGATGCCACTTAACAACATACTCGAGGTCGAGTTATTTGATGTGTGGGGGACATATTTCATGGGTCCATTTCCCTCCTCCTATGGCAACCGTTATATCTTGCTAGCCGTTGATTATGTCTCAAAGTGGGTGGAAGCAATTGCTACTCCAACCAATGATGCTCGTGTGGTAAGTAAGTTTTTCAAGAAAGTCATTTTCCCTCGTTTTGGTTTACCACGTGTGTTGATTAGTGACAGGGGAACACACTTTCTGGAGCATCGATTTGAGGCGATGTTGAAGAAATATGGAGTGCAACATAAGCTTGGAATTGGCTACCACCCACAGACTAGTGGCCAAGTTGAAGTGTCAAATCGAGAGATCAAGTCCATTATCGAGAAAATTGTTGCACGAACAAGAAAGGACTGGTCTATGAAGCTAGATGACGTACTTTGGGCGTACCAAACGGCCTTCAAAATGCCAATCGGAACAACCTCATATAGGCTTGTCTATGGAAAAGCATGCCATCTTCCCGTCGAGCTAGAATACCGAGCATTCTGGGCCATAAAAAGCTTGAATTTTGATGCCAAAGCAGCGGGAGAGAATAGATTGTTACAACTCAATGAATTAGACGAGCTTCGTCTCAAAGCCTATGAGAGTTCGAGGTTGTATAAAGAGAAAACAAAAAGGTGGCATGACAAAAATCTTGTGAGAAGAGAGTTCAAAGAAGGGGATCAAGTCCTTCTTTTCAACTCTAGATGAGATTATTCCTAGGTAAGCTTCGGTCTAGGTGGTCGGGGCCATTCAAGATCAGAAAGGTTTTCCCCCAACGGCACTATTGAGTTGGAGAACACAAGAGGGGAACCCTTCAAGGTCAATGGACAGAGAGTGAAGCACTACCGAGTCGGCGATCCCATTGATGAGGGGGTGGATATCACACTCTCTTCCCCATCACCAAGCTCTTGAGAATCACTACGGTCGAGCTAAAGACCTTATAAACAAGCGCTAAATGGGAGGCAACCATTCTCGAGTTTTCACTTTTCTTTTTCTAATTTTTCCTTATTATTTTTATTATTTGTTCTTGATTTTAGGTGTAGATCCTTATTGTGCTAATTTGTGTTTGTTTTTCTGGCTTTTTAGTAGGTGAAAAGTGAGGAAAATAAGGAGGAAAGCTTCAAGAAGAAGCACAAGGGGAGAGTGGAGCTGCGCAGGGAGGCAGAAAGCTAGGGAGTTGAGCATCGCATTGAGGCACGTCCGTGCCTCATATAAGGCACGTCCGTACCTAAGGAATTTCCTTAAAAAATAAATAAATAAAAAAACTGAATAATTAGGCACGTCCGTGCCTACTCAGAGGCATGTTCTGAGGTAGAAAGTTCAGAGTTCTGATTTTTGAAGAGGCACGTCCGTGCCCCCCCATAGGCACGTTCGTGCCTCCCTCGAAAATAGGAAGGACACGGACATGCCTATTTCTTTCATTCCCAAACTCTCACCTCTCAATTTTCAAGCACGCCTCTCTCCTCTCTACCCCAATTTTCGATCAAACCTCCCCAAATTCTCACCTTAACTCACAAAATCTCATAACAATCTTCAAGTTTTTACTTCTTCTACTCTAACTATACACTCCACTACCATCAAAACTCAATCCAAACCCTAATAAAAAATCAATCCAAATCCCAATCAAAAATCAATCCCACCACACTAAGCTTTCAGAGTTTCCAGCAGATGAGCTGGGTGAAGAGACGTCGTCGGGGCCAAGGCTACGAGTGGCTAGTCGGTTGTCCGACTCTACCACGACCGGTCCCCTATGCTTTCCTTTCGAAGTTCGGGATTCCTCCGGTGGCTGGGAGGGTTACTTGGATTATCCCTCCTGATTTCATTTGGCCACCACAGCATATTGAGGGTGTCCCATTGCCTATGGGGGAGGGAGCCCAATTTCCCGCAGGAGAGGGCCATGCACACATAGAGGAGGATATTCCAGATCCAGGGCCGCAAGCCCCACCTAGCTAGGAGGAGCATATTGCCTCCATGAGGACCGATCTTAACCATGTCATGCTTGGTATGAGAGACTTGAGGAGGGATGTCAGTGACACGCAGAGGGCGGTCACGAACCTATCGATGTCCCATGATAGCATGGCAACGACTTTTGGTGACCTATGAGATCAGCTCGCCGCCTTCCAGGCCGAGTTCTATGACATCGGGGGCATGATGCGACAGCACTTCCAGGTCGGTCCTAGCACCGAACCGAGGTATGGTTTTCCCCCCACCCCTCCTGATCAGTAGGTTGTTTCCCCTTCCCCTTGTTCTTTTACACTGTTATATGCATACATTGAGGACAATGTATGATTTATCTTGGGGGAGGATTTGTTTTTCACCATGTATATATTAGTTTTCTTTCAGTTTTTGGTTAGTTTATTTCTTTTTAGTGTTGATCGATATGCCATTACATGACTATACTTCTATGACAATAATTATATATGTGTGCTTTGCGAAACGAGTTTTTGAAAACCCATTTACCAATTTGCTTGGAATTGAGTTGGTTTGTGGCCAGGATGGTCTCCCCGCTCTACTTATGTGAATAGTTTGTGTACCCGGTGAGATTTTTTAGCCATATTTGACTGATTTCACTCTATCTCAGTCGTGTTTCTTCATGTGTGAGTAGTTGTCCTTCATATAATTGAATTCTTAGTCTTGCTTTTTGACTGTTTGAGACTTGAATGATGCATGTTGCGAAAAAATGATTGAAATTTCCTTGTAGAGAATCACTAGGCGAAAAACCCCAATCCCCACCGGTTCAAACCACACATTCCCCACCGGTTTTGAACTGTTCTTGGTTTGGGGGGTGCTAAATCCCCAAAGATCTCCCACCGGTTCAAAACCGGTGGCAAAAACCACTTTTCCCACCGGTTTTGGAGTGAACCGGTGGCAAAAACATGTGAATTTTCTTATACCTAGAGCACTTTTCCCACCGGTTTTCAAGTGAACCGGTGGCAAAACTACAACATTTCCCACCGGTTTTAACACTGAACCGGTGCCAAAAGTTAGCGCGCCAGTTTTCAAAATTATTTTGGGCACCGGTTCATTGAAAAAACCGGTGGGAAAAACCTTTTTTTTTTTAAATTTTTTTTTATAATTAAAAATAATTAAAAACCTGCACTTCCTGTATTAATTCTGCCATTAATATATATTATAATAACCGTAATAATAATTATTATTATTACCCGTATTATTATCATTATTATTATTATTATTATTATTATTATTATTATTATTATTATTATTATTATTATTATTATTAAAAATACTAATAATATAATAATTTTTACATTGGAATAATAACAACAATACATAAATATTAATTAATAACCGTAAATGCGATACAATGAAATGTCATATAGCTTTTACAACTCATTAATTAAAAGGTGTTATATTTACAAACTATACTAATAATTAATGTATAAGTTAACAAGTTCAAATTAAATTATATGTGATGAAAGACGCTAACATGTCTCGAACTTCATTCAGCTCTTTGCTCGTTAGTGGACCTCTTTTCTGTACCTTGCAAAACTTGGTTAAACAAAAATGGTGTTAGCTAGAATTAATTACTTAGGTTATTTATGTAAAAATACATTTACAATTTAAGTTAGGCAAAAATTTAATACATAGGCGTATATGACTACTACTTCACCTATTTTCTACATTTATTGCCAAATCAACTCATTCTTACTCGTAACATGTCAATATTACTTATTTTTAGGATGTTAAGGCTTGAAACCACATTAAAAGAACAATTCAATGGTTTTAAGATGCATTTTCAACCAAAATGGCCCGAATAAGGCCTATATCACTACTTGTATGCCTATTTTCTACACTTCTTATCAAATCAACTCATTCTTTCTTTTAACATGTCATTATTACCTAGTTAGAGGCAGCTAAGGCTTGAAATCACATTAAAAGAGCATTTGAATGGTTTTTGGACGCAATCCCGTCCGTGCACAACCCAAGCCTTAAATTTCTGACTTCATCACCAAATTCACCAAACTTCATATCAATGTTCTTCCATTGCGGGGAGTCGGCTGGATGCTTCAGCATTTTGTTTTTCTTTCTTCCCTCTGCATGCCACCTCAAGTTTTTTGCGTCTTTTGGTGTTGAATAAAGACGCTTAAACCTTGGAATGATGGGAAGATACCACAACACCTTCGCAGGAGGTCCCTTCGTACCAGCATTGCAACTCATACACTTGTAGCGCGACTTCTTGCATCGTGGGCACTCCTCCAATTGTTCATATTCATTTCGATAAATAATACAATCATTAGGACATGCATGTATCTTCTTATACTCCAAACCAAATGGACACATGAGCTTCTTTGCATAATAGTATGACTTAGGAATTTCATTCCCGTCAGGCAACATCTCACTTAACACGGTCAACAAAGACGTAAAATTGTTGTTCGTCCACCCATGCTTCGACTTAATGTTAAACAGTGTTAGCACAGTTGATAGTTTGGAGTGTTTTTTGCACCCGGGATACAAAGGCTTTTTAGAAGCCTCCGATAACGAATCAAACACGTCACCTTCAACACCACGCATCATTTCATTCACCCCTTCATCCTCCATCTCATCCACCTGATCATTATCAAATCCATCCTCATCACCATTATCAGCAATAAATTCATCATTCTTGTATTCCTCGTCCACACGAATATCATTGCTTCTATCATCATGCACATCATTCCCAATAACATCCCCACTGTACTCTCCTTCTTCACCGTGCCAAATCCACACATGGTATTTAAGCCTAAACCCACGACAAACTACATGATCTCTAATGATATCAACACTATTAACCACCTTCACATTATTACAATCAACACAAGGACAATAGAGGCAATCGAAACCCATTCTGCGCTGATAAGATGAAGCCCTCTCACAAAACTCTTGAACCCCATCAAAGAATTCCAATGTATCACGTCTACCATACATCCAGCCACGATCCTTCTCCATTAAGTAAATTGCCTCTAAACATGGAAACATATTACGAATAATGTATAATTGCTACATCTATTATATATGTAAATCAAATTCAAACACACACCATGCATATAACATTCATATAGATACAATAATGCATATATGCTTCCAAAGGGTCCTTATCACTCCAACCTAACCCATCCTTGAACGTTTACTCTCACTAGTGAATGTATGTCGACTTTCCAATTTTAAGGAAAATCCGGCAGCATTTCCCCCCAGTTCTCCAAGTACACGATGTAGGTAATAACTTACCCACATATGTACCCAGAGAACATGGTGATCAAGGAAATGATAAGCCAAGATGTTCCTTAAAATCGAAAAAAGAAGACATACATTCACCACCTAAGTGAGAGTAAACGTTCAAGAACAGTCCCAACCGGGGACTATTCAAGACTTTCTCCTAATGAGAAAGCCTTGAACGGGTATCTAGGCATATGATGATGCAAGCATTTATATATTGTTGTATTAATTTGTCATTAAACAATACACAAGTTGTAATAGCATGAGAAAACTTTCATCATGAATCAAGAAAAAGAAACATAGACTAAGTTTATAATTCATACCACAATTGAGCTAAATTTGTAGTCTTCAAGCTAAACTTGTGCTTCAATTCACATATGAATCTATAAAAAAAAATTAAAAAGAAAAAACAAAAGTTAGTAAGTAATTAATACCTACATACATTGTTAAAGAATAACGCATCATTAATCAAACTAAAAGATGCACAGGGAAGCCTCAATAGCCGTTACAGTCATTTACCTTAGCAACCTGAAAGAGAGACACTTTCCGCAAGATACAAGCTTCAGCAATGAATGGGGTCTTCGTGCCCGAATCTTTAAGCTTGATAACTGCAGACATTAATGAAATGGTAATCTATTAGTATAGTCAGAAACAATTCTAAAAACATCCTAGTTGTAATTATGCATAAGATTGAAGGAGTGATGGCATGAATATATTGAAGTGAAATTATGCATAAGATTGAAGGAGTGATGGCATGGTTCAGCTGAATTATTGTTGTTGTAATTATTGACGGCGTGTGATCATTCTCATAATTGTTGTTGTAAAGATGCCGAATTTATTTACTCGATGAGGGAGCAATACAAGTTTATTTACTTGGAAATTTTTGTGAAGTTGATATTTGAGATGTGATGAAAGACGAACTCATGTAGTGTTGTATACATTCATATGAATGGGAATCAAGGATATTGTTTAGACTATTTTCAGTTGGATCGTCCATCTTTGATCGAATTTATCATTTTATTATGTGAATTATCCTCATAAAGGATTGTTCAACTAGCACAAGAGGTTTCTTAGAGTTCTTGGAACAACCCGCACATTTATCTCTAGTTCCACCAAACATGGAAGAGACTTTGCTAGGAGGTTTCTGAGCAAAGTAATTCATTATCCCAAAATGAGAATTGAAATCGAATATTATAACAGAATTAAAAGAGTAGTTGTGTGTGTTCACTTATATAAAATCAAAGCCTGTATGATATACCTCACTATCAACGGTTCTATCTGGTTTTGTTTTAGGAGTACCTGAAACCAAATTTCGGGATGATAAATAATAATTCAATAGAAATCACAGCAATATTAATTTGTTACTGTATTTGTATCGTAAGATTGAGGATCTTAAATCGGTATACCTTCAAAGCTTTTGTCTAAGCTGCCATTTAGCTTAAACAGCTGATCAAAATGCGGCCTGCAGTACAATACCCCTTCAAAGGAATTGTAATTGCTAAGCTGCAAAACCAAATTTCATTTTTTAGCAACACCTTGAAAACATCGCAAATGGCGCTGTCTAGTTTCAGATCTGCCAGATTTAAGCATTGTTACAATATCCATACTTAAAGGTCTAGAAGTTGCATAATCACTTGCATATTGATACATTAAAGTAGAATCTGTTTTCTTACACAGTTACTGACTCAAAATTCGACCTACAATAAAAATAATTTATGGACTCAAAACTAAAATCTACAATATTTTCTCCCTCCAATCCAATTCAATACACAAGTCAACATAATAAGTTAGTCTAATTTAAGCATCAATATTGTAACAGAGCTATAATTGATGATATTGTAAACCCAAAACCAACAGCCCTGCAAACCCAGAACCAGCAGCCATGTAAACCTAGACCGGAAAAAAAAACAGGCCCACACAGCCATACAAACCCAGACCACAACAAAAAACAGGCCCACACAGCCACACACCCTCTACACCCCTGCTTCAATTCAATTCCTACCACCATCAACAGCCACCAACAGCAGCCACCATCAACAACCACCATCACATATAATAATAATAATAATAATAATAATAATAATAATAATAATAATAATAATAATAATAATAATAATAATAATAATAATAATAATAATAATAATAATAATAATAATAATAACAATAATAATAATAATAATAAAATAAAAAATAAAAAAAACGAAAATCAAACGTCAATTGAATAAACGAAGAATTCAAATATGAAATTGAAAAATAAATCAACGAATAACCCTAGAATGCGAAGGATTCAAATGGATTAAGAACAAACATTACCTCGACGCTGCTTCAATGGAGGTGAGAAAACTCAAATTCGGCTTCAATGGAGGCGAGAAAGCTCAGATTCGGCTTCAATGGAGGCGGAGATTCTGCTTCAATGGAGTGCGAAGGCGAAGGTGTTGCATGCTTCAATGGAGTGAGAAGGCAAAGGTGCTACTTCAATGGAGTGAGAAAGCTAGGGCAGTATTATTTCTTCTTTCGGGTTTTTGGATACAATAAGGTGAAAAGGGGAGGGAAAATGAGAATAGAACAGGGAAAAGACGAAAGAAAGAAAGAATAAGGAATACTGGTTTTTTTTTTAAATTTGCCACCGGTTTGAACCGGTTCGAAAAACTCAGTTCCCACCGGTTTGGTCTGAAACCAGTGCGAAATCCCTACCACCGTTTTTTTTAATTCCGTAATTGGCACCGATTTGAACCGGTGGGAAAAATGTGATTTGGCAACGGTTCAAAAGGAACCGGTGGGAAAAGTATTTTCCTTAATCCCACCCATATCTTTTCCCACCGATTTTAAAGAACTGGTGGGAAAAGTGCGCTGCGGAATTCATTTTTTCTACTAGTGAATAGAGCCTCCACATTTTAGGCCTACATATTTTTTATTTTTTTTTCATTCACCCGTAGGTTGAGGCAATTTGAGCCGTGTTTTAACCCCTTCTTGATACCCTACATTTAAAACCATAAAGCTATTTTTATAGGTTTATTTTGAAGGTGTTTTACACTTGTTAAAGCCTTATGAGTGATGTATATTTTAAAGAACCGGTGGGAAAAGTGCGCTGCGGAATTCATTTTTTCTACTAGTGAATAGAGCCTCCACATTTTAGGCCAACATATTTTTTATTTTTTTTTCATTCACCCGTAGGTTGAGCCAATTTGAGCCGTGTTTTAACCCCTTCTTGATACCCTACATTTAAAACCATAAAGCTATTTTTCTAGGTTTATTTTGAAGGTGTTTTACACTTGTTAAAGCCCTATGAGTGATGTATAAAAAAAGAAAAAAAAAAAGAGAAGAAAACAAAGAGAAAGAAGGGAATGTATTTATTAGAAGGAAGAAAAGAAAAAAAAAAAAGAAGAAAGGAAGAAAAAGAGCTTTAAAAGTTTTTTTTTTTTTAAAAAAAGAGTCTTCCTAATTACCAATAAGTCCCTTCCTCTTGTGAAAAAAAAATTAAAAAAAATAATATAAAAAGAAAAAAAAAGAGAAAAAGGTATGATTGAAAAAAAAGGAAAAAGAAAGAAATAAAAAGGGCTATGTTATTACTGCATGAAGTTGGAGGAAATAAGGTTGGCTTGAACCCGATTTGAATGTGTAGTGGGATTAGGATCTGTTATATTTTGAGCACCACATTCCCAAATTACGTCGTCCAACCCTTATTCACCGAGCTTACCTTTTATGGATTTCATGATTTTCGTAATTGCATCAATCATTAGAAGTGGAGAAAGTCACATTGCAAGCCTAAAGAGGCCGATTCATGTGAAGTTGACATGCATTTTATGCCTAGGTTGAGTGGTATCATATTTCACCACGTAAACACATGAGCGTTTATTGTTTTTATTTCTCACAACTAAAGTGAGAGTTATTCATGTTTGTGTGAGTTGGTATGGGCAGATGTGTGGTAAGATGTTTGTCGATTCCAAGTATATGAGGTTTATGGTGGTTTTTATGCATATTGACTCTTATTTTTGTTTTCCTCGTGATTTCAAATTGATGGCACATTGTGATGGTTTGAGAAGTTGTCTTTCTCCTCCCTTGTGATTTATGGTTAAATGCTTGAGGACAAGCATTAGTTTAGCTTGGGGAGTTTGATAAGTCGTGTTTTGTGCGTATTTATTAGCTTATTTTTAGTTGATTTCATTAGCTTAGTCAAGTGTTTTAGTCTAATTTGGTGCAATTTGGTTTAGTTTCGATGATTCAATACTTTTATGGGTAGTTTCATTGTTTTTGATTTATTTCAGGCTTAACGGAACTAATTTGGATGTTTTACGAAGTCACGAAACTAAACCGAGGCCCACGAACCTTCACAAAGCTTGATGATTGAAGAAAGAACAATTTAGGGCTTTTTGGAGCAAGGCACGACCGTGCCTAGCTAGGGCACGTCCGTGCCTCCAAGTCAGTATACTCATCAAATTGCTTCGACATTAGGCACGCCCGTGCCTAGCAGGGGCACGTCCGTGCCCAGGACAATAGTCAGCTTCGTCAAGAGGCACGTCCGTGCCTATATCCGTATTCAAAGACCAGCGCAGGCACGTCCGTGCCTGGAAGTCAGTAGCCAAAGGAAGATATGCTCGCACAGAGGCACGTCCGTGCCTAGCAAGGGGCACGTCCGTGCCTCCTGGGAAGATTATGCGCCAAGTCTTTTAATCGTTTTCTTGTTTTACTAGGAGGGATTAAGTTTTATTCTATCCTTTTATTTTACGTTATTAAGAACTAGTTCTCTCTATTTTATTTTCTTTACTTTGGTAATTCAAGATTCAAGATTTACACTTTCCGCCTTCAATTCAATTCAAGATTCGGTATTTTCTTTTAATCTCTTGCTTCTTGATTATGTTTTCTTCAATTATTATTATTATTGTTTATTTAATTATGAGTGAGTGGATTCCCTATTCCAAGATCTGGGGTAGCCCAATTATTATTGATGCATGAATTAAATCTTTAAATTCTCTAATGACTTTTGCAATTGCTATGCTAAATTGATTGTGATTATGCCAATGCTAGATTAGACGTAATCTTAGTATTGTGATTATTCCATTGTTTCTATCACAGCGAGAGTTGGGTCTAAACGGATTTGAGTAGATCAATTTAGGGTTTGATATTCAACACGAGAGTAGTTGGGTTTGATAATTGGGAAGTTAGAGTAATGTGTTCAATGTCTCTAATATGAATGATACCATGAGAATAGGCTTGATTGTATGTCAGGGAAGCCATTGATACTCGAGAGAGGTCCTTGGTATTTATTAGGGTTTACTTTTCCCCGTTCAATTGGAATCGTATGTTAGGGGTAGAAATATAATTGCATCAAGCGTAATTGTGGTGATACTAGATCTTGGATGTTTTAATTACTTGATTTCTTAATATTCTTTAGTTTATTTTCGAATTTTCCATACATTAGTTCCTTAGTTAATCGATCATTATTGATTCTTGCTTAGTAGGAATTTGAGTCTATTTAATTATTTTTGAATCTTAGTCTCTTGGGATTCGACCCTTGCTTGCCCTGCTACATAGTAGTGATCAGTTAGGTTATATTTTGTTAGGTACGCGACACGCCTATCAGTTACCTCAACCGTAAGTGCACAACACTAAAACTGGAGCAACTTATAGTTTGGACCACTTTTAATCAATTGAGTCCCTTCATCATATGGATTACTAATGGGCATGACAATCTGAAATAGTGACTCATTCCACTAGGGACAAATTAGGCCAGGAAGCCCGTTCTTCAAAAGCTTCGACGAGAGCAACAATGAAACCCTGCTCAATTTCATCGTCAGTCGCGAATAGGGCTTCGTGTAGTGGAGATAGATCCATTCAAGAAGAAGGAAGAGAAGAGAAAGAAGGAGGCAAGATTTATTCAAGAGGAAAAAGAAAGAGGAATAGAGGAGAGAGAATGAGCCAAGATCGATTGTTCAAGGGGAAAGAGTGGAGAGAGAAAGACCCAGGTGAGGAAGATGAAGAAACTTCAAAAACTAGGGTTTCAATTCATCAGATCTGATGAATTGTTGATTTAATCAAAGGCATTAAATTTGGTAGGTGGGAGAATAATAAGTGGGCTCATTATGTTATAGTAATAAGGGTAAAATAGTCATTGTACAAGGAAAAAATTGCCAAACAAGGAATTGATGCAATAAATAGGAAACTTCCTAAACTAGTAAGTGATGCGATAAAAGAAGAATGGAGGAAGTATATCATTCGAATTTTATTAAAATAATAAATAAATAATAAATCTTATCCAAAAATCCCAAATATTAATTGTTTAAAAGTATTTACTAAAATACCCTTTTTTGAAAATACTAATTAATTAATTAATTATAAAATGCGTCTCAAAAATATAGGGTATTATTATACCCCATTTCCAGCCCCTTCCCCTAACCGAAAACAACCCCCTCCCTAGAAACCGCGTCAAGACCACTTCCATCCTGCTTCCCTAGATTGCCGCAAAACCACCTCCCCAAAACCCTAACCAACAGAAAGATGAAGGTTGCATGAAGGGGGGTCGGAATTGGGGACGGGGTACGTAGGGAGTTAGGGTCGTAATAATTAAGGACGGGGAAGAGATGGGGGACCAAAATCGGGGACGGGGAGGGAAAGGGGTCAAAAGCGGGATGGGAAGGGAAGGGGTAGCCGGAAATGGATAGGAGAAGGGGATGGGGGTCAAAAACATGGACAAGAAGGGGAATGGAGCCACAAACAGGGATAGGAGGCTGGGGATGAGGGTTTTCGGTAGGGGTGGTTTGGTGGAGGGGACAGGGGTTGGGTAAAGGGATTTTTTTCATTTTTTATATTTTTTTATTTTAATTTTAAGGTTTTTTTTTATAAATTAAAACCATTATTATTTTAAAAAATTTAACAAAAAAAAATCTTAACAAATGACAACGCAACACGTGGCTAATGTAACCTTTAAAACAGTTACCGGTTTTTTGTTCCATTTACAGCAAATGTATATCAAAGGTCGTTCCATTCAGAAATAATCCAAAGATCATTTTATTTTTGAAAGATCACTGAAAGGTGTTGTTATTCTTAACAAATTTTCCAAACTATTATTAATGGTAAATGAAGTATCGAGATATAAATTAGACTAAATATTTAACTTGGTTTATTACTCGGTATTTTGTTTTCAATCGAGGTCCGTAGATGTTAGAGATTAAGTTATAGTCGTGTGATTAGGGGTGGTAATTCGGGTCAGCAGGTCGGGTTCGGGTCAGATTTCGGGTCAGATTTTGGGTCGATTTCGGGTTATGCTTAGAAACTATCAAAAATAGTGTAAAACTTAATATTATTATGAAATATGAAATTTGGGTCAAATCGGGTCGAATTCGGGTTATTCGGGTTCGATTCGGGTCGGGTTCGAATTTCTAAAACCCAATTCCAAAAAGTAATATTCAAAAGGTTGACATTATCTAAAACCCAATTCCAAAAAACTAATATTCAAAAGGTTGACATTATCTAAAACTAGTTTCTGGTCCGAGCATGTTCGAATGAGTATTTACAAGAAAAAAAAAAGTATTTTTTTATAAATTACTATAAGTTTATATTCACCCTTTATTTTTATTTCTTTTTTTTGAAGAAATTGTATTTACCAATTTTTATTTATCATGTTATCTTCTAACGAAAAAAAGTTATTGGTGGAAAAAAAATTATTCTAACACAATTTTTTATATGTAGCCAACCACAATATATAAGGCCCAAGCATGCAATCCAATTCGTTATAACGGACTCCGTTACATAGCACCGTTATAACTCTTATTATATATATAGATTTTTTAACTTCCCACTTTCTCCTATATATTAACAAAGTGAGTAAGTGACATTTTATCTTTCTTGCGTCTTAACTTTTTCTCTCTCCTCCATTTATATCTCAATCAAATTAATTTCTCCATTGTTGTTATTTATTTTCTCTTTCTTCAATAAAACTATCCTGCACTTTTTTTCTATTCTCCATTGTAGATATTCTAATTTGAACTATCTTCAATAAATACACCATAATTTATCGATTTAGAATGAACTTGGAACCGTAATCAATCGAAATTCAGAATAAACTTGGAATCGCAATTGAATTAAATCAATAATTCGAAAGTGTATGGATCGGACAAGTGCAGAACCATCGTTGTTGACCTCTGTTGAAATTCAAGCTTTTTCCATATTTAATTCAATAATTTGTACGAGTTATATGTAATTTGTTATATTTTATTTCGTATGGGGTTACTATTTCGTAGGGGTTGAGTACCCCATATGTATTCACGAATCTTTGTTGAAATTCAAGATTCTTCCATTTTGTATTATGAATTTCACTCTCCTCCATTGCATTTTTCGACAATTCTCTCTCCTCTAAATTCTTGTTCTTCGTTTATTCAAAAAACAAAAAAAACAATTCTTGTTCTTCGTTGCACTATGACTAAATATAAGGATTACTTGTTAACAAAAATAGGTTTACTTGTTAGTAAAAGTAGGTATTGGGTTACTTGTTAGTAAAGTGGGGTTACTTGTCAGTAATATAGGGGTTATTTATTTAGTAATGGAGTTACTTGCTAAGTTAAAACAAGGTTACCTACTAAGTAATACAAGGGTTAATTTACTTAGTATTTATGGGGTTACTTGATTGGTCAGTAAATTAGGGGTTACTTGAAATTATGGTTTACTTGAAATTAGGGGCTACTTATAATATGGGTTACTTGAAATTAAGGATTGCTACTTGAAATTATGGGTTACTTGAAATTAGGGGTGACTTGAAATTGAGCGTGAGTGTCAGATTCCGTTATGCGCGTCAGACTTCGTTATTTTTGCTGAGTTGGCAGCAGGCCACACGGTGTGGCCTGCCGCACCAAAAAGGCATTATTATTGTAAATGCAACACGTGTACTTTTGAGATAGGATTATGATAGGCGTGTCGCGTACCTAACAAAATATAACCTAACTGACCACTACTATGTAGCAGGGCAAGCAGGAGTCGAATCCCAAGAGACTAAGGTTCAACAATAATTAAATAGACTCAAATTCCTACTAAGCAAGAATCAATAATGATCGATTAACTAAGAAACTAATGTATGGAAAATTCAAAAATAAACTAAAGAATATGAAGAAATCAAGTAACTAAAACATCCAAGATCTAGTACCACCACAATTACGCTTGATGCAATTATATTTCTGCCCCTAACATACGATTCCAATTGAACGGAGAAAAGTAAACCCTAATCAATACCAAGGACCTCTCTCGAGTATCAATGGCTTCCCTAACATACAATCAAGCCTATTCTCATGGTATCATGCACATTAGAGACATTAAACACATTACTCTAACTTCCCAATTATCAACCTAACTATTCTCATGTTGAAAATCAAACCCTAAATTAATCTACACAAATCCGTTTAAACCCAACTCTCGCTGTGATAGAAACAATGGAATAATCACAATACTAAAATTACGTCTAACCTAGTATTGGAATAATCACAATCAATTTAGCATAGCAATTGCAAAAGTCATTAGAGAATTTAAAGATTTAATTCATGCATCAATCATAATTGGGCTACCCTAGATCTTGGAATAGGAAATCTACTCACTCATAATGGAATAAACAATAACAAAAATAATTAAAGAAAACATAATTAAGAAATAAGAGATGAAAAGAAAATACCAAATCTTGAATTAAATTGAAGGCGGAAAGTGTAAATCTTGAATCTTGAATTACAAAAGTAAAGAAAATAAAATAGAGAGAACTAGTTCTTAATAACGTAAAATAAAAGGCTAGAATAAAACTAAATGAAGAAATAAAACACTACTTAATATATATATATATATATCCCTAGAAAGATAAGAAGATAATTAAATTTCTTGGCGCATAATCCTTCTAGGAGGCACGGACGTGCCTACAAGAGGCACGGACGTGCCTCTGATCGAGTGCAAACTTCCTTGGCTTCTGACTTCTAGTCACGGACGTGCCTGTTTTGGGCACGGACGTGCCTAATGTCAAAGCTCATAGCTGTGTAAACTGACTTGGAGGCACGGACGTGCCTCCCCTACTGCGCGTATCACTCATCTTAAATCAGTCATAACTTCATATCTGAAGCTCCGTTTGAGGCGTGTAATATATTGTGTTGGAAAGGTCTTCAAGTTTACTTTCCAATGCAATTTGAATCACTCCATTATCATTTGTATATCAAAATTTATGAGCATAATAGTGAACAGGTGTCATATTTGTCAAGTATTTCATCAACGTTTGCTTCATTTTCACTCAATTAGCTCCGTTAATCCTGAAATACATCAAAAACAACGAAACTACCCATAAAAGCATCGAATCATCGAAACTAAACCAAATTACACCAAAATGGACTAAAACACTCAACTAAGCTAATAAAACCAACCAAAAAATAAGCTAACAAATATGCACAAAACCGACTTATCAAACTCCCCCAAGCTAGACTAATGCTTGTCCTCAAGCATTTAACCATGAATCACAAGGGAGGAGAAAGACAACTTCTCAAACCATCATAATGTGCCGTCAATTTGAAATCACGAGGAAAACAAAAATAAGATTCAATATGCATAAAACCACCATAAACCTCTTAAACTTGGAATCGACAAACATCTTACCACACATCTCCCCATACCAACTCACACAAACATAAATAGCTCTCACTTTAGTTGTGAAAAATAAAAACAATAAACGCTCATGTGTTTACGGGGTGAAATATGATATCACTCAACCTAAGCATAGAATGCATGTCAACTTCACATGAATTGTCCTCTTTAGGCTTGCAATGTGACTTTTTCCACTTCTAATGATTGATGCAATTACAAAAATGATGAAATCCATAAGGGGTAAGCTTGGTAAACAAGGGTTGGACGACGTTATTTGGGGATGTGGTGCTCAAAATATAACAAATCCTAATCCCACTACACATTCAAATGTCGGGTTCAAACCAACCTTATTTCCTCCAACTTCATACAAAATAAGCATAGCCCCTTATTTCTTCTTTTTTTCCTTCTTTTTTTTTTTTTCTTTTTCTCTTTTTTTTTTCTTTTGCAAACTAGGATTTAGGAAGACTTTAAACTTTTTAATTTGAGGTAAGGGTGTATGCAAGTTCAACACCCTTTTTTTTCTTTACTTTTCTCTTCTTCCTTCCTTCCTTCTAAAAAATCAGTTCCCTTCTTTCTCTTTCTCTTTTTCTTTTTTTTTTAAATTTTTTTCATTTTTTTTTTCTTTTTTCTTTTTTTTCATATATCACTCATAGGGCTTTAACAAGTGTAATTCTCCTTTAAAATAAACCTAGGAAAATAGCTCTATGGCTTTAAACGTAGGGTATCAAGAAGGGGTTAAAACACGGCTCAAATTGGCTCAACCTACGGGTGAATGAAAAATAAAAAAAAATAAAAAATTATGTAGGCCTAGAATGTGGAGGCTCTATTCTCTACAAGGAAATTTCAATCATTTTTTCGCAACATGCATCATTCAAGTCTCAAACAGCCAAAGAGCAAGACCAAGAAGTCGATTATGTGAAGGACAACTAATCACACATGAAGAAACACGACTGAGACAAAGTGAAATTAGTCAAATATGGCTCAAAAATCTCACCGGGTACACAAACTATTCACATAAGTAGAGCGGGGAGACCATCCTGGCCACAAACCAACTCAATTCCAAGCAAATCGGTGAATGGGTTTTCGAAAACTCTTTTCGCAAAGCACACATATATTATTATTATCATAGAAGTATAGGCATGTAATGGCATATCAATCAACACTAAAAACCAAATACTAAAAGAAAAACTAATATATACAAGGTGAAAAGTGAATCCTCCCCCAAGCTAAACCATACATTGTTCTCAATGTATGCATATAACAGTGTAAATGGACAAGGGGAGAGGGAAACAAATCTGCTGATCAGGAGGGGTAGGGGGAAAACCATACCTCGGGTCAGAGCTAGGTTGGAAGCACGGACGTGCCTTTTTTCGTGGACTCCATCTTCGTAGAATTTGCTCTTTTCACCTATTTAGATAGAGAAAATAATAAAAATTAGAACACTAATAACCACATCAAAAATCAAAAATAAAAATAAAAGAAAAGTAAAGGATCGAGAATGGGTTGCCTCCCATTTAGCGCTTGTTTATAAGGTCTTTAGCTTGACCGTAGTGATACTCATTGGCTCAACCGGGATCACCACACGAAAGGGGAACTCCGCAATGTTGCCCATGGGAATGATTGCCTGCCTTTTATCCGAACTCACCTTTATGTGGCCAAGCACATCATCGGGTGGAATTTTGTCCTTTCTTCTCACGAAATTTCTATCAAATACATACTTATCAAACAAAGGGTTAGTAGCATCGATTCTTAAGCAAGTACCACCATCAAATATAGAATTATGTTCATCAAAGAGCTTGAACATGACTTGTTTATCCTGGGCCCTAATGGTGGCTTGTCCTTCGGGAAAATCTATTAGGGCTTGACTTGTGGCGAGGAATGGTCGACCAAATATGATCGGGATCTTACGATCTTCTTTCATATCCATGACGACAAAATCAACAGGAAAAACAAGTTCGCCAACCGTAACTAATACATCTTCAACAACACCCTTAGGGAGTCTAGAGGTTCTATCAGCCAATTGAAGAGAGATAGGGGAAGGTTTAAGTCCTTGCAAGCCTAAACTCTCATATAATGAATAAGGCATTAAGTTACCACCAGCACCTAAATCGCACAAAACCCTATCGAAAAATTTCTCGTTTATCGTGCAGGGAATAATGAAACTACCCGGATCATGCAGCTTAGGTGGTAGGTTATCATATAAGAGAGTAGGGCCCTTCTTATTTACTACTTCCTTATCATTTTGTTGATCTTTCATAGTCTTCACAAAATTTGCAAATTGAGGCATTTGAATTAAAAGATCGGAAAAGGGAGTAGAAGCATGTACCTTCTCAAGGGCTTCGCAATATTTCCCAAAATGTCTATCGAGTACGGCTTTTGACAACCTTTGCGGGAAAGGCAATGGTTCCTCATAAGCCGGTGGAGCAACATATTTGGGGCCTTGAACATCTTTGCCCCTTTCATCTTTCCTAGACTCCACACTGCACACCTTCTCACCTATTTGCCTCGGAGATGGTTCATCTCTTCTCAAGAAAACTGTATTGCATTGTTCTTTCTGGACCTTTGCTTGATCGAAGAGTTGATAGGCGACTCACCTGTTGTGAAAGTTGACTTATTTGGGTTTCCATGAGCTTACTCTGGGCTTGCAACTGTTGGATGGAGCTACCTTGTTGTTGGATGGCACTATTTGTTGTGGTAATGAAGCTCTCCATCATCAACTCAAGGCTAGATTTTTGGGGAAGTAGTTGCGTTGGTTGTTGGTTCATAGGTGTTCTTTGTTGGAAACCGGGTGGTGAGTTGTAGTTGTTGGATAGGGATGGTTGTGATGGTGGGTTCTGTTGTCCTTGGGTGTTCTTATAAGAGAAGTTGGGATGTTGTTTCCAACCTTCATTGTAAGAATTGGAGTAGGGATCAAAAGACTGTTTGGAATTCGAAGAGTAGAAAGCATTGGCTTGTTCAATAGACATCTCACTCATATTCTGCGGGAAATCCGGTGCGATGTGGCCCTGAACATTGCACAATTGACAAACCTCCGGTGGGCTAGTAGAAGTTCCAGCTTGGAACTTATCAAACCTGCTTGTTAGTGCCTGCACAGAACTGGCTAACATAGTCAAAGCATCTACATCAAGCTTACCTCCTTTTTTCACATTCTGACGACCTCCTAGATGATAATTATCATTGGCTGCCATCTTCTCAATCAGCTCCTTTGCCTCAGTTGGGTTCTTTGTCAAGAGAGAACCCCCTGATGCAGCATCAATGTAGATTCGGAACTCATGGGTTAGGCCATTATAGAAGGTTTGAATCAACAGCCACTCTAGGATACCGTGATGAGGGCATTGTCTCTGTAACCTCTTGAACCTTCTCCAAGCCTCATAGAGAGACTCGTCATCTGATTGTCGGAAGGTGGATAGCTCGTTCCTCAACCTGGCAGTCTTCTCATGTCCCAAAAACTTCACTAAGAAGGCCTTCACTAGCTTGTCCTATGTGTCGAACGAGCCAGTGCCTTCATCTCTCAACCACTCTTTCGCCCTATCCCGTAGTGAAAAAGGGAAAAGGCGAAGTCTGATAGCATCATCTGTAACACCATTCAATTTCATAGTATCACATTTCTCCAAGAAACTATCAATATGACTTACTGGGCAATCATGTGGTGTGCCTGCAAATGAATCATTAGAGATGAATTGAATGAACTGTGGCTTCAATTCGAAGTGTTGAGCAGTGACAGGTGGCCTGACAATGTTAGAGAGGAGTCCGGTTGTCGTATTAGGGATACCATACTCCAAAAGAGACTTCATGGCATCTTCCATGTTTCTGTTGGCTTGGTTTCTCCTTCTTCTTCTACATGCTCGTCTTCTTGCGGTCGCTTAGATTTCAGAATCAAAAGGAATTAAATCGTCTGATCCTGAACCTCGAGTTTGCATGAAACAAGGAACTAAAGAAGAGTATCAAAACCACAAGAAACAATAGCCGAAGCAACGAATGAGGCTTAGTAAAAACGAATCACAAATAATCAAATAAAACCGTTAGTTCCCCGGCAACGGCGCAAAAATTTGATAGGCGTGTCGCGTACCTAACAAAATATAACCTAACTGACCACTACTATGTAGCAGGGCAAGCAAGGGTCGAATTCCAAGAGACTAAGGTTCAAAAATAATTAAATAGACTCAAATTCCTACTAAGCAAGAATCAATAATGATCGATTAACTAAGAAACTAATGTATGGAAAATTCAAAAATAAACTAAAGAATATGAAGAAATCAAGTAATTAAAACATCCAAGATCTAGTACCACCACAATTACGCTTGATGCAATTATATTTCTGCCCCTAACATACGATTCCAATTGAACGGAGAAAAGTAAACCCTAATCAATACCAAGGACCTCTCTCGAGTATCAATGGCTTCCCTAACATACAATCAAGCCTATTCTCATGGTATCATGCACATTAGAGACATTAAACACATTACTCTAACTTCCCAATTATCAACCCAACTATTCTCATGTTGAAAATCAAACCCTAAATTAATCTACACAAATCCGTTTAAACCCAACTCTCGCTGTGATAGAAACAATGGAATAATCACAATACTAAAATTACGTCTAACCTAGTATTGGAATAATCACAATCAATTTAGCATAGCAATTGCAAAAGTCATTAGAGAATTTAAAGATTTAATTCATGCATCAATCATAATTGGGCTGCCCTAGATCTTGGAATAGGAAATCTACTCACTCATAATGGAATAAACAATAACAAAAATAATTAAAGAAAACATAATTAAGAAATAAGAGATGAAAAGAAAATACCAAATCTTGAATTAAATTGAAGGCGGAAAGTGTAAATCTTGAATCTTGAATTACAAAAGTAAAGAAAATAAAATAGAGAGAACTAGTTCTTAATAACGCAAAATAAAAGGCTGGAATAAAACTAAATGAAGAAATAAAACACTACTTAATATATATATAGCCCTAGAAAGATAAGAAGATAATTAAATTTCTTGGCGCATAATCCTTCCAGGAGGCACGGACGTGCCTACAAGAGGCACGGACGTGCCTCAGATCGAGTGCAAACTTCCTTGGCTTCTGACTTCTAAGCACGGACGTGCCTGTTTTGGGCACGGACGTGCCTAATGTCGAAGCTCATAGCTGTGTAAACTGATTTGGAGGCACGGACGTGCCTCCCCTACTGCGCGTATCACTCATCTTAAATCAGCTCCATTTGAGGCGTGTAATATATTGTGTTGGAAAGGTCTTCAAGTTTACTTTCCAATGCAATTTGAATCACTCCATTATCATTTGTATATCAAAATTTATGAGCATAATAGTGAACAGGTGTCATATTTGTCAAGTATTTCATCAACGTTTGCTTCATTTTCACTCAATTAGCTCCGTTAATCCTGAAATACATCAAAAACAACGAAACTACCCATAAAAGCATCGAATCATCGAAACTAAACCAAATTACACCAAAATGGACTAAAACACTCAACTAAGCTAATAAAACCAACCAAAAAATAAGCTAACAAATATGCACAAAACACGACTTATCAGATTACTTTAGTATATAATATAAAAAGATATAAATAATAAAAAAAATCTACAGAAAATTCTTTGAAAAAAGATATCTAGAAAATTGGTTGTTGAACATTCTAATTGGTTATTCAATTAGTTATTATCTAAGCCAGGAGATTATTTAGAATATTCAACTTTGGCTGTAACTTTAATAAATTTCCTAGTATCTCTAATTATCTTATAAAAGTGAATTTTTTTTTTTTTTTAAATGAGAATTGGCGGGATTTCTAGGATATTAGAGGGAAAAATAGGTTTCAGTTTAATATTAACGAGAGAGGTGAAACTTAGTAACTTACGCTTTATTATTATTTATATTTATTTATTATTACATTTTCTAAGGCAACAATGTCGTTTTTTTTAAGAAACAAAACAATGCTAATAGGTTAGCTAGTCAATGAGTAATAATACATTAAATAGATAGTTTTTGAAATTAATATGATGTAGAATTGAAATATATAAGTCTCTATATACATGTAAGTCAATAGTCAGCCATAAATAAATTAAATAATGATTTTGCAAAAAAAATCATAAATAAATAAATAATATTTGAGAGAGAAAGCAAAAATACTCCACTTTTAATATAGGTATATAGATTAGTAATAGATTTTTTCAAGAAAAAATATATAGAATAGTAATAGATAGATAGATAGATAGATTAGACTTCAGATTAATATAAAATTAAAATGCTCATTCAACAATTGATAGATTTACATTTTTTTTTTCGTTGTTTAGAGAGCCACAAGGGCGAGTGATGAGAATCGATCCCGGTATCACTGAGAATCGGGAGGGGAGCTCTAACCACTTGAGATATCCCTCACTCTTGATAGAATTTTAAATGTGATAGAGGTTGAATAACGTCCTGTCAGGAGATTAAATAAAAGTTTATATGAGTTGTAAGTTTAGAAATTTAAATAATTTTGTATGGAGGAAAATTTGAAGTAAATGTAAGAAAAGGATAGATGTGTAAGTATGATTGAGTAAAAGATAGGTGGGAAAATAAAGATGGATCGGATAATGTAAGAGATATAAAGAATGTAATTTGGTGTTGCCAAAAATAACATTTGTTTTTTATATATTGATAAGATTATATAGTCAAAGTTGATGTATGAATAATAATGTAAAAGTCAAATGTTACAAGTATTCAAGAACTCAATTGTTGGAGCATTTGTGGTAGTTACTAGTTATTTACGGAGTATTATATCCCATATTCTGATCATGAATTTTTTTTAGTAGCTACAGTTTTATAGTGGATACTTCCTAAAATACATATTATAATTTTATAAGAAATATAGTCCCTAATAAGAAAATAACAAAATTAATTTATTTGACATGGAAATTCGCCTAAAAACTTGTTCAAATGTGATAATATAAATTAAATAACAAAAAATCACATGGAAAAAAAAAATTATATTGACAACAAATTTAATTCCGAAAGGAAATACAAGAAAAAACCATGCAATACATTGAATACATTAACACAACCATACAAAAAATGAACTAACAATACAATTTTATTAGGGGACATTTTTTTTTTTTTTTTTTTTTTGGGCATTTTCCCTTTTGTTCAATTGCTAGAAATATAAAATGACAGAATAAATTCTGAGCATGGCTTACTAATTAGTTAAGCCATTAGTTGGTACCACCAAGAACACCCTTGAGCTTCTTAATGACATCTTTAGGAAGGAATGTAGTTGTTGCAATAAGATCAGTTGGCAGACCGTTAGCAAAGAAAGCGTAATCTGTAATCTGAAGTCCTGGACTCGGGCTGCTGAAGCTAACAAAGGCGATAGCTGTTGATTTCCCGGCGTTGATTTGGAAATGAAGTAGGCCTTGTGGGAAAACCATTACATCACCCTTGTTAAGTGTCTTGAAGTAGACGTCGTTTGCTGAGTCAATAAAGCCAGCACAAATCTGGCCTTGGATGACAGCGAGGATTTCGGAACCCCCAGGGTGAGTGTGCATTGGGATAACACCACCAGCAGCAATGTCTAAGCGAGCAATGGAGAGTCCAAGGCCATTTACACCAGGAAACTGAGCAGCAAATGCTGGTGTAACAGCGGCTTTGATGAGATTGGAAGTGTTGCCTGCAGCGGCTAGACCATGGTAAACAAAGTCATCGACGGTGACCTTGGATGGCTTCTTGCACGAGTAGCCTGCAGGTCCGTCAGGGAGGTTCAAATCTGCAACGCAGTAGTCTCCTGCGTTAGCAGAGTAAAGAGAAACAAAGAGGGTGAGGACGACGAAGAGTGGAAGATACATCTTCGAAGATTAGATAGATGATAAGCTTGTAATGAATTTTTCGTGGTTTGATTGACAATGTCCTAGACTTGTTTATATAGAAAGCAGCAGCATGGCTGTTTATCAAGACAGCCAATCTGCTGGTCCAGCAACAACTTTTTGTTCTGATTTGTAGCTGCATTATGTATCATTACTGCAGTCATTTATCACTAATTAAGTTTCAGCTGTGCTGATAGCCTGATAATATAGACGTTGTCGATTGATTGACAATCAAGGTCATAGATGACTATTACATCTATCTTTCTCAAGAAATGATTAATGTAATGCAGTAACATATACTTGTATGACAGAACTCCGCGTTTCTGTGATTATGATTGCCTAATAAGTTCGCGTGTATGTGCATATATGTGTGTTTCTTTCGATACGTGTATTCAGAAAACAGATCGAACAGTAAGGAATTTGAGTCAGTTTCATGTAGAATAAGTGAAAATATATGCATACTTATTTCTGGAAGTATTCTGCCATTAAGTCGTTTAAGGAAGGCTTTTCTCTGCATACGAATACAAAAATTTGAGTCATACATATATCAGTAAATAAGTGAAATGAGAAATTATAATTCCTTAAATAAGTGACATGAGTCATACATATATTTCAGTTCCTTACAAATTTTGAGAAGTTGAGCTAAATGTAAGGTATTCTTGGTGTAAAGGCCGGATGGAATACCACCCTCGACACTTTAACCAACTTAGCTAATTAATTGTAATCAATGAAAAAAGAGTCCAGTAAACAAACAGAACATCAAACTATGGTGAATTGAAGTTACCTTTTGCGTCATTTGAAGGTAATTTATTGCTAGATATACATATATTTCAATGTTTTATGTAGTAGAGAAAATATAAATAAGGTGGTCCATAATCACATGGTATTGTAAAGAAGCAGAAAACGCCATTTTTGACAACTAAGAAATAGACTCTGCTAGTCTTCCTAAAATTCCAAGATTATTCCACAGAAAAATAAGTGGATCTTATGAATTACCCTTTTAAAGGGTTCGTGCCCATGTTTAGGAATTAAAGCATATTCTGTTGTTTTCGTTCATTACTCTGCACAAATATAGCCAAATATACAAAGACTAAAATGTAAAGTTAGTTCCAACCTCCTAATTTAATTACCAGATTAATCATGCTACACTAATCAAATTATGTGATTTATGTCCAACTTAATAATCCTCTGCAATCTGTCCGAGAACATTGTTCCTTTTTTATAATGTCGCGCTATATGATAATCTTTGCGTCAACATAAGCATGTAACGAATGATGCATTAAGACCTTCAGATTGATTTTCAAGTCTTAAAAGTTAACAATGTAGCATTAGGGATTAAGGTAATGTGATATGCCAAGTAAGCGTAACCGAGGGTAAGGTTTATAGAATTAGAGCCAATAGTTGTATACATTATCTGTCTAATAGCCATACATCTTCATAAGGTAAGATGGAGGAAGATTCATGTATTTTGTTCTATATGCATGGTTGTATTATATTGTTCAGTAAACAAAAAATTTAGATATTTGACAGTTGTACAGGAAGGCCACAACTTTTTCTAACAATTCCAAACTTTTTATAGAATAGATAGATATTTACTCCATGTTGAGCAATTTGAGCATGAATAATTGTTGGACTACTCCAGGTCCCCCCCCCCCCCATCAATTAACTGGTTTGGGATTATATAACCGACCGAAATCGAACAAGATAAACAGTTTAAGGTGGGAAATGCATCTCCTGCTTGACTCAAGAAGAGTGCCTAAGTCAATTATCAGGCCATAATATCTTCCTTCCCAATGTATGTGAATATGTGATGCATGGAAATACAAAATTTGCATAATTTTGGGTGAAAAATTATACTCTATTAGTCTTGGAATGCATTATTTGGACAAGGGATACTAAAAGTGCCTAAATCTTCAACAAACTTATGGGCATATAGTAGAGCATTGGTTTGTCAGTCACAATTCAATGGCGCTCCAGTAAACATGATTAAGGACAAAACTACCTTGACTTCAGATAATTAAGTCTAGTTTAAGGAAAACATTAAAATACCAAATGCAATTCAAGCACAATTAGTTGAAGCTAAGTAATAGTATAGGTTTATGTTCAAATCGAAAGAGTTGTATTATGGAAACCAATAAAGACGAAAAATGGGTTATATAAGTTGGTTGTATAAGTTGATGAAAAGGTAAATTGTTAAAGGAAAAATTCACAAGAATAATCCCACCTTTTGCACATCTTCTCATAATAGTCCCACCTTTAAAAAAATCTGGGAATAATCCCATCTTTTCTAGTAATCTTCTCAAAATGGACCCCTTTCATTTATGACTTGCAACAATAGGTGAATTAGCTTACGTGGCACTAAACGTTCGTTGTTAATATTTGGGTTTGTATTTAATTCGAAACGCTATGCTATGTCTTCTTAATTACCATCTCTCATTTCTCTCTTTTTCTCCTTTCTCTCTTTCTCCCCTTGCTCTGTAAATTCTTAATCTAAAAATGTAATATCTTTTTTTTTTTTTTAAATTTCATTTGCTATGAGGAAATCAAATTATGATGGACCTAGGTCTTCTTCTTCGTATTCACTAGCGAATTCAGTTATGAATTTGACAGTGTTCAATATAACTTCCCAATTTTTATGCAAAACAAATTTCAATTGAAATCACTTTTATGCAAAAGAAACTGCCTTGAAATATGATATGATAAGATAAGATAAACATAACATTGTGTCTGTAACATAGCACAAGTTTTATCATGACATTCAACAACCAGCATTTTCTTTGATACATTGCATTACACTGATTCCAAAAAGAAAAGACATCACAATTGCTATATGATCACTGAGTTTGCTTGTGCAATGTTGATGCTTGACTGAGTTGTGAGCTCATACAGTCAGTAAATACCCTTTGACCCCCAATTCGTCCAGCTATAGTAGTCATTGTTGATCCATCAGAACTAATCAATACTCCCACTCCTTTTGGAACCTACCAAAAAAAAAAAAAAAAAAAGGACAAAATAGTTAGAAGTGTGCATTGAGAACAAATAATAGTAAAATAAGTTTACTGATGATGGTTGGTTATTACCTTTGGTGCAGCTGACCCCCTGCTTCTCCCACTTCCCCTACTTACCCTTCCCTTTCCTCTACAGTCACCCCTTCCCCTAATAGATTTCCTTACACCTTGACCACCTCCCCTGCTTCCCCTTCCTATGCTTTGACCCTTTCCCATACCTAAAGTCCCTACACTCTCACTTAATCTCCTACCTAAACCCCTTGTAGCACCTCTTCCTTGACCTCTTCCTCTTGATCCTTGACCGATTGTTATCATCCTTCCTCTTCTACCTGATTTTGTGGGTTGGGTAGTGGTGGAATGTTGTGTCAAATCTTATGTAGAGGTGTTGACACCAACTGCTGCAGATGTGGAAGCATTTGCATCCTTTCTAAGGCTTCCCTTATGTCTCTTGGGTGCAAGTTCAACAGCCATAGGCCTATCTCTATTAGGACACCTTTTATTGTGTCCCTTCTGTAGGCATAAACTATACGTCATTTCAATTCCATGTTTGCTGAGTTTTCTAGGTTTCTTAGGGAGTTGATGTGGAGCTTTTCTTCTATTAACTCTTGGTCTTCCTGGCCCTATTTTTATAGGTGGAGGTAATAAAGAATAGTCCACCCTAGGCTAGTGCCTCTCACCTTCCGTGGGGGGAATAGACCCTGAGTACACCTTCAAATAAGTCTCCATCTTGTAACAATCATCAACAAAATCTTCAGCATCCCTATGTAGAAAAAATATACATGCCACAACATGACAACAAGGCACCCCAGTCATCTCCCATTTTCCACAAGTGCAACACTTAGCTTCCAAGTCAACTGATAATGTGTCCAAGAAATAATTAACCTGAAACTTTGTTAGAGTTGAAGACATGACATCACAGTTGGATGCTTTTTCTTTCTCTTTCTCCAATTTTTGCTGAATCCTTGGACAAAGTACTCCAGTTGTCTTCTCCATCTCGTCTCTTTAACACAAGCCTTTGCATCAAAGAAGCTCTTATGTCCTCAAGCATATACAACAAATGTTTAGTCCTTGCATTAATTATGTAGCCGTTGAATGTCTCGGCAAGGTTATTTGTCACTACATCAGTTTTTGTGCTTGTGCTCATGAATTCCCTGCAAAATAATCTTGGATTATAACTGTTAAAAGCTACAACTGCATCTTGATCCACTGCACCCAACTCATCAAGTGCATCTTGGTAGTCTACCAAGTTATAAGCTTTTACTATCTTCCAAAATCTCAATTTCATGTCATCTCCTCTAAAAGATTTGTGCCAGAGCATATATATGTGCCGAGCACAATGTCTATGCTCAGTTGATGGGAGGATAGTTGAAACGACATTAAGAATAGGCTTGCAAGAGAAAAATAAACAATATTAAAACAAGTTCAGCTCATGAATACAATTCTAAAGTAAATGGCTATAACATCACATTACTAGTACTGACCTGATGTTCATCTGAGATCAATGTGACCCCTACACCTTCTCCTAAGGCCATACACTTTTGGAGTTGTAAGAAAAACCATTCCCAGGACAGATTATTCTCTCCCTCCACTATAGCCCATGTTACCGAGTACATTTGATCGTTTCCGTCTCTTCCCATAGCAGACAATAATTTCCCCCCAAGAAAAGTTTTCAAAAAAACATCCATCTACACATAAGACTTTTCTACATCCATCATTCCACCCCTTTTGTAGACCCTCAAAACAAACAAATAATGTACTGAATACTAGAGGGCTATTATCTTCGCTAGAATCCATGACTAACTGCACATGTATCCCTGGATTACACTGGATCATACATTTTCAGAGCTTCTAAATACCTTCCAACTTTGTTATAATGGTTTTGCATAGATCCATGAAGAAGTTGATGGGCACAATACTTAACTTTATAAGAAAAGTTTTTCTTTATAACAACTTTGTATGCTCTTCTAGTAGTTTTAATAATTTCTTTAGCTGGCCAATGTGGCCTTGCCTTAAATACGTCTAGGAACTGCTCTGTTAGCCAAGTTGACTTCAGTTGTCTATTTCTCTTTATGTTCTCGTTGCAAGTACGTGTGCCTTTCATGAACTGATTTCACCACATAAGTAGCTCTTCCTGAATCCCATGATCCATATAAAGAGAAAGGGCAGTTGTCAGCACACTTTACTCCAAGTCTTTGTCCCCTCTTTTTATTACTCACAACAAAATGCAGATTCCTACCCTGAAATATAGCAAACTTAGAAACACATTGCTTAAATACATCCCTTGTTGCAAACCTTTGGTCGACCATCCACTGAAACACTGAGAAATCAGTGTCCAAACTCACTAACACACCCCTTCTCTCTTTGCTAAGCCCTATTATATCATCCTCATCAGATGTAGGTGGGGTATTGATCTTAGCATCACTAGCTTCATAATCACTCACACAACCCCCTTTTTCTGTTGGAACTACTAGTTGTTCACCAAGATGTTGCCTTTGTTCTTGTTCAATAGGAGCCTTAAGCTTCCTTTTAGCAGCCTCCTTTTGTAATTGGTGTACTATCTCAGTTAATTTGTTGTGATAACCTCTAACCCTTTTAGCTGCAGTTCTACATTCTTCATCAATATCCTCCTCATCTAGACCTTGTAACTCATCTTCAAATTGAAACTCATCATCTCCAAGATCAACATCATCCTCTATATCTAAATCGGTATCTATGTCATACCCTAGATCACCATCTATGTTCTCAGAGCCAGGCTCATACAAGGAATCACTATCCTCCTCTGAATGAACTTCAAATAGTTGATTGTAGGGCAGTGGACTATCTGGTCTACTATCCTCCCATTCATACTCAAGTGGTACCTCACTTTGGCCGGAAGTCTTGCCTTTTTCTCTGGCTACAGTTTTAGTTATCGACCTAATGAAGGTATATCTGGTGGAGGGTTTAAAGTGGTTGGAGCTTTGAAGTGTTTGGTGGGCTTGAAGTGTTTAGAGGGTTTGAAGGATTTGAGTTGATGGAAGAGTTGTTTGAACAATTAATTTCTGCTACTGGACATATGGCTTAGATGTTGATGTGGGAGCATCTTTTTTGTGTGACTCATCTTTCTTTCTCCTACGGCTAACTCTTACTGGTTGTGTTATGGCATCTTTTGTCTTTAGTGGTCCTCTCTTAGGAGTTAATTTTTTTCTTCTTTGACCACCCTTACTTAGCTTCTCTGGTTTTTTCTTTGTTTCATGTACTTGCTCATGTAAAGCTCTCTCCAAAACAGAAGCATCTACTGGCAATACTTCAGGGTCAGAAACACCATGCACCACATATAAGTTTCTGTTTTTCAAAGCAATAGCAGTCATTTTTCTCACCTCATCATCATCATAAACTCTCCTTAAACCCTTACCTAAAGTTAACCCTAGGATTAGGTAATACACCTCCTCTATTTTACAGTAATTCCCCCCTTTTTTTGCTAATTCCTCAATATACCACCAACAAAGTTCGTTTAGGTCAATTTCACATGTTATACCCTCCCCTCCTACATACGTTAATCCCTTTTTTTCTTCCTTAAATACACCACCATGCCAGAACTTCAATGTCACAATAGTATCCATTACAAACAATCAAGACTCAATTTTGTAGAAATGTAGAGCAGTAATCGAAACAACCAACAACCAACATTCAACAAACAAGTAACCACAATCACCTATTCAACCGAAAAAACCACAAAACAGAGAAAAATTGATCTAATTAAATTCGTAAATTGATCTATACATACTCGATTTCATATTCAACCCACAAAATTCAAAAAATTTAGCATTAAATCAAAAAAAATACCTTCAATTTTGCTGCTTAAAATCCACCATTGAACTTCATGAGTAGTCGGAAATTGAACTTCATACTTCAATAGCCATTGAACTTTATGCATAATCCCCACAAACCAAGCGACTCTTTTTGATTTTTTTTTTTTTTAGATTAATGGTCTTTAATTATTTGCAGGGGAAAGGGGGGTGAATACTGTAGGTTCTGAATTGGGTAGTTGGGTAATTAATTCATTAAGGAGGGAAGACTAATTAAAAGTCCACCTAAATAAAAAAAAATTACCGGTTCTCCAAGTTCGTAGTAAAATAGTCTATTTTGAGAAGATTACTAGAAAAGGTGGGATTATTCCCAATTTTACAAAAGGTGAACTATTATGAGAAGGTGTGCAAAAGGTAGGATTATTTTTGTGAATTTTTCCAATTGTTAATACATGCAAACTCAAACTAAAGACTAGATAATTTATCACTAAGTTATGTCATACAAAGTATGAGTATAACATACTAGTATTCTTTTTGCTAACAAAATATCAACATGTGAATGACAATCTACAAAATAAAACTTATAATGACAATTTACAAAATAAAACTTAGGAAAAATTGCGAGGAAAGTTCTTTTAAATGGTCGACCTTGTGAGGAAGGTCCTTTTATGAAAAAGGTGGCACAAAGGGTCATTTTATGATGATTGGGTTGTGAGGAGGGTCTTTTGACCAAACTCTGACGATGACCAATTTTTTCCGGCCAAAAAAGTCACGTGCACAACACATGACCACTGAAATCTTTTTTTTTTTTTATTTTTTTTTCTCTCCTTCCCCAAACACCACCACTGCTCCACCCTCTCTCGCCATCTCCACCACCACTGAACCACTTTGTACCATCATCACCACCATAACCGACCCTCCCTTTCCCGACCACAGCTGCCAACCCCCACCACCAAGCCGAAACTCCTACATAACTACCAACCAACCTCGATTCCACCCCCACAGCCCCCATTCCACCTCTCCCGACCACCGCAGCCAACCAAGAATTTAACTTCATTGTCTTTAAATTTGAAAGATAAAGATTCAGAACGGGCATTGCATCATCATGTTCGTGGAAATCAAATATCAAAGTTAAATCTTCTAATAATGGTGAAGATTCATTTAAAGAACCTAACCAAGCTGGCACTTGTACAAGGTAGCTTTAACAAAGTTTCTTCAGATTAGGAAGTTGAAGTTGAACAACTTTATTTTTATGTCAATCATCCTCAAATTCAAGCCAACCAAACAATTCCAAAATTACCAGAAATCGGCATTATTTAAGCAAGCAAGCAGGTATTGGAAAGAAATTGGCTAAAAATTTCCCTGTAAAAATGAATTGTTGTACATTTCAGCGGCAAACATCTTGCAAGCATGATTCTACTACATCAGGTTCAAGTGAGTAAGTTGTCTTACTGACTTCAATTTTGAATACGTCGATTTTTGGGGAAGTCAGATGCAATAGGATTTTGTTGAGGAAGAAGAGGGAAAGGAAAAAAAAAAGGGCAATTTCAGTGGTGACGTACGCACGTGACTTTTTTTTGTCGAAAAAAATTGATCAACGTCGAAATTTGGTCAAAGGATCTTCCTCACAACCCAATTTTTGTGCCATCTTTTTCATAAATGAACCTTATTAAAAGGTCGATCACTTAAAATGACCTTCCTCGCAATTTTTCCTAAAACTTATAATGACAATTTACAAATACAACTTGATTAGGAAAAGATTGAGTTTTGATTCAACCATATATACTTCCCCACTTTTAATTAGATGCACATTTTGGTTTTTGACCTTAATCATAAATTTTGCTTTGATTAACATTTGTATTTTATAGATATAAAAAAGTCAATCTTGTAAGATTCATTTAACTTTGTATTTAATTAAAATTCAATTTTTAATATTTTTTACAGTAGTCTAATCAAAGTTATTTTTTGATTAAATCTTTGCATTGCATTAACAAATGTGATAAAAGAAATATGTGATCTAATTTAGAATAAAAGAAGTAATTGTTAATTAAATGTAATAGTGCATGAGAGTGAGGTATAGCTCAAGTGGTTAGAGCTCCCCTCCCGGTTCCAAGAGATCTTAGAAATTGGGATCGATTCTCATCATCTGCCCTTATTGCTCTCTAAATACAAAAAAAAATAAAAATAAAAATAAAAAAATAAATGTAATAGTGCATGACATCGTCCTGGCCCGACCTAAATACTAGCTATTGACGATAAAGTAATACTACGTAGAACAAGTGACCCACATGTCCATATAAAAAATGGAGCATTTATTTAGATTTTAGATAGGGTAACTTTGAGGAAATAAATGGGCTAATATCAGTGTGTATGGATAGGCTTTCTTCTTTAGCATCGTACAGACAAGGCTAATCATGAAAATTTTACACTACACCCCGGTGTAGCTTCTGCTACCTACACCCCCCCTCCCCAAGTGACGTCATTTTGCACATATAATATTTTAAAACTGAACATATTTTATTAATAGTTGTAAATGAACATACAATTATTTATAATTGAACATTTAATTAAGGAGCACTATTATGGATGAAAAATGTATAAAATTTATAATTTTGTACTTGTTATTGAAAATTTTTGAAGGTAGCACACACTCCTTATTGTAATTGTAAGAATCATTTCCATGAAAACTACAACATAGCACACACTCTTATTGAAATTCCTATTAAATTTGTTAAAATAACTAATTCATGATATAATTGGGTGCTTTAATTAGTAGTATAAAAATGAACTTTTAAGTATATGCACATATTCATTTTAAAATTAATGTATTTACTTGTTGATCATGAATAAGAACGAAAATGAACATTTATCAATACGTAAATTAACATTTATATATATTGAAAATGAACATTTATCAATACGTAAATTAACATTTATCATCTATTAAAATGTGAATGACGTTATACTAACATATAAATGAACATTTAACAAAATGAAAATGAACATTTATAAAAAAAAAAATAATAATAATAATAATAATAATAATAAAAATAACTGCGAACTATAATCTTTGTTTCTCTTCTCTGAAACGGTTTCCTTCGCTCTGCAAACAAAACTGAAGAATGTACAGATATAATTTATTAGTTCTTCAATAAAAATTGCTAAGATTATAGTATAATACTTACATTGATTTACATTACTATATATGTAAATGAACATTATGAATTTCATATATGATCAAAAGATTTCATAGTATGCATAAGTCAGTTTCTCAACTCACATGAATGAATATTTATGCATTTCATAAATGTGCATAACGTATCATAAAAATGAACATTTTTTATTTTGGCATATAAAGTCAAATATAAACTCAAATAGATTCAAATATACAAATGAACATTTATAATTCTGTATATGTTCATATATTACCTCGGAATTGTAGAAATGTTAACATCTATACCAGAAGTTTTAATATCTTTTAAAAGTTCTTGATCTACAATAGGAGATTTTTACAATGACTGTGTAGTAATATATAAATAAATATTTGTATTAATCATTTATTAACATGTGAATGATTGTATACTAATATATAAATGAACATTTATCAAAATGAAAATGAACATTTATAAAAAAAAATTTAAAAAAAAAAACCACTACGAACTAATTTAATTAATGCTTACTTTTCTCCAGATTTTTTTTTTGATGTTCTTCTCCGAAGCTATTTCCTTCATACTGCAATAAAAAAAATGAAATACTTCATACTCAAAATTCAAATGTACTTGTTCAAATTACTAGTTTTAAAACTAAAAATAGTAAATGTTCCTGTAACATAATTGCAATAATAAATTATAAAAATTAGGGTTTATACTCTTTTTCGAATTAAATATGAACAAAATCACTTACTCCTTTGAATTTCGACCTTGATTTGTTGAATTATGTAGCAGTTGAACAACTTTTTTGGATAATTTGTCGCAAAGTTTGTTGAAAATTTTGGATTAGAAAATGCTGAAAATGGGTGTAGAGAGAGAAAATGCAGAAAATAGGTGAGGAGAGAGAAAGTGAAAAAAGATAAATGGTGGTTTGATTTTTACTGTACAATTGCAGAAAGTGGGTATATGAGGGAGATTGTTAAACGCATCGTTTAGAGGGGGGGTGTAGGGTGTGATACCTACACTAGGGTCTAGTGTATACCAATTAGGCTAATCAAGGTAAAAATTGTCTTGGCCCAATTAAACTAGAGTGGGCTTGGACCAATTAAACTAGAGTTGGTAACTCACTCTCCTCTCAACCGCCCGAGGAAGAACTCATGTGCTTTGGTTACTGGCCTTACTGTAGACTGTGTAGAGCATAGTGAGCCCGTTTATCATTGTATAGGTGGTAAGGTTGTTCGCAGTGCGGTTTGGTGCGATTTGTACAGTTTGCATTTTTTCCAAACCGCATTTATAACAAACTGCACTGTAAAATGCGGTTTGGTGCAGTATAATTTGCGGTTTAACCACACTATAAATATTTTTTTAAAAAAACTTTTACTTTATTTTGCGATTATAAACCTATAATTTGAATATTAAACTCTTTTTTTAAAACCTTTAATTACTTTTTTTCTTTAGGCCAAACAAGCAAACTAGAATTATTCAAGTAATAAGAAATCAGACAATACATAAGGTTCGATCTCGCGGAAACAACGATTTTCACACACTTACTCGACCGCAAAAGAAACTAGCTTTGCAAGGAAATGGGCAACATTATTCTCATCTCTCAAAACATGAGACCAACTAACAAAAGAAAAGGAATTACAATGCTCTAAAATATCACACACTCAACACCAAGTCAAGATCTGAAAGAAATATTGCTCCTTTGGGAAGCCGGTTTGAAAGAAGTAATATTGCAACATATTTTTAAGTTCTTTTATAATATTTTTTTCATAAGAATGGTTTAAAGGTTTGCGAGGTTTGCGGTTTAGCGGTGTAAACATTAAACCGCATCAAAGTGCGGTTTGGTCTAAAATTTAGTGAACTGTTAAACATCGCCCGCAAATTCCTACATAAAGCCCACAAAATAAGAGTGAAATGACACTTTTGCCCTCAAACTAAAAAACACAATTTCTCTCTCTACTCTCTACTTCCACTTTCTCTCTCTAAATTATTTCCAGAGCTATGTCGAGGCGGCCCGGCAAGGAAGTGGCGGCACCGGCGGTGGGCGGAAGGCGGTTTGCCGGCCAGAAGGTAATTTTTTAAATTTTTGTAATTTTTTTCAAAAAAAAAAACCTCCGGCGACGGTGGGGCGCCAAGGCGAGACGCCACCACCACGGAGGAAGCGCCTAGGCAAGACGCCCATACGGTGGTGGCGGCGCCTAGCCCAGACGCCACTACCACGGCGGCGGCGCATAGGCTAGGCTCCACGGCCGTGGTAGTGGCGTCTGGGCTAGGCGCCGCCACCACCGTACGGGCGTCTTGCCTAGGCGCCTCCTTCTCTTTTTTTTTTTTTAAATTTTTTTTTTGTTTTTTTTTAATTTTAAATTTTAATTTCGAATTTTTTTTTTTTTTTAAAAAAATTTGTTTTTCTTTTTTTTAAATTGTATGTTCCCTTTTTTTTATCTTTTTTTTTTTAAATTTTGTTTTTTTATTTGTTTTAATTTTATGTTCTATTTTTTTTTAAAAAAAAAAATTGTTTCTGGTTTTAATTTTTAATTTTATGTTCCTATGTATTTTTTTTTTTTTTTTGAATTATATTTTTGTATGTAAAAAAATTATAAGTTCCCTTTTTTTTTTATAAATTTTCTTTAAAATTTTGATGTTCTTCTTTTTTTAAGTTTTTGCAATTTTAAATTTTTTAAGTTTTGTTAGTTTTTTGTTTTTGGTTTTTTCTTTGCATTTTTGATTTTTTGTTTTTGTTTATGTTTTTCATTTTTTAGTTTGTTGTTTATATTTTTTGTTTTTGGTTATATATTTTGTTTTTGGTATATTGTTTTGTTCATATTTATATTTTTTTATGTTTATATTTATATTTTTTATGTTTTTATTTATATTGTGTTGTTTATATTTTTATTTTTTATGTTTATAATTTTATTTCCGTTACTTGTTTATTTGCTTTTGTGTTTATTTTCGTCCTTTTTTGTATTTATATTTTTTGTTTTTGGTAATATTTTTTGTTTTTGTTTTTGTTTATGTTTGTTTTTTTTTTGTTTGTAGTTTATATTTTTTGTTTTTGGTATATGTTTATGTTTATATTTCTTATGTTTATATGTATATTGTCTTGTATATATTTATATTTTTTATGTTTATAATTTTATTTCCGTGACTTGTTTATTTGCTTTTGTGTTTATTTTCGACTTTTTTTAATTTGTTTTCGTTATTATGTTTCGTTATTTACTTGGAGTTAGGCATCGCAATTTGGACCTGGTGCGGGGAAGAGTATTGACGTCGTGAGGAGTACGATCTACTCAATGGAGAGCTCGGGGCCCAGACACGTTAGATCCCGTGGTATTTCGGCCTCGGCCCGCAGAGAACGGGTGCACTGTTCTGCGGACGATCAAGATGATGATGATGATGAGGAGGAGGAGGAGGAGGAGGTCGAGGAGGAGGAGGTCGAGGAGGAGGATGATGCAGATGAGGATGTCGACGATCAGAGTGGACCATATGATGATTACGGTCCATTCAGTCAGAGGCTTGATGATACGTATGAGACGCATAGGGTAGATGTGCGTAAGGGTCGAGATGGTAGGTTTGTTAGTAGATCTGGCACATCATCTGCGTCCACTGTGTCTGCGGGTAGCAGAAAACGGTCGAGGGCCGTTAATGATTCTTGGATGGTGAGGGGTGAGGTGGCCGGGGGACCTATAGACGGGAGTGTGATTCCTAGCTTTTTAGGACACATCGCTACTCGTATTTGGGAGGACCAGGAGAGGGCTTTGGATACAGGCATTTTGAAATGCCAAACCCGGGAAAAGACTTGTAGGTTTTTATTTGTTGTTCTCTTATTTTAATATATATATGTATAATACGTCGTTTCATGTTTTTTGTTTTGTGTAGTGGATGGGCAAGATTATGCAGTTGGGACACCGACTTTTTGAGGAAAGGGACTGCATGACGAGTGCATCAGGCAGAGCTGTTATTGACGATCTGGAACGGACCCTTGAGCAGTGGCAGTGGGCGTCACAGAGGGATTACTGATATTTGAAATTAGACATTATCTTTTTAGTTTGTAATATTTGAAATTATTGTTCTTAGTTTTTAAAATTCAATATTATCTTTTTAGTTTGTAATATTGTGAAATTATTGTTGTTAGTTTTTAAAATGAAACATTATCTTTTAAAAATGAACACATAGAAATGACATAGTATTGACAATACAAGGCCTCATAGTAAAAGGTAGGTGTACATCAACAAAAACTACATGGCAATTAAATTGTTCCACTGTTGCACGCGAGCATGGTACAAAGCATCCCAACCCTCCACGCTTGCTCTACGAATTTCATACCACTTCGGTATGATATGTGGGACCGGAAAATCGGGTGACATGTCTAATCGGATAAAATGTCTGTATGACGGCCCAAGAAATCCAATAGCAACGTCCCTTACCGGTCTGGTGACGGTCTCGCGCGAACACCAGGGCAGAACCGTTGTACATGGATAATAGGCTCGACTATGTAAACCAAGGCCGAAATGCATGACTGCACACTTGTAGATGTTTGCAACGGCAAAGAGATCAAGTGGCGCATCGAACCAATGATCCGCTATAGGGGCAAAAAGACCTCCCTCACAATCACTTACGATGGCCGATGGCTGTACATTTGGGCCGATGTAGTTTCTCAACTTTTCCAACACCCAACGGTAACTCGCAGCCGTCTCATCCTTCATGACTGCATAACCAATCAGAAAGTTCTGGTTCGTTGGAGCCATCCCAACCATCTCAACCAGTGGGAACTTGTACTTGTTTGTCTTGTACGTTGAATCGATCAAAATCACAGATGGCCAAGACGAAATCATATCAGCACAATCAGGATGGACAAGGAACAAATGAGTTACCTCCGATGTGTCTTCGTCAGATTCAAACCAGTAAAGGTAACCACGTGCTTGTGCCTGGTGCAGAAGCTGCTGTATAGGGTTCCTTCCCTCTGACCGTTCAAACCTCAATTTCTGTCTGACGTTGTAGATGTGTCTTCGGTTTGGCTGGTCTTCGGGGAATTTCTCTAACACAGACGCTAATATTTTAGCGGGCTTCACTTGAGCATCACTCATTTCTTTTACAACTAGTTTCGCAGCTGGACTTAGGCCGCTTAACTGCCGATGCCCCACTTTGTATGCTATCAGCTCATGGTTGTGATATCCCCATTTGCCGTAACCCTTCACTTCCCAACCGTCACGCCTTTGATGTTGTCGAACCTTAACTCGGAACTGACACCCACAACCTTTCCGCTTTGAGTCAAACCGAATCGCTTTACTGAAATCTCGTTCTTCTCTTTTGCGATAACGGTCGCATCTCAAAATGCGATCCATTCTACCATCCCGTTGAGATTTATGAGTTGCTACTACTAAACAAAAGCCTGATCTAATTGCAACCTGTTTTGCCCAATCAATCGCTTGTTGAGCATCTTCGAACATGCCATCATGTACAAAAATCCCACTGTAATCATTTCCGTCTCCACCATAATCCTGTAACAATAACATATAACGTATAAATATAATTACATTAAGATTAAATTAATACACTTAACACAAAATTATCACAAACGCAATTTCTAAATTTTAAATTTCTAAATATCATTTTTATATTTAACGCATAATACATTTAAAAAACAAAATAATAACACACATTTCATTTCAAATTTATCAAACATAAATAAACAAACAAAAAAAACCATAATAAAAAAAAATAAACAAATACAAAACAAAATAAAACAAAATAAAACAAAAACAAACACAAAATAAAAGATGCATTAAAAAAACTTAATTAAAAAAAAAATTAATTCCCTCCAAAAAAAATTAAAAGGAAATAAAACAACACAAGCAAACAAAAACAAAAAAATTCCAAAAAAAAAACAAAACAAAATAAAACACCACAAGCAAAAAAAAATCAAAAACAAATCAAAACAAATAAACAAAAAAAACAAAACAAATCAAAAAAAAAAACAAAAACAAAACAAAACCAAACAAAACCAAACAAAAAAAAAAACAAACAAACAAATAAAAAAAAAAACAAAAACAAAACAAACAAACAAAAAAAAAAACAAACAAACAAATAAAAAAAAAACAAAAACAAAACAAACAAACAAAAATAAAAACAAACAAACAAATAAAAAAAAAACAAAAACAAAACAAAAAAACCAAAAAAAAAAAAAAAAAAAGGGGATTAAATTAAAAAATAAAAAAAAATAAAAAAAAAATAAAATAAAATATATTCCCCTAGTGGCGCCTGGCCAGGACGCCGGAGCCACGGCCTGAGCGCCTGGTCAGGACGCCGGAGCCACGGCCGGGGCGCCTGGTCAGGACGCCGCCGCCATGGTGGCGGCGTCCTGGCCAGGCGCCCTGGCCGTGGCTCCGGCGTCCTGGCCACGCGCTACTACCATGGTCGAGGCTTCTCCACCAGGCGCCGTTACCACGGTGGCGGCGTCCTGGCTAGGCGCCACAACCACGGCATGGCCTTTTGGCTAGGCGCCAGCCACCATTTCGTCCTTACGATGCGTTACGAACCTCGTTTTCCGATGACGACGGCGATTCTCCGGTGATCCTCGGCGATCCGGTGCTGCTCCACATTTTTTTAGTGCGAAAAATTTATCTTCGGTTAAAATTATAAAAAGGGCAAATTTGTCAAAAAATTATAAAATGTGGGCTTTATGTAGAGATTTGCGGGCGATGAATAACAAGTCCCAAAATTTATTGGAAACCACACCAAATCGCAAAACTGCGGTTTGGTCATTTTCGAAAACCGCACCGCAAAATTGCGAATTGGTTTGCGGTTTGGTGCAGTTTAGACTGCACTCTAAACAACACTAACAGGTGGAAACTAAAGGTGGGGACGGTTGTGCCATGTAAGTCCATGTACTGTGTTAGTGTGCTTCGTGCTAGGTCATGTGAAGAACGGGCTAAGTCGTGTCATGCTGGGCTCATGCCAATCTTTCAAAACTGGAGCCCATGGTCATGCCAGAATTCCTTAATACTAGTAATTTTTGTATTTTAGATAAATTAGTTAAGAAATGAGCAGGTCGATTCGTCGTGCTAACGCAAATTTCGAGTCGAAATTTTGAAAATGATGTTCATTTACATCAGCATGTCTCTCATGGTATCAGGTCGGACCCATTTATGTTGTTCCTAAACGACCCTCATGTCAGCCCAACCCATGTCCATCTCTGATACGAATGGTGTATCAAAACAATATAAAAAAATGTCTCTTGTATGTAATTTGTATTAATCTTTCTTTTAGTCGTTATAACAAAGGAAATATTAGTAAAAAATTATGTTCAAAAGAACATATGTAAATATCGTACGTAGAAACTAACGGCACGCCCCATGCGGCTGTAGTGCTATTGTACCACCAACTCAACCAGAGTCAAGGCCGTCACAACTCACAGGTGAAGATAAGCAGCCTTTAGCTGTTACTCCTGTTAACGTTGCCACAAATAATTGAGGGTTGAATATGAAATATATGGTCCCTTATCCATACCTACCATACCAACAGGGCAATAGACGATGATCTACAAAGTTATTATAAACAATTCAACTACTCATTTCATCATTTGATTGGTTGTTGGGTCCTAAAAATTTTCAATAATAATTAGGAATAACCCTACATCAACTTGGTTTAAGACTTTAGAAAATAAAATAGTAGTTTTTACATTTAAAAAAAAAATTGATTCACTTACTGACTTATTATTTTTATGGTCAAATTAAAATAAGTTTAACCATATTTTATTTTTACATAAAAATAAAAAAAATTAAAATCAAACCAAGTTGCATGTGGGATCTTGTTTAATCATCTAATGTAAATTTTCATAATCTTAGCTTCTTATAATTTTTAGTTATAGACAATCAAATATATAAATGGTCAAGTGAGCTGAAATCTTAAAGACGAAGGGATTATATATCCATACAAAATATTTATGTTATTGGTATTAATGGTACATTCGGATTTTTACTTATATCATTTCTGTCAAATAAGGTTATGCTTAGTTCGGCTAAAAATATAAGTTTTAGCATAATTTATCAAAATGTGCTATTTTTTATCGCTATATATCGTTAATTTCGTAACGAATTTTTTTTTAAAAAATTACATATTAATAAATATATACATGCACATTATTATGAATCTAACAAGACCCACTTAATATATTTTTCCTTATAAATTAGCATGCATAAAAGGTTAAAGTTAGTCAATTCAGGCAGTTAGATTATATTAGAAAAAATAATTCCATATAAGATAAGATAAGCAAAAATAAATGAACTAAATATAGCCTATGTCCATTACTACGCTCTTTTTCTCTATGACCCTATTTCCCTTGAGGCATTCTAGGGAATCTCGAAAAGCTGTTTTACTATTAGTTACTTTAAGTGGCTAAACGGCCACATGATATATACAATAAACTGCTAATGCCTTGTTTTGTTCACCTTATTTCTACTTATTATAGTTCGGATAAATGCTTATAAGGAAAAATATGTTTAGATAATGGTTACTACGTTCAAATAATATAATTTGAAATAAAAGTTAAGATTATATGAGTTCAAGTTCAATTTACCGTCACACGTCAAAAAAAATATATATCACTAAAATAAGTTCAAATATATTTCTAGCAATGATGCTTTTCTACTACCTTTTTCGATACGTATTATATGCAATATTTGCCATTTTGGAATGTTACAAGTTATGTGCAACAAAAATAAAGTGTCCTTATATAGTAAATTTTTTTGAGTAAATTTACTAAAAGACCCTTACTTCAATCCAATTAACACATTAACTACATGCTATTAACTTATTAAGTTAACTTAATTAACCCTCAATAATAACACTAACACATATTCTGATCTCTCTCCTTCCATACAACCAGATCCACCACCCACACCACCATATTTTCCCTCTCCTCTCTCTCAAGCCACCCTCACCTCCACTCTCTTTTCTCTAACAACCACCACCCTATTTTCTCTCTCCTCTCTTTCAAGCCACCCTCACCGTACCACCAATCTGCTCTCTCTTCTCTCACAACCACCACAGCACCACCACCATAAGATCGGGTCGCCGCCGCTTCGTCCTCCATTAAAGTCGTCGCCGCCACTTCCTCTTCCATTAAAGCTTAAAGTTGAGGTTTTTATGGTCAAATATAACCGATCTAGAGTTTTCATGGTCAAATTGGACCAAATAAACCCCAAATTAGCGATGAGGAGGTAATACTTTCCAAATTTAAGTTTTTTTCTTCATATGTTAGGGTGGTTGGTGGTGATTTCGGGGAGAGGGGAGGGAGGTGGGCATAGGCGGTTCTGGGCCGGAGCAAGGTGGTTGACGGAACTAGGCCTCCAAATTTGAGGGGCCCCAAAATTTAGATATATATAATTAAGTTAGGCATAATATCTTGAAAGTGCAGTTGGTGTAGTGGTTAGAGCAATCGCCTTGAGTATAGGAGGTCTTGGGTTCGAGACACAAAATCAAACAATTTTCTAAATTTTTGGGGAGCTGACAGATGGCTTCAATTTCCTCAAATATATTGATTAATTGAATGTAGTCAGTAGTCTTCCTCTAGAAAGCTCCGCCCAAAAATTCATATTCCTTTTTTCCTCAAAATTTTTCAATCTATTATTTCAATTTCAAAAATTTAATTTTGACGAATTTTCTGATGTAATGAATTTTTTATCAAATAAAAATTGTGTATTAAATTTATCAAGTAGAAGGCCCTATTTTAAAAAGTTGAACAGGGCCCCATAAATAATTTGCAATTTTAGCCCCGACACTGGAGGTGGGTAGTTGTGGATTTCGGGCAGAGGGGAGGGTGAGTGGGTGGTTGTGGGTTTCGGTGAGTGGGAGACGGTGGGTGGTTGGTGGTTGACTGCGTGGGAGAGGGGAGGGCCGAGGGTGTTTACGAGGTTGGGGGTTTTGGGTTTGGTGGTTGTGCCCAGTCGGTTTTGGGTGGTTGTGGGTCTGGTCAGTTTTGGGTGGTTGTGGGTCTGGTAGATCTTGGGTGGTTGCAGGTCTGGTGGTTGCTGCGTTTCGGGGTTTATGGTGGCAGCAAGGTGAGTTTTGGTGGTTTCTGGTGGTGCTGTTGGTGTTCTAATGGTATGGTGTTGGTGGTGAGAAAGTGGTTACGGGATCGGTGGTTACGGTGGTGAGAGAGTGGTTACGGTATGGGTGACTGGTGGTTGACTGGTGTTGGTGGTGTACTGGTGTGTTCTGGTGGTGTTGGTGGTGTACTAGTGGTATTAGTAGAGTCTGGAAGAGGATGGCTGTTGGTAGTGGTGGCCCTTGAATAATTAATTACCCCCCTTTCTCTCTCCTATCCTTAATCACACACCCTTCAATTTGTTAATTAACCATTAACAAATTTTGTCTTGGGAAACGTGCAACAAGGTTTGTTGCAGATAATACGTAACGGTGGAAGTATTTGAAATAATATCAATGTCAAATAAGATTAAGGCGTGTTTGGTAATTAGCTAGTAGATGGTTGATATAACATGTTATATTACTCGTAATTGGTTTTGACTAGGTAATTGCATTAGTTGATTTGATTAGCTAGCCTGATTGTATAAAAGTATTTGGTAAATAACAATTAATTATTAATTATTATAGTTAATGTAATAACTAAAAAGTTATATGGCAATAAGCTAATTTTAAAAAGCTCATGTTTTAGATGTTTCAAAAAGAGTTTTATAGCCCACAAAACTATTTCAATAAGATATTTACTCGTACCAAACAATCAAATTAGTTTTTTCATTCGGTTAAACCTCTAAAAAAACCTCAATAAGCTAAAATCATTTTAAAAACCTTACCAAATAAGGACTAAACTTACAAAGGCATCATTGCTTGAAAATCCTTAGGTTTATGCTTGATAATAATTGGCTTTAGAAATATAAGAAAAATTAATTAGGTCATTCCATATCATTCTAGATTTCTTGGTTTGTTTTCATGTGGAGTAGAGGTGTCAATGTGCTATCCAAATCATTAGATCAACACTTATAAAAACCTTTTTTTTTCTCTAAATTTATCTTATTTAAACTTATTCTTCTGTAAATAAATTAAAATAAGATAAACAAAACCGGCACTTAAAAATGTGGGAAATAAAACTTGTTCTACAAGGAAAAAAAACTTTGTTTGTACATTTTATAAACTACCCGCCATTAATGAAGAATAGTGATAGTGAAATCCAAGTCAACATGATTAATGATATTTTAAAATTGTATTAGTAGTGGGTAATTTACCCTGTAGGTAGATGTAGCTTTGCCTGTTTTACAAAACTTACAACGTTAACATAATGTATTATCCTTTATTATTTTTGTTCTTTGGAACCTTTTTAAAAAAAATAAATTGTGGAAGGTTATAGGAAATAACAAAAATTGAAGTTACAACACGTTAATATGAAAACTTTTATAGAAAATAAATCAATTTTGATGTTTAAGTGTTAATAATTACAGTAATTAACACGTCTGTTAAATTTGGTCAATAAGAACAAAAACAACGTTTTCCCTCAGCATTCATATTAATAAAACAATTCCTTTACAGCCATCAATGACACAAAAAACCATTAAATAAAAAAAATTAAAATTAAAAAATGTGGTCAACAGAATAATTTTAGCACACCTATTTAACCCCTCAAAAAATAATCATCAAAATCCCACAAATAATCAATCAATCATCCACCCCCACCAAACCAAACCCACCATTCTCAGAGCAACCCAGAAAAATCAAAAAATAAAAATCAAATCTTTTTTCAAAAAAATGGGGAAAAAAGCAGTGTTAATAGGAATCAATTACCCAGGAACAAAAGCAGAGCTAAAAGGATGCATAAACGATGTAAAAAAAATGCATGAATGTTTGATCAATCGTTATGGTTTTGAAGAAGAAGATATTACGATTTTGATTGATACTGACCGGTCATATACCGAACCAACCGGTAAAAATATACGACGTGCTCTTCAAAATCTGGTTCGATCTGCTGAACCTGGTGATTATCTTTTTGTTCATTATAGTGGTCATGGTACTCGTTTACCGGCTGAAACCGGTGAACATGATGATACCGGTTTTGATGAGTGCATTGTTCCTTCTGATATGAATCTTATTACAGGTAATCTTTTTTTTTTTCTTTTTTTTTTTTTTATAAAAAAAAAATTCATTTTAGATGTTTGATTTGTGTAATTTGATTGAATTTGACTCAATGTGTTGCGTTGACTTTTTTGGAATGTTGCTTGATTATCGGAGTTTGTGTTTTTGGTTGATTATTATACTTTAGTTTTTTATTTTTAATTTTTTTCCAATTGGTGAATGTGAAAAACAGGGGAAAATGAATGTTTGTGAGATTAGAATAAAATTTTCAGTAATTTAATTGATCCTTCAAACTGGGTTTGCAAATTTATTGTATGTACAAGATTCTATTGTTTGTTTTGAATTGAGGTTCTAAACAATTTTCATTTGAATTTAAACGAATATTCTGAATCGAAAATGAAAATTCCGTATTCTTTTAATTCAAAATGAAAATGGTTTGGAATCGTTACGCGATCAACCCATAGAAGGATGGAACCTCGTGGTTTGATTCCAATTCCTTTACAGATATTCCCCTGGTTCCAATTGGGATCATTAAATTATTCCTGGTATATCAGTATATGCAATATGCTTATTCCAATTGGTCAAAATTAATTGAAGCCTGAAATTTGGGGTGTGGGTGGGGTTGATTTTAGCATTTTAAAAGTTAGGACTTTAGAATTTGTACAAAAGCACCTAGTTCACGGGTTCTAAACTTTTAAGTGGTCGTTTGATTAAAGGTAAGAAGTTACCTTTTCTAGGAAGTTCGACCTTTAGAAAGGGTAGAAAATAGTTTGATTGACGGCAAGTAGCCAAGAAGTAGCACCTAATTGTTGGGTTGCTTAATTGTTTATCAAACATTATTGTTAAAATGCTGCTACTTGTGATATGTTACAAATCTGATCGTGCACTAAAAAGCTATTCAAGAAGAAGAACTGAATCTTGAGCTGCATTGTTGTTGTTTTTTCAGTAAGCTTCCAGAAAATGCTGCTCCCTGCATCTCTATGACATTTTTACAACTTTGAGCCTACACTTTAGGGATTGTTTAACATCGTTTTTTATTTTTAATTTTCTGTTTTTTTTTTTAAAAAACAAAAAACCAAAAACTGGAAACAAAAAAAAGGTGTTTCCACTTTTCTATTGTCACTTTTCAAAATTATCATGATATTAATAAGTTTGACTAATTTTTTATTCATTATATGACATATTTCTTATGATTTTAAAAAACAAAAAACTAAAAATCAGAAAATCGCAGCGATACCAAACGAACCCTTAATTAAATGAGAACTAAATTAAATTACGCTATCATAGTGACAATTAAAGGAATGCTAAGTGGAACCCGAACTAGAACCAATGCTTCTACCTAGGCGTGTGTAGATGTAATTTAAAGGAGTGCTAAACTTGGTTTCATGAACAATTACTCGGCAATCAATCAATTCTGATACAAAAGGGAAAATGTGACAAAAAATAAAAATAAAAATACTTGTATAACTTGTGAATAGGGTCACTGTGTATTTGTGCCTTGGCTTCTGAAGACAGCGTTTCTGTAATAGAATATGAAGTCATATTAGGTATAGTTACACATGGAATGATTGTCATTTTTGCTAACATGATTAGATTAGGCTAAAAGAATTTTAAGTCTAGAATACAGCTAACTACTTTTCTATGTCCCCTAAATTATAATTTTGTTGAACTGGCCAATTCTTGAATTGCATTATCAATATGTGATATATAGAAAAAAGAGATTAAGTTGAAATGACTTTATATGGATTATAGCCGATAAAAAAGAGAGTAAAAATGAAGATGATTTAAGATATGCTATACACTATATATTGTGAGGGTAAACAAGGACTAGTTTGATATGGTATACACTTGCCATGTACCTACTCATAAGTCGCAAACCATAAAATCTTGATCTGAATAGAACTCCTGATTCAGAGTGAGGATGCTGCTGGACATAGATTTTGAATTCAATGTTCTGTTCTACCGAAATTTGCTATATAAAAGTCTGCTTAGCTTTCTAATCTTTTCTTGAAGAAAGTCTATGGTTACCTGTATGTTTTTTCTATTTAACTTCTGGTCTTGTAAGCTCTTGTCTTACTCACTGAAATTTGATTGTCCTGCAGAATTGAATTTACATATTGACATTAGGATCCGAAATTCTGAATTATGATCCCTAATCAACTTATTTCTTAAATATTGTACCTTAAGAATTCAAGATGTGATGCTGCTAAAACTAGTTTTTGTATGCTATGTGGTAAACTTTGAACATGATTTCCTTGAAATTTTGATACAGGTTTACTTGTTTACGTTTACATTTACTGATGACTAGTTAATTTATCAAATCAAACATTGTTTTATGACTTCAATTTTGTGTTGCAACGAACTTCTTATTTTCATGGTCGTATCACAAATCCTTAATTACTTGCTGCTTAATTTCAATTTCATTTCGAGCAGATGAAGACTTTAAGGAATTGGTGTGCCAAGTCCCAGATGGTTGCCGGATCACAATAGTCTCGGATTCATGCCACAGTGGTGGCCTGATTAGTGGTGCTAAAGAGCAGATAGGAGAAAGTACACAGTCTAATCAAGGCCATAGTAGCTCATCAGGATTCAGCCTATCTGGTTTCTTGAAGAGTAAGGTGAGGGAGACTGTTTCTGATGCTATTGAATCTCGTGGGATCCATCTCCCTCATCATCACAGTAGGGACTATGAACCTGAGTACAGGGTAGTTGAAGAAGATAATTACGAAGGTCATCGTGGCTATGTGAAAAGTCGATCTCTTCCCCTTTCTACCCTCATTGAAATGCTCAAAGATAAGACTGGGAAAGATGACATCGATGTTGGGAAAATCCGACCTACCCTCTTTGACATGTTCGGGGAGGATTCTAGTCCCAAGGTCAAGAAGTTCATGAAAGTCATCCTCAACAAGATTCATGGAGGAGAAGGGAGCACCGGGGATATTATAGCTGCTGTTGGTGGACTCGCAATGGAGTTTTTTAAGCAGAAGCTTGATGAAAAGGACGATGACTATGCTAAACCTGCACAGGATGCTAAAGTTGAGAGGAAAGAGGAGGTGTATGCAGGTGAAAACAAGCGGAGTTTACCTAGAAATGGGATACTTCTCAGTGGCTGTCAGACAGACCAGACTTCTGCTGATGCTAGCCCTTCTGGGAGAGACAGTGAAGCTTATGGTGCTTTCAGCAACTCGATTCAAACTATACTGAGGGAGTCTGATGGAGACATTAGGAACGATGAGATTGTGACGAAGGCTAGGAATTTGCTCAAGCGTCAAGGATTTACTCAACGTCCTGGACTTTATTGTACTGATGACTATGTTGAAGCTCCCTTTGTCTGCTAATTATTGTTCTTGGCCTGGTCTGATGTCTGCTATATTGGTATGACATTATAGCATAAACTGAAACGGTGTTTTTGCTTTAGATTGCCTTGCTGTTTCTTTAAGTATGTACTGTTACATTTGTGGAGAGTGTAATATTTATCGTTCAGTTATGAAATTGTTGGCCGGAACCAGTCTTGTTGTGAATGTGGGAATATTTATAAAAAAGGTTCTACCCAAAATGTGGGAATATTTCTTGTTCAGTGTACGAGTATGGTTTCTCATTTTGAATCAATGTGGCTTCGCTATGAAGACTTATGGACTGTTATTTGCTTGAGGAACTGACCTTTTTTCAATGTGATGGACATCAAACTGGGACATATACTGGAGTAAGTTTCATTGATTTAAGCTCGAGGAAGAACTATCTATGAAGTGCATTGTTGGTAATGGACTAATGGTGGGAGGTTGAAGGAATGGGGAAGAAATTTAATATGTAAAAATATTAAATGGAATCAGTTAAATGTAGTTTAAAATGACAAAACTTAATTTAAATCAATTAAAAAAAAAAAAACTTGTCCAAACTATATTATAGATTACACTTGATAGTTGATACTAACATTATAGCAGCAGAGTTTCTTATGTAGTGTTCATATTTCCCGAGTTTCACTTATCTTATTAGCTTTTATCTTATACTTTCTCCGTTTCAAATTAGACGACACAGTTTGATTTTGTGTACAATTCACATAACTTATTGAGAAAAAACATAGTGATGTGGGGTCTTGTAAGAGTCGTATCAACATCTATTTTTTAAACATCAAATTTTTATAATTTTTTCTAACATGTAATAAAGTATATTTGCATTATAAAGTATGCATTGATAAACGTGCCTAAATGAAATGTGTCATCTAATATGAAACGAAGGAAGTACTACATATAAACTTATCAACCTATATTTCATACCGCATTATTTATGTTTATTGAATCATTAGAACTTAGAGAAGGTATTGGGTGCGGCAAGCCGCATCAAACAATCCGTGCGTCAATTATATATGATATGCAGTATTTGATATAGGATATGTATTATTTGATAGAGGATATATACAACTTATTGAAGAATATGTGTTATTTGATAAAGGATACGTAAAATTTGTTGCAGGATATATATTGTTTGTTATAGGATATGTAGTATTTAATAGAGGATATGTACAATTTATCTTTGATAGAGGATACGTAAAATTTGTTAGAGGATATGATTTAGTATTTGGTGGAGGATATGTGTTAGTTGATAGAGGATACGTATAGTTCATTAAAGGATATGTAGTATTTGATGGAGGATATGTAGTATTTGATAGAGGATATGTACAAATTATTGGAGGATATGTGTTACTTAATATAGGATACGTAAAGTTTGTTGGAGGATATATATTATTTGATAGAGCATATGTAAAATATATTGGCTTACCTGTTGCTTTTGTTTGCTGATTTCATCCTTTTGTTGGCTGATATGTTCAATAATCAATCTGTTAGCTGATATCTATCTTTTATTGGCTGATATGTTCCTTTTGTTGGCTAATATGCTTCATTTGTTAGTTAATATGTTTCTTTTGTTGGCTGATATACATAATATCACATCCTTTAATAGAGGATATCATCCAACTTATAGAGCATATCATCCAACTTATAAATGATATCATCCAACTTATTATAGATGATATAATCTAGACAATAGAATTTATTTTATAAAAATAATTAAAAGGTCAACAATGGCGGAACCACCATAAAAGGTCTCGTACTAAGCTCGTGGGTATAACATAACATGCTCATTTCTCAACCAAAATACATGCATTTGTTATCAAAACGCTCACAATTCAACATACAATCACATAGGACAATCAATTTCAACAATTATACATCACACAAGAAAGCCTCAAATCGATTTTTTTGGATATTTTTTTGAAATATCTGAGAATCTCAAGCAATTATCAAGCCAATTCAAGCATAAATCATGGACAAATATAATCAACAATCAACAAATTTCTAGCCGTCGACGATATCACCGCTAATAACAACGCCGCCGATGGGAGCGATCATTGGTATAAAGCAAAAACCCGCTGGACTGACGAAACATTTGATCAAGCTGGAGTGACGCAATAATTTGTGTTAAAACTTATTGGAATTTACACTTACTAATTTGAACTTATCAATCCTTATCTTATTTAATCTAAATTTATCAAACCTGTAAAAGTAAAGGAAATGAAGCTAAATTTCTTAATATCCTTGTCCAATAACAATAAATTTATTTCAGTAATGATGATATTTTGGAGAAGTAAATTATGTGTTCTGTGTTCACATTATACACACGACTATCTCCGTATCATGTTAGGAATTAGGATAATAGGATCATACTTTAGGAGATTTTTTTTTTTAAAAAATAATGATAGCTTGATACGAGTAGGATACATTTGTTTAACGGAAATCTTGACTATTAATAAACGTGGTTATATTTATTGATTATGATCAAATGTTATACATAATACTGTAAGTACGGTAAAGAAGTTAAATTATACATAGTAACAAATACTATGTACATTATTTCAAAAATAATTAAGAAGTTTTGGTATAGTTGTTGAAACTAGGAGAGCCCTGAATTGTAACGTTGATACAAGTTTCTCGTTTATCAAATGACACTATCATAAATAAGTTGTCTAGATTTTCGTGCATGCTAAATTTCAAATCAAATATACACTGCTTTGCCAGTTGTATTTGATGAAATGGGGTTAACATTCGTTTCTTCCTTCTTCTTTTTCTTCCTTTCTCCTGTTCATCTTCTTCTTCCCCGCGCACCTACATACCTTCATCTTCTTCATCCCCCTTTTCCCTCCCACGCATCTTCTTATTTTTCCTCCAATCCTTACTCACCTTCATCTTCTTCTTCAAGCCGTTTCAAATTTACCAACACCAACACCACTATGTTGTTGACATTAAACAAAATTCTAAAAACACATAGAGGAATATAGGGAAATATTATTCCCAATGGATAGGTGAGCTTTAATTTTCCTCCTCCGATCAATAAATTTTGTTCGTTGGTTCTCTATTTTGCCATAAAAAACAAAGATTGAAAGAGGAGAGAAAAAGTAGATTTTAACACCAAACTAATGCCAGTAACCAGGTTATATGTCAATTATATAACTACCCATTGATACATAAATTGTTTATCAGGGTTATAAACTTGAATATACTACTCATTAAAACTAAGGCTTTTGCGTATAATCCATTGCATCCACCATCATTTTGTCCTTGGTATTATAAAAATAATGAGTATCAATCAACAAAATCTTATTAGACTATTGTTTATGCTAAATTTTGCACTTAAGATATGATGTGGGTATATGGGCTACGGAATAACTAAATTAAAATAAAGAGTGTTGAATGCGAAATATAAATGACGGAAAATAAAAAGAGAGGTGAGATCAATATGGTAACACGAAAAATCTCGATAAAGATAGGTAAAAACCGCAGGTAACAATGAATCCACAAATCCAAGATAATTGATAGTGTAAAGACATAAGAAAAAGAATACAAGAGAGTCAGAAAGAAAGGAGATTAGAATGTGTACAATGCGACAATCGAAGGAGTAACTAGCGGCTTTTGTTGCCTAGTTGGTGTACTATTTGTATGGCATGTCAGAGGGTTTTTCGTGTATACAAGCATATGACTTGGGATAAATTATAGTAGATTAGCTAGTGGATTATACATGTGGAAATTGTAGTAAGGATAAGAACAATGGCATTGATAGGAGCATGAATATATAAACAAGGCTGCGAATGATAATAAGCTTGGTATGCATTTCTATAGTGGAATGCCTACATGGACAATAATGCTCTAGGATTATACTATCTTCATTTTTTTATTAAAACGTTTTGATTTTAGCACTATTCACATACTTTCTTTTAACCGTATTTTGTAATTTATGCGCAATGAAAAATATAGTTATGTGGGGTCTTGTTAGATTCGTCACAATGCATATTTTCAAAATATCAACTTTTTATAATTTTTGATAATCGATAATTAAAAATATTAATGATTGAATTTGTGCATTGGCAAACGTGACTAAAGAAATATGTCAACTAAAAAGAAACAGAGGAAGTATATTAGAGGAAAGACTTAGGATTTGTAGCTAGTAATTCATGTGGCAAGGTAGTTGTACGTAGAATAGGCATGGTTTATGAGGAAGGTACCTCTATTTATAAGGCGTTAGGTAAGTTGTTGGAGAGTAGTCGGGGGTGTCCTCCATATAAGTAAGAGATGGTGGTTGATTCTTGATCAAGTCTTCCAATGAATGTGGACTATTTTGAGTATTCATATGTATAACGACTTCAATTGACTTCTTCCTGTTGGGAAATATCCCCTCCTTGATCGTAGGAGTACTTACAACAACTTTGACTTGTTCTTATGTTTCTTGATCGTTAGTCGTCAACGTTGGTCAACGGTCATACAAAATTGCCTCATAACAATAGCCCCCCATTTTCTTAATTGGAGCACGGCGAAAACTAGGAAAATTATACTCAGTTTTGACTTTGCATCCAATTCGATGTTAGTGTCGTTGTCTTGTGTCTTGACTCTTGACGCCTTTGTCGTTGTCTTTTTCTAATGTCATAATTTGTTCATATGTAACCTTAAGTTGTTGTCATGTCAGTGTTGATGATGCATTGGAATTTGTTCGTCGACGTCGAAAGCTGATTGTCGACATCGAAAGGTATTCGTCGACGGCAGATGCTTGTCGTCGACATCGAAAGCTGGTATCGTTAACGACGGACGAAAGTTGGTGTCGACGACGGAAGCTGTTAGCCGTCGACGTCGGAAGGTGTTTGTCGACGTCGAACGCCAATCGTGGCAATGGTCACAACATTTGTCGGAGCTTCTCAACAACTAGTAAACTTGCGACAAGGCCAAAACAAGTGATTCGGATGCTAAGACCATTCAAGAAAGCGATGATGCCCGTGTGGTTTGCACACTTACGATGATACCAAATCTCAAACGTCATTACATAGGTTGAGTACTTGGACAATTAGATGATAGAGAAAAACTTTAAATATGGATAATGATTATAAAAAGAAATATAAGACAACAAATGCACTTACTTTTGATCCTACATCAACATATATTAGAAGATAATAATTCTTTATTCATTAATATGTAATACCCTGAAAATTTCCTCCTTTTAAAATACTCTTTTTGCTCTAAATAGAACTCATTTTAGGAAATAACCAAAATATTAGCGCCACCGATATAGCGGCTAAGACTATTTTCAAAGTCACACAGCGAAAGTCTAAAACTAAAAACCAACTTTTCAAAATAAAACTTGAGTTCACAACCTCAAAATACAGGTAAAATAAAACGCTCACAAGTAGGAACCAATATAAACACGACCCTTTAAAAACCAACTTAAATAAAGCATATCAATGTTAGTCAACGAGTAATAAATCAACAATTCAAAATATAAAACTAAGAAAGCATAACAAGTAACTCTCTGCATTTATTCCCTTCATGCTCTTCATGTTTCAAGTACCTGTCACTTTCTCTTTATTCCCTCTGCTCACCATGGGTCATAATAGGGTCAATCCAAAGGAAAGCCAAACACAAACACAAAAGTACAAATCAGCAAAAGCTGAGTACATATGCACCACACTAACATGAATATCCTAGCATCAATAAATAATTAAAACATTCTCGCTAAACAATTCACAAGTCAACTTACCTTTGACTCACAACTAACAATATTAATTATTAATAAAAAGCTTTGGATTACGCATCGAACGGGTTTCCTTCCTTAAAAAAAAAAGTAAAAATAGCCCTTTTAAATATCGAGCTTCCAATTAAGGAGCTACCTCAATTGGCACCTACTATGTCACCTTGTGACGGAATTCCAACGCATTAATAATAAAAGAAAGTACAACGTCTTGTACCCCTGTAGAATCTATGATCAAATATAAAGTCACATAACTCCCCCCCATGTGTTCATACTCAAGGTGTATACGTTCCAAGAGTTTTGGTGCGTATCCTCTTACACTTTACGTGATTTACCAATTTAACTCGTGATGACTCCAACCAATCAATCAAGAACAAACATAATAACAATCAACACATACTTCCATTTCATTTTTGAATTAGTTAGTGAGCACATACTATTTATTTTAATTAAGGTTCCTTGCCTAGTTTTGTACACAAAACTGCACTATTACTACCTTGGTGCATAAAATCGATGGACTAATAAACTTCATTGACTCAATCTCAACTTACATGAGTGAGTAAGTAATTAAACTAACTCTTGACTCAACTCCAATAATAAATGGGTGAGAAATAAAATGATGAATCATGCTCAATAATTCTAACTTAAGCTCTTTTAAACATACATAAGCAAGGTTTATTAAATTCATGCTTCCTTGATACTTGAAAATAAAACATACTTCCATGATTCATACACATTCAACTTGTATCATGCCTCAAATAATATGTACACATGCTTGCATAATAATTTATGATCAACCAACATCAATTCCAAGCATATAATCAACCAAACATGCTACAAATCCATCACTTGAAACATACTTTACAATCATACCATGATACTACGCATACATAAATATTCTTATGCGCATACATACCTTGAATAATGTCTAATTAAATCAGCCACACTCGCTAGAAATCACTTAGCTCAAAGCTTCCGATAAACAAAAATATTCTCACAAATTTCCAGCAACTATTATATACTGTAAACCTCACTAATTAACCCAATTTAATGTTGTAAAAGCCTTAAAACCTTTTATTTAAGTGGGTACTTTACAATCCTATCAAAAATACTTAGTTTTCATGACTTAAATAAAATTCCAGCATAATTATTTAATAAAAAATATCACTAATAGACTAGGAAATCATATTTAAATCATTAATAACGTTCGTTTTCCCTTTTATGGGTAATCAAACCCTAACATAATAATTAAAAAGTAGTGTGCATAATTAATTTCAGCATTAATTGAGGGCTTTAAACTCATTAAAAACATGTTCTAATCATTAATTTAACAACCACAACAACCTAGAATCAAACTCTAATCATAAACTTTAAATTCTCAAATTCTAGGGTTTGTAAATTAGGGGTTTTTGATTAAATTAAAAACTTAATATTATAGGAATAAATTAACAACATTAAGTACCCAAAATCAACATCAAAATATAATTAAAATCAGGCTTGGAATTAATTAAAAAAAAGCTAGAAATTAAATTAGGAAAAAAAAGTTTTTTATTTTTTTATTTTTTTGTTTTTTTCCTTTTACCAAACCGCAAGGAGGAGGAGAGAGGGAGAAGGGACGACCGCCTCTGGTGGATGCCGCTGGTCACCGGCGTGGCTGGTGGTGGTCGTCGGCTGTGAGGAAGAGAGGTAAGAGAGAGGCATGGGAAAGAGGGGACAAAAAGATAGGAAAAGGGAGAGAAAAATAAAAGGAAAAGTTTGGGATTTTGTAAAATCTGACAATTCGATACTTGAGTGTGAAATTCTTTGAGTGTTTGGGGTATTTATATCCCCTTTTAAAAACAAAAATACTTATTTATCAAACTATCATTACTAATCCTACTCCTCCTTGAACTCTCCTTTGAGGCCAACTTGCTGGGCTCTTAAGAACTCTTTGATTCCCAACAAGTTGATCCAACAATTTAATTGATGTTCACCCAAATTAAAATACTTTATTGCCCCAATTAATAACTCATATTATTTTATACACTTATTTTATATTTAAATAATTAATTCATTTAAAATGAAATAAATCATTTTAATTTATAAGTAAAATAAATAATTATATATATAATATTATAAAATTATAGAGTTTACAATTTAGCCCCCTTAAAATAAGTTTTGTCCTCAAAACTTAAGCACAAAAATAATAAAAACTTTGTTCAAAATTTGCTTAAAATTGCACTTTTTCACCCACTTAGTAAAAATTTTCCTTGATACTTATAGTTACTGTACTTTTTGTAACCTTTCTTGTTCTTGTTCTCTTTCTTTCTAAAATTTGTATAAAATTGTGCAAAATATACTAAAAATGCACAAAAATGCTTGAAATGAAGGTAAAAAGCACAAAATTCTACCGCATTCTACCCCCTTTAAAGAAAACGAGTTACGACCCCGTAACTCAACTAACCTCAAACAACTCTGGGTACTTCTTTCTCATTTCATCCTCAGCTTCCCATGTCGCTTCCTCAGTTTCTTGATTCGACCACAAAACCTTCACTATCTTTACATCCTTCTTGCATGTACTATGCACTTTATTATCAAGAATCTTTACAAGTCTTTCTTCATAGGTTAGGCTTTGGTCTAGTTTTATGGTTTCAGGTTGTAAAACATGCTACTTGTCAGGGACGTACCCTCTCAACTGAGAAACATGAAACACATCATGTACCTTACTAAGGTCCATAGGCAATACCAATCTATAAGCAACCTTACCTATCCTATGCAAAATCTCATATGGCCCAATGTACTTCGGACTCAATTTCCCCTTCTTTCCAAATCTTATGACTCATTTCATTGGTGATATCTTAAGTCATACTTTGTCACCAAATTCAAATTCCTCTTCCCTACGCTTCAAATCTGCGTAACTCTTTTGCCTGTCTTGAGCAGCTTGAATCTTAGCTTGGATTTCTCTCACTTGTTTCGTGGTTTCTTCTATCGATTGAGGACCTAGAATTATTGTCCCACTTATGTCACTCTAACACAGTGGACTTTTACATATCCTTCCATACAAGACCTCTAATGGTGCCATGCCAATACTTACATGGTAACTATTGTTGTAAGAGAATTCTACCAAGTCTAAACTATCTTTCCATCCTCCTTGGTAATCTAAAACACATGACCTTAACATATCTTCCAAGGTTTGGATAGTTCTCTTAGATTGTCCATCCGTTGCAGGATGAAATGTTGTACTTATCTTCAATGTTGTAACAAAGTTTTCCTGAACACTTTTCCATAATTTTGAAAGAAACCTAGAATCTCTATCTGAAACGATATCCTTAGGAACTCCATGTAGTCTCACAACATTATTAATGTAAGCTTTTGCAAGTTGTTCCATTTTCCAAGTCTCCTTCATTGGTATAAACATTGCCGATTTGGTAAGTCTATCCACCACAACCAAAATAGTATCATTTCCATTCTTCGACTTAGGTAAAGTAGTAACAAAATCCATCAAGATGAAATCCCACTTCCATGCTGGGATCTCGAGTGGTTGCACTGTTTCCTGTGGTCTTTTGTGCTCTATCTTAACCATTTGAAGGGTTTGACATTTAGCTACAAAGTTCGCCACTTCTAACTTCATCCTAGTCCACCAATACACCTTTTTCAAATCCTTATAAAGCTTATCTCCTCCTGGGTGTATTGAATAGGGTGTATTGTGTCCTTCTTCCATCAACTTCTTCTTTAACTCCTCACACTTTTGTGGCACACACCATTTCCCCTTAAATAGAATACTACCATCATCATGGATTTTGAAATTAGTCGCCTTCCCTTGCTTGCTCTTCTCCTTTATGCGATCTAATTTCACATCCCCTACTTGGTTATTCTTAATCTCATCGAATATTTTTAGTTGGATACTCAAATTATTAAGCATACCTTTCAACGTTCCATGTGGTACTACCTTGAGGTTTAACTTACTCATTTCTCTACAAAGCTCATCTGCCACTACCAAAGCGTTCACTCCATGAGTTGCTTTACGACTCAAAGCATCCGTGACTATGTTCGCTTTACCTTCGTGGTATTAAATGTCTAAGTCATAGTCATTTAAGAACTCTAACCACCTACGTTGTCTCATGTTCAATGTTGATTGCGTGAAAAGGTACTTCAAACTCTTATGGTTTGTGAATATCCTACATTTCACTCCATACAAATAATGTCTACATATTTTCAACGCAAACACTATCGTTGCAAGTTCTAGATCATGAGTAGGGTAGTTAACTTTGTGTTTCTTCAATTGTCTCGATGCATAAGCAATCACCTTCCCCTACTGCATCAAAACACATCCAAGTCCATTCTTAGATGCATCACTATACACATCATAAGAACCACTCCCATCAGGTAAGGTTAACACTAATGTTGTTGTCAAGCTCTTTACCAAGGTTTGAAACGCTTCCTCACACTTATCACTCCATATGAACTTAGATTCCTTCTTCATCAACGAAGTTATAGGTCTAGCTATCTTTGAAAAGTCCTTCACAAATCTCCTGTACTATCCAGCTAGGCCTAGGAAACTTCGAATATCTGACACATTCTTAGGTGTAGGCCACCCCTTCACATCTTCAATCTTTGCTTGGTCTACTTCCTCTCCTTCCTTAGATAGAAAATGTCCCAAAAATGCTACCTTCTTCAACCAAAAATCACACTTCGAGGATTTGGCATACAACTGGTTAGTCTTTAAAGTAGCTAACACTGATCTCAAATGCTCTGCGTGGTCCTCCTTATCCTTTGAATAAACCAAAATGTCATCAATAAACACTACAACGAATTGGTCTAGGAAAGGTTGAAACACTCTATTCATCAAGTCCATAAAGATTGCAGGTGCATTTGTTAACCCAAAAGGCATTACTGTAAACTCATAGTGTCCATACCTCATCCTAAATGTCGTTTTCGGAATGTCCTCTTCCGCAATTCGTAGTTGATGATATCCAGACCTCAAATCAATCTTAGAAAATACTGCCGCACCTTTCAACTGGTCAAACAAGTCATCTATCCAAGGCAAAAGGTATTTGTTCTTGATGGTTACCTTGTTTAACTCCCTATAATCGATGCATATCCTCATGCTACCATCCTTCTTCTTCACAAACAATATAGGAGCTCCCCATGGTGATGCACTTGGTTTTATGTACCCCTTCTCCAACAAATCCTGTAATTGTCCCTTTAACTCACTCATCTCTGCAGGTGCCATCCTGTATGGTGCCTTAGAGATATATAGGTGTTGTTTTAGGTACTAATTCTATGGTAAAATATGTGGTTCTTTTTGGTGGCATACCTGGAATCTCTTCTGAAAACACATCTAAAAAGTCCTTCACTACTTCAATATCCTAAAGTTTAGATGGTTCCTCATACTCTAAGTTTCTCACACTACAGAGATAGATTGGATTCCTTTCATCATGTAGAAATTCGATTGACCCAATCCGAGTGGAAATCGGATTCCACACGAATTCTATCTTTTTCAAACCATTGCAGAGCGACAAAGCCATTGCGCCGTAATAGTTCCATTGCGCCGCGATGAGACTTCTTTTAGTCCGATTTGAATTCTGACTCTTTTTTGATGCTTTGACTCTCTTTTTTCCCTATAAATAGAGGTCGTATCAACCCATTTTCAATCACCAAAAATCATCATCAATACCCTTTCTAATATTCTCTCTCTTGATTTTTCATATTCTTAGCCTAGCCTAAACACATCCTTTATACTTTCCCCAATCAGTCACAATACCTCTTTTGCGAGATTTGAATACACCTTACCTTTCTCGACGTTGCCTTTGACCTCGACGTGAAAGGTTGATAATTTTGAGGGTTTGGTCCCAAACATATATTTCAATTATTATTTAATTTATTAACTTTGTTGATTTAATCTTTCTTGAAGTTACTAACGTGTTTATTGTTTTAATAGCAAGAAGGAAGGAACATCAACGTGTGTAATTCGATTACCCTCATTATTATTTTTGTTTGGAGTAGAAATCATGTTTAGAATATTATTTTTAAATTTCTAGTATCATGTTAGGATGTTATTATAATTTCTAGTATCATGTTACACTACAAGAAAACAGCTTGATTCCGACGGAAAAAATCCGTTGGAATCGTCGGAAACTAGCCTTCCGACAGAATTCCGTCGGAATGAGTCTGTCGTAAAACACTTTGTCGGAAATTCGACCTTTTTCGACGAAATTTCCGTCGGAAGGCTAGTTTCCGACGGATTTATTTCTGTCGGCGCTGTTTTTTACTTTAATTGACAGTACGTCGCAATTTTCCGACGAAAAAGATTCCGTTGGAATTTACCTCTTCCGACGGAATATTCCGTCGGAATCTACTTCCTTCTGACGGAAATTTTCATCGGAATTTTTAATAATAATAAAAAAAAACAGCCCCACCCACCACCCCCACCACCAGCCCACACTACCAGCCCTAGCCTGAACCCACCCACCCACATTACCTGAACCCACCACCAGCCCTAGCCACCTCAAACCCACCCAGACCAACCCACCCAGCTAGACCACCCCACCCAAACCCTACCCCACTAGACCACCACAACTAACCCCATCTCCACCCACCAACCATACCCACCCACCACCACCCCACCTAAAACCGTACCCACCCAATACCCCCACCTTAACCCACCTCACTTAACCCACCACCACAACCCAGTACCCCCACCCTAACCGAACCACCCAACCACCCTAACCGAACCACCCAACCACCCAGCCTAACCGAACAACACCCACCACATTAACCCCCCCACTTAACCCTAACCAACCTAAATCCAGATCTACCACCCAAACACCCCCAAACCACAACCACCACTATTGCCGGAAATTAACCAAAAAAAAAAAAAAAAGAGAAACCACAACCACCACTATCGCCGAAAATTTACAACAAAAAAAAAAACAATCACAACCACAACCACCACTACTACGAAAACCACAATTACAACCCAACAATTACCATAAAAAAGCAAAAAAAAAAAAGAGAAAGAAAATTAAAATCAAGAAAACATACCTTAACACCGAAATTGGATGTTAATTTCTCATCGAATTTGGTTTAATACGGCCAAATTCGATCATGAAACCTCTAGATCTAGAGTTTTCATGATCGAATTTGATCATAAACACCATAATTATTTGCTTGTTGACGAAAACCCGAAACCCCATAGTAATTGTTGTCGAAAATTTCTAGAAAGAAAAAAAAAACAAGAACAAACAGAGAACGAAAATGAAGAGGAAAGAGAAGAAGGAGAAAGGAAAGAGAAAGGAAAGAAAATAAGGAGAAAGGTGATGGAGAAAGGTAAGAGAAACGGAAAAGAAGAAGGAGAAGAGAGGAGAGAGAAGGAGCAGAGAGGCGTAGAGAAGAGGAGAGGAGAGAGAAATGAGAAATAAAAGGGGAGGGGGTAATCCGGGTTTTTTAGGGTTTTGTAGGCTTTGTTTATTTATTTATTTATTTAATATTCCGTCGAAAATTTCCAACAGATTTAATTCTGTCGGAATTTTATGTTTTGAAGGAATAATTCGTCGGAAATTTCCGACGGATTTTATTTCCGCCGGAAAATTAATATTCCGACCGAATATAAATCCGTCGGAATATACGGGATTTCCGACGGAATATCATGTCCGTCGAAGATGTCCGTCGGAAATAGGCTTATTTCTTGTAGTGTTAGGATGTTTTTGTAATTTTTAGTATCATGTTTAGGTAAATGCTTTGATCATGATTATTATTAGTGACATGCTAGGATTTGTTATTAATCCATTTAGTATCATGCCTAGGATCTTACTTTTAATGATGTTTTGATGATATTATAATGATGATTGTTGTGTCAATTAATTATATATTGCTTGATTATTCATGATTGATTTTTATTACTTTATCACGCCCCTTCTTGGAGGTTTAAAGGGAATTTGTACTTGAAATCACGCCTAATAAGATAATTAATAATTTTAGGGTTTTTTTAAGCTATGCCCCTAAGGTAATCGAGTTTCTAAGCTGTACCCATACTTTTTCAAATTTCTAAGTTGTGCCCCTCAACTCACTACCATTAATGAATGGTACCCTCTTTGGGACTTCCACGTCACCTAAAGTTAAGTATAAATTTAATAAAAAGATGATAAAAGGTAAGGAAATGATAGGAGAAAGAAATATTCGTCACCGCAACCCTAATAACAAAAACTGAAGCCACGAAATCACACTCTCAACTAACTTTTAAACAACTAATAAGGGTACATTTTAGTATTGATAAACAGTTGAAGGGCACGACTTAGAAACTTGAAAAAGCATGGGTACAACTTAGAAACTCGACTACCTTAGGGGTATAGCTTAGAAAAACCCATAATTTTATTATAGGCTAATATGATTTTAATTCAAGTGATCACCAATAATTGATTTGATTGTGCACTAATAATCGACCAACGTAGATTAAACAGTTTTAGGGCTAACTTGATGTATGTATATTGATCCAAAAGTGCACATGTGATACGTGTCGTTTGCCGTATAAAATTAATTAATTATTTACCTAACTTAGACCTTCAAAAATATTAATAACTAGTAAAAGGATAAGTAAGGGTCGATCCCACGAGGAGAATTTGAACTTTTTAAACTAACTCAGAAAACTAAACTATTTACATTATGCACAAGAGAATGGGGGGTCTTAAATCTTGATAACCAAACTAAGGAGACTAAAGAAAATAATAACCTACTATTTACAGTAGACGACAAGCAAACTACCATTAATATATTAACTTGATCATAGAATAAAACGATATAATTTAGTTCCAACTCCATTCCTTTTTAGTTTCCTTCAATGCTCAGTTTTAGTACTTAGGTAGACAAACTACCGCCGCGGTCTATTTGACATATATTGCTCACAAAAATTAGATTTTTGCTAATATATATTCTACCCCAATAAACTGGTTTTATTAGATTAATTTCACAAAATCAAAAATACTAAACTTGAGCCGCTCAAACTAGTATCACCAAGTTATTTCCTCTAAATTATCAAGTAACGCCGCGCCAAGTAATAATTTAGTATAGTTTAATTACTCCATACAAGCAATCGTGCACTACCACAAGTATAGCTTAATTAAACATGCATGTAAGAACAAATAATCATGTGAATCAATTAAACACAAAACTAAGCATTGAAATCCCATTAAACTCAGCGCGTAAAAGGTGAAACGAAAAATCAGAAAATTAAAGACTAAATTACATCAAGTTAACTTAGTTTAAGCAACTAACATAAATCACAAGATTGATAGAGTTTAAGAGTGAGTGAAGGGAACTCATAACTGATGAGCCACGATCGAACGGCCGCCGCTAGATCGTTACCGTCACTCGTCCCTCCACCTTCCGGTAAGTTCGGTCTATCAGTCTTGGATCAATCGTACTCCACCAAACCTCACAAATTCCCGATGTAGTCCCGTAGTAAAACTTGTGTGTTTTTGGGATGGATGATTGGGGGTTTTTTATAACCCAAAACCATCCTCGATTTTCTTGATTTGAAGGGATAAAATTGTAGTATAGGATAGAACTTCATCTTCTCCATGATTTCCCTTAATTTTCGGATGGAGCTTGATAAAAATAAACCTGACAACTTCTTGATAAGCTTTGCTCTTCACGCCTCTCCTTATCTTTTTGCTTTTCTTTTATAATAATTTTTTTCTTTAAATTTGCAATTCCTTGGGTGCTCTTCACATGACTTGTGAGCTAGTGGAAAGTAGTTTGTGTCCATTCCTAATCAAAATAATGATAAACATATTAAGTATTATAATATAAGAAACTCATTAAAAGATTAAAAGAATAAATCTAAGATATATACTACTAAAATTATAAAAGTAAATAAATTCCTAAAATAATAAACAAAAGGCAATAATAAGACTAAAATTAGGGACTAAAAATATGGTATATTATCCACTTATCAACATGAATATCATAAGAATTAAGTAGAGGCTGATTTAGGGTGGGTTCAATCTCTTTTATATTGGATTTGTACCATCATCCCCATATATTCAGTAATGGTTCTGGACCACTATAGAGTTAGCGATCTCCGTGATCGTGAATGGGGTGTAACCTTCGCACCTGTGAACAGTTTACAAGTTCCTAAACTTGTTGGCGATTCTTCTATCTCTAGCTTCCTTCCCTTGGAGCGCCACCATGCCTAAAATCATTAATACAGTGGGGCTCAAAAAGTTGAGTTTGAAAAATTCCCCACATTGTGGAAAATATATTTTTGAGAAAAGCCAAATGATGGTGACTCTTAGGCTGGGTAGGCTAATGAAGTAGGGATCAAGCCCTTAAGTCTAGCTCTAAACGGATAGGGATGAGCATTGGAGATCCCTTGATATGATTATGATGTGATTATGAGTAAATTCTTTTTTATTATGGCCGCACCCTAATGTGAGGTTCCATACGTATCCGTTAGGAATCAGGCCGAACGTAGCTCTAGCCGAACCTCGCACAAGTGTGTGTACACCTCAAAGAGGTCTTTCAAGGGTTGTAACGGGGTTAAGCTTAAGGTTAAAGAAGAAAGGATAAAGGCTCAAGACTCAATATAAGCCCCCAAGGTGTGCAATATTGCATTTAAATCTTGATATTTGTATGCTTGAGGTTTCTCACTTTTGAACTCTTGTGTTTTATTTGTTTTTTCCTTTGTATTTTATATTTGAATCCTCTTTTAAATAAGTGTGGGAAATCCCGGTCATGCGGTCTATCACTCACTTGGCATTCATGTTTCTCAGACACGGTGCCGAGCACTCGATAAGAGACGCAATCTGAGACATGTTCGTATCAAAGACATTGGAAAACTTGCCCTTTGCACACTTTTATTGCCTTTTGAACTCTTTGAATTTTGGGACTATCACTCAAGCTTTATTACTTGTCTTTGAAATTGCATAAATTGCACACCATCCCATCCCAAGGTTAGGTAGATGTGAGTTGAAAAAATGAAAGGTCAACCGTTAGACGAGGCTCAAAGTGGTTTATCAAAAGAGGATTATGTAATTGAAAGGGTGAAGGTGATATGATGTGGTTACAAGGGGTGCCTCAAATCATTAGTACACCTTTTGTTTCGTTCGACCTGGATTTTTTATTTTTTTTAATGAAAGAAATGCAATGCAATGATCATATGCAAGGAAAGAAATACTCATTTTATTGAATTGAAAAAGGTAAACAAACTCATGAAGTAAATCTAAGAAAAATGATATAGGGTTTCTATGCTAGACTTATTGGGGAAAAGGGAAATAAAAAAATAAGAAAGAAAAATCATGAATTCTTGTCGTTGAAAGCCTTCCTCGTGCTTTGTCCTTATCATCACTCGATCTTCTTGCCAGTTGAAAGGAATGGAAGCTTGTTTGCATCGATGAGATCTTCAATGAGGTTTTGAAACATGTAACATTCATATGTGGTATGACCATTGCCTCGATGGTACTTGTAATAGGAGTTGGGATTCCATCTTGAAGATCGCTTTTCTGGTGTTGGATCCTCAATGGGACTAATAGGTTTGATTAAACCTCGATCATAGAGACGATCGAAAGCAACATCATAGGATATTCCACCAGGTGTGAATTCTCTTTTGGGTTTCTTGGCTTTTGAAGCGTCCTTATCAAGGGCCTAGATTTCATCAGCATCAATGTAGTTAATGTGATGGGAAGAAGCGGAAGAAGGATTGTCGTTCTTCTTGCTCTTGCCATTGTTATTAGCCTTCAAGAGGTCATCTTCAATGTTAATGCCTGTATCATAAATGGCCTTTAAGGTGCTTAAAGGTTGATATTTTAGGTGCTTTTCGTACTTGTCTTGAAGGTTTCTTATGAACATTCTCACAGATTCTTTTTCATTTGTAACCTCAATCATTTTGGTAGAAGTTTCCTTCCACCTATTATAAAACGCGGTGAAGCCTTCATTTTCTTTTTGTTTAAGGATTTCAAGTTCCCTATGATCAGTTTCTATTTGAATACATTTGTATCTATTAATGAAAGCATGAGTAATACTGTCCCAAGTAGCAATTTTCTCAGAACCGATTGAGAAGAACCATTGTTGACATACTGGTTCTCAAGAAAGAGAAAATAATGAAGGGAATATTTTCTTATCAATCCCTTTAATCTCCATGATTGTCTCAAAAGCCTTCAAATGAAAGTAAGGATTGTCAGTAGCTTTGAACTTGGGAATGTCAATGGAAAAGAACTTGTGCGGAAGAAGATCCTTTTCCAGTGAGATTCCCTTAGAGCTTTAGCCAAGATACTTATAGTTATTGGATACTTGACTTAGGCTTTCTTCAATGTGCTTGGTTGTCTAAGGTTGGACATGTTTGCCTGGGTCTTTGACCTTCTCTATTTGGGTGGTGAGTCCTTTGAGCATTTCAGCATGGTCATCTACGGTCTTGTGAATTCTGTCAACATCTTCTTGTTTGGTCTCCATTGGTTTCGTCTTCTTTCGAACCGTTTTTGTAAAGAAGATCTCTTGAATATAGGAGTTGTTTTGAACTAATCAACCCTCTTTCCTTGGCCAAATGCTTTAGAAGGGGAAACCATGGACACTTATTGTCAATCACTTGACTCAAACTCGATTCAACATGCATAGATGGGGAAAGATCATGGTGTATGAGGGGAATGATATGTATGGGGAAGCATGAGAGAGGAAAGTATGTAAATGTGGAAAGTGTTTGAGAAGAGAGGTATAAGGTATGTAACATATGGAAAGTGATGTAAAGGGAAAGAATGTATTTGTGGAAAGGTACGGAAATTTTCGAGAACGAGAAGGACCCTCAACTCAAATGACAGAAAGGATGACTCATGTATGGACCTAAGACATGGTCATGATGTGAAGAAAGTATGTACAAAGTGTGTGCAAAGACTCTTGAGTGTAAGTGATATTTACAAGACTCGCGTAATGACCATGTGACTAGACATGTGGTTAAACTCAAACAAGACTAGGGGAAGACCATGTATGTACATTAAACTGGTTAAGTATGATAGTTAGACTCGACGCAAAGACTCGGAAGGAATCAGCCGAACCATCGCACGACGATGGAACCATCGCAGGACGCTTGAACCATTGCGGCGCGATAAGGATATCGCAGCGCGATGGAGACCATAGTTCTACGCTACAGACCAGATTTTCGCGCCAATGCTGGAACGTCAATCTAATCTGTTTACGGTGATTCTTTCGAAGGTTTAACCCTATAGTCTGCTAGGCCGAGTATATTTAGACTTTAAGTTCAAATTAATTAAACAATTTAATTAAGCAAAGCCCTTTGGGTTAGTATATACAAGTCATATGTACAAGAATCAAGTTATCACAAAGGGTTAGTTTGTATAGGAATATGTAAAAGAAACAAATCAAACCAAAGGCTAGTTTAATCACAAACAAGCTATGCACAAGTAAGATATACACAAGTAGTCACAATATGATGCAATGAGTTTGCCACCTAATCATCGCTCTAGTTCTCTAAGGTCAAGGATTATGGTATCCAAAAGGGTCCATGGTTATGAGTTCGGATGCATCACCGGAAGCCTTACCTTAGAGGGGTTGGCACTATGGATGGGACCCCGCAAGTTAAACTCCCTTCCATGGTTTGGTGAATTCACAAACTCGGATGCATTCATTGTTGCACAGAGCGTTCATTAGGGTGGATGGAGCGTGAATTCACAAGGGCTAAAACCATATGTAGAACACATATGGGTTTAAAAAAGTAAAAAAAACTTAATCAGGAAGTAAAACGTCGAAATAGTACTAGAATCAGGAAAAACCGCGAAGACAGAATTCTGGCGCAATGTCGTGAGAACTCGGCGCGAGAAAACAAAGGCTATCGCGCCGCGACAAAGCTGTCATCTGGCGATGAACTCTATCGTCTCGCGAAAATTCCAACGCGCCACGACAATTTCTATGTTCGGCGCTTTTTCCTATTTTTCGTAGCGTTTATTCGATTATAGTAGTGAAAGATATTTCCGGCCTTTCCTACATGTATATTCCTATGTTATTGATGCATTACAGATGGTCTTTCCAATGTGAACCTTTTTATGCTTATGCCACAATGTTAATCAAAATTACGCACAATGAATATCTAGAATCTTTCAAGTCTCATCCACTTACTCTAAATCAATTCCCAGAATAAAGTTTAGGAATCAATCTAGAAATCCTCCCCATTGCAGTCGCTAAAAACTGTAGGGAAATTTTCAAAATCAACCTTTTGAGCCCCACTGTGTTCATGATTTTAGGCATGGCAGTGCTCCAAGGGAAGGAAGCTAGAGATAGAAGAGTTGCCAACAAGTTTTAGGAACTTGTAAACCGTTCACGGGTGCGAAGGTTACACCCCATTCACGATCATGAAGATCACTAAATTCATAGTGGTCCGGAACCATGAGTGGATATTCGGGGATGATGGTAAGAATCCAACCGAAAAGAGATTGAACCCCCCCTAAATCGGCCTCTACATAATTCTTATAATATTTATGTGCGCTTTTCAATCAACATACATACATCAAGTTAGCCCTAAACTTGTTTAATCTATGTTGGTTGATTATAAATGCACAATTAAATCTATTATTGGTGATCACTTGAATTAAAATCACATTAAACCTAAATCAAATTATTAATTATCTTATTAGGTGTGATTTCAAGTACAAATTCCCTTTAAATCTGCAAAAAGGGCGCGATCAAGCAATAACAATCAATCATGAATAATCAAGAAACATATAATTAATTGACACAACAATCATCATCATAATTATATAATCAAAACATCATTAGTAAGATCCTAGGCATGATACTAAACGGATTAATAACAAACCCTAGCATGTCACTAATAAAAATCATAATCAAAACTTTAACCTAAGCATGATACTAGAAATCATAATCGACACCCTAAACATGATACTAGAAATGATAATAACATCCTAACATGGTGTTAAGAATTAAAATAATATTATAAACATGATTTCTACTCCAAAATCAAAGATTAAAACAAGGGTGATTGAATTACTCGCTTTGAAGCCTCACCTTCTTGCTGTTAAAACAATACACACTTTAGTAACTTTAAGAAAGATTAAATCAACAAAGTAAATAATTCAAATAAAAATAAAAATATAGACTTGGGACCAAACCCTCATAACTATAAACTTTTCACGTCAAGGTTGAAGGCAACGTCGAGGATTGCTTGGAGTATTCGAATCTCGCAAATGAGGTATGGTGACTGATTGGGGAGAGTATCAAGGATGTACTTAGGGTGTGCTTAGGCTAAGGCTAAGAACATGAGAGAAAAGAGAGATAAGGATGATAAAGAATATTCGGGGTGGTGATGATGATTGTTGGTGATCTGAAACAGGGGAAAACGACCTCTATTTATAGGAAAAAAGAGGGTCAAAGCGATCAGAAATTAAGGATAAGAATTTGAATCAGAATAAAACTCCTTTTATCGTGGCGTAACAAAGACCCATCGCGACGCGATGGAACTAACGCGGCGCGTTGGAAAGCTCTGGAAATCTACTTTCCAACCCAATTAGAACCAAATGGATATCTTTTTTAGAATAAAAGATATGGCCGAAATAATGGAACAGTGTCAGTTTTGGAAAGAGTTTGGTATTTCATTCATATCTTTTTCGTTATATCTCGGAATTGGGATCATAATATATCATTGAAAGGATAATTTCAAGGTCTTTTCAATCATCTAATATTTGGATAAAAATTATGAGGCACGAAAATCATATTAGAACGTCTTTAAATTCGAATAAAACAAGGATTATAAAAAAGAGGAGTTTTATTCTATCTCGAAATCTTTAATCTTTATCTTTCGGGGAAAAGATAAATTAGAACCTTCTAGAGGATTGTAGAAGCTCCTAACAAATCCTAATTGGTTTAGGATTGGGATTAAAGTATTTGGACCCTCCACATGATCATTGGGTCAAGTCCGGTTTGAGCTCGGATTAGTATTTTGTGCATAACTTATTCGTTTTAAGTCGGATTTGGGCTTATAATATATCGTTGGGAAGCTCTTTTCAAACCCATCCAACTAAGCAATAATTGGACCAATATTATGGACCAAAATAATATGGTTTGTTCGTCTTTAAGGATCGGACACGAAAAGAATGATTTTAAGGGCACGAAATGAATTATTTTGGGTTAAAATATTTTAAGAAAGGTTAGAAATATGGTCAAGGCTAAGGAAACTTCATGAGACTCTTCAACTCTTCACCTAACTCGATAATCAAAGACGTGAAAGGTACTCATCACCGGGTTTGATTTTTGGGGAGACACAATCAGGTGTATACAGTACTAATCCAATTTGATCAGTTCGTAACAATAAAATACGCCTTATTTGATTTATAGGTTCAAAATTTGTGAATAACAAAAGTTTTCTACATAATAACCTAGAGTTTGATCATATTAAATAGCATAATGCACTAAATAAAGCAACATCCATAATATGAAATACAATGAAGAAAATTATGCAATAACATTATTGTGTAGTAAAATAACATGAAATACATCTTCAAATAATATAATACACATCTTAAAATAATATGATACGATAAGAACCTAGAGTACAAAGAGCATCGTATTCCAGGAGTACAATAGAAATTGCGTGATTTCACTTTGTAACACCCCAATAATTCTCTCTTTTTCCTGTAAATAGCTTTAATAAAATATTGGAAAATTATCGATGCGCTACCGCCACGTGTTAAAATGCTAAGAAAAATAATCAGAATTTGGCAGCGGAAAACTAACTCCAAATAAAATTAAGTTTCAAAACCAATATGCAAAACCAAATTAAATCTTACAAGTAGGAACCATCAAGGCCCTTATTTAAAACCCAACTAACGAAATAATAATTAAATCAAACTAAGGTTTAAGAAAGTTAAATATTCATGAAAATAAACTACGAGTAGTAACCAACTCTCCACTCAAATCCCACCACCTTGATGCAAGTCCAAATTATGCAAACGCCTGTAATAAATCTGCTCACCAAACTTACAAGTGTAAAAATTGGATTCACAGGGTCATTGAAAGCCGAGGCCATGACCAAGAAAACACACACACACAACAGCACGCAATCAGCAACGTTGAGTACATACAAGCTATGAAACATCATAATAGAATTCCTAGCATGCTGCTACTAACTTAAACAATATACAACCATTCATTTTTAATTCAACCACTTGACTCAACTCATTAACATCGCTATGACTCCTCTAATGAGCTCTAATTACTTCATTTTATTTTGTTAGATTAAACAATAGACAAGGTTGTCTCTCCCATACTCCAATTAGGAACATCAATTAAATAAAAACCCTATGCCTCTTTTTGGAAACATCAATAAACATTCAGATGGCAAACATGCACAACTCCGTGGCCATAGCTAGTACGAGATCGCATCTAGCTCCTTAAAGTATTAAAAAGAATTTGAAAACAAGAGACTCGTAAATCAGATGACCTCTAGAAAAGTGCACGGCTAATACCTCGTGAACCCCAACCTGTGTTTGTCAATACTCTCAACGTACACAAATCTAGAGTTTTATTGCTCATCCATCTTGCACTTTACGTGATTTACAGATTTAAACTCGATAATGACTCATATACAAAAACAACACAACAATCAAACATTACTCATTTAAATAATTCACATTTCCAATTTAATTCTTAAATAATTAGTAACAAACAACATTTAGTGTTAAATCCTTGAAACTACCTCAGTGTAAAAACACCTTAAGTGCATAAGGCACCTCAAATCCTCAACCTCGTCATATAAGACTTTAATTCTCCCTTTACTCATTCTATTTTAACAATCATGAATGAGTATTAAAACTTTCCTGTATTATACAATAACTCGATCCACATATTAGCGTACCTTTGCCTCCAAGTTCATCTTGCAAGTTAATGCATAAATAATACTAACAAGATAAATCAACACACATATAACTTCCACACGACTACATACACAATCAAGACTAACCACACATTAATCACCACTAAAATTTGCTACCAAACAATTTCAATCAACCACAAGTTCCCTAACATGATTCTAAGTATTTTATATCCTTAAACATACTCCTAAAGTCAATTCGCCCTGTACGTACCTTGAGTAAACGAATTGGTATGTCACTTTACCAACTAGATTCACCTTCTATTAGTCCTCTCGGTAAATGGATCGTGCGACGGTTTAGGGGCAGCGTAGGTGGTCGCGGAGGTGTTTTGGGCGGTGGTGGCTATGGTGGCAGGTGTGCAGTAAGGCTTCAATTTTTATTTTTATTTTTGTTCGCTGGTTGAATGCGTGAGAGGGGAAAGAAAATAAGGAGTGCAGTATAGTAGTAGTTCTTTTGTGAGGGAAATTAAGAGGGGGTGGTTTAAGGGTTTTATAAAAATATAGGCTTAGGTGTTTAAGCTCTTTTTCCTTGTTCTATTAGGATTAGGAATTTTATTTTGTGCCACAATATGATGGGTTTGATGAAAATAGGCTCATTTCACTTAAACTTGGACTACTAACACTATTGTCAAAATATGGTTAGTAAATAGGAAGAAAATTTTAAATTAAAATAGTGCTTATTCACTTAATAAAGTTCAATTAAATTTTACATAAAATAATTTATTATTTATACAAATATTTAATTTTTACATAAATATTTGTATACATAATAAATAAATGTAATTATAATTTAGGGAAATTCATATTGGTAGCAATGAAAAATTGCACATTCTCAATGGTAACAAATTTTTTTATAAATTCTCCAAAATAACATTACTTTTGATTAATTTCCCTAGCATGACAATATTTTTGCATTTAACAACTAATTAACTTAATTATACAATAATTAACCTAATAAGTGTTGCCAGCGAGCGGTTTTTTTTTGTTAATTATTAGGTAAAGTATTTTTTAATTAAGCTAATTAGTTTCTAATTGTAAAAATATTGTTATATTTGGGAAATTAATAAAAAACTAATGCTATTTAAGAGAATTTGCAAAATATTTTGTTACCATTGAGAATGTGCAAACCTACATGTTTACTGTTTTGGGGTTTTTTGTACGTACCCAAGAGGGGAGTGTGTACTTCCCGCGAGAGACAGATCTGCAATGCAACACTCGAACGGTCTGGTCACTTGAAAAACAAATAACCTTCGGTGTGTCGGAGATTCGCCTCCGACGATCAAGTCAGTGACCGGAAAAAGATATTTTAGAGAGAGAAAGTAGAGAGAAGGGAGAGTGCTTTTAGGAGTCATTGCACTTGGATATTGTTTGTATCTCAACTAATGTAAATGATCAGTGTTTTTAGTGCATTGGGACATGTGCCTTTTAGGTTATTTAACCTAAGTAAATTTCCCACCGTTTTATGGTTTCTAGGGTTATGGGCTTAAAGCCCGTTTTTACCCTTTTATCATTGAGTGACAAGTGTCATGCTCTGATTGGCTCGCTGAGTGCTGAGCTTAGGGACACGTGTCGCAGTGGCATTGGCCCACATGTCAAGGGTATTTTTACCCTAAACAGTTACCATTGAGAATTTCCCTATAATTTATTCAAAAATACGGGGGATTACAATTTTTCCAGTACATTAGACTATCATATGATATTTTTACCGTTGTACAAAATAGTTACAGATAAACCTACCTCTATAAAAGGTGGATTTTGCACCCGCTTTCACCACAAATTTTTTTATCCCTTCCCACTTTTATCCAAAAATCACCCAAAAGTTTTCACCTCTTCTTCCCCGATCAGTATGTTTCTCGTCGTCGGCAACCAAAACACCCACACCTTCACATTTGAGGAAGATTTAAGGAAAATATAACAATATTTCCTTCTAATTATGGCGCTCATAGTTTTGTTATTAGCAATATTAATTTTTGTCATTATACACAAGTGAACCTTGTTTATTTTTGTCATTTCGGTAGATTAAAAGTTTGCTTTTGTATTATTGTTATTAATCATCACTGTATAATATTATTGTCATTATTATAATTGTTGTATTATTGTTGTTGTTGTTGTCATTTTGCTATTTTTACAAGTAACATGATTCATTTTTGCCTAATTATATATTTACTCATAATAACAAACCAAGGGGAAGAAAAGAATTATATTATTTATGGTTTATTATTATTATTATATTAAATATTTTATTTATCACTTGATTGATTAACTTAATAATAAATACAGAAGAGTTAAACATATGTGTGGTACATATGATTTGTGATTAAAAACTAATTATCATGTAAGACCTTATGAAAGACAGTTCATCATCCTACATTTATCCAGAAAGGAATTTTTGGAATGAAAAGTAGATGCAAATATGCAATGATGAATTTGAAAGCTCAAAAGTTAGAGGCCTAGGGGTGAAAGTTCGGTTTGCAGTGCGGTTTATACCCCAAACCGAAACTAAACCACATTAATTCGATTTTGGGATTTATCAAACCACACCGTACCATATTACTATTGACATAGAACCAAACCGCACTGTATAAAATTCGATTTTTCAAAATAAAACTGAACCACATCGAATTTTATCCAAAGAGTGGTAGCAGAACATCAAAACAACAGTAAAATAACACCAAAATAACATCAACATAACACCAAAACAGTAGCAGCAGTCTAGCAGAACAAGTATAAAGTAAAGAATATCATCATCAGTCAATAATTTCGATCATTTCATCAATATCAGCATCACCAATAGCCATATCCTTCAAGTCCAGCATTAAAAAATAACCATGTTGAATAATTATACGTTTATGAAAATAAATAACATGATTAAATGTTCTTATATATTACCTTCTTAGCATATTTTCTGTTAAGTAGCAAAATTTACAATAAAACTTGAATTTAATTCGAATTAAAGAGACATGAGTAAAGATTGAATACCTTTAGATTTGAGAGAGTCGGATAGTCAAAGGAGTATCCAAGGGTCGACGTCGTACGTAGGATGGAGGACACCGACTGAAGGACAATGGACGGAGGAGTGAGAGTGGGGTACAAGAGTGAGTAAGTAAGAGGAAGTGAGAGAGTAGAGAGACACAAAAGGGGTAAAAGATTAGGTTTTTTTTTTTTCTTTGGCTTTATATATGTAGGCTAGACATCAAAATTGGACTAGGCTAAAATTTGGATATGGGTTGTATTACAGTTTCTATTTCAGTTTTCAATTTTTTTGTATCTTGAAACCGAAACCAAACTGCAAATATTGTTTTCTCAAACTGCACCGAACCATATTAGGAAAAAACTGCACCGCATTTTTAATTCGGTTCGGTTTGCGATTTGGTTTTAAACCGCATTAGTTTAACCCTAGTTAGAGCATACTGTTAAAGATAATAAAAGTCCCTCTAGTCAAACAACCGATACTACCACTCTGCAATGATGGTTGTAAAACCCGCTTTAAAACAAGAACAGGTAAAAGCCTTAGTGTTATTGAGGCATCATTTACAATACATATGGTAGAAGATCCCAAAGAATTATGGAATTATCTTAATGAAAGATTTAGACACCATAAAAGAGTGCTCTTTCCTAAGACATTATTTGACTGGACAAATTTACGGTAAAAATGGTAATGGTCACAGGTATAAGATGGAGGAGCTGTACAACAGGGTCAGAAGCATACATGATAATTAGTCTTGGATATCATTAGACATTAGTCATTTACAAATGACATTGGTAAGAGCACAACTTTCCAATAAAAGATACTATACAAGAAATGGCGCTCAACTTTTAAAAAGAGCACCCACCTAATCCTGTTAGTTTGTTTCAGCCAAATTTGTGGCCCTGCTTTGTCTTGGATCAGCATTACCAGCTACTTCTACTTAAACAACCACCTAGACATCTCCCCTTTCTAAACTACGGCTTGAGCATTCGACCAGAATCCCATAGCACTCTCATGGTCCCAATCTTGACTTCAGCTTGTTCAAATGTGGCTCCAGCTTCAACAGATGGGTGGGGAAGCCTTACAATCCTCTCAGACCTAAGTTTTGTAATATCTACAACACAAGTTCTAGTATCTGACAGATTGCAGCCATGCCATTCACCTTCTACCTGATATACAGTTCCTTTCGCAATTTCTTTCCCTAGTGTATCAGTAAGTATAACAGCTTGACCTGCCTCAAAGTTTACACAACTCGTATCTGTAGCCAGACCTTCATTTTGGATGCCTAATCTGCTTGAACTTTCAGGGTGGGCAGTCCCAAGACTAGGGTTCATATTTATCCCTGAACTGGTTCTCTGAACTGTCGATACTTGACTGAGGTCATTAACTGCAGCAGAAGCAGGCAGATCCTCCATACGACTCTCAGGAGAATCTGAAGTTGTCTGCACAAGGGGCCCCACTTGTGTGTCAGCTATAACATTCTCCTCAGATAATGGGTTACCATCCTTGGCTGCTCGTGCAAGCTTTGCTCTCCTGTTGTTCAACCTGTTTACAAGAAACACCACCTTAATAAATATTAAATTATAAGTACCCTAAGATATTTATGGTTAAAGATGCACATTGAAGACCGCACAAATGGAAAGTGAGTTGAACTTTCAAGAGCAGAGTGAGTAATATAATTGCTTAATATTCTATAAGAAAATTCAGACCCAAATTTACTTCTAGCTATTTAACTTATTTGACTTTTAGGCTGAATATTGGTGTGGTTAATCTTACCTAGTATGTGATTGGATTTCTTGATTTTGAGCAGAAAAAATCACAAATCATCAATCACAATTTCTTGATTGATGTTTTATTATTTTTTGGGGAAGGGAAGGGCCAAGCAAAAGAAAAAAAAAAGGTTTACATTCTAATTGTATAATTAGGTCCTGACTGAAGAAATCCAAAAGAAGGTATCCATGGGTTTAGAAGCACTTTCAAAGTCTAAAACAGAGTAGACAATTGAAAGTATCCTCCATATGGCATATCTACACAAACCTCGGCTTCTCTAACGGAGATTACACCTTTCTTAACCAAGAAATGCAAAGCTTAGACATCAATGAAAAGCATTGCTCTCTTAAAATATAGTCTATCAAGGTTTTATCAGGTAAGGATACATAGAACACATTATATATATTATCTTTTACGTTCAAATCTAGAACAAATCAGAAAAAAATAAGTTCAGACCAGATTAGATAAGCAAAAATAAGCTGAACTAAGCATAGCCTAAGCAGCAATTAAGCATGCACAGAATATTAAAAGTGGGGACAGGCTAGTTAAGGAATGGAAGCATCTTAATAAACTAGCTGAACAACGCAGGATAAAAAACTGAAGAAAAAACAGACATCTCTAATGCTCAATAAGCAACACAAACAAATAATGTAGTCAATAATGTATATACACCAGGAAAAAGGGAAAGTTGGCTCACCAATTTTTTAGTTGTGAAGATGTTACTTCTGAACCCTGCAAGGACCACAGATAAGAATCACATATAAAAACCATCTATCAGCGCATAATAACGTCAAATAATTACCAAAAACAACATAGCTTGAATTCTCTTACATATATACTTAATCTGTCAGCGCATGTGTTTAAAGAAACTATGTTCTTATGGATATCAGGTTCATCCTGCAGCCACCTTTCAATTAACGATATTTGTTTATCGTTCATTATATGTCTCTTACGTTTCCTTACTTGCCTTTCTTCGCCATATACACTTTCAACCCTTTCATCTTGTTGAACACCTCCAACTTTACTTCTTTGGAAATGCTCATTTGGCATAGTATTTTCACCATCACCAACTTTATCATTGGGGTTCTGTCCTCTTGTAGTGCTTGAATCTGATCCACTTGTCTCTTCATTATGAATCTCCTTTTTGGTCTCGACTATACACTCAGCTAAAGCTTTGATAGATTTACCTTCACACGTCTTCTGATCATGCATTGCACCATCAGCTTCAGCAGTAGCCTCGACATTAATGCAAGAATTTTCCACTCCTGGAAAAGCTGAATTTTCTGACATACCTTCTCTCAGGTTAGAGTGTCTGGTCTTATGATCAAAATCAACATTTCCTTGAAGAGAAGCTGTACAGCCTCTTGAATTTTGAAGTTCCTAACGACAATTATAACAGTTGTCAATAATTATGCAGCCAAAGATAGGTAGGTCAAGTTTGCAAACAGTTCCATTTCATGTCAAAGATACACATTTACCAGTCCTCTATTGACTTCATAATCAACCGGGCCAATAAGTGACTGCAATTGGGTGAAAAATAGCCTGCAACAGAAACCAAAAAAAAAAAAAAAAAAAAAAAAAAGGGAATTTATAATTTATTTAACATAATGTCTTCATGGTTTATGACTTTGCTATAAGCTAAGATTCATCTCCACATTGGCATATTTGACTAAAGATAGCCAAAACAGTGCATGAGAAAAAAATTCACATAGATCATCCAGGTTGAAAATTTGTTTAAAAGTACATCGGGAACATTGATTAAGACAATGGAAGCACAAGGAGCAAATACTAGTGCACTATATAACAGTTAACCCTAAGAACCAAGCCCAAAGCAAGGTGCCTCGAGACTTGACTTCATACAGCAAATTTGCTGGGTTTTTTTTATTTTATTTATTTATTATTTTTTTTTTAATATGTATAGTGCCTCTTCTTTAAAATATGTGCAACTTGGAATGTTTCACAATTTATGCATCATTTCCTTCAATAATACTTCCTCCGTTCTTTTTTACTTGACCCACTTTGACTTTTACACTATTCATTACCCCTCCTTTGACTGTCTTTTGTGAATGATATGTAAGGAAAAATATATTCATGTGGGATCTTTTTTAATTTGTCTTAATAAGTACTATCATAATATACAACTTCTATAATTTTTACTTATGGAGAATTAAAGTTATTGATCGCTAAAGTTTTGCATTGGCAAGCATGATAAAAGAAATAGGTCAAGTAAAAAAGAACAGAGGAAGTATTTTATTGGGTGAATTTACCTCACATGTGTAACTTTGTTGTACACACACCCTTTCTAATCAGATGAAAATTGTGTCAGATTTCACCACTTTGTCCACTTAATTGGGTATGCAATAAAAAAAATTCACACATAATTCTGAAATGGAGGTGATATTTATTTGGAAAATTTGTTAGAAAAACCCTTTTTAAAGCACCATTTTGTGAAGGAAAAAAAAAAAAAAAAAACCTTTTAAAAATTTTCTAGCATTTTTGCTAGATGAAAGCTCAACTACTTACCGGTGTTGACACGTGTTCCGGCATAGCCTTCTTACTTTTCTCTCCCCTCCCTTACTGCCACAACTATTCACTATCCTCCAACCACAGCCACCATTATTCTCTCTCCTCCGTCCCACCACCACCACCACCAAAATTTCTCATCTCCTCCCTTCAATTTTCTCTCCTTTCTTTAACAACAGACCCACCACCACCTACAAAGCTGCCTCTCTTCGACATTGGTCTCATCATCAAAGCCAACCTACCATATGAACTACAAAAACCAACATGAACTAAACAACGCCACGTGCCAACGATGGAAACCGACCCTAATATGGTCAAAAGGGTTTCGATCTTAAACCCCCACTTAAATTTGACCATTATAATGGTCAACTAATTGAATGGAGAGTAAAGAGAAATTGCAGTGAGGCAAGGTACGATAAGACAAATGGCGACAGGAGGAGAAAGCAACTATAGTGGGGTAAAGCAGGGGGATAGGATATAAGACGGTGGTGGTAAATTTTTGTTGAAAGGAGAGAAAATTGAAGGGAGATGAGAAATTGTGGTGGTGGTGGTAGTGGAAGGGAGGAGAGATAGTGGTGGCGGTGATGGAGGAGAGAGAAAAATAAGAAGTCAATGCCGGTAAATGTGAGTCAATGCTGGAAGAAAAAGTAAGTTGGTGGTTCTTGTTTGCCAAATTATTTTTACAAGGTTTTTTTTTTCGATGATATTTTTAAAAGTTTTTTGCTGAAAAATTTACTATTTATTTATTCATTTCAAGTTATCTTCTCCTAGCAATAAGCACTGAAAATTAACCACCAAATAAAAGTAGGTAAAGAAGGTACTTTGTTGACTTGTTTTTGCCTTCATATACAACTTTTTCCATCTAATCCCGTATGAGGATATAAAATATACATAATCTAATATATCATATCATATAACATTACATATAAAGCTGAGTTCTCAACCAATGCTACAAGACTGATACTTGGCATTCCAACACTTTGCCAACTATTAAGTCTTAAGCTCAGCTAAGCATAAGCATGCCACACATAATGTGTAAGCAATATTCAAACACATTTTTTCAAGATGAATATGTTATTTTGAGGTTTAATTTTGGATAAACTTTAAAAATTTCATATGCATAAAATATTTATATTTTTTTTCAACACAAGTTCTATACTAGTAAATTTGTAACTTTTACATCATAAAAATTCAGCTTGTAAAGTACTTTCAAACAAGATCTATTAATGATACAATTAAATAAATTAATTGTAGCAATTCTTATTTCAATAAAAAAAAAAAGAATTATATATATATATATATATATATAAAATATACATGCTGAATAAAAAAACATTAAAACATATTTAAATTTGTAAATAGTTTAGAATATAAAAATAATAAAATACAAATACATGTAAGTATACTAGCCTCATATGATTATTATACTTATCATTCAATACTTGTAAAACTAATATGAAAAGAAATTAAAGCAAAATAACATTAAAGCAATACATGTATGATTGTACGTAGTACTCTATATAAGTTACAATCAAGTTTGACTTAAGCACGTTACTATTCATATGTATATACTCCCTCCGTTCCAAAATAAAAGCCTCCGATTCAAAATTTACAATTTTATCAATATAAAAAAAAAAAAATCATAAAGCAGAAATCATACAAGCTTAAAGAGCACACTGCATGTAAGACGCCAAATTACCTTAATAGTTGTACATCCTCCTCATTAAGAAAAGTGGGGATTAAGGATTCTGCATGACCCAATAATGAACCTACACAAATTATACCAGGCACTCATAAATTATGCAGAAGTTTTTATATCAAATCTGAAAGAGGTGGTCAGGGAATTATAGTTACGAAGATTCTTGCATATAGTAGCAGCTTTTTGAGGAGCAGAGCTGAATGTAGATCCAGCCTGTGGATCGTGCCAATCCAGCTTCAGACGTTCAAGAAACTTGTGAAGAAACAAATTCCTCTCCTGCTCTGTAATTTAGAGTGAAAGCTAGATTGTTAACAGCAGATAATAGTAAGAATGCTTTTGATGCACATGAAAACAAGAATCAGACTAAGAAAATTGACCTTTGCAAATTTTAGGCACAAAACAATGAAGATTGGAAATCACTTTAACCAATAGAGAAGTTCGTTGATGGGCATAAGACGCTTGGGCATTGTTGGTTGGAATAAAGTTAGATTCATATGCATTTACATTTATCGTATCTAGCATTGAAGACGAGTCCAAAATCCACCCAACCATAACAAATGGCTCGTATTCCAGTGAAGCATCTTCTTCCTTTAGAGGTAAGTCAGATGAACACCAACCAGCCAAAAACTGTTGGTAGGGAATTGACAAGATCACTGCCAGCACTTCAGCCTGGACAAACATGGAAAGCCTATGCAATAAGTATGGAACTTTTAAAAAAGAAATGATAATAAAATGATGTGCATGACGCGAATAGAGAAAATTAGGCATCAAATGGAATATATAAATACAAAGTGATTTATAAGACAATTAACATAAAAGTATAATAGTTTTGAAACATGTTATATGGCAAATGTGGGGCCCCTAATTCTGCAAATAACCGTGTACAGACATGCCAAATATCAACTGAAAATGACCAAGGGTACAGGGATACCATGTGATAAGTGCATTATTGAAGAATTAATAAAACAACAAGGCATTGCAAGAGAGCTCACGAAATATGTTGTAATGTAGGAACGAAAATTTGAATCATCAGAGAAGATATCTGTCAGGCGCAATGCATTGAGCTGCAAAAGCCCCCTTGGGTATGTTTTACCCGAGTGATTTACCAGTCGTTTAAGATCTCTGCTAAACATGGTCTTCAGTAATGTAATAACCTAGATCAATACATGGATCATTAGTGAAATACCTAGTAGACCCTTGGTTCTGAAAGGCATATGTGACTAATGCAAATTGTTATAAAATAATGAATCAGAAATAAAAATGATAATATGAAAAAACTATAATCTATATCTCCTATTTTTTATAGAGAGAATGAATCATTTTTCATTTCACATGCTATAAACGAAGTAAAAGCCTGTCAATGAAGCCCAAACTAGAGTAAGAATCTAGAAACAAACAACTATCTCAACCCATAGGCAAATAAATATATCAGATATTCTCACAATTTCACCAGCTTTTGCATCACTTTAATTATTGTCAATTAATGACCAATCTGAATCCTAGGTTAAAGTTCCATAATATACAGCAATGGAGAAGGTGATACTCAAATTCTGTTACGTTCAACTAGGTTAAAGTTCCATAATATACAGCAATGGAGAAGAAGGTGATACTCAAATTCTGTTAAGTTCAAGAAAAAATCTCTTTAATTACCGAAAAATGGGACACATAACGATGCTTATAAAAAGTAAAAGATGCAACATATAAATATATATCATTTTGGACTTCTTTCTATTAAATAAGAAGCTCCTCAAGAAATAGTAGGAAAATGTTCTCAGTAAAAGGGAGGTTGGTTGAATCCACTAGCGAACATTTCACCAATAAACATTCATTTCTTTTCTTTTATTTATTTATTTATTTAATTATTTTTAGTTGAGAAAGAAAGCGGTGATGGCAATACCTGTATGATGACCATCTTATAAAAGGGAGTGAATATATATGAAGAACGTATGCTTTTCCTCCTATAAGATCTTATAGAATACAGAATTGTTCTATTAAGCTTACCTCTACAGCAACACACTTTGCAAGCTCCAGGCTCTCTGGAATGCTGGCAACCTCATCCAGATAAGACACACTTTCTGATTCACAAAGATGCAGCAGCTGCAAAATGCCAGTACTTCTTAAGTCAATTAGTAGCCCTCTTAGCAATTGCAATTCTGAAGTTCACTGGTTACCATTTTCAGCCAAACTACAGATACTGAACCAACTGAAGTACAATAGTAAATACAATTCTAGAGGATCACTTAGAGAAATCTACACCTTTTGAGTTTTTTGACTTACAATTGATAGAACTCGAGCTTTTAGCCTAGAAACAGAAGCTACCACTGCAAGAGGCTCCTTGAGAAATGGTGAGATATTCAATTTCAAGGTAGCTTGAACAAGACGAAGGACTCCTCCCTTCCCACACCACTCCTACATTGATACACAATACATAACTTTGTAAGACAGATTAAATCATGCTGGTCCAAAAATAATAATAATATTACATATCTGCAAGAAAACCACTTCAAACAATAACAAGGATTACATATGCCACTAAGGTACAAGATTTCTTTCTTTTTTCATTCACTTATTTTTATAAACTGATGTCTTATCCTTCTAGATTTTACAGCAACCAGCAGCATGACCATAGCTTCCTTATACCTCCCTTTCATATTTAAATGTCATAACATAAAATTTCGTCACAGTCAAAGCTCCCTGGATACCTTGACAAAAAAGTACAATAGAGAAGACCACTGGAAAATATCATGCTGTCTTTGGAAAATTTAACAACCCAGGAAAAACACCCAATGCGACAACAAAGAGAAGCTAGACACACAAAGCTATAGCACAGATCCCAACTAACATTTAGTCATTTACATTTAAATGTTTGGTCATGCCTCCGCAACCATGGCACATGATAGGAACTAAATAAACCAGTAGATTCTCCATCACCCTAAAAAAATCGATCCAGTGAAATCCCAAAGCCTCATGGTTAAACATAAGATGATAAATAGTCCCCTTTGCTAATGACAAGGAGCACACACCTTTAGTTGCCGAATCTACAGCTTATCATCAGTGTTGAGCTTGTTAAAACAAGTAACCCAAATCAAGGCCTTAAACTACTTCAAGACCTTAGAGTCTCTAGTATCTTAGATTCAAATGGCGCAAGGCACTCTGAGGAGCAAAACCTGGAGCCGCAAAGGCAACCTTTCATATCATAGAATAGGACTATAGGAGTGAATGCATTGAAGCATTCTAATAATTAACTGAAGTCCATGCCATCTCTTGATAATTCACGGACACAAAGGATAAGCCTCTGACCAGAACAGCCACTGCCACTGCCACTTCTGTAGTCCTTACCAAAGAGATGCATTTATGGAGTAAAGCACTTCAAATCAAACCTCCCTCAACTTCAGGTCTTCAATTAAGTCATTAGCAAGACAAGCCCCACCAAAGATAAAATCTTCCTTCAGTCTCCAGAAATATAGCTCTAATCATTTCATAAGAGAAAATAACAATGGAAATACTGGAGAGACAAGTTTAGCATGCTGATAGCCACGTTCTTAACTATCAAAACAAGAAAGAAGCCAGGGCTCGGTGATTTATATTGAAGGTGCAGAACTACATGGAGAATGTCACCCCTAGCCAGATACGCTTCATTTGCCTTATAAGCTAAGAATGGTATATTGTCAGCATACTTAATGCATTTAATTAAAGAAAGTATAGATATTACAGCTGACCTCATCCTTTTGAAATTAAAGCTTTGGTTTTGTTGTTCTTTCTACCCTGATATATCGCCTAAGCTGAGTGCTGGCCAATTTTTGCAACTGCCTTTCATGCAGCTTGTCTATTAAATTTTTTCATGGTAGCAAATTGACATATCCCATTGGATTTGACCCATGACCCAAAGCTACTCCATCCATTCCATAATAAGTTTGTTTTAGAATCATGAACAAACAACGAGAAATTGTCAGATTTCAATTATTATGTAAAACTGACAAATATGAGTGCATTAATATTCCAAGGATAATATAGAACAAGGAAACCCTTGTAATACAGCCAATACAAAGCCAATAAAATTAAGCTGACCGAATTAAATAATCAAACCACGATCTTTATCCTTTAAATCTGCCAACAGGGTTCCACCAATCAGTTATAACTGAGCAAATCCCCTCTCCCCATCTTCTTACAAGAGGATTTGAGGACATATGATCAGGGATTTCCATGACAATTACGAAGTATATTATCATCATGAAAGTCCAATTTTGTGATTTTTCAGCTTTCCTTCATCCTCCAACAAGCAGCATCTAATTCACTTAACAGACAAAATTCACTTAGAAAAGGGTCCCATAAGCCTTGTCATCCTCCCAAGCCACCATGTTTTGTGCCACCTTAATTCTGGAAGGAGCCCCTAACAGCCTTCACCCAATGAAAACTGTGGCTGACATACCACTCCAAGAGAAGCCAAGCACGAGAATTCTTTCTTTGGTGTCCATATGACCTTTGCTTAATCAGAAGCTTTATCCTAACACTGCTTTTCAGATCTAATCAGCCTGATAAGGATGATTCAAGAAGCTCAGACATTTAGCAAGTGTTAATTGTGACTTGAAATCTAGTGAAATGGCAAAGGCTGACTTCGAATGTAGATATCACTCAATCTATAAGTGATCTTGAGGTGATTTAAGTAGGAGATGATAGCTTATTCCAAGAGCTTTCCAACAACAAATTAAGTGCCCAATTCCGATAAGAAACAAGAAAGTTGTAGCCGTTTTACGAAGAATTATCGAAGCTGGAATTTACTGACAAAGTGCAAGTCTGTGCCAAAAAGGGGCACGGTTGGAAAGGGCAAAGACTTGCTTTTCCTGATCGAGTAAGGTGTTTTTGGTCCGGTTTGAAGCTTAGCATGTTTTATGGAACGTTTCCTAAAACTGTATTTGTTCTATGACCGCTATTTGAGTTATACTTGGGAGTTTTCTTATGTTATAAAAGGACCCTTTAGGTGATCAATAGAACATACCCTAGAAGGCCATTAAAATTAATACTCCTTATATTCTCATTGTTCTTTTTCCATTATAGTGAAAAAGCTCTCGAATCCCCCCCCCATGAAGGTCTAATACTCTAACTTGACCGAAACATGTAAATCCTTGTGTTTTCTCCATTTATCTTTTTTCTCAATTCTTATTTTTCATTGACTTGTTCCGCATTAATCAGAAATAAATATAATAGATAGTTTGTTCATGAGCCGTAAAGTAGGTATATAATTGTCGGGATGCCTCAAAAAACGCTACAAACCACCAATTTCCTAACAACAAGAAATATCAGTCAGAATTCTATCTTCTCCTTTTCTTCAAGCAATACATACTCTCCATATCTCGTGGATCAAACAAAGACATTTATATTCACAAGACTAAAACAAAGAGACATTATAATCCTTTATCACTAATTCACTATCACTAGACTTAATAGCACCTCTTTCTGTTAACCATTGTACTGAAGGTTTTCCCCATAAGACATGTGCATCATATTTTCTCCCTTTTATATTCTTTAACTACTGGATTAACTATTCAAATCAAACCCTAACAACCAGGAATATAATGAGACCTAAAATCATGAAATTTGCAAGCTAGTAAGCTACATACTGAAGCTCATATGTGCCTTCAAACAGAAGACCATAGCTACTTTAAAATGAAAACAAAATGTTATGCAAATGGAAAGCTCCTTGTTTCTTGTGTAGACATATTTGCCAAATATAATGAGAGATGGTACTTGTTAGATGTGGTTCTACTTGTCAACAGTCTACTTCTCCTATCTTAAAAGCCAGCCACCAAGCATACTTGGAAGAGTACAGAATAATATAATAGATAATAAATGCTTTATAAAAAAAATATAGAAACTGTGGAAACCTTATTCCTGAGAAGGCGTTCTCGGAAAGACTTATTTTGGCATAACGACTGGAGAAACTGCAAAGAAGCCTCACATTGCTGGCAACAGAAATTGATTGCCTTTTCAGCGCCTAGACTAGAATTCGAGTGAAACTCATTCTCATCAGCTGACAGCTTTATCTGAAGGAAGCTGATATTCATGCGGACAGCTCCAAAGGCTGCATCTATGAATATGTCAACCTGTCAAAGAAAGACTTGTTCAGCCATTCTAAATGTCAAAATGGTAAACCACTAGTTCAGAGCTGATGCCAGGAGGAATACATATAAGTTATAACAGCTGGGATAAATTATCAGCTTTGAATTGATTAACAACAACAAACAGACTAAGTAAGATATTATACCTTAGGGTGTGCCTGGAGAACATAAGCGAGTTCACTCCATTGTGATGAAATGCAAGCAGTGAGTAGATACATACTGCAAGCTACAAGTGCCGAGTACAGAAGTGGCATAGCACCAGAAAACCTGTATTTCTAGATCATGCAAGAGAAAATTTCAATTTCACATATCAGTTGCATCATAGAATATTCTACTACCTCCGTTTCATAATAATTACAACACTTCCTTATTTGGTAAGGTCCCACAATTATTTTATTATTTCTCTATCCTACTAACCCACTTTCACAAATTTTGTTAATTCTATCATCTTATCAACACCACTTACGCTATTTCTATCTCATACTAACTACACTTTATATTATAATAAAACCCACTTATGGTCCCCACCCTATAATTTTCCTAAAACTTTGTGCATACCCTATCAATCAATCAATCAAAGCCTTAATCCCATAAGTGGGCCAGCTACATGAACCAAATTTGATTATTCCGTGTAATCATCAACAAAGATCCTCCTCTTCCATCCCTTACGATCCAATGCCTCACCCTCATGTACATCCATATACGTCATATCCTTCGGATCTCCTTCCAACCAAGTCTTTTACAGTATCTCTTTCCCTCGTTTAACCCCTCCATGGTCCCACTCTTCCACTCTTCGTACCGGTGCACCCTCAGGTATCCGTCTTACATGCCCAAACCAACGCAAATGATTTTTCCCTTAGTTTGTCTGCAATGCCTGCCACACCTAACTTCTTGCGAATCACCTCATTTCTGATTCTATCTCTTAGAGTGTTCCCGCTCATCCACCTTAACATTCGAATCTTCGTAACCTCCATCTTTTTAATGTGCTCCTTCTTAGAAGCCCAACATTCTGTACCAAAGAGCAACACTGGGCTTATGGCGCTTCAACTGTAAGGGAATGCTTCGGTCGCATAACATTCCCGTGGTCGCTCTCCAATTAAGCCACCCCGACTTAATCCTATGGGCCACGTCTTGATCAATGTCATCATTTTTTTGGATGATCGAACCAAGATATTTAAAACATTCGCTAATGAACTCGCCACCTTATTGCTTGACCCCCCTGGGTACCAAAGCGACATACCAAATATTCGGTCTTACTCCGACTTATCTTACCCTCTACATTCCAACCGTTGCCTCCATTTCTCCAACTTGGCATTAACTCCATCATTAGTTTCATCCACCAAAACGATATCATCCGCAAACTACATACACCATGGGACTTCATCTAGAATTGGTCTAATTAATTCATCTAAGACTGTTACAAAAAGGAAAGGGCTTAATGCAGACCCTTGATGCAATCCAATTGTAATAGGAAAATCTTTTGTCAACCCTCCACATGTCCTCACATTGGTTGACATATCCCGATACATATCCTTAACCAGGTCTACGTACCTTCGTGGGATACCTTTCTTCAACATTGCCCACCAAAGTACCTCTCTTGGCACCTTGTCATATGCCTTCACTAAATCAATAAAAACCATATGAAAACCCTTCTTCTTTACCCTATAAACTCCATCATTTGTCTTATCAAATGGATTGCTTCCATAGTTCATAGTGTGACTCATAAGCTTGATCCCTCGATAGTTAGAACAATCTTGAGCATCTCCTTTGCTTATATAGACCGGGACCAAAGTGCTCTTCCTCCGATCTTGCGGGATCCTTGTAGCTCTTCTTTACCTTATAAACTCCATCATTTGTCTTATCAAATGGATTGCTTCCATAGTTCATAGTGTGACTCATAAGCTTGATCCCTCGATAGTTAGAATAATCTTGAGCATCTCCTTTGCTTTTATAGACCGGGACCAAAGTGCTCTTCCTCCGATCTTGCGGGATCCTTGTAGCTCTTCTTTACCCTATAAACTCCATCATTTGTCTTATCAAATGGATTGCTTCCATAGTTCATAGTGTGACTCATAAGCTTGATCCCTCGATAGTTAGAACAATCTTGAGCATCTCCTTTGCTTTTATAGACCGGGACCAAAGTGCTCTTCCTCCGATCTTGCGGGATCCTTGTAGCTCTCCGTATCTTGTTAATGAGGTTTGTTAACCAATCAATACCAATCTTACCCAAACACCTCCACACCTCTATCGGTATACCATCAGAGCCAACCGCCTTCTTAGGCTTTATCTTCTTCAATGCAATCTCCACCTCTACTCTCCTAATCCTCCGCACATACTCCATGTTGATTTCTTCAACACTCACAGACTGTCACCACTCCATTACTTCCATTAAACAATTCATCAAAGTACCCCTTCCATCTCTCCTTGATGTCCTCATCTTGTACAAGAACAACTTGGTTCTTATCTTTGACACACTTTACCATTCCAATATCCTTCCTTGCCTCTTGTCTTCTCTTCGTCATCTTATAAATGATCTTTTCTCCCTCCTTGGAGTCAAGCTTTTCATAAAACTCCTGATAAGCCTTTTCTTTCACTTGGCGAACAACTTCCTTTGCCTTACTCTTAGTTTGTGCATACCCTAGTGTTGCGATTATTACGAAACGGAGGGAATAATAAATATATAAATACAGAAATTCAAAATTGCTTCCTAGTAAACAACTGTTCTTAATTCAAAATTTCAGTCAACACCCCTGTGGTTATGCAGCATTGCACTGATTGATTAATTAGCACTATGAGCCAATCAATAATTACTAGATAACAGAAGGTGGTTCCAAAGTGGTGTAGGAGGGGAGGCCACACCAATATCACTAGTAATCTCCACCATCACCAACCCTATTACTAGAAACACCAACTTTGCCACACCAGAACTAGCACCACCACTCTATCACAATCATCAAATCCTGCATATCAGTACCATTATCTTGAATCCACCTAGCAACACCAGCAGCCACTTTGAAAGACAGATGATTCCAAAATATGTATTAATAAAAAAAAAATTAAAAAAAAAAAAAACAAAACAAAAAAGGAACAGACCCCACCTGGTACACCAACTGATTCCAGAAACTACTACAACCCGAAAATTATACAATGGTATTGGGACCTTGATGTGCATCCTCGTCAGAGAAACATAGTTCAATATATTTATGAACATATAGTTCAAAGATAGTACCACCAATAATCCGCCTTCTGTAACACAGCCATTAGGCCCATTATCTAAACAATGGAAAGAACATAAAGTTCAAAGATAGTACCACCATTGTTCTAGAAATCTAGGTAGTGGAAATTCACAATTAAAGCTCCAAAACAGAGCCCTTGACAGTTGAAATTAAAACCAAATGACCAGATTTAAGACTCAATGTACCAGGCAACTTTTTGGCAGAGCGAAAACCCATTAATGGCATAGTGGGTTAGTAAGAAAGGCAAAAACATATACTTAGGAGATGGAGATCACGGGGGCAGCAATGGCTCAAAATCGGGTATTAAATACTTGAATGGGTGAGAGAGAAATGGAAAAAGAGGAATTTCATAAATTTGAGATTTCTTTTAGGATGGAGCCTTGGAAGGATTTATTTTAGTACCTGATGGGTTTATTTTGGTAATAGCACCTACAGCCTTATACATACCCTTTGGTTTTGCATCATTCACATGGTGTCCTAGGTCCAAAGTTAGTACATGGAGGTATTTTTTATATTTGAGGTCCAGGCATGCATATGCCATGTCAGTAGTATAGAGATATATGGTGAAAAAGCTTTGCCAAATTTTATCTAGCTAGCAAAATATTTAAGAATTTCAGTCAGCTGCTGCATTTTTTAATTTCATTTTCAAATATGCCGTTTTAAATAAAAGGAAACCCCGTACACCTGATACCCCATATGGTGAAACTTTCATAATCAATCACTCCATAATTTTATGCAGCATCAGCAACCATCATACCATCTTGCTCTCCTATTTCCTTCATCACATCTACTACTTATAGCTTCCTCCTCTTCCTTATTCCATAACATCAACAATAATTAAAGAATCAATAGCTAACCAGATTAGAAATGGATTAACAAGAGGTATACAATTGACCAGGGACCAACAAGGTGGTGATATATCATAAATTGATGACTGACAAACATATATCCATGGCCTAACACACTCATGTCCCCAGCCAACCATGCGTTAGAAGCAGCCACTACTTTTTTTGACTAGGATTTAAACATGCTGTTTATGGAGCTTTGAGGAGGCAGTATCAGCTTTACATGGTAGTACACTAGTACAGTACATGATTTTATTCCAGATGTAGTATGGGAACAAGTACGCATATTCCCGCTATCCCACAAAAGTGTTTTCAAAGAATTATAGAAATATCACTTTGAGTTGTCTACTTACAGTCCAAACTACCCAAACTTGCCAATTTGAACACTGATTAGATCTTCCATGTTTCACCTCTTCCATTTAACAAACCCAAGTCACCAAGCCCATGGCAGTGGCTTTAGAATGCTCTAAGTGATTAATAGCATGGCTGGGGTGTGGAGGGATCAATTAAAGATAACGCCCGGAAGGGGAACAGAGAGAAAGAGAAGGCTTTTGCAAGGAACGTAGATTAAGTCAATGGAAGTTTCCACTGGCTTATAAGTTACCTTTGGCCCTACCAAAGAGCAAAAACTATTACTAGGAGTGACAAGAAGGCAGAAGGCTGCGACGTACTGACTTGGATTTTCTTTCTAGTATACTTCAGTTCTTTTTCATTAGGATAAATACACTTTAATAATCCCAACTATGGGCAATTTACTTCTAATAATCCCAACTAAGGTTTATTATCTAATAATCTTAACTATGCTATGTGTTTGCCTCCAATGGTCCCAACTGGTCAACACCAAGTCAACGACCTATTATACCAGGTAACCATGACACATGTCAGCACGTGATTGGCCCAAAAATTAAAAAAAAATTAAAAACATAAATAAAAAAAATAAAAAAAAAAACAAAACAAAGAATTTGCCCAGCCACCTTCCCACCGCCAAACCCTAACCCCCCCCCCTTACCTCGCCGGAAACCGGCCGGCCACCCCCTTAACCGCCAAAAATCGGTCGGACGGCCCTTTACCACCCTACCTGACCCACCCTCGACCCCCAAAACCACCCACACAGCCACCACGACCCTAAAAACGACCAACACGAGCCTCGTGCCCTCTCTCTTCCTTCGTTGCCAAAACCGCCCCTCCTCCCTTCCCCCACCGTCGAAACAATCGATTTCAAGGGTGGGGGAAGGGAGGAGTGGCAATTTTGGCGGCGGAGGAAAGGAGAGGGCGCCTAATTTCGAGAGATGGGTCGGTGGTTTTGGGCCGAGGTAGCTGGGTAGGTGGTTTAGGGGGTCGGCGGTAGGTCAGGTGGGGTGCTAAAGGACAGGCCGACCGGTTTTTGTTGGTTAAGGGGGTGGTCGGGAACCTTTCCGACGAGGTAAGGGGAGGGGTTAGGGTTTGGCAGCCGAGAAATTTTGGGTTTTTTTTTAATGTTTTTATCTATTTTTTTTTTAAAAAAATTTTGGACCAATCACGTGTTGACACTTGGCTATTAAAACCCAAAAAAAAAAAAAAAAAAAAAAAAAAACACTCTTTTAGCAGGTTACCGGTCATGGGAAGCAAACACATAGTATAGTTAGGATAATTAGATAATAAACCTTAGTTGAGATTATTAGAAGTAAATCGCCATACTTGGGATTATTAAAGTGTATTTTTACTTTTCATTATATACATTACAAATTTTTACTGCTGTTCAAATGGGGCCGCCAAATGCTTAATAGCATAAGCAGACATAGACCACAAATCTTATTAAGGAACATAATCCAAAATCAAAATTTGGAAAAGATATTATGGTTCAATAAAGAGATTCCTTGCAGCATTTAGGCCGTGATGTAGTACTTTCATGAACATAATTAATTGAGTTAATGAAGGCAGAGAACCTGTTTACAGCAGAAACTGAGTAAATAGAACACCAAATCAAGCAGCTGTTCTGACACTTTCAGATCGTCGAGCAAGATCTGTAGAGAATAAAAGAACTGTTAACACACATAATGATGAGCACAAATTCATATTTATTTGTTAATAAGCCACTCATATAGAAGCTACAACTTAACCACAACTCAAAACAGATATAGGAAATAGAGAATATTGAGAGTCCACAAATAAGCTGACAACATGCAGAAAAACAGTAAGCAATCAAGGTCACTGGACGAAAATTGAGAAATAATTACCATGTTAACGGCACAGAGGTTTTACCAACTCAATGTTTTAGTATGAATAAAATACTGAAAAAACTAAACCGGCTTAGTTTCCCTCCAAAAACTCATTAAATGACAGAAGCGTTTTAACAAAAGGATCAGCTATAAACAAAAAAACTTAATGGGTAATATTCTTGGCAAAGTGGATTAACTTCATATTAGCTTTAAAGTAAAGATCTAGGTCAGCACAGATGAGGAATCGATATTCTAAACTGCAACTGCACATATAGTACCCAAAATCAAACAAGGCAACATTGTGCTGGAATGTTGGAGATGACATAGCAAGGGAAAAACAAGACAGCATTATGCTTTCCCTATTTAATGTTAGTTTCACTTTCTCCGTCTATTTTTCTCCTGTTTAGGGGAAGTCATGATGACCAAGACTTCTTCCTTGCATTTAAATCTGATTACTTGAGATACAATATCATAATGTGGGGGAAAACCAAAAAAGAAAGTTATAGTGCCAAATGCCAACTAACCATCTAGCAGAACCAGCATTCCCAAAAAGCCATCAAGATCTTGATAATTCCTTTCCTTTCTCTTTAATCATTGTGATATGTGAATCAAGGTGACGTGTCCCACACATGAATTTTTCCTTCTTGAATATCTCTTGGAGGTCAAGCAAGCTAAAAGGTGGCAGATTTGGGGTTACTTAGGCCCCACAGGTTGCTGGATGGTTCCAAGTTGATTACTACTTCTAATAGGAGTCTTCATATGCTAGTTTAATTAGAGTTTGTGTCAAATTTGGTTTGCACAGTTTATAAATCCTACCTGGTATAGGTCTTTTGTGGTTTAAGCACTTTAGCACTTTTTTTACTTTTAGATTATTTTTGTAATTAGAATCCTTGTAGGTCATTTTGAGACTAAGGCTTTGTTGTTGTTGTTGTAGAATCCTTGTGGGATTAGAATACTAGTTGGAGTTAGATTTTATTTACAAATTCATGCTAGGTGTGTTGACTAAGTCTTAGGCAAGTAATCTTACTTTGGTTTGCTGATTTGTTTAGTTTTCCCTAAGTGCATCAGGATTCTTATAGGCATGGCTATAATGCCTACATAAGGCTGATGTGTACATTAATAAATATATCAGTTTTGAATTGTTATTGCATTGATGAGTTTTGCTATCTAGTTAGCTTAACCAATCATCACTTGTGGCTTGTGATCATCTGCTAAATGCTATTAGGAAGTTAGCTTAACCAAGCATCACTTGTGGCTTGTGATCATCTGCTAAATGCTATTAGGAAGAGAGCCCTTCAAATCTTGCAAGAACAAAGTTTATCCCGCATAATTCCTCTACTCCTTTAATATTGCAACATGGGGGAAGTGCACAAGATTTTAGGTAGTGGGAAAAAGGAAGATAGAGGTAAAAGTACAAACTTGCACTACTGATTGCAAGTATAAAGTGAAGCTAGAAGTATTAAAAAGCAGGGGTATATTGGGTATTTATATTGTGAAAGAAATATATTGGGTATTAATTACTCCCTCCGTTTCATAATAATCGCAACTCTTTCCATTTATGTATGTTTTATAATAATTGCAACACTTCCTTATTTGGTAAGGACCCACTATTATTTTATTAATTATAACCCATACTAACCCCACCTTCACAAATATTTTACTATTTCTCTCTCCTATCAAACCCACTTACACTACTTTTTTATTATTTCTCTCTCATACCAACCCCACTAATTTGTTGAAGCCTACAAGCCTACTCTATATTTTTCTTAAACTATGTGCACTCCCTACCATTGCGATTATTACGAAACGGGGAGAGTAAATATATTAGTGATTGAAATAATGCATCGGCAAGCATGAAATAAGATGTGTTACAAGGAAAAAAAAATCGAGTGGTTGTGACCTATAATTTACAATTATTTGAAAACATTTAACATGTGCATTTACTTTTTGGTGAAAGGAGGAAGAAGGCAGATGGATGATTTATTTTTGTCATTGATTTAGGCTTGGAGTTCTCCAGATTTTAGTAGGTCCATTACTAGGAAAAAGTAACATTAATAAATAAATAAATAAAAGGGGCAGTGACCTTTACATTTTTAGAAGTGTTCCAATAAATGTGGAATAGGGGTCGGACATGAGTATATGCTTAAGCAGTTAAGCCTCTAAAATATGTTGAAACCTAGAGTTGCATTGTCTATACGGATTCCATAAGCATGCCAGCAAATGTAGCCTCCTTAAACAAAACTATTGACAAAGTACTCTCTTAGTTATCTTTTGTTCTCCTTGTTTAGAATCTTTAACACTCTTCACAATATGAAGGAATCTTCCAAATTAGTCCCGATATGCTCCCTCCGTTCCAAAATTTTTACTACTTTTTTACTGCAGATATACTAACCAAGTAACCATAGCTTATTAGTAACTTATTAAAAATAAATTTTATCATGAAATATAATTTTAAATATGTATTAATATAAAGTTGGAAAAATTAAAACTAATAATCTCACCTTTGCCTCGTCTTTTTAAAACAATTCCATTTTTCCGAAAAAATCTAGAAACAATCCCACCTTTAACCTTCATATGCTCAAAACAATCCTTCTTACCCACATCTTGTTTAAAAGGTTATATTTTTTTAAAAAAAAAATTATTTTGTTTTTTCTTAAATCTTTCTCCTCTTACCTCCACCTCCCAGCCCCTTCAATGGGAACCCCGCTATAACCACCACCGCACCACCACTTGGCCCACGCCTCACCAAACCCCAAAACCCCACCAGACTCCAGCCCGAACACCAAACTCCACCTCCTCTCCCTGACCCCCCTCACCGGACCTAGACACCACCAAAAACACCAAACCGCACCCCCCTCACCGAACTCCAAACCCCCACATGAACTAAACCCCTGAGACAAGAAAGATCATCATCGCCATCTTCATCTTCATTATAATCACTACTTTCACCATTAAAATTCCATTAACATTCCCATTTACAAAATTTTTTAGAGTACACTTTGAAGCAGAAGCAATTATTGCCACTTTTTTTTGACAACCTATTTCTTCTAACATTATTTTCGTTGAAATTAACCAGAAAAATCGGGCAAAATTCAACAAAACCAATCACCCCACAGCTTGTATTTAAGCTTACATTGAGTTGACTGTTCAATAGTAGCTTCAATCGCCCTTGTAGAATAAACTATACCATTGATTAAAGCTCAATTTGACTTGGAAAAGTTAAGAAAGAGTTAAATTAAAGTGGGGGGGGGGGGGGGGAGAGGAGAGAGAAAATTGGGTGAAGTTCTTCACAAAAAAAACTGTTGCCACACGTTCTGTTTTCTTGCAGCAAATATCTTCTTTATGGTTCTCTAGTGAGGAAAGGGAGTAAGGTTAGCAAGGGAAGGGGTGGGGGAAGCTCCAGCAAGGAAAGGGTGGGGCAGCTTTGGTAGGCAAGGGGAGATTGTTTCAAGTGGGGGTACAGGAAGGGGGGAAGCATAGTATACAAACTCTACCAACGCCGTTATGTCGCGAATCGGCCGAGATGTAACGGATTTCCAAGTTGTCGTTACGAGATTTCCCGGTTGTCACGCAGATTTTTAAAACTTCGCAATTTTGCCGATACGGGCGTTTTGAGCAAAAACTCGGCCGCATCAAACAATTCCGGCAAAGATCCGATAAAAAAAAACCCAAACTTTAAGCTCTTTTCAGCAAGGGTTTTAATTTTTTCCATGAAAGTCGATCATTTCTCGGTAAGGTTGACAAAGGTCGACAAAAAGTCTAAAATATCTTCTATATTTTAAAAAAAAAATAAAAATTATAAGGTAGTTGTGGTATAACTTATGACAACTGGAAATTCTTTTTATCTTTAATTTTGGCCTAATGCAGTGAACCCACCACCCTTTCTCTTCCCTCTTCATTTTATCTCTTGCAACGTGATCCTCATTCATTTTTCACCCTTTTTCAATTACACTACTACTGTAGTGTACTACAGATTAGGAGTTTTAATAATTTTAGAATATTTTTTGGGCTATATATTAGAGTAAAAGAGCATAAGATTTCTAAACATTATTTGAAAAATCATATTATAAATAAAACATAAAATAAATTTGTACGCGACAACCGTTATATGATCCGAGACCAATGCATCAGTCCCGTTACCAAGTCACCGTAATCGTTCCGCGATCACGACCGATACCGCATCTTCGAACCATGGGATGAAGGGGGTTGGTTTATTTATTTTTTAAAAAATTATTTAAAATAAAAATAAGTCCAATTAGAAGGTGACGCGTGGCAAGTCACCTTCTAAAACCGGTTATCAATTTTACAAACCACTGGAGGGATCAATTTGAGCATATGGAGATTTCCGAAAAGGTGGGATTGTTTTGAGAAGATGAAGCAAAAGGTGGGATTATTAGTTTTAATTTTTCCTATAAAGTTTCACAATAACTTTTTAACTTCCTCTGTTTTTTTAAAAAGTGTGAAAGGAAGAGAGAGAAAGGTAAAAAAAAACAAAACTGCCCATGTAATTGTAAACATACTAAAAAATTAAGTGTTAAAATGTTATGGTACATTAGGTATTTGCAATGTGAACATAGATTTTTGTTTTCCTAAAATGGAAATGGTGCAATATTTATAAAATTTCCTCACTAAGACAAGTAGTGCAATACTAAAAAAAAACGGAGGAGGCATATTTTTTAATAATATTTAGTTTTATATATCTAAGCCTTCTAAGGTCATATTGGTAAATTGGCATAAATACCCACACTGTGTCAATTCATAGATATACTTAGGGGTGTTTAAAATTACCCGACCCGAAATACCCGACCTGATGAACCAGCTGAGCCGACTAAAAAAACCAGGTAAAAAAATCAATTTTTATGAAATTGCATACCCGACCAGAAAAAAAGACAAGTCAATGGGTAAGGTCATGGGCCGGTTGTTTGTGTTTGACGGGTACCTGAAAACCCACATAACTGTTTTTAAAAATTATTATTGGAGTTTTACATCTTTATACTAATGGCCAGCCAATATCTGTCTCTTAGCCGCTCGTGGTTTCAAACCAATTGCTTCTTCTGCTTCCTCTTTCTCTCTCCTCCTCCATACTCTCACTCTTCTTCTCCCCACCCTCTTGAATTCACTATATGCATCTGCACCATTAATTGTGCATTTCAAGATCTGCAACTTTTCCTTTGCCGACATCTAAAAACCTTGACAACCAATAACCACCATGAATGATAGAAATATTGAGCTTCAATATTCAAGACTGCTAAGTGATTGCAAAAGGTAGATTCTAGCAGGTATTTGATATAAAAATGGAGTAAAGACTAAAAGAGGGAGGCTGAATTTAGACACATACGTCATATAGATATCACAGTTTCTAACTTTTTTCATTCGTTGATTGATTTGTAATACGAATAGTAGTATATATAATAAGAAATAATTATGAGTATTATGAATTTATGGTATATTTAATTTTTTATTTATTTAAATCATGGTTTACTTTGCATTTAAATGCTTGTTTCCCTTCTATAATTTGCAAATTCATCGTTGTATGAATTGGGTTCTTTGTTTCCTTCTTAATTACTATATGTTAGAATTTCGGGTACCCGATGACCCAACCCGAAATAATCGGATATTATCTTTCGGGTACCCGAATTTTCTCGAGTCGGGTCATGGGCCGATTTTTTAAGTACCTGACACCGGGTACCCGGTACCCGCTTACGCCCTCTGTTTTTTATGTTTGTCCAAAATGGAATCTTGCTACTATTCAAAGCAAATGGAATATTGCACTTTAATGACTTTTTTATACTTCAAAACATAGTCATGTGGTATCTTGTTAACTTCGTCTTGGTATTTTATTTCTAAACATGCAAGCTTTATAATACGCAGCTTGAGATATTTAAATTACAATATTGCAATAGAAACGAACCAAAGAGCAAATAAGACAAAAAAAAAAAGAGCGAGAGAGAGAGAGAGAGTAGTAAAGTGGGATCCTATTACTTCCTCCGTTAACGGTTATTTGCAACAATGGTACCTTTCGCGGAGGCCAATGCAAAACTTTTAAAGCATGATTATTGAAATATAAGGGCATGTAATTAAGTATTAATCCTACATATATAATAAAAAAAATAAAAAATAAAACAATTAAACAAAACCAGCACCACCACAAAAACCCAAAACCAGAACCACCGCCAAAACCACCGACAACAATCAGAACCACCAAACCCGTCGACCCTCAGAACCCGAAACACCACCAAAACCCAACCACGAACCCAACCTTCACCACCGAAACCCAACAAACCACCCACGAACCCAGCAAACCACCAACAGAAACCCATAAAACCACCACACACCACGAACCACCCTACGAACCCAAAACCACCACCTTTCGAACCACCGCCCAAAACCACCATAGAAACCTAACAAACCACCCCACGAACCCAAAACCACCACCTTTTGTACCCAAAACCACCACCGACGCCACCCTAAACCACCCACCTTTCGAACCCGAAACCGCCTAACCCACCACCCACAAACCTCGATCCGAAACCCACCATTTCTCCAGATGTGAAATTGAGTGTCTTTCTTCTTCAATTCATGAAAAGTGGTTGAAGGAGGAGAGAAAAAGTTAATGTTGAAGAGGATGAAGATGGAGAAAATAGATTATGAGGGAAGAGGAAGAAGATGATGGAGGAGAGAGAAAGATAATGGGGAAGATGAAGAGATGATGAAGGATTGATGATTATTGAATGATATAAAATAAGTTTAATTAGATTAGATTAGTTTTTAATCAATTATGTTTTAAGTATGTAATTGATGTTATAAAATTTTAAGTAAGGGTGTTTTTGTAATTTTATTTAAAAAAAATTACTAAAAATAGAAAGATTTGGGAATGTTGCAAATAATAGTTAGCACCCTTTTTGGGTAAATGTTGCAAATAACGGTTAACGGAGGAAGTAATTCGTCACAATAAATGCTACAAGGATATATAATTTTCACCAACACATGATTAATGATATTAATAGTCAAAACTATGCATCGGCAAACGTGCATAGTGAAGAACAAATGAAAGAAAGGAAGTATCTCCTCCATATAAATAAATAATTTTAATCAACAAAGAACATGGATTAAGACAAACCATTAATATGGTAACATGAGAGTTTATTTGACAAAACTAATTTTGCTATAGTAATTGAAGCATATTTAATAACTGCATTCAAAGCCCATAAAGGCTATTCGACATAAAATGACAATGAAATCACAGGTTAATTAGCAATTGGAAGTATTAATAGGCACCTCTTAAAGTAGTCAATAAAAACATTTATATGGGACAAAGGAGTATACAATTGAAAGGCTACATATTGGCCAAAATTTTACTGACCTGTTCAAGCTTAGAATGTCGAGTAGCTATTTCACATAAAGAATATAGAAGCCGGAGTCCTGATAATAAATATTTCAAAGAGGCTTCATCTCCTTGAGAGGACAAAAGCACAGCAGTAAGGTGCGGAGGAAGAAGTCGAACGAGTTTATCCATATCAATCTGAGAAAAACTGCTTTAAATATCCTGATCCACAAAAGTGACCAAAATAGAAGGAGAAAAAAATCCCCTACATTTTTGTAACTTTTCTAGAATTGTTTTATAAAGTATGTCACTTGACAAAACCAATACTTATTATGGTACATTTCGATGTAGTCCTACCTTCAGTTCTTTTTTAAGGATATAAAATATACAATAGAATTTAATGAAGAGAATTGAGCCACACCTTAATTTGAGGCCAACTTTAAAATGTCCTAGTACAATTTAAAACCAAGGGAGGTCATAAATATTACTCCTTTTGTCCCCAAATAAAAGTCTCACTCCACCTAATAATCTTGTCCCTATATAAAAGTTTCATTTCACCTCTATTTTTTTAGTCACTTTTGCAATCAACCAAACCCCACCTTTTATTCACTTATAATCTATTTTTTAAATCACTTTTAATCAATCAAACCCCATCTTGTTTCTTGTTTTTTCTATTCAGTTTTAATCAACCAAACCCAACTATCTTATTTTCTTATTTACCTTTCATAAAAATGTGAGAATTAAGATAGTCAACTGACCTGCAAAGATAAACCATTTGCTGTAATGTGGATAAGCGAGAAGTTTTCAGAGTCCTTTAACAGCTTACTGAGCTCCTGAGAGTTAAAACTCTGTAACTCTTGTACTTCTGTGATCATGTCAATATCCTGCCAAACATTGACGTGTCATATATTTTAAAGGGACAAAGAAACAAGAGAATTACTGAAAGAAGACACAACAGCCAGAAACCAAACAATTATAAAAGACCACAACTACAACAGAGAAAATGAAATAACCTTTTCCTTCGACAAACAAAGGTCAATGGAAAAGTTAAAACAGGTCACCCAGCAACAATTAAGAATAATCGCACAAAACAGGCAAAAACAAGAAGTTCGTTATCATCAAGACATTCTTTGATTTGAATAGATTCAGAGATATGACTTCTTCAGCACCAATTAGAAAGTAGTCACGGAAGAATGATACTGTTTCTAAGCACAGAAAAAACTATACTAGTCTCATATCACTTGAAAATCCTTTCTAGTAAAAGAACCAAGATCTCCTTTCTTACTCTGTTTGGATCTTTCTATCAACCCCTCCCACAAAAGAAATCCCACAAGAGTTCTGGGACCATCAACCCTTAACACTGGTGAGCTATTTTGAAACTTTGTCTAGCATTTTATATAAGCAAACTCCAGGACAATCTAGTCACTCATTTACATAAAAGAAGCAAATGGAAAATCTAGTCACTCATGTACACACACGCACGCACAGACACACATGCACGCGCACGCGCGCGCGAGAACATATACATGCTGCTGATAAATGCAAATGGAATGGAACTATCTACTATTGCTCCTGAAATGAAATATCTACAAACCAACAAACTAGTGACTTAGCTACCATTCTCTGTATGAAAAACAAAGCCCCTTTACCCAATTCATAGAGATTAAATTTTGTTATGCATGAACATGGTTCGAAAATATAAATTGGCTGAGATCACGGGTACAGTCATGGTATGACATGTTGATCGCAGATTATGCCATGATAAGCACGATGCAAATTTGATTCCAATGTTGTGAGCTTTCACAATAATTAGACCATTGGAGATTTGGAGGCTTAGAATTTAAAACCATTATTAGGGAGACATTGGGAATCATTTAATTCACAATAGCAAGTAATATTTGACTGAAACATGACACTCAAGGTGGTAGTTTGGGGTTGAAACATGTTATTCGGACGTAATTGCTAGTTTCTGAAACAGCCTAGGGAAATCACACTCACTACGTCGAAACCACCCAACCCATCCCCAAAACCAACCCTCCCAACCACCATAAACCTCCCTTTCCAGGCCCGTCCCTGAGGAAGGGCAGGAGGGGCGGCAGCCCAGAGCCCAGGGAAAAGAGCTCTGATTTCATAGTTGAATCCTAACATTAAAGTGTTGTGCAATACATTAGCAACCAAATTTGATTCAATTATCCCATAATTTTAGGGATATTTGATTCAATTATCTCATAATTTTAGGGATATTTGATATGATGATAACAAATACAAACAACTTACCTCAGAAGCTGCTTCCATGGGGGATACAAGAACTAGATTCAACGGAGAACGGCAACTGCGCTTCAATGGAGAACGTCGAATGCGCTTCAATAGAGCAATTCAATGGGTTGGACGCCTTGGATCCCTATTAAAAGCCATGACCCATGACCCGCCACAGTTATTATTGGGTTGTATCCGTCTAATAAATAAATGGGTTGAGTCTTTATACGATCGTCCAATTAAAGGGCAGAGTAAACCTTTTAAGAGTTTAGAGTAAATCTGTTTTAAAAAATACGGAGTATTAGTTTATCTTTACACTTCAATTTCTCAAATCTTATCTTCACACGCCAAATCTTGTATAATTTGTTTGTAAGTTTTTTTGTTCGTTTTTTTTTTTTTAAAATTTTGAAAACGGCTGAAATTACATTAATTAACTAAGTTTACAACAAACGAAAGGAAAGTATGGTAATATAAGTCAATTACAAATTGTCATGTCTTAAATGTGGTTAGGATGAGTTTTCCTCAAATAAAAAAATGTAGTTAGGATGACTCTTTTGTCGTGGTCATTATGGCAAATTAATTGTGTCATGTGAAGTGTGAACTATGCATGTGTATAGATAGTGTTACCTTTGCGGTTTTAACATCAGCTGACGGTTACCTACATTTTATTATAAATACAGTTGCAAACTAGCAAGTGTAGAATTGTATGAGTTAGTTAATTGTATGAGTTGATTAGTGATCTGTGTAAAACAGAAAATTATTAGTGAATAACTTTGGAAGTGACAACTTTAATACTTTTTTTTTTTTTTGAAAAAAAATCCATCTAGATCAACCGAAAAAATTTCCAAAATGCGAGGAGGGATTACATCACTCCACACCCATTGGGCAAACTCCCATGGTTGAAAGTAAGTCAATTTGTGTACGACTTAACCATTAAGCATGCAAGAACCAGAAACTAGGAGTAATCTAAATTAATTAAGTACAAAAATACTTAACTGCATGCAGTCCGTATTTAGATTTACAAAAATACGTAACGGAACGCAGTCCGTATTTTCTATCCTAGTCGGGCCATACTAGTCACTTTTTGTAAAACCTGCATAAAAGATATTTATAATATTCCATTCACTTATTCACTTCTAAAGTGAATGGCCTATGCAATTTTTACAAACAATACGAGCAAAATTACAAAACTTGTACTTCCTCTGTTATTTATTACTTGACCTGTTTTTTTTATCACGTTTGCCAATGCAAAATTTTAACGATAAATAACTTTAATTCTCCATAACTAAAAATTATAAAAGTTATATATTATGATAGTACTTATTGAGACGAATTTTAAAAGATCCCACATGAATATGTTATACCTTACCTATTATTTACAAAAGACGGTCAAAGGAGGAATGGTGAATAGTGTAAAAGTCCAAGCGGGTCAAGTAAAAATGAACAGAGGAAGTATCAAACAAGCGAGCACTAGTTACTAACTTAGGTTGTTAATCCAATTAACATGCCTAATTAAAACTGGTCAAGGGATTATCCAATCATGTGAACTAACCTAATAATAAGCATAATAAAAGCTTAAGACGCTCAAAACCAATTAATGAAGCTCCCACTAAAACTGATGCAGGTGCATGGAACTTGGTGGAGGAAGTTGAAGAAGTGCCAAATGTTGTGACACATTGCCATGCTAAACTCCTTGGTGGTCACCTCTCAGGGTTGACTATCATCAAACTCAAGTAACTTTTGTTTGCTTAGAATAAAGCTCCAAGGATTCCATATGTTAGCCAAGAAAGAAACTTATCAATGTATCACGCAACTACTTCATCACACGAGAAAGGCACTTAGACAACATTAGAGGGGATTTTCAGTACTGTATAAGTGTCTCGGAGCGCCGCGGGAAATCCTTCTCTATACAAGTTCTCGGACGAGGTTTTTGTTTCAGCCATATCTTCTTGGTTATAAAATATTCAAGTGATTAAAATTGGAGATGAAATTAATGTCCAAGGACAGGTCACATGCCCAATTTGAGCAAGAAAAGAAGAAGTTATGAGCGTTTGAAATTGAACTATCCAGGCAGAACCGCTGGAGCGACCGCTACACTCTTTAAAGCGACTGATCCATCCGGAATTGGGATTTTTGGCAGAAGCTTTAGAGAAATCGCTCTATTTGGAATTAGGATTTTTGTCAGAAGCTTTAGAGCGACCGCTCCCCTCTATGGAGCGACCGCTTTATTCGAGAGGAGCGACCGTTCCAACCCTTTACAGCGACCACTCTAAGACCCCTGTTTCATAGTGGCTATGTTCTTTCTTTTTGTTTTTCTTAGCTTGATTTAATCTTGGCCTTTCATTTGTAATCCAAGAGGGTATAATTTATGAACTTTAGGGTTTGTTTTTAAAGCCTTTAAATATGGCTAAGCTTACTTTTTAGAACAACTTTTGCTTAATATTGAATCTCATGAAATTTTCTCTCTCTACCCATAATCTTTGTGATTATTGAAATCTATGTGATTTCTCCTCTAATATTTGACCTACTTTGTGTTAGGATTTGATTAAATCCTTATTGCATCAAACATGGTGATTGATGTCATAAGAATTTATCTTTGTTATTTGCTCTCTCTCAAATTACATCTTGAACATTGAAGTTTGGATTGAAAATTGGTTTTTCTTGGTCATTTCATATCAATTTGGTATTAAGAGCCTAGGTTATTAGCCTAAAAAGATCCTGCCCTTTGAATCTCTCTTCCCCCCTCTAAAAAGATCTCACCTTTTTCCCCACAAAATTTGAATTTTTTCTCTCAATGATACAAACTTCCAATCTTGAAACATGGATTATAGATACTTTTGTGAAGATAATTAAAGTTACAATTAGAACTATAGCTTGGATGCTCTAGAAAGGAAGTTTGATAGAATTCTAGGAGTCTTGGAGAATAGAAGAAGCCCTAGAAGAAGGAGAAGTCCAAGTGGAGAAGATGGTTCTTACTCTCCTCACTGGAGATGGGAACACCACCAACAACACCATGAGGACAATCGTGACTAAGACACCAAGATGGAATTCCCGGATTTTGAAGGTAATCTTGATCTTAATGAATTTCTTGATTAGGTTAGAAGTATGGAGAATATGTTTGAGTATAAGGGTTATAATGATGAAAAACATTTTCAATTGGCTATCCTTCAAAATATAAAACATGCTTCTTTGTGGTATGAGAACTTAAAAAATCGTAGGAGGAAAGATGGAAAATCAAAAATCACTTATTGGGTGAAATTGAAGAAACATATGAATAGAGCTTTTGTGCCTAGAGATAAATTGAATGCTCTCAAGCAAGGTGCTATGCTGGTAGAGAAGTATATATACTAGTGAGTTTCAAAAGCTTTGTATTTTGAGTGGAATTGAAGAAGCCCCAAAGCATAAAATTGCTAGGTACATTGGTGGTCTTGAGAGAAAGTTTGGGAAAAAGGTTAATGTTCATGCCCATGGAAGTTTTGATCATGTTGTGCAAAAGACTTTGAAGTTTGAGAAGTATGACAAGATAAGTAGTGCTAGTGGGTATTCTAAACCTACCTTCAAGAATCTTTTTGCTCCGAAGGGTGAGACAATGCAAGCAAGCCTATTGCCGAGGATGACAAAGGCAAGGCTCCCATGCATTCTTCTAGCAAGGATGACCAAAACAAGATGAGCAATAGGAAGGTTTGCTATAAGTGTAGAGACTATGGACATTTTTCTATTGAGTGTCCTAATATTGAAGCTATGATGATTCGTGAAATGGATAATGATGAATACGAAGATGAGAAGACGGATTTCGAGGATCCTATATATGATGAGGAGGATAAGGTTGTAGTAGAAGCCGATGAGGGTCAAATCCTTGTTGTTATAAGGGCACTTCACTTCATTTCCACTCCTTTGGCAGAAGAGAAAAGGGAGAACATTTTCCAATCTCGTTGCACCATCAAAGATCGAGTTTGCAACCTTATCATTGATAGTGGCTCTTGCACTAATGTGGCTTCAACAACACCAGTGAGAAAGCTCAATCTTGACACTACCAATCATTCTACTCCCTAAAAGCTTCAATGGCTTAACAATCAAAATTAGGTGAAGGTAACAAAACAAACTCTTCTTTCTTTTTCAATTGGCAAATTGTATAACGATGATGTGCTTTGAGATGTGTTGCCTATGGATGCTTTTACTTGGAAGGCCTTGGTAATTTGATAGAAGTGTATTGCACGATGGAAGAAAAACATTTATTCATTCATGATGGATAAGAAGAAGATTGTACTCAACCCCTTACCCCCCACAATTAAACACAAAGAATCCTTGGGTATGGGAAACACAATAAAAGAGAACCTTCTCATTGGGGAATATGAGATGGGAAAGGAGATAAATTAAGGGAAAATTGTCTTTATTTGTCTTCTAAGGAAAACACAAGAGAGTGAATGAGAGAACCCAATCCACCCCCTCGTCAAGGAAGTTTTGGTTAAGTACCAAGATGTTTTCCCCGATGATCTCCCACCTGGTTTACCACCTATTAGGGGAATTGAGCATCAAATTGATCTTATTCCGGGATCACAACTCCCTAATAGACCGGCTATAGGTGTACCCCCGATGAAGCAGGAGAACTTCAAAGACAAGTTGATGAGTTGATGGAAAGAGGATTTGTGAGGGAATCCCTTAGCCCTTTATCGGTTCTGGCTATTTTGGTTCCGAAAAAGGATGGTACATGAAGGATGTGTGTGGATGGTAGGGCTATCAATAATATTACCATCAAATATCGTTTTCATATTCCCTAACTTGATGATATGCTTGATGAATTTCATGGTTGCAAGGTGTTTTCAAAGATTGACTTGAGGATAAGGTACAACCAAATTTGCATGCATGAAGGAGATGAATGGAAAACTGCTTTTAAGACAAAGCAAGGCTTGTATGAGTGGCTTGTAATGCCTTTTAGGCTCTCAAATGCTCCTAGCACTTTCACGAGACTCATGAATGAGGTAATTCACCCCTTTATTAGTAGATTTGTTGTTGTTTATTTTGATGATATGCTTGTTATAGCAAATGTGAACTTGATTATGTTGAACATTTGAAGTAAGTATTTGAAACATTGAGAAGTAGGGGGCTTTTTGCCAAGTTAGAAAAATGTGCTTTTACGGTGGATAGTGTTGTTTTTCTTAGCTATGTGATAATGTAGGGATCTCAATGGACCCTAGTAAGGTGGAAGGCATTCATTCTTGGCCTACTCCTACCACTCTAGCCCAAGCTAAAAGTTTCCATGGCCTAGTTTCTTTCTATCAAAGATTTGTGAAGAATTTTAGCACTATTTTTGCTCCGGTCACCGAATGCATAAAGAAGGGAACTTTTTAGTGGACACCATCGGCTCAAAGGGCTTTTAAGACTCTCAAGAAGAAGTTGTGTGAGTCTCCAATCTTGGCTCTTCCAAATTTCGACTAACCCTTTGAGGTTGAATGTGTTAATAGTGGAGTTGGATTTAGGGCGGTACTTGTTCAAGGAGGGAGACTTGTTGCCAATTTTAGTGATAAGCTTGGTCGGGCAAGGACAATATAAAGTACTTATGAAAGGAGTTCTATGTAATTGTGAGGGATCTTAATCATTGTTCGCATTGCTTGAGGCCTAGATAATTTGTACTACATTCCGATCATGAATCTCTCAAGCACATCAATGGTTCTCATAAACTCAATGCAAGACATGCCAAATGGGTTGAATTTCTCCAATCTTTCACTTTCTCTTCTAAGTACAAAGAATGGAAGAGCAATGTTGTGGCCGACGCTCTTTCTAGGAGGCATTGTATGATCACTATTCTCGATGCAAAGTTTTTGGTGTTTGAGTTGCTCAAAGAGTTGTATGGTGATGATGAGGATTTTGGTAAGTTGATAAAGAAGTGTGAGGATGGGATTAATGGTTCTTTCATGATGCAAGAAGGTTTCCTTTTTATGGGAAACAAGCTTTGTGTTCCAAAATGTTCTCATCGAAAGCTACTTGTGAAAGAAGCTCATCAAAGAGGCCTAGCCGGACACTTTGGGGTTGCAAAGACGTATGATATCCTTTGGGAACATTCTTATTGACCTAAAATGTTTGGTAATGTGCAAGATATAATAGCTCGTTGTGGGGCTTATCAAAAGGATAAGATTCAATTCCATGAGGGACTCTACTCTCCTCTTCCGGTTCCTAATCACCCTTAGGATGATCTTAATATGGATTTTGTGGTTGCTCTCCCTAGCACTCCAAGAAAATGATTCTGTGTTTGTTGTGGTGGATCATTTTAGTAAGATGGCTCATTTCATTCCTTGTCACAAGACCGATGATGCCTCTCATGTGGCTACCTTGTTCTTTAGAGAGGTGGTGAAGCTTTATGGTATTCCAAAAAGCATTGTGTCGGATCGAGATCCAATGTTCTTGAGCTACTTTTGGAAGACCTTTTGGAAGTTGGCAGGAACCAAACTCTTGTTCAATACTTCTAGTCACCCTTAAACCAATGGGAAAACGGAAGTTACTAATCGTACTATGTCTACCGTTGTCCGGGCTATCATTAGCAAGCACTTGAAAGACTGGGGTGTTAAACTTTCTCAAGTTGAATTTGGTTACAACCGCTCTCATTCTATTGCTACCGAGAAAACACCCTTTGAAGTGGTGTATGGCTTCAATTCCCGCTTACCACTTGATTTGTTGCCTAGTATTCCTCATGAGGAGTTGAGTTTTGAGGCAAAAGATAGAGTTGTAATGATGAAAAAGCTTCATGAAGATGTCAGGAAGAGGATTGAGAAAGCAAATGAGAGTTATAAGGCAAGAGCGAACAAATTCAAGAAGCCAAGGGAATTCAATGTAGGAGATCTTATGTGGCTCCATCTTCGGAAGGAAATATTTTCAGCTAAGAGAAAGAACAAGCTCATGCCAAGATCCGAAGACCCCTTTGAAGTTGTGGAGGGGGTTGGATCCAATGCTTACAAGCTCAAACTTTCAGGAGACTTTGGGGTTCATGCAACCTTTAACATTGGTGATCTTGATCCTTTTCATTTTGAGGATGATATTGGTGATTATGATCCGGAATTGAGTGCAATTCCGTTTGAAGAGGAGGGGTTTGATGCGACTGCATGGAGGGGTTTGAAGAAGAGGATGTTGAAGAAGTGCCATGTGTTGTGATACTTAGACATGCTAAAATCCTTGGTGGTCACCTCTCGGGGTTAACCATCATCAAACTCGAGTAACTTTTGTTTGCTTAGAATAAAGCTCCAAGGATTCCATGTGTTAGCCAAGAAAGAAACTTATTAATGTATCACGCAACTACTTCATTCAGCCATTTCTTCTTCGTAACAAGGAATTTTTAGGTGATTCAAATTGGAGATGAAAGTAAAGTCCAAGAGTTTTCCAATGACAGGTCACATGCCCAATTTGACCAAGAAATGAAGAAGGTATGAGCATTTGAAATCGGGCTATCCAGGCAGAATCACTGGAGCGACCGCTCCATCAGAAATTGGGATTTTTGGCAAAAGCTTTGCAGAGAACGCTCCCCTCTATGGAGAGACCACTTTGTTCGAGAGGAGCAACTGCTCTAACTCTTTAGAGCGACTGCTCTAATAAGACCCCTATTTCGTAGGTGCTTTGTTCTATCTTTTGTTTTTCTTAGCTTGCTATAATATTGGTCTTTCACTTGTAATCCAAGGGGTGTAATTTAAGAACTTTAGGGTTTATTTGTAAAGCCTTTAAATAGGGTTAATCTTTCTTTTTTTAAATAACTTTTGCTTAATTTTAAATCTCATGAGATTTTCTCTCTCTACCCATAATCTTTGTTATTATTGAAATCTATGTGATGTTTTCTCTAATCTTTGCCCTACTTCATGGTAGGCTTTGATTTAACCGTTATTGCATCAAACTTGATGGTTGATGTGATAAGAATTTATCTTAATTATTTTTTCTTTCTCAAATTACATCTTGAACATTGAAGTTTGGATTTAAAATTGGTTTTTCTTGATTATTTCATATCAAAAACCCGCATCCATCTTAATTATATTAATCCGATTAAATTTAATTAAGCACATCGAGTCGATTTTTGTAAAATTTAAGCAAGTACGTGAAAAAACCGAGTCTAAGCCTCGTTTTAAGCCAAACCGCAAAGTGGTGGTGCTTGAATGGCCTTGAGCTATTCACACTAGCTTGCGCTAGTGCTGGGTTGCCACATCGCACTACTCAGTGCTGCTTAGCAGCCTTGTAGTGTTTGCTTGTGAGCTAGGTGCTGCTTAGCATCCCAGCACCCGCACGCGCTGCTGCAAGCAATCGTGCATGTGCTACAAGCACTGGGCGCTGCCTCGCACTCGCACACTAGCAGCCTCGCACTGCCTGCTCGCACAGACCCCGCACACACGCGCATCAACTCGATCAGCAGTGTCGATGCAAGCTGCGCGAGCAACCCCTGCTGGCCGAGTCTGATGCTTGAGGTTTCAAGCCTCGATTATGTGTAAGGTTTGGGATTTTAATCCTAATTAATTTTGAGTGACTTTAATTAATTCACAAGTTAAATTTAGAATTAAAATTTGAGCAATTTTTAATTAATTTTAAGTCCAACTTAATTTAATCAAAATTTAGTGCAATAGCCAAAAATTATTTCCAATAACCATTCTCTAATAATTTACGTTTTTTTGATGCAATCAAAGTTAAGAGTATGCTACATAATTAATTCATCCAAAGATTAAAAATTAATTGTGAATTATACAAAACTAATTGAATAAATTAATTAACCATCTAATGAAAAATAATTTATTTAACCAACATTCATACATGTTTGAATATTTTAACCATCCAAAGAAGAATAATTTTCAAGCATAAATGTGAACATTCATGATTTTAATTAATTTCCAAAATCATTAAAACTCAAAGTAAGTTCACTTTTGGATTTTAGCAAGTCAAGATTTATTTAATAAATCATTAAAGATTCAATCTTTGACTATTTTAAGGGTTCATCAATCACATTCAACATAAACTAATACATTTCAAGCAATCTTATTGTTAAAATGAACAATTCCCAAGTTTATGTGAATATTAGAGCATTCAAATTAAGCAACCAAATGATATAAAAAATTGCTTAATAAGGAATATAATTGCAGTAGATTAATGCCGTAATCAATCACATAATCTAATAATTACATGTCATAATAAATCAAGGTTTAAAGAATTAAATAATTTTGTTGTAAACGAAAAACCCTCGAAAAAACACATTTCTAGGCAGATTTTGGCCTATAGAAGCTGATTTTTAAACACTTTGTGGGTAAAGGTTGATTTAGAACATTGATTCCACCCAAAAACACTATTTTTGAGTCGAAATCTGGGTTCGTAATCATAATATAGCAATAAATCGATATTATCTAATAAAACCGAGATCCTAACCTAGTTAAATTAGGTTGGTAATCCAGGTATTAAAATTTATTTTAAATCACCTTAATAGATTTTTAGTAGTAAAAATTTAATGCAAGAGGCTCGTGATATCGCTGTTTGGTTTTACAGTGCCTAAGCACCGTGCGTAACCAAAACCGCCCCGGACCACATGCATAATTAATACAACTAACTAATAAACATGCAATTAATAAAACAATAAATACAAGAGAGAGAGAGAGAGAGAGAAGGAAAAAGACCATCTTACCATCGAAGTGTGCTTCACCCGAACACGAGCACGACCTTGGAAAGCCCAAGACGCGCAAGCACGAATCGTCATAACTCACACCCACGCGCCTGGACAAGGTTCCTATCTTGTAGCTTAGACGAGACCAAACCAAAAAAGGGAGTTTTACGTGTAGGGATTTAGGTACTATATTGCGGAATTTAACGAATCATATTCATTGGCACCTAAACTTGATCTACAAGCATAACACATAAAGAATCACATAATTCATACCTTTGACGCGTGATTTCAATGATGCGATTGACTATCAATTAGGGAGAGAATAGAGCCCCAAGCGTTGCTCCTCTACTTAGTCCACGGGATTCGAATAAGCCATCCACCAATACTATATTGGTCGGATGAAGGGGAAACACCAAGAACACCACATTTGCGGACATCTGGCCACCACCATGAACCACCACCACCGTGCACACACTACCGGCGCACACCAAGAGGAACGGACGAGAGTAAGAGGGAGTATAAGAGGGGTTATTGTTTGATAATTAGGGTTTGATCAAAAGATCACTAAATGTTATTTTCAACCCTAGGCACCTAGTTCATTTATAATCATATTATAATTAGACTAGGAAGCAAAGCCCAAACCCTACAATACTACCCACATAGCCGGCCACCTAGAGGGAGAAGGCCCATCATGGGCCTCTTCCTCTTATGCTCAATCTAGCCCCTTTATGTGACCTTATAGGATCCGTTCAATTGGGCTTTAGACTATTTTACTAGCCCAAAGATCGTTAGTAACTCTAGCTATGATATATTGACGACCCAAAAGAACGAACTTAATTATCTCCATAATTTTATCCATTTATATATCTAGTAATTGCACATGACGAAGACATGAATTCTTGAATCTCCCACTTGTTTGAGACAAGTGCGCAATGTTCAAATTCCTTAAGTCAATATGTGTCAATTTGATATAATGATTGCATCTCATGTCGAGATCATATTAATCTACAAATCATTTCTTGAAATTTGATTAAGAATTGCAAAACAAATGATTACTATTTAATCCATTTGAGCACGACCATGCATTTTCTCAATTCTCCCTCTTTAAGAGACCATGACACATTTCCTAAATAAATAGGTAAACTCAATCCAATATTTTGGCAACCAAAGCTCCCACTCAACTTTTGAATTAACCTAGAAACACCCTTTATATTCCCCTTTTACGGCACGACGTTTTGATGTACCACAGTTAAATCAATCATTGAATGAAATCAATGTTCCACTTATGTCAAATTAATACACTAATATATCCGGAAGCTCTTTACTTAAACTTCAAAGTAGGTCAATAGTTAGATCATGCATCATTCATGCATATCCATGTAATTGACCGAGTATCTCTATGCCCCTATAGCCCATGAAATTGCGCTATCCAATCAACCTTACATGCCAGTCCATTTATTGAAATCATTTATGTCCAATTTAATGATTTCGAACTAGGAACTTAAATAATTTATGAATTTAGTTCACCTGTGGGGTTACATTCACCAAATCACGTATTTGATGATCCAAACAATTCATAATTATTTTTGAAATTTTATTTAATACAAAACCGTGCTTAAATAAGATTGAAACTTTGTTTCAATAACATAGGGAAACATGACTGATGATTTTGCAATTGTTACTCCCTAGAACACAATCAAAACCATCCACTATCATGTTATTTCAAAATAAAATAATATGGGTTCTGACATAGCTTCTAAGCTTCCTCTTTGTTCTTCCGTTGCTTCTAACCCATGAACCTTTTGTGTCTTTAGGCTATTGAAATAGTTTAGTTGATAGAATTCATGAGACATTTTCATAAACATAAATTTTGTTACTTCTAAATTTTATATCTCCATACACTAAGAATCTGTCTTCATCTTTTCGCAAGGATATTAGGAATTTCTAAATTGTATTCCAATGTTACATTGGATTTCGATTGATATTTATCACCACATATTCTCAAAACATGTAAATCAAATAGAAGAGTATAGTCCATGACATGCATGATGTATCCTTTTCTAAAAGAAACTAAGAGCATCACTCAAATCTTAATTTTATCAGCCTTTTTCAAAGCATTAAATCTTGTTAAGCTATGTGCCATATTACATGGGATTGAAACTCCTTTCAATATAGTGTTGAACCTGATCATAGGAATTATATCAATATAAGTTTCTGAATAAATCTTAAAGATCCTTTGAGACCTATCTCTATAGATCTTAAATTCCAAATGTACTCATCTTCCTCTTCAAGGTTTTTCATACAAATTGCATTATCCATCGCTTGACCCTTCAAGCATGGAACAATCGCTCTTTGTAAGAAATATGTCATCTACATACTAGACCAAGAAGACAGTATAACTCCCACTAAACATCCTGTATACACAAGACCTTTCCTTTATTTTATGAGAACATCAAACAATTTGATTAACTCACAAAATTAAGAACACTAACTTTATGATGCTTACTTCAATCCATTAATGGATCTTTTACGCATCCCTTGGATTACTGAATTTTCAAAACCATTATGATTGTATCATATGCAAATCTTCTTTCATGAACCATTTTAAGAAAACATTTTGAAATCTATCTACCAAATCTCATGAGGTAGAAATTACTAAAGTATTTTTAATAGATCTTGGCAATATGACCTAATGTAAAGGTTTTGTCATAGTCATACTATGAATTAGTTAAATCCTCTAACAAAAAGTCTTTTCTTTGCTTAGAAAACATTTTTCTTTCTTGTCTGTTTTTGCCTATAATGGTTCTTACCCAATTAGGAAAATTAATCAAGTATCATACACTTGCTTATAGACTTAGAATCTATTTCAGATTTCCATGGTTTTTAAACCACTTGGATTTATAACTTGTCCAATCATTTTTGTTACTTGTATAATCATTATGTTTCAAAATCAATATTTTAGAACTCTTAGTCAATATGAAATCAAATTTCTTTGGCTAAGTTTTAGATATTCTAGTCATCATTGTGGGTCTTTATGCAACAATTGAAACTGATTAACTTTGTTTAATTTTCAATGAGAAACGACTATGGAGGGTGTGCACTTGGAAGGTGCTACCTTCGACACATGGTTATTATTCCCAATACATTTTAATAAGACCACGTGTTGTCATTTGTGACATGAGGTGAATCATGCTCATATTGTTGCTTTTAATTTAGTATTTCTCGAACTTCTTCGAGATTCTCTAACTAACTTTTCTTGAACTCCTTCAAGGATCTCAAACTCTTTCAAGATTCATATACTCCCACTTGCCTTCTTGAAGAGGAACATTAGCATGGGGTGAACCAATCATCGTTTGAACCTGTAGACACCTGATTGTGTATCCCCAAAAATCAAACCCAGTGATGAGTACCTTTCACGTATTTGATTATCAAGTTAGGTGAAGAGTTGAAGAGTCTCATGAAATTTTATTCAAGCCTTAACCATTTCTAACTTTTCCTTAAATGTTTTAAACCAAAATCATTCATTTCGTATCCTTAAAATCGTTCATTTCATGTCCAATTTATAAAAACGTCCAAACAATTATTATTTGGTAGATCATCTCAGTCTAATTATTGCTTAGTTGGATGAAGCTTGAAAAGAGCTTTCCAACGATACATTATAAGCCCAAATCCGAATAATAACGAAGAAGTTATGGCCAAAATACTAAAGCGAGCCCGAACCAAGTCTTAGATCATATGGAAGGTCCAATTACTAAACCTATTAGGATCTATTAAAAGATTCTAGAATTCTCTAGAAGGTTGTCTTTATTGAGTTTTGCGGTGTCTAACACCGCACGGTAACAAAACCCGATAACTGGACCGCATGCATAATAATTACAACATAAATAAAAGCATGCAAATAAACACAAACATAAGAGAAAAGAGAGAAGAGAGAGAAAGAATACTCACCCTAGAAGCTTGCTTTGCTCAACCGATGAGCTCGGACTTAAAAGCTTAAAGTTACACAAGTACGAGAACCTCCGACGGTTCACACCCTCGCTACCGAATCGTAACCGGTCCCTACCCCGTAGCTTAGACGGGGCTAGACCAAAAATAACTTAGAGTTTACGAACTAAGGTTTTCTCGCTTTTAGAAATCCCTTAGAGTTCACCTACTCAAGTGAAATTCCCAATACCTAATAATGGGTATTTATAGGGAAATGTCCCCAAGAATTCCCATCATCTTTCAATGTGGGATAGTTGGTAAAATGCTAAAAGTAAGATTTAATTTAGATCTAAATAAAATTAAAATGACAAGGCAATAATCAAACAACAAGTGGTATAAGGTGAGCAAGGGTTAGGTGAGGACCACAAGGACAACCCTTATAGCCTACTTGTTCCCCAAGCCACCAAACCTACCAATCACAATAAGGCAAGACCGGTCAATATCCTTGGGCAACAAGGAATGGCCGGTCAAGGACTTTGTGGCTTCGGCTAGGCTGCTATGCGCTTTTGGCTGGCTTGCCGCAAGCCCAACGACATTGCCCGCAAGCACCAGCAAGCCTCGCTATCTAGCGGGCTGTTATGTGCTGCTAGCAGGCCATGCGGATGCGAGCTTGCGACAACATTAGGTTGCCTAGCATGCTTCGCCTTGCATGCCTGCTGGTGGCCTAGTGTTAGTGCCACGCACTCCACCAGCAATCCTAGCTTGTGCGTGCGCGCATTAAGCTTGGCTTGCGGCCATGCTAGCCTACCTAGCCCTCCTATGGCTAGGCCATTGCGAGAATAAGATTTTCGTGCACGTTGACTTGTTGTTTGATTGATTTTTCTGTCTCGTCGATTCCTGAATTCGACTCAACTTTCGACGCTCGGCTTCGAAGCTTTAAGCTTAGAATCCGACGTCTTAGTTCGTTAAATCTTTATCGACTTATTTATCCTTCGGATGAATTCTCGCTTTGGTTCAGTTACACGATTTGGTGTGACCTAAAGGGTTCAGTTAATATTAAGCTGTAATATTAATTATACATTAATATTACTGATTGGAAGCGGCCTCCTGCTAGGCATTTCGGTCCGTTGACCTCACTGAATAATTAGCTTTCCTAATTAATTCCGAACCCTCTATCAGAATAACACACTTGTTCGAAGGACACCATTCCTTTCAATCTCTCGCTTGTTCTTCTAGACAAGTGTGTTGTTTGTGTAGAGCCTGTTTCCTATGTTACTTAATGTCTCTTCATGAACTATACAGTAAGATTTTTCGTCATCCTTATTACGTCCAGAAGTGTTTCTCGATTTCCGAGTTCGACTGTCAATAATTAGATGATTTCTAAAATTTATTTGAGCACAACCATGCATTTTCACAGTCTCGCTCTTTGAAAGGCCTTGTTTACAACAAAGACATGTTCGCTACTTGTTAATAAGGGGACATTCTCAGTCTTGTATTGTTAGCTTCCTCTACTAAGAGGCGCTAGCCGCCCGAGTGTTGCCTATATAATCCCCTTGTACGGCAGACGTTTGACAACATCAAAGCGGACCAGTACTTAAACAAGAGAACTAACAATACTCATGGTTGAGGAAAGTGGTTCCGATAGCCATGATGAGTAATATACTTATGATGATTGTTAAATCACTTAAAGTATTCTCATAGGTCGATCCGGTATAGTTCCAAACTAATACATGTGCAAATGATTTATGATATTCTTGTCCTTGTAGCACAAGCAATGGTGCTATAAATCGTACTACGCACTAATCTCACCTGGTCATTAGCCATCTAACTTTCAAATGACCTCGATTAGGGATAAATTTTTGTATGACATTTAATGTTCACTTAATAGGTGTTTTTTTATCCAAGACTTGTCTTGATACCCTATTTTTAATGTCGTCAAATCGAATGGACACATTATTTAATTCTAAACCACAATTAAATAGTTTGTGGAATAATTAGTAAATTTGTTCCACCATGAAGCTTTTCAACGTTTCATCATATGATAACACTACTACATTTTTGACCTATTACAACCCCCAAATCCGTAGCATTAGGCGTCAAAATCCGTGGCATTAGGCCTAATGCAACGGCTATGTACCATGGCATCTGATGGCGTTGCAGTAGGTCTAATGCAACGGTATATGACACCTAATGCAGTAGCTCAATACCTGATACAACGTCATAAATTATTTGTGGCAATAGATTACTGACTAATAATTATGATAATTGACACCTAATGCAACGGATGAAACTAATACAACGGCTATATGTCCCATATTTAATTAGCATTGACATTGTGTGTGTGTGTGTATTACTGACTAATAATTATGATAATTAACACCTAATGCAACGGATGAAACTAATACAACGGCTATATGTCCCATATTTAATTAGCATTGACATTGTGTGTGTGTGTGTGTATGTGTGTGTGTGTATAAATTAAGAGTACATAAAAAAATGTCGTACTTAGAAAAATAAATTACAAGTTAACATCACTTAGAACTACATGTTTATTGCGTCAAAACATAATTCTTACAATAGTTTAGAGCTAATAGTATGACAAAAACACAAGCAGGAATCTTTTATCTTCTATAAGATATTGAAATCTCTTGACATATTAACACAACTCTCACGATGACTTTAAAAGGAGGCCCTAGGAAGATAAGATTGAAGCTCTACATGTCACTACTCCACGTAGACGTTTCTTGACTTGCAATTGTTGGATAATTCCATACTTGGTCTCTGAAGCATATTAAAATAAATGTCATGAACCACTAGAGATTGTCAAATAGGTATAACATATATACATACATAAGATAGACACTATATATCAATATAAGTTAGGAATTACCATAATAATTTTCATAAATGAATTAGGTGATCTGTCATAACTAGGAGATTGAATTTTGCACTAATGAAATTATAAGAGAATTGATAAATTACCATATTTAATAAGTATTAGAAAATATAGTTGTTTAAAATATAGTTGTTTGTGTTACCTGTAGCATTAATATGTAGTGCATAATATCAAGATTTTATATATGATTCATATCTAGATCCTACAATGTTTTTAACAAAATACTCTTTGGTATAAAGATAGATGTCATTTAATCATTATAACCAAGATCATACTATAGGTTTCCTTAAACATGATTAATTAAGGAATTATGGAAAAAAAATGGACTTATAAGTACTGATAATAACCATAAATAATTTGTGCATTACTAAAACTTCAAGAATGCATTAAAAATAGGAACTTATAATCTGAGTGATGACTGATGAGCTATTTAGAACGTCCTTTAAAAAGGAACTTTTCAAGTGTATGAAATGTATAATGATTGGGATAGCTACACAAACAACTACTACCTCTGTTTTTTTTATGTGCAACTTTTGCCATTTTAGTCCGCTCACTATTATGTGCAACTTTCTTTTTTCTTTCTATTTTTAGTAAAAAAAAACTAGTCAAATGTCAATTTTACCCTCATTTAAAAAATTAAAACACAATTTATTAACTATAATCGGATTTTATTACTCACTAATTCTTACCCAATTTTCACCCCAACCAACCCAATCTAATTCATCAACTCTTCATCTTCAATTCAAGAAACCCAAAACCATCCTCATTCATCTTCATCTTCATCTTCCCCCATATTTTCTCTCTCCTCTTCAAAACCATCTTCATTCATCTTCATCTTCATCTTCCCCCGTATTTTCTCTCTCCTCTGTCATTCTCATCTTCCCCCGTTGATCTTCTTTCTCTATCTTCAACTTCAACCGGCGATTTCGTGGGTTTTCATGAGGGTGGTGGCCGTGGGGTTGGTAGTGGTGTTACTAGTAGTGGTGTTGGTACGATGAAGGCGGTGGTTGGTCGTGGATCTTCCCCCGTATTTTCATCTTCCCCTGTATTTTTCGTGGTTTCGTTGATCTGGGTTCTGGTGTTGGTACGGTGAAGGCGGTGGGTGGTCGTGGATCTGGGTTTTGGTGGGTGGGTTTTGGTGGTTCCATCGGTGGGTTTTGGTGGGTGGTCGTTATTTTGGGTCTTGGTGTGTGTTCGTGGAGGTGGTGGTTCCGTCGGTGGGTTTTGGTGGGTTTTCGTGAGGCTGGGGTTGGTTTCGTGGGGTTGGTTGTGGTGGTGGTTTCGTGGGGGTGGTAGTGGTGGTGGTGGTGAAGCAGACGGTGGTGTTGGTGAATGCGGCGGTGGTGTTGGTGAAGGCGGCGGTGGTGTTGGCTGGTCTTGGTGGTGGTAGGGGGTGGTTGATTAATTTTCATAACATTCTCTCTCCACCTTAATTACATACCCCTATAATACATTAATCACCATTATCAAGTTTTGCCTCGTGAACCGTAATATGCCCCAAAGTTGCACATAAAAAAAAACGGAGGTAGTACATAATTAGCAAGTCTTCGACAATAGATGATAAGTAAACGATAGTTGATAAAACAAAGTTAATAGTAAGAATTAGAGGTATTGGATTCCCAAGTTCAAACAATAAAAAAAATAAATCAAAGAGGACATAGTTGGCCCTTCAAATTTTGAAGGAAACACAAATCATACAAAAATGGAGCACAAGAGTGCATATGAGTATCCACAATGATAATGCTAGCAAGAATTAGAATATTATAATGCTCCCTATTTTTTCATGCAGACCTTATGTTCAACTATGACTGATTTTCTATTCAGCTTAGTTGTATTCTTGTACAAATTTGTTTCCTTACTTTATAGGATTTTTCAGAGTTTAGTATTACTCACAGGTCATATCAGAAAATTATCAAGTTCAGAATAAAATCCAAAACACTGCCTATATTACCTATATATATTAAATTATTTGTACAGCTGAACGCAATTAAATGTACTCTGAATACGGCTAACCTGGTAGCATTTTGATGCTATAATACCAAGATCAAAAGCCGTTCCTATTTCGTCAACACTATCACACTTGGGAGTATCGAAAAGTGGAATTTCCAATAAATTTCCAGGCATCCCCCGATCCTTCATCCCATTAGTAACTTCATGTATAGTTTCATGGAGCTCAAACTAGAAATTGGTACAAGTCTTTATAGAAGAGCAAGGCAAGAATGTTACCTGATATATACTACAGCTCATAAATGCGACCCTCGCTGTATGAACTTGTGTACCACAACACGATCTCTAATCTTTATCTCTATCTTGTTATGTAACAGACTTAATATAGGAGAATTAATTAAAACATTATCAAAATGAGATGACAAAATACATTGTAAAGAAGTACCTGCTGAGGAGCACTAGTGCAGAATTTGTGAATGTAAGGTAAGTTTCTTCCGGATTGCTAGCCAAAGCCTGAATGTGAAAGGGGTATAACATAAATAGATTAGGTCGTAGGTAAACTGCTTCTTGAATGCTAGCCTAAGCTTGAATTTGAAAGGGATATTACATTAATAGATTCAGCATAATAGTCACTCAAAAACAAGCAAAAATACGTATCATATTATTTTTTTCTTTACCTCATTTGAGTTAGAGACCATTCCAAGGATGGCAACACCTTTTATTACATCATAGCTTTGGTATGACATTCTTGTACGACCATTGTAACAACATTATCTACATTTACTCCCTTCCCAAACATCTAAGAAAGATTTACTCCTTTGCCAAACAACATTTGAAATTGCTAACAGTAAAAAGTATATTAAGTTATTAACAGACATAGGAAAAAAATTCAACAGGTTAGTGGGTCATAAATCTTAAGATATTGGCATTAGGTATCTATAATCATTACAAGCTAGAGATTACTTATTCAGAAATTCAAGTATCTTCTAGTAAGTACTAGTAGTTCTAAGCATTATAACCTTTTCTTAATTTTGTAGGAAAATTGCTCTATGATTGTTCAAGGGCATGAGTTTTTTGTCGGACCCTTAGTTGATTTATTATACAAAAAATCTATGGACAACTTACAGAATTGACATGCATGCAAATGCATATTATGAAGAAAGAAGGGAATACAAATGATGAGAAATCTAACCTTTACCTACAATAAATTTCATATGGAACTATGGGTTCATTAGATATCAAACCTCCATTGTCAGCAAAAATTCATACATAAATTTTTAGTATTCAAGCACAAATGCAAAATATTCCCCTTATATGTTTAGTTTTAATTCAATCCAAAAAAAATTAAAAAAGGACAAATATTTTCATTTAGATATGATTTTTGATGTTGTGAAATAAAACTTTTAGTTCATCAAGGTGCTGTCGTGTTGATGCTCCTATATATATAGCTTATAGAGACATGTTTTCCTAATTTTTAAAGTGCTTGGTGCAACATTATAATCTCTTGTATTGGTGCATTGTATGTCACACTGTAGATACTTTAATGTTTCTTGAGGTGAGTGATAAGTTAGAAAGTTCAGTTATCATATTATTATATCCAAATAAATTGTCAAATCAAGGAATACAAGCACCAAGTCTAAACAGAGAAATAGTCAATTGCAGTCAAGTTTTAATACCACAAAACAAGAAATGAGCTGAGTTCAAGTTAATGTCTATTTAACATCTGCGTTAAACGTGATGGGAGCAAAGGACTCTCGTGTTGTACCTTATACACAAGATGAATTGAAATACGATCTCTAAATGAGAAATAACCAAAATGCATTTGTGATGCATATATACATCTAATCATAACAAAAGATCCAATTAAAACATCAACAATACTCAGGTACCTTTAAACCAACTACTCAAATCAAGCATTAAACAATGAAATACTCAAATCAAGTATTAAACAATGGAATACTCCTTGTTATTTAGCTGATTGCAACTACTCTAAAGGCCTTAACTCCATCATCAAACAACAAGCACAAAACTAGTCAGAGGATAAAAGACCAAACTAAGTTTTAGTAGTTCAATAATCTTTTTTTTAAGCACTAATTAAACTCATATTATCAAAATTCAATAGAAATCCATTAAATTATTATTGCCAAAGAACTAAATAGGATGAACCCACTCTATTTTTCTTTTTTGTTTTTTCAGTAGTTTCTCAAAACCCCCAAATTGTCAAAATTTTAATAGGAACCAATTAATAATAATCACCAACCACAAATAAATAATTTCCAAATATGGAAAATTTAATTATCCAAACAAAACTAACAAAAACCAGAAAAATTAAAATGGAATCTAGAACTACATACACTTTGTAAATTGGACAATTTCTCAATTTACCGTGGGTTGACGGCGGTGGGTCGGAAGTGTAGATGGAGGCAACATAGAACTGAGTGCATCGAGAGAGGATTCCAACGAGCAACATATAATTAAGGGCGATAGAAAATAGAAGTTGGCCAGTCTTCGTCATTTTGATCGTCGCTGTGCTGTGGCTGTTCAAAATTAACTGCAAAAAAATTGAACAACTTAGGGTTAATTTGTGAAGCTATTAAGTGGAAATAGAAGAACAATTGGAAACAATTCTTAAAAGAAGATGATTAATTAATTATGTAAAGCAATTGAAGAAATTGGGATTAATAAAAAGCTCTAGCTACTCGTCCGTATTTCTCATCAATTTGTGTGATGAGAAGAAATTGGGGTTTGTTTTTTAAAGAAGAAGAAGGGAAGAGCATATACGGGTTTTGTTTTTACTTCTTTCTTCTCTTTTCGTTCTTTTATTTTTAAAGATTTAGATTGGGGCGGGGTTTCAAAATTTTAGGTAAAAAAGAGGTAGAAACCTTAAAACTTTGAGCGCTAACTTGTATAGCTTTTCTAATGTTGTATTAGCATTTATAACCGTTGCATTAGACTACCTAATGCAACGACATATTACAACCGTTGCATTATGCATTGCATTAGACATACATTAGTATAAGCCGTTGAATTAGGCCTATATAATGCGACGGAAATAAAATTGTCATTGCATTAGTTGTTTTATAACCGTTGCATTTGATTAAAAATGTAGTAGTGTAAATGGTTTTCTCCAAATATTTTAAGAGTAATACTCTTTACAAAACATTTATAGAAATCACACCCATATCTAATATGCTTGATTTCTTTTATGCAATTGTGAATGTTGTGGTTCACTTATTGCATAGGTTTAGTTATGATTACTTTGCAAATCTTAGCATCTTCATTATCGAACATTTTCATAATAAGATGATAAATTCGAGTGTGTTTATGGATTGTACGTGATTTAGGATTTATTGTCCAAGTGATGACTCCCACTCATTTTCATGATTTGAGATCTTCAACTTGACAACCTACAATCATCAAAGTTCAACAACGAACTATCCATTTAACAACTTCCTTATTATTGCCTCTAAGGCAACAATGTTCTCAACATATACTTTAGCAGATTTCCTAATAATGCTTTGCTTGGATTTTACTCCAACTGGCTCACAATGATTTGGATACCCTAATCATTTATGATTATGGAAATTTACCTTAAATTTCCACAAAATATACATGGACATAAGTTCATGTTGCAATTCTCAAGCCACAACACGTCTTAACCTCGTGTTTATAAATGGCTTCCTCATGAAGGATCTAATCCTTGTTGAGGTTGTGCTTGCAACATCAATACTCAAATTATATTTGTTTTCATTAATCAAGAACTCATCCTTCTACTTATCCATGTACTTTGGATGTTCTTGATCATAAACTAATGATCCATTGCTCAGATTCAAGTTGATTGCTATTTTATACTTGTTATGCTCTAAGCATGCAGGTCATGTGACGATTCCATATTGTAGCATACATGATGGATTCAATTGTAGAAATACTCCTTATTTCATCCTATTCATGTGACTTTTAGCTCATCCAGTGTCACTGAGTCTTGCCAAACTGTTTGCTATATGATACGGTTGAAAGTCTCTACTAAAGTCTTTCTTGTTTGACTTACTAGTTGCCTAGCTTGTACTTAGTTCAATAATTTACTTAGTTTTATACATATGGGTCGAAATTTCAAGTCCTTCATGTTTAACACGGCAAATTCCTTTACTCGTTCAAACTTTTTATTAAGTTTATCCAATAGATATTAATTCCCACTATGTATTAAGTGTCGCCTTACCTTGGTCCATTGTCGAAAGTACTTTCAAATCTAAGCATTTAGCATTCGGCTATTTCACCAAATGCCACTGAGCAATTGCGAAATTCACCAAATGTCATCCGACTTTTCAAAATTCACCAAATGCCACCGAGTGCCATTAATGACTGACAGCCGTTAGTTGACCGTTAGTGAACCCCACCACTTGCCACGTGTCACCTTCTGATTGGTCCATTTTTTAAAATAAAAAAATTAAAAAATTAAAAACAACCAAAAATAATTAAAAAAATGTAAAAAATTAAAAATAAAAAAAAACTGGCAACCATAAGCCCAGCCACCACCCCTCCCTGCCACCGAACCCCAATCCCTTGTCGCCGGCGATCTGCTCCCTCACCGGCAGGCGTGCCAGCGGCGGCCGCCAACCCCCACCGATTCCCTCCTCTTTCCCCGTCGCAACCCACCAGTAGCAGCCACCATCCCCTGCCACCGTTCCTTAGTCGTTTCTTATCCCTGAAACAAACCCAAACCTACCCCAAATCCGGCGACAGTGAGATTTTCGAGGGTGAGGGTTCCGTTAGTCGGGGTTTCGGCTTTCAAAGAAGAGGGTTGCGTGGGTGGTTTAGTCGGGGTTTCGTGGGGGTAGCCAAAAATCGAAAGGATTGGGGGATTTTGCGGGTTTGGGGGTCGCGACGGGATAGGGGAGGGGAAGGGGAGGGGTCGCCGACGGCCGACGCGCCTTCCGGTGCTAGCCCCGGTGGCAGGGGGTGGTGGCGGCTAGGGTTTTGGGGTGGGCAGGCAGGGAGGAGGTGATGGCTGCCACCTCTTAATTTCTTTTTATTTTTTTTTATTTTTTTGTAATTTTTATTTATTTTAATATTTTTTTTTACTATTTTTAATAGTTTTTAATTTTATTTTTGTTATTTTTTAAATTTTTTTTTAAAAATATTTTTTTTAAAAAACGGACCTATAAGAAGGTGACACGTGGAAAGTGGTGGGGTCAACTAACGGACATTGACGGTCAACTAACGGAAATGACATTTGGTGAATTTTGTTAAAACTCGGTGGCATTTGGTGAATTTTGAAAATTCGAATGGCATTTGGTGAATTTCGCAATTGCTCAGTGGCATTTGGTGAAATAGCCGAGGGTTAAAATTGCAGAAGATTAATGGTATAATCTAACACATAATCCAACAATTGCATGCCATAATTAATCAAGGTTTAAAGATTTAAAATTCTTCAAAAACGAAAAACCCCTCGAAAAACCACTTTTTTGGTGGATTTTGGCTTCTAGAAGACCATTTTTAAACACAGAGTGATTAAAGTCTGATTTAGAACGTCGATTCTGCTCAAACTTCACTATTTTTGAGTCAAAATCGTAGTTCGTAATCCATAATTACTATAAATACGATTTTAATCCAATAAAAAACGAGCTCCTAATCTAATTAGGATGCTAAACCAGAAATTTAAATCCACTTTAAATAACCTTAATTAATTTTTAGTAGTAAAGATTAAATGCAAGAGGCTCTTATACCGCTGTTGAGTTTTGCAGTGACCAACACCGCGCGGAAACAAACCTGATAACCGAATCGCATGCATAATAATTACACCATAAATAAAAGCATGCAAATAAACACAAACATAAGAGAACAAAGAGAAAAGAGAGAAAGAATACTCACCCTAGAAGCATGCTTCGCTCAACCGATGAGCTCGGACTTGAAAGATTCAAGTTCTGCAAGTATGAGAACCTCCGACGGTTCACACCCTCGCTACCGAACCGTAACTGGCCCTTACCCCATAGCTTAGACAGGGCTAGTCCAAAAATAACTTAGAGTTTACGAACTAAGGTTTTTCTCGCTTTTAGAGATCCCTTAGAGTTCACCAACTCTAGTGAAATTCCCAATACCCAATGATGGGTATTTATAGGAAAATATCCCCAAGAATTCCCATCGGGGTAGTTGGTAAAGCCAAAAGTAAGATTGAATTTAATTCTAAATTAAATTTAAATGGCAAGGCAATCATCAAACAACAAATGGCATAAGGTGAGCAAGGGGTTAAGTGAGGACTACAAGGACAACCCACATGGCCTCCTTGTTCCCCAAGCCACCAATAAACCCACCAATCACAGCAAGGCAAGACTGGTCAATATCCTTGGGCAACAAGGAATGGTCGTTCAAGGCCTTTGTGGCTTCGGCAAGGCCGACTTGCACGCACCGCAAGACCACCGCTAGCTAGTTTGGCTGCTATGCATTACTGGCTGGCTTGCCGCAAGCCAACGGCCTTGCCTGCAAGAACTAGCAAGCCTCGCGACAACATTATGCTGCCTAGCACGCTGCGCCTTGCATGGCTGCTGGTGGCCTAGTGTTAGCGCCACGCACTCGTCCAGCAATCCTAGCTTGTGCGTGTGCGCACCAAGCTCGTCTTGCGGCCAGTGCTATCCTTGTGGCATGAGCCTCGGCTAGCTATGCTAGCCTACCTAGCCCTCGTAGGCTAGGCCATTGTGAGGCTAGGATTTTTGTGCACGTTGACTTGTTGTTTAACTGATTTTTCCATCTCGTCAATTCCTAAATTCGACTCGACTTTCGACGCTCTAAGCTCGGAATCCGACGTCTTAGTTCGTAAAATCTCTATTGACTTATTTAATCCTTTGGGTTAATTCGTCGCTTCGGTTCGGTTACACGATTGGGTGTGACCCGAAGGGTTCAATCAAGATTAAGTTGTAATATTAATTATACATTAATATTATTGATCGGAAGCGGCCTCCAGCTAGGCATTCCGATCACTTGACCTCACTGAATAATTAAATTTCCTAATTACTTCCGAACCCTCTATCGGAATAATACACTTGTTCTGAGGACACCATTCCTTTCAATTTTCGTAGCTAAATCCATTAGGATCTATTATGAGTTTCTAGAATCCTATAGAAGGTTCTAATTTATCCTATTTTTGAAAGATAAAGACTTAAGAATTTGATATCGAATAAAACATCTGTTTTTATATGATCCTAATCCCGGTCAAAATAGAATACGTATGGATATTTGGTTAACCCAATCCGATTGGGAATCAAATTTCGTACTGATTCTTATCTTTCCAAAACCATTGCTGAACGATAGAACTATCGCGCCGCGATAAGACTTGTTTTAGTCCGATTTGAATTCTGACTTTTTTCTGATTGTTTCAACTCTCTTTTTTCCTAAAAATAAAGGTCGTATCACCCCGTTTTCAACCACCAACAATCATCTTCAATACCCTTTCTAATATTCTCTCTATCTTGATTTCTCATTTTCTTATCCTATCCTAAACACATCCTTGATACTCTCCTCAATCAAACACCATACTTCTTTTGCGAGATTCGAATACTCCTAGCCATCCTCGACAAAGCCTTCGACCTCCACGTGAAAGGTTGATAGTTTTGAGGGTTTGGTCCCAAATCTCTATTTCAATTTATATTTGATTTATTTACTTTATTGATTTTATCTTTCTAGAAGTTAATAATGTGTTTATTTTTAATAGCAAGAAAGCAGAGGCATCAAAGTGAGTAGATCTACTATCTTTACTCTTTAATTTTGGAGTAGAAATCATGTTTAGAATATTATTTTAATATCTAGTATCATGTTTAGGGTGTTAACTAATATTTCTAATATCATGTTGATAGTATCATATTTAGGTTAATTCTTTGATTATGATATTTATTAGTGACATGCTAGGATTTGTTATTAATCCGTTTAAAATTGATATGTCGTGTTTTGTGTATATTATTTGGCTTATTTTTAGTTAGTTTTGTTAGTTTAGTTGAGTATTTGAGTCCGTTTTGGCGTATTTTGCTTTAGTTTGGATAATTCGATGCTTTTATGGGTAGTTGTGTTGTTTTTGATGAATTTCAGGAATAATGGAACTAATTTGGATGAGTTATGGATCCATGAAGTAAGCCAAGGCCCATAAAGTTGAAGAATTGAAGAAAAGGCCCTTTTAGAGGTAGGCACGACCGTGCCTACAATGAGGCACGTCCATGCTTCTAAGTATACAGTAGCGCCTTACTGAAGACCCTAGGCACGTCCGTGCCTAGCAAAGGGGCACGTCCGTGCCCAGGTAAAGAAGCAGGCACGTCCGTGCCCAGCGGTCAGGCACGTCCATGCCTGGAAGACAGACTCAGCAACGTTTTTATTTTTAGAGAGGCACGTCCGTGCCTCACACTAGGCACGTCCGTGCCTCCTGGAATTTCAGTGCGCCAAACTTAGGAGTTAAATCTTATCTTTTTAGGTTTGTTTATAAACCTTTTAGCCTTGTTTTGAGGACGATTCATAAATTAAGTCTTGTTTTTATTTATTTATTTATTTTTTATTCTCTCCTTAAGAACTAGTTCTCCATTATTATTTTCCAAGTTTTTATAATTCAAGATTCAAGCTTTCTACTTTCAATTTTATTCAAGATTTGGTATTTATTTTTCATTCTTTGTTATTTAATTATGTTTTCATTATTTATTATTGTTTTTGTTTCTTTAATCATGTGTGAGTAGATTATTTAATTCAAGGTCTAGTGTAGCCCTATTATTATTGATGCATGAATTAAATCTTTAAATTCTTTAATAACTTTAACAATTGAATTGCTAAATTGATTGTGATTATTCCAATGCTAGGTTAGACGTAACTATAGTATTGCGATTATTCCATTGTTTTTATCACAGCGAGAGTTGGGTATAAACGGATTTGAGTAAATTAATTTAGGGTTTGATTCATATCACGAGAGTAGTTATGTTTGATAATTGGGTAGTCAGAGTAATGTGTTTTATGTCTTTAATATGCACGAGACCATGAGAATAGGATTGATTGTATGTTAAGGAAGCCATTAATACTCGAGAGAGATCCTTGGTATTTATTAGGGATTACTTTTCCCCGTTCGATTGAAATCGTATGTTAAGGGTAGAATTACAATTGCATCGATAATAATTGTGGTGAAACTAGATCTTGGATGTTTTAAGTACTTGATTTAATCATCTTATTTAGTTTATTTTTGAATTCTTCTCATACTTAGTTCCTTAGATAATTGATTATAATTGATTCTTGCTTTGTAGAAATTCGAGTCTATTTTAATTATTTATGAATCTTAGTCTCTTGGGATCCGACCCTTACTTGCCAGTCTACATTAGTATTGGTCTGTTAGGTTATTTTTTATAGGTACGCGACACGCCTACCAAATTTTGGCGCCGTTTCCAGGGACTAATGGTTTCATTAGAATTATTTGTGATTCATCTTTACTAAGTTTATTTCGTTGCTTCGGCTATTTTCCCTTGTGTTTTTGATACTTTTCTCTAGTTTTTCTTGTGCATGCCCACACGACGCTCAGGTTCAGAAGATCTTGAACCATTTGATTCTGAGATCGAGGCAACTATAAGAAGAAGGAGAACAAGGAACAGACGCAGGAGAAACATGGTAGACCAACCAACGAAATCCCTCTTGGAGTACAATATTCCTAATACGACTACCAGAGTCCTTTCAAGCATCATAAGACCACCAGTCACGGCTCAGCACTTCGAGCTCAAGCCACAGTTCATACAGTTCTTCTCCAATGATTCATTCGCAAGGCTACCACATGATTGCCCCGTAAGTCATATAGATAGCTTTTTGGAGAAATGTGATACTATGAAGTTCAATGGTGTTACAGATGATGTAATCAGACTACGCCTTTTCCCCTTCTCACTTCGAGACAGGGCAAAGGAGTGGTTAAGAGATGAAGGCACTGGCTCGTTCGATACATGGGACAAGTAAGTGAAGGCCTTCCTAGTGAAGTTTTTAGGGAATGAGAAGACTGCAAGATTGAGGAATGACCTACAAACTTTTAAGCAGTCAGATGATGAGTCTCTCTATGAGGCTTGGAAGAGATTTAAAAGATTGCAGAGACAATGCCCTCACATGGCATTCCAGATTGGATTTTGATGCAGACCTTTTACAATGGCATGACTCATGAGTTCCGTATTTACATAGATGCTGCGTCAGGAGGTTCTCTCTTGACAAAGAACCCCACTGAAGCTAGGGAGCTCATAGAGAAGATGGCGGCCAATGATAACTATCATCCTGGAGGCCGAAACACTGTGAAAAAGGGAGGTAAACTTGATGTTGACGCTTTAACTATGCTAACTAGTTTTGTGCAGGCACTAACAAGCAGGTTTGATAAGTTCCAAGCAGGAACTTCTAACACCCCACAGGAGTTGTGTCAGTTATGTAATGTGCAGGGTCATGTTGCTCCAGATTGCCCACATATTTTGCAGAATACGGAAGAGATGTCAATCGAGCAAGCCAATTCTTTCTACTCCTCTAACCCAAGGAGGCCTTATGACCCTTATTCCAACACCTACAATGAAGGATGGAAACACCATCCTAACTTCTCATACAAAAATTCCCAAGCACAACAAAACCCTCCACCACCACCTCCACCCAACACCTACAACCAACCACCACTTGGTTTCCAACATAAAACACCCAATGCCCACCAACCAATGCAACAACAACCTCAGAAATCAAGCCTAGAGGTGACATTAGAGAGCTTTATAACCGCAACAAACAGTTCCATCCAACATCAAAATAGCTCTATCCAACAGTTGCAGGCTCAGGGTAAACTTATGGAGAATCAGATAAGCCAATTGGCCAACCAATTTAGCCAAGCCCTAAAGACTCCAGGAACCTTCCCGGGCCAGACTGAACAATCTCAAAAAGGCCAAATGAATGTCGTCACCCTGAGGAGTGGAAAGCAATTGGAAGATCCTCCTACCAAGGAGCCATCAAGAGAGGTCATTGAAGAAGTGGGTGCAAGTGAGAAGGAAGTAGAAGATGCTAGGGTCGAGGAAGCATCAAAGGAAGCACCACCAAAGCCACCTGCTCCATATATACCTAAGGTTCCTTTTCCTCAAAGATTAGCACAAGCTAAACTTGAGAAAAAGTTCCGTAAGTTCCTCAATGTTTTCAAAAAGCTTTATATTAATATTCCATTCCTAGATGCCATATCTGAGATGCCTTCTTATGCAAATTTTTTAAAAGATATGCTATCTAACAAGAGGAAATTAGAAGAGAATACTACAGTTGCTTTGAATGCAGAGTGCAGTGCAATTTTGCAGAACACTCTCCCTAAGAAATTAGGAGATCCAAGTAGCTATTCAATTCCAGTGAATCTTGGAGATATTGAGATCAATAGGGCACTATGTGATCTAGGTGCAAGTGTGAGCCTCATGCCACTGTCTATATGCAAGAAGCTGTAGATGGGTGAACTCAAACCCACACGCATATCTCTGCAACTTACAGACAGGTCAGTGAAGTTTCCTTTGGGTGTACTTGAGGATGTACCCCTCCAAGTAGGTAAGTTTTTCATTCCATGTGATTTTGTTGTGATGGAGATGGATGAGGATGTGAATGTTCCTATCATACTAGGTAGAACTTTCTTCGCTACTGCAGGTGCAATTATAGACATGAAGAAAGGTAAGATTACTTTTGAAGTAGGTGATGAAAAATTGGAATACTCACTTTTGAACGTTATGGGTGCTCCTCTATGGGAGACACTGTTTGTCAGGTTGATGTGCTCGATGAGCTGCAGAATGAGCAACTTCCCTTGAATCAGAATGATGATGCTCTTGAACAAGTGCTATTAGGGAAGGAAGATGATAATGGAGATTAGCAGTCTAAGGAGTATACCAGGTTACTTGATGAAGCAAAGGCCGATCCAAATCAGAACCCGATCAGAGAGACATTGGAAGTAATGAGTGTTGGGGAGAGTTCTAAGCCTCCCGAGGTAGAGTTGAAACCCCTCCCCTCTAACTTAAAATATGCATATCTTGGTCCAAATAATTCATATCCTGTTATTATCAATGCTGAACTCAAGGACACAGAATTGGAGAAATTGCTCAACGTTCTAAAAACATATAAAGGTGTCATTGGGTACACCATTGATGATATCAAGGGCATTAATCCTTCTTTTTGTATGCATAAGATCATTCTTGAAAATGATCATGCCTCTTCTGTAGAACCTCAGAGAAGACTTAATCCTAATATGATGGAGGTAGTTAAAAAAGAGGTTCTGAAATTGCTTGCTGCAGGTATAATTTACCCTATCTCTGATAGTAAGTGGGTTAGCCCTGTACAAGTAGTACCAAAGAAAGGAGGTATGACCGTTGTCAAGAATGACAAGGGTGAGCCAGTCGCCACTAGAACTGTCACAGGATGGCGAATGTGTATAGATTATAGAAAGTTGAATAAGGCCACCCTGAAGGATCACTTCCCTTTACCTTTTATTGATCAGTTGCTTGAAAGGTTGGCAAAGCATTCCTTTTTCTGTTACTTGGATGGATATTCAGGTTTCTTTCAAATTCCCATCCGTCCCTGTGACCAGGAAAAGACTACTTTCACATGTCTATATGGCACCTTTGCATATTGCAGGATGCCATTTGGATTATGTAATGCTCCTGCCACCTTTCATTACTAGAAATAGGCCGTTTTCCGAGGGAATCGTTCCGACGAACGTAAATTCCGTCGAAAATTCCGAACTTTTCGACGGAATTAGGGTCTGTCAGAAAATTCCGTCGAAAACGGGTCGTTACGACGGAAAAATCCCTCGGAATTCTTGCGACGGAAATTAATTCCCTCGGAATGTTAGGCTTCCGACGGAATATTCCGTCGGAACGTTAGTTTTCCTACGGAATTTATATCCGTTGGAATTTTCCTACGGAATAATCCCTCGGAAAACCCTTACTTTCCGACGGAAAAATCCGTCGAAACTTTATAATATATAAAAAAAAAAACCCGGAACTTTCATGAACTTTCTCCTCTCCTCTTTCTCTCTCTTATCCTTCTCTAACCTCCCTCCTCCTCTCAGATCCGCCTCTCTTTCTCTCTCTTCTCCTTCTCCTTCTCCTTCTCTTTCCTTCATTTCTCTCTCCTTCGCCCTCTCTCTCTCTCTTCTCCTTCTCCTTCCTTTGTTTCTCCTTCCTCCTTCTCCTTCCTCCTTTTCTCTCTCCTTCGCGCAACCAACGCCAAGCACCACCGTCGCTGTGTAACCACCACACTACCACCGCCTTCTCAAGGTTTTTCATGTCGAATTCGACCATGAAAACCCTAGATCTAGAGTATTCATGGTCGAATTTGACCTTTAAAACCCAAATTCAAGCTAATTTAGGGGTTTTGATGAAATTCAAGGTAAGTTGTCGAATTTTTTCGATTTTTTTTTAATTTCTGGGTTTTTTTTGGGTCGAATTTCTGGGTTTTTTTGTTTTGAAATTTTCGGGGTTTTTTAGGTCGAATTTGTTCTTTTTTTTTTTTAATTTCTAGGCTTTTTGTGGTTCGGATTTATGGGTTTTCTTGTTTTGAAATTTTTGAGGTTTTTTGGGTCGAATTTGTGGGGTTTTTTGAGTCGAATTTTTTTCGTTTTTTTTTTTAATTTCTGGGCTTTTTGTGGTTAGATTTTCTGGGTTTTCTTGTTTTGAAATTTTCGGGTTTTTTTGGGTTGATTTTCTGGGTTTTTTTGGGTCGAATTCGGTGGTGGTGGGTGGTTTGTAGATCTGTGTAGGGTGGGTGGGTGGGTGGGTGGTGGCGGGGTAGGGTGTGTGGGTAGGGGTAGGTCTGGTTCTGGTTCTGGGTGGGTCAGGGGTGGGGTGGGGTGGGGTGGGTCTGGTTTTGGGTGGGTCAAGGGTGAGGTGGGGTGGGTTTGGTTCTGGGTGGGTCAGGGGTAGGGTGGGGTGGGTCTGGTTCTAGGTGGGTCAGGGGTGGGGTGGGGTGGGTCTGGTTTTGGGTGGGTCAGGGGTAGGGTGGGGTGGGTCTGGTTCTGGGTGGGTTAGGGGTGGGGTGGGGGTGTCTGGGACGTGGTGGGTGGTGTGGGCTGGTGGCCAGGGTGGTTCTGGGTGGGGATTGTGGTGGTTTTTTTTTATTTTTTTTTATTCACTTTTCCGACGGAAAATTCCGTCGGAAAATATCCCAGTCCGACGGGAAATTCCGTCGGAACCTTGCGACGGAATTTAACTTAAAGTCAACAAAAGCACCGACAGAACAAAATCCGTCGAAAAGGTCTCTTCCGACGGAATTTCCGACGGAATATCGCAAAATACCTACAAAGGGTCTTCCGATAACGTGTTCCGACAGAATTCCGTCGGAAATGGCCATTTCCGACGGATTTTCTGGGTTTTCCGACGGATTTTTTCCGCTGTTGATTAACTGTTTTCTAGTAGTGTTTCAGCGATGTATGATGGCAATTTTCTCATGACTCATAGAAAACTCTATGGAAGTATTTATGGATGATTTCTCTGTCTATGGAACATCTTTCGATGTATGTCTTGAAAATTTGAAAAAGGTGCTCCAAAGATGTAAAGAAGTTAGTCTAATCTTAAACTGGGAGAAATGCCATTTTATGGTACAACAGGGAATTGTCTTAGGTCATGTCGTGTCTAATAAGGGTATTGAGGTTGATAGAGCTAAAATAGAGGTCATAGAGCGCTTACCACCTCCTAACTCTGTAAAAGGAGTTCGAAGTTTCCTTGGTCACGCAGGTTTTTATCGGCGTTTTATTAAGGATTTTTCGAAAATTGCTAGACCTTTAACTGAGCTATTGGCCAAGGATGTCCCTTTTGTCTTTTCTGATGCTTGTCTTGATGCTTTTAACAGGTTGAAGGAAGTTTTATCACTGCTCCTGTCATGCAACCCCCCAGATTGGAGTCTGTCGTTTGAAATCATGTGCGATGCTAGTGATTATGCGGTAGGAGCCGTGTTGGGGCAAAGGAAGGAGAAGAAGCTCCATGCCATATACTATGCTAGCAAGACTTTGAGCTCTGCTCAAATGAATTATGCCACAACTGAAAAAGAAATGCTAGCAGTTATATATGCTATTGACAAGTTTCATTCTTATTTGGTAGGTTCTAAAATCATCATACATACAGATCATGCAACATTGAGGTTCTTGATGACCAAAACACATGCCAAGCCTAGGTTGATTCGATGGATTCTACAGCTACAGGATTATGACATCGAAATCAGGGATACCAAAGGGACAGAGAACGTTGTTGCATACCATCTTTCCCGTCTTCTCCTTGACCTTGGGGATGGAGATGATACTCCTTTTGATGATTTTTTTCTTGTTGAACATTTACTAGCTTTATTACAGACTGAATCCCCTTGGTTTGCTGACTTAGCTAATTTTCTCTCAACAGGTATAATGCCTCATGGCTACTCTTCTCAACAAAGGAAGAAATTCTTTTCTGAGGCAAAAAGATACCACTAGGACAATCCCTTCCTTTACAAAGAATGCGCGGACACCATGATCCGTAGATGCGTTCCAGAAACCGAGGTAAGTAATATTATCTCACATTGTCATGACTTACCCTGTGGTGGACATGTAGACCCCTCGAAGACAATTGCAAAGATTTTGCAATGTGGATTTTATTGGCCTACGATGTTCAAGGATACCTATGCCTATGTCAAAGCATGTGATAGATGTCAACGGACGGGCACAATTTCTAAGAAGAACGAGATGCCACTTAACAACATACTCGAGGTCAAGTTGTTTGATGTGTGGGGGATAGATTTCATGGGTCCGTTTCCCTCTTCTCATGGAAACCGTTACATATTGCTAGCTGATGATTATGTTTCAAAGTGGGTGGAAGCAATAGCCACTCCAACCAATGATGCTCGGGCGGTAAGTAAGTTTTTCAAGAGAGTTATTTTCCCTCGTTTTGGTTTACCACGTGTTTTGATCAGTGACAGGGGAACACATTTCACGGAGCATCGGTTTGAAGCAATGTTGAAAAATATGGAGTACAACATAGACTTGGCATTGGCTATCACCCACAAACTAGTGGCCAAGTTTAAGTGTCCAACCGAGAAATCAAATCTATCTTGGAGAAAACGGTTGCAAGGACAAGGAAGGATTGGTCAGTTAAGATTGATGATGTGCTATGGGCATACCGAACGGCCTTCAAAACGCCTATTGGTACAACCCCATATAGACTTGTGTATGGAAAGGCGTGCCATTTACCAGTCGAACTAGAACACCGAGCTTTTGAGGCTATTAAAAGTTTAAATTTCGATGCTCAAGCGGCAGGAGAAAAGAGATTATTACAATTAAATGAGCTAGATGAGCTCCGCCTTGAAGCCTATGAAAGTTCAAAGTTGTATAAAGAAAAGACCAAAAGGTGGCATGATAAGGGTCTTGTGAGAAGGGAGTTCAAAGAAGGGGATCAAGTCCTTCTTTTCAACTCTAGGTTGAAATTATTCCCTGGTAAGCTTCGGTCTAGGTGGTTGGGACCGTTCAAGATTAGGAAAGTTTTCCCCTATGGCACTATTGAGTCGGAGAACACAAGAGGGGAACCCTTCAAAGTAAATGGACAAAGAGTGAAGCACTACCGAGTCGGTGATCCCATCGATGAGGGGGTAGATATCACACTCTCGTCCCCATCACCAAGCTCCTGAGAAGCACTACGGTCAAGCTAAAGACCTTATAAACAAGCGCTAAATGGGAGGCAACCCATTCTCGAATTTTCACTTTTCTTTCTTCATTATTTTCATCATTTATTCTTGATTCTTTGGTTTAGTTCTTGTGTTTAATTATTTTGTTTGTTTCGTCTTTTAAACAGGTGAAAAGTGGGTGAAAAGAAGAGAAAATAAGGAGGGAAGTACCAAAAAGAAACAAAAAGAGGAGAATTAGCCTGCGCAAGGAGGCACGTCCGTGCCTCTAAGGCAGAATGTTGAGGAAGTTTGAGTTCTGAAGAGGCACGTCTGTGCCTCAGATAAGGCACGTCCGTGCCTAGGGCCTTCGTTAAAAAAAAAAAACCTGAATAATTAGGCACGTCCGTGCCTCTGAGGCAGAAAGTTCAGTGTCCCAATTTTTGAAGAAGCATGTCCGTGCCTCCCTCGAAAATAAAGAGGCATGGCTGCCCTCCTTCCCTCATTCACATATTCTTAATTTTCAAACTTAAGAGCTTCCCTCTCCTCTCATTCTACCCCAATTTCGGCCACCCCCTTCAATTTCTCACCTTATTTCACAAAATCTCACAATAATCTTCAAGTTTTCAATCTTTCTACTCCAATCATACACTCAAGTACCATCAAAAATCAATCCAAACCCCAATTTCTTGCAAATTTTCGAAGAACCCTAGGTTGAAAATCAATTTGGGGGTTTTTGATTGAAGGCTTTTTGGAGCAATTGGGAAGCAAGGAAAAGATTCTAAGGTGCTTTTTGCAACTATTGTGGATCAATTGCGGGTATTAAACACCCACCACACCTTGGGTACCCTCTTTTCTTGCACTTTCTCTCTCTAGATTTTTATGCTTAATTTGCTACGAATTGCTCATAGAAATTGTTTGAGTTAGTTAGTTGTGTTTGGTTTGTTTTCTTTGTTCTGATTATTGTGATTAAGAGTTGGTGTAGTGTAGTGGTGAAACTAATTTTGCACTTTGTTGATAATTGTGAGTTTGTGACATAGGTGGTTGATTAATTAGTTGTTTCTTTGTGCTTGAATTACATATTTCATTGTGAAACCATCAATTATGGCCTCCTCCTCAAACCCAAGAAGAAACCGCCCTAGAAACACCTCTTCCAAAAACCTTAGAACCCCTCCCATTCCACAACCTCCTCCCGTACCACTTGCCCATATTCCACCCATTGAGACATTCGGGATTGATTTCAAGGGAAATGAGGAATACATGAAGAACTTTCTTCGCCTTAGATCCCGACCCTTAGTTCCTACACGGTTCTTTGACCAAGAGGCTATGGAAACCTTGGGTATGGGAGGTGAGGTCCAACGCATACTTAGCCGGCTAGGATGGAGTGGTTTCTTAGCCAAACATGCCAACACCTACTCCAACATTACATACGAGTTTCTTTCTACCTTAGAAGTCCGTCGTAGACCCGACGACCACACCCCTAGAGACGTTTCATTCAATTGTCTTGGTGAACGTCACACCCTTACGGTGAGGGAAGTTAATGTCTTGCTAGGCTTCCCCACCTTTGGCCAAATAGGTAGACCAAATTACAGTAGGTTGACTGGATACAGTGACCTTAACACATGGCGGGATTTGACTGGGCTAGATGACTACGACCCTAGCCACTCTACGACCTCATGCATCATCCACCCAGCCATGAGACTTATCTGCCGACTCTTTTCCTGGACCCTATTTGCTAGATGTAACACAGGGGGAGTTTGCTCGGCCAAGGAGCTCTATTTTCTATGGCATTTGTTAGCTCACTCCGACCCCACTGAGTATGATGACATGATTAACCCAGGGGCATGGTTTTTAGATCACCTATATAACGTAGCCATGGGGTCCGGGGACATTGCTATAGGTGGTATGCTTTCTTTGTTGGTTGTTGGCTATGTGCAGGATTGGGCAGGTTTGGACCAGTACAGGGTCGAAGGCCCCACCACACTGAGTTTTCAGAGCTTCCAGCAAATGAGCTGGGTGAAGAGACGCCTTCGGAACCAAGGCTACGAGTGGCTAGTCGGTCGTCCTACTCTACCACGACCGCTTCCCTATGCTTTCCTCCCGAAGCTCGGGATTCCTCCGGTGGCTGGGAGGGATACTTGGATTATCCCTCCTGATTTCGTTTGGCCACCACAGCATATTGAGGGTGTCCCATTGCCTGTGAGGGAGGGAGCCCAGCTGCACGCAGGAGAGGGCCATGCGCACATGGAGGAGGATATCCCAGTTCCAGGGCCGCAAGGCCCACCTAGCTTGAAGGAGAAGATTGCCACCATGAGGGCCGATATGAACCATGTCATGCTTGGCATGGGAGACTTGAGGAGGGATGTCAGTGACACGCAGAGGGCGGTCACGAACCTATCGATGTCCCATGATAGCATGGCGACGACTTTTGGTGACCTGCGAGATCAGCTCGCCACCTTCCAGGCCGAGTTCTATGACATCGGGGGCATGATGTGATAGCACTTTCAGGGCGGTCCTAGCACCGACCTGAGGTATGGCTTTCCCCCCACCCCTCCTGATCAGTAGGTTGTTTCCCCTTCCCCTTGTTCATTTCACACTGTTATATGCATACATTGAGGACAATGTATGATTTAGCTTGGGGGAGGATTTGCTTTTCACCATGTATATATTAGTTTTCTTTTAGTTTTTGGGTAGTTTATTTCTTTCTAGTGTCGAATAATATGCCATTGCATGACTATGCTTCTATGATTATAATCACATATGTGTGCTTTTTGAAAAAAGAGTTTTTGAAAACCCATTCATTGATGTGCTTGGATTTGAGTTGGTTTGTGGCCAGGATGGTCTCCCCGCTCTACTTATGTGAATAGTTTGTGTACCCGGTGAGAGTTTTGAGCCATATTTGACTGATTTCACTCTACCTCAGTCATGTTTCTTCTTGTGTGATTAGATTGTCCTTCATATAATCGAATTCTTGGTCTTGCTTTTTGACTATTTGAGACTTTATGATGCATGTCACGAAAAGATGATTGAAATTTCCTTGTAGAAATTAGAGCCTCCACTTTTTAGGCCTTCATATTGTTTTTTTTCTTTTTGTTTTTATTTATTTTTATTTTACATTCACCCGTAGGTTGAACCAATTTGAGCCATATCAACCCCTTCTTGATACCCTACATTTAAAGCTTTAGAGCTATTTTTCTAGGTTTATTTTGAAGGTGTTTTACATTTGTTAAGCCCTATGAGTGTGAATGATGTTGGTAAAAAAAAAAAAAAAAAAAAAAAAGAGAAAGAAAGAAAACAAAGAGAAAAGAAGGGAGATTATGAGAAAGAAAAGAAAAAAAGGAAGAAAGAAAAAAAAAAAGAAGAAAAGAAATATGGTCTTAAAGGCCTTTGAAAAAATAGAAAAGTCTTCCATTTTATTTTTATTTAATCCCTTCCTCTTTGTGTGAAGAGAAAAAAAAAGGGAAGGAAAGAATAAAGGGCTATGTTTATAATTGTATGGAGTTGGAGGAAATAAGGTTGGGTTGAACCCGACATTTGAATGTGTAGTGGGATTAGGATTTGTTTTATTTTGAGCACCTCATTCCCAAAATACGTCGTCCAATCCTTATTTACTGAGCTTACCTAATATGGATTTCATGATTTTCGTGTTTGAATCAATCACTAAAAGTGGAGAAAGTCACATTGCAAGCCTAAAGAGGCCGATTGTGTGAAGTTGATATGCATGCTATGCTTAGGTTGAGTGGCTTCATTTTTCACCCCGAAAACACATGAGCGTTATTGTTTTTATTTTTCACAACTTAAGTGAGAACTATTCATGTTTGTGTGAGTAGGTATGGGGAGATAAGTGGTAAGATTGGTTGTCAAGTCCAAATATATGAGATGAATGGTAGTTTTTGTGCATGTTGACTCTTGATTTTGTTTTTTATCGTGGTTTTGAACTTGATGGCACATTATGATTGTTTGAGGAGTTGTCATTCTCCTCCCTTGTGATTCATGGTTAAATGCTTGAGGACAAGCATTAGTTTAGCTTGGGGGAGTTTGATATGTCGTGTTTTTTGTATATTATTTGGCTTATTTTTAGTTAATTTTGTTAGTTTAGTTGAGTATTTGAGTCCGTTTTGGCGTATTTTGCTTTAGTTTGAATAATTCGATGCTTTTATGGGTAGTTGTGTTGTTTTTGATGAATTTCAGGAATAATGGAACTAATTTGGATGAGTTATGGATCCATGAAGTAAGCCAAGGCCCATAAAGTTGAAGAATTGAAGAAAAGGCCCTTTTAGAGGTAGGCACGGCCGTGCCTACTATGAGGCACGTCCGTGCTTCTAAGTATACAGCAGCGCCTTACTGAAGACCCTAGGCACGTCCGTGCCTAGCAAAGGGGCACGTCCGTGCCTAGCAAAGGGGCACGTCCGTGCCCAGTAGTCAGGCACGTCTGTGCCTGGAAGACAGACTCAGCAACGTTTTTATTTTTAGAGAGGCACGTCCGTGCCTCACACTAGGCACGTCCATGCCTCCTGGAATTTCAGTGCGCCAAACTTAGGAGTTAAATCTTATCTTTTTAGGTTTGTTTATAAATCTTTTAGCCTTGTTTTGAGGACGATTCATAAATTAAGTCTTGTTTTTATTTATTTTATTTTTTATTCTCTCCTTAAGAACTAGTTCTCCATTATTATTTTTCAAGTTTTTGTAATTCAAGATTCAAGATTCAAGCTTTCTACTTTCAATTTTATTCAAGATTTGGTATTTATTTTTCATTCTTTGTTATTTAATTATGTTTTCATTATTTATTATTGTTTTTGTTTCTTTAATCATGTGTGAGTAGATTCTTTAATTCAAGGTCTAGTGTAGCCCTATTATTATTGATGCATGAATTAAATCTTTAAATTCTTTAATAACTTTAACAATTGAATTGCTAAATTGATTGTGATTATGCCAATGCTAGGTTAGACGTAACTATAGTATTGCGATTATTCCATTGTTTTTATCACAGCGAGAGTTGGGTATAAACGGATTTGAGTAAATTAATTTAGGGTTTGATTCATATCACGAGAGTAGTTATGTTTGATAATTGGGAAGTCAGAGTAATGTGTTTAATGTCTTTAATATGCATGAGACCATGAGAATAGGATTGATTGTATGTTAAGGAAGCCATTGATACTCGAGAGAGATCTTTGGTATTTATTAGGGTTTACTTTTCCCCGTTCGATTGAAATCGTATGTTAAGGGTAGAATTACAATTGCATCGATAATAATTGTGGTGAAACTAGATCTTGGATGTTTTAAGTACTTGATTTAATCATCTTATTTAGTTTATTTTCGAATTCTTCTCATACTTAGTTCCTTAGATAATTGATTATAATTGATTCTTGCTTAGTAGAAATTCGAGTCTATTTAATTATTTCTGAACCTTAGTCTTTTGGGATCCGACCCTTACTTGCCAGTCTACATTAGTATTGGTCTGTTAGGTTATTTTTGATAGGTACGCGACACGCCTACCAAATATCATGCCTAGGATCTTACTAATGTTGTTTTGATGGTATTATGATGATGATTGTTGTGTCAATTACTTATATAATGCTTGATTATTCATGATTGATTGTTATTACTTGATCACACCCCTTCTTGCAGGTTTAAAGGGAATTTGTACTTAAAATTACGCCTAATAAAATGATTAATAACTTGATTTAGGCTTAATATGTTTTTAATTCAGGTGATCACCAAAAATAGATTTTATTGTGCATTAATAATCAACCAACATAGATTAAACAGGTTTAGGGCTAACTTGATATATGTATATTGATTGGAAAGCACACATGATTATCATAAGAATTAAGTAGAGGCCGATTTAGGGCAGGTTCAATCTCTTTTAGGTTGGATTTGTACCATCATCCCTGAATATCTAGTCATGGTTCTTGAACACTAAGGAGTTAGCGATCTCCGTGATCGTGAATGGGGTGTAACCTTTGCATCTGTGAATGGTTTACAAGTTCCTAAAACTTGTTGGCAACTCTTCTATTTCTAGATTCCTTCCCATAGAGCTCCAAAAGCATGAACACAGTAGGGCTAAAAAAGTTGAGTTCGAAAAATTCCCTACATTTTTTTGCGCTTCCACTTATGAGGATTTCTAATTTTGATTCCTGAAATTTTTTTGGCAATCGATTTGGAATGAGTGGATGAAGCTTGAAAGATTCTAGATATTCATTGTGCATAATTTTGATATCATTGTGGCATAAGTATATAAAAGTTCGCAATGGAAAGACCATCCGTAATGCGTCAAAAACATAGGATATTTACACGTAGGAAAAGCCGGAAATATCTTTCACAACCAGAGTCGAAAAAAGGCTATGAAAAATTGGAAAAAACGTCGAATATTGGAATTGTCATGACGCGCTTGAACTGTCGCGAGACGACAACGACCATCGCTAAACAATAACTCTATCGCTTCTTGATAATCTCTGTTTTCTCGCACTGAGTTCTTGCAACATTGCGCCAGTTTTCTAGTTTCTTGTTTTGACTTATTCTAGTACTATTTTGACGATTTTACTTCTTGATTGAGTTTTATTCGACTTTTATGAACCCATATGTGCTCTACATATGGTTTTCGCCCTTAGGAAGTCACGCTCCATATACCCTAATGAACACTCCGTGCAACAATGGGTGCATTCGAGATTGTGAATTCACCAAACCTTGGAAACGAGTTTAACTTGCGGGGTCCTATACATCGTGCCAACCATTCTAAGGTAAGGCTTCCGTGCGATGCATCCTAACTCATAACCATGGACCCTCTTGGACGCCATTATCCTTGACCTTAGAGAACTAGAGCCATGAATAGGTTGCAAACTCATTGCATCATATTGTGACTACTTGAGTACTTGTGCATCTCTTACTTGTGCATATCCTACTTGTGATTATACTAAGCTTTTGTGTTAACTTGTTTCTTGTAAATAAAATCTTAATGAACTAACCAAGACTAAAAAGGACTTTGCTTAATTAAATTAGTTAATTAACTTGAACCTATAAAGTCTGAACACACTTGACCTAGAAGTCTATAGGTTTAAACCTTCAATAAAATCACTGAAAACAGATTAGATTGACGTTCCAATAGTGGCGTGACAATTTTTTCTGTGACGCAGAACGCCAGTTTCCATCGCGCCGCAATGGTTCCAACATTTCGTGATGGTTCCGTTTAATTCTGAGTCTTCGCGTCGAGTCTTACTGCCATAATTAACCGGTTTAACGAATAAACAAGGTCTTAACATGGTCTTTGTTTGAGAATAATCACATATCTAGTCCCATGGTCATCACACGAGTCTTGTAAATGTCATTTACACTCATGAGTCCTTGCACACACTATGTACATGTCTTTTCACCATAACCATGCCAAGAGTCTTGTGTGCGTTTTGTCCGTCATTTTTTTAGGGGGGTAATTCGGATATTATCCTCCCAACATAAAACATGTTGCTTGAAAACTTGTCTCCCATACTTGATTCCCACAAAATATACATCTTTTTTTTTTTGGGCTTTTCTAAGCTATACCCCTAAGCTAGTCGAGTTTCTAAGGTGTATCCATGCTTTTTCAAGTTTCTATGCTGTGCCCTTCAACTGCTTATCAATACTAAAATGTACCCTTATTAGTTGTTTAAAAGTTAATTGAGAGTGTGATTTCGTGGCTTCAATTTTCGTTATTAGGGTTGCGGTGGCTAAGATTTCTTTCTCCTATTATTTTCTTACCTTTTATCATCTTTTTATTAAATTTATAGTTAAATTTAGGTGATGTGGAAGTCCCAAGGAGGGTACCATTCATTAATGGTAGTGAGTTGAGGGGCATAACTTAGAAATTGAAAAACAATGGGTACACCTTAGAAACTCGACTACCTTAGGGGCATACCTTAGAAAAACCCCTTTTTTTTTTTTTTGCATTTTTTAACTCAAGAAAAGTACGAGTCCATTTGAGTCACGTCATTAAAAGAGTCATTGGTTTAATTTTACAGCTTTTGGTCAAGGAGAGAAGGACGTTTAATCAAAGACAACACCTTTATACAAGTACTCCTTTTCCAGAGTCCAGTTCGAAAAAGAAGAAAGATAAGAATGGCAGCTAGTCAAGAAGATTTTGACAAACTCTAACAAATTGTATATGGTCTCGCTGAAATGCTAAAGGGACTTAGACCCGAATCGAGAAGGCTGAGGACCCTAACAAGCAAGTACCAGTTGAGACAATCAAGCGCATTGAAGACAACTTCAATCAAATCTCTAATGACTACAAGTACCTTGGAATAAGCCCTAAGGGGATCTCGGTGGATAAGGAACTTCTTCCGCATAAGTTCTCTGCCAATGACATCCCTAAATTCAAGGCCACTTACAACTCTTACATTCACTTAAAGGCTTTCGAGACAATCATGGAAATTAAGGGCATCAACAAGAAAGTCTTCCCTTAACTTTTCTCTCTTTCACTTGAACTAGTATGTCAACAATGGTTCTTTACCATAGGTACTGAAAAAATTGCCACTTGGGACAATATTACATATATGCTTTTATTGATAGATACAAATGTAATATTCAAGTAGAAACTGATCATAGAAAGCTTGAAATTCTTAAGCAAAAAGAAAATGAAGGCTTCACTGCATTTTACAATAGATGGAAGGAAACTTCTGCTAGAATGATTGAAGTTCCTAATAAGTCTATTTTATATATATGTTTATTCCCCATCCCAATGGTCATAATTGTGTTTATTTGAGCTCTACAGAGCTACTTTTGTTACTAATATGCATTTTCTAGTGTTTTTGTAGATTTGGTATTGTTTTATAAGAAATTGTGAATTTGGAGCATTTTCCTAGATTTATTGGAGCCACTAAGAGGTTTGGAGTATGATCGCATTCATATGACCATATTCTGAAGACTAGGACCGGTTGGAGTCATCAAATCGGTGATTTAGGGCTAGGCAAATAAGAAGAGTCTGGGGCAATGGACTGTGTATTCAGAACCCAAAGAGGAATTGCGAATTGGGCTAAGATACGACCCAATTGAAGAAGTCCAAGTTTGTCCGAGAGCTCACCCGGCAGGGCAAGCCCTCGCCTGAAGGCGCGCCCGGCAGGGCGAGGAAGAAGGAAGAGAGTAGTTGATTGCCCGAAGGCGCGCCCGGCAGGGCGAGATGGCGCCCGATCGAGCACGTGTTTCTGAGTTCGTTTAGCACTTTTAATCTTCGTTTTAGCTTAGGTTTTCTTAGTTTAATATAAATACGCTTTTGTTAAGCGAGTTTGTCACCTTCTTTTTCTCTCTATCTCTCTCTCTTTCTCTCTTTTTCTCTCTACTTTTCTCATTAGTTTGATTTCTTAGTTTTTAGTTTTAAGCTTTTAGTTAATACTCTTGATCCCTCTCGACACTTTTAGTATATGCAATTCTTTACTTTCGTCTACTTTGGTAATGATTTCTTCCCCTTTTATTTTCAGTAATTTATTTGTTTGGATTTTTATTATGCTTTCTTTAATTTCCTTGCTTAGTTTAGATTTATATGTGCGAGTAGTTTTATTTCTAGGGTTTGTGGGGATCTGATAAGCTGTGTTTTGTGCATAGTTGTTAGCCTATTTTTAGTTGTTATTATTAGTTTAGTCTAGTATTTTAGTTCATTTTGGTTTAATTTGGTTTAGTTTTGATGACTCGGTGCTTTTATGGGTAGTTTCGTTGTTTTTGATGTATTTCAGGATTAATGGAGCTAATTTAGAGATTTTATGAAGTCATGAGGCTAAACCGGGGCCCACGGACCTTCACGAAGCTTGTTGGTTGAAGAACGAGTCATTTGAGCCCTTTTGGAGTGAGGCACGCCCATGCCCAGCCGAGGCACGTCTGTGCCTGAATCTCAGAAGTTGAAGAAGTTGTGTTCGAAATGAGGCACGTCCGTGTCTCATAGAGGCACGTACGTGCCCCTGATGACTTCGAATTTTCATATGAGGCACGTCCGTGCCCAATATAGGCACGTCCGTGCCTGGAGTCCAGAAGATGAGAAAGAACCTTACATAAAGTGAGGCACGTCCGTGCCTCTTAGGAAGACTGCGCGATATATTTTTGTTGCGTTTTTTTCGGAGTATAAATACTATAGACTTTATATTATTTCATATTTGAGTATTTTATTAGCATCTAGTTTTTATTATTAGACCTAGTTTTCTCTATTATTTTTACATTGCTTTGTAATTCAAGATTCAAGATTCTACTTTTGCAATCTCCATTTATTTCAAGATTTGGTATTTTCTTTTCATCTTTTGTTTCTTAATTATGTTTTCCTTGATTATTATTGTTATTGTTTCTTTCAATATGTGTGAGTAGTTTTCTTATTCCAAGATCTAGGGTAGCCCAATTATGATTGATGCATGATTTATTTCTTTAAATTCTCTAATAACTATTGCAATTATTTATGCTAAATTGATTGTGATTATGCCAATACTATATTAGAGATAATTAGTATTGTTATTATTCCTTAGTTTTAATCACAACGAGAGTTGGGTTTTAACGGATTTGAGTAAATTAATTTAGGGTTTGAAATTCATCACAAGAGTAGTTGAATTGATAATTGGGAAGTGAATTAAAGTGTTTAATGTCTCTAATTTGCATGATACCATGAGAATAGGCTTGATTGTGGGTTAGGGAAGCCATTGATACTCGAGAGAGGTCCTTGGTATTGATTAGGGTTTGCTTTTCCCCATGTTAATTGGAATTGTATGTTAGGGGTAGATATATAATTGCATCGATCGTAATTGTGGTGATACTTGATCTTGGATGTTTTAGTTTATTGATTTATTATATTTGTTTGATTTATTCTAAGTTTTCCATACATTAGCTTTTAGTTTATTCCACCATTGTTTGATTCTTGCTTGGTAATTACTTGAGTCTAGATAATTTAGGTGAACCTTAGTCTCTTGGGATTCGACCCTTACTTGCCCTACTACATAATTAGGAGGTCTAGTTAGGTATTATTTTTGTTAGGTGTGCGACCGTCTATCAGGATCCATAAATAACATGAAGGGGTAATTTATTATTGTTGATTGTCAATGTTTTGGTTGATTTCCTATTGATTGATTTAATGCTATGCAATTAGATTTGCGCAGGTTTAATTGTATGAGTTATGAAATATTGATTCGAGATTCGAGAGATGAGAATTGATGTTTAGGCTTAGTTTTAATAGGCAGATTAATTTATAAATGGTTAGGTTAAGATTCGAGAGATGCGATTTAATACCGGTAGATTAATTCTGTGGTTATAATACGTAGCGAAAGCCCTTTATGATCTGATTAATCTATGCATTGATGATTAATTATTATGTTTTACCCTGGAATATTATTTATTGGTGAACCTATACCCTAGGCCTTTTATTATTGTTTTCCTCCCTTATTTAATTTGCTTTAGTTTAGTTATTAGTTTAATTCTCACAAAAACAATTTGGTTACTTGATAATTTAGATTATATTAATTAATTAGGAATAGAAAGACCTGTTTCTCTGTGGATTCGACCCTACTTCCCTATCTATATAAGTTAGTGGTTTTAGGAATTACTTTTGATTAGGTGATACGATTTTAGCCTGTTAGTTCCAAGTGAAAAAGAATCCGTAAGGATGTTTATTAAGAATCTCCAAGAGAAATTTCAAAAGCATTTGAAATATCAATGCAACTTGTGTACTTTCAAAGCTGTCTACAACATAGGTATTGAAATTGAAGATGCCCTTATGAAATTGAAAGCTACTAACAATAGCAACAGTGGCTGGAAGGGAAAGAAGAATGACAATCCTTCTTCTTCCAAGAACACCCACTCTAGTAACAATGTTAGTACCTATAATCTTGATGATGTCTTAGCCATGGATAACCAAGGTCCAAGAAGGCAACTAAGGAAAGAGTTCACCCCTATAGGGATGAGCTATGACACCGCCTTTGATTGACTCCATGCCGGACTTATTACTCCTATTGGACCTATACAAGATTCGGTACCTAAAAGAAGATCAACCAATAAGGAATCCAAATGTACACTGCAAATACTATCAGGGTAGAGTTGTTGGAAGCTAAAAGAAGCTATCCAATATTTGATTGGTAATAACAAACTTCCAGTGCCTCTTGCTAGTTAGAAGCCAAGCATCAATAATTCTTCACTTTCTAATGCCTTGACTATTTCTGATGATGAAAATCCATTAAATCCATCACTCCTTATTAAGCCTGTTGAAGTTGCTTCCAGAGAAGAAATCAATGCAATTGAAGAAGAAGAAAAGATTTTCTTTGACGCCATGACTTATTTCCTAGATGAGACTACCAATAAAGATATTGCTAGTCCCTCCAAAAACCCTATCAGCGTAGATATGGTCGGCCTTTGTGATGCTCTTCAAGAATTTAGTCTAGAACTTCAAGTCCTTTTTAGGAAGGTAAACAAGCTAGAAAGTACACCTATCCTTGAAAGAAAAAGTGACTCCTCTTCTTCCTCTCAGAAACCAAATATTGTTGGAAGAAAGCCAATTATTTTTAACGTTGTTAAGCCTCAAGTGAAAAGGAACAAGAGGGGCTTACACACTTATAGGAACTACTTATGAAAGAGCCTTTGACATGCTCCTCAACAGGGGTATGGTTAAGCCTCTTGAACCAAAGCCATTTGAATCCCTTAAAAGGATGGATAAAGTTTATTGCAAGTATAATCAATCTAGAGGTCATACAACCGAAAATTGCTTCAAGTTCATGGAATATATTCAAGGACTCATAGATAATGGGCAACTTTTCACCAACATCCCGAGAAAGGATATCAGTGGAGTTGGGGACAATGATACCACCATCAAATCAATGGAAATTTAGACAGTGATGATGAGAATGTATACCTCAAAGACATGGTTGAATTACCACTTGCTGCACTCTACCCACTTGAAGATAATGATGACATATGGGATGAGGACTCCTCAATAACTGTGCTTACAAGGTCCAGGAGATTGCAACCACCAGTCACAATTGTGCCTATACCTACAATTCAACAACCTCCAACACCTATCATAGAAGACAATGACATTGTTAAGCAGCTAAGAAACACTAAGGTAGAGATAAAAGTTTGGAAACTTCTGGCCTCATCTCATGAACATAGAGTTGCAGTAATGAATGCTCTAGAAAAGGTGGGAATAGATTCCGAGACTACTCCAAAAGGGTTGGCCAACTTCCTCACAAGTGACCTCCCTAGTCTAAATTAACTTGATCACCTTTTCTGACAAGGACCTACCACCAGAAGGTGATAAGCACAATAAAGCCTTTAACCTCACATTGGTGTGCGAAAGGATGAACGTACCAATGACCCTCGTAGATAATGGTTCAACAATTAATGTATCCCACTTTGCACTGCCAGAATGTTGGGAATAAAGAATAAAGACTTGACTCCATCCACATAAGGCATAAGGGCTTATGATAACACTCGTTGCCAATCCCTTAGAACCATCACCATGAATGTCACTGCAAGAGTCATCGAACATAGCACTACTTTGCAAATAGTAGACATCTAGGCTTCATTTAACCAATTATTGAGACGCCCTTGGCTCCGTGACCTCAAGGTCGTTCTTTCATCTCTCCACCAACAATTAAAAGCTATAGTTAGAGGAATTCCTATTACAATCGATGTCTCCCTCATGAGAATCAAAGTGATTGACAAACAATTCATTCATGTGGAGCACGATGAGCATGACGAAGATTTGTGGGGCTTCAACACTAAACAGGTCTTTTTTATCAAAGAAGATGAAAAGGCCCCTCTTGATTATAACCCCCACTCAAATCTTGTTGTCAATTCTATTCTTAAAAGACAAGGACACTTTCTTGGAATGACTCTTAGAAAGAAGAAAGAAATAGCTAAGCGCATGGGACTACCTAGCCTCCCTAAGAGGGATACTTTTGGACTTGGATTCAACCCTACTCCAAAGTACCTCAAGCAAGCCATGGAGAATTCCAATGCACGAAGAAGAGCTCGTACCCAAAATGATACAATGCAAATAGATCCATACCCTCTCACTTTGAATGGACATTTTATTAAAGAGGGAGAAGACTACCCATGCTACGAATTCCCTAAACCACTTGTTAGGAATGGAATACGCCAGCCTGGGTTCGAAATCTTCTTGGACTGGAACTTTTTAGATGAGATCCCTGCTCCTACTTATAAGGAACGAGCACCCCCATGCTTAGACTTTAATGTCATGGGTCTCCTCTTTGGGTATGAGAAAAATGAGCTTAAGCGTGTCGACGACAACTCCATGCATATGCAAACTGCCTTACAAAGCGAGGTCTTTGACCCCTCCAAACTGATCACTCCAACAAAAGGACTACTCTAGGGATGGCGCAAAACTGTGAAAGTAACTACGCCAAGAGGGAAGAAGATATCTATAACTACTAGAGAAGGTTCCATGTTCGATGAGTCTGAGTCGTCTGAGTTTGAGTCTGAGTCTGAGTTTGATTCTTCTATCGTCGAGTCTTCCAAGTCTCTTGTAGTTGCACTTCCTACCATAAAACCTAGCTTAGCATCTACCCCTAGAATAGTTAGTAGCAGGTCCTTGCAGACCTTTCTTTTTTTGATAAAATGATTCAAGAATTTAATAATATGACTTCCTCCACTTACTCCTCGTGTTATTCCCTTACCCAAGATGTCGAGTATTGCTTTTCTAATAATGAAATGACAAAGAATTAATTAAATATGTGGAAGCACTTGAGAATAAAACGGTAGTAATCGAAGAAACTAAAACCGTTAATATCTCAAAAGATTCCACCATTAAAAGAGAAGTTAAAATTGGCTTAACTATAAATAAAAAAGAAAGAGCTGAATTAATAAATCTACTTGTCGAGTTTATAGATGTCTATGCTTGGTCATATGAAGATATGCCGGGTATAAGCAGAGAAATTACTAACACACTATACCACTAATTCCAGGAATGAAACCTGTAAAGTAAAACTTACGTCGAATGAAACCCGACGTAGCCCTTGAAATAAAAGAAGAAATTCAAAAAAAATAACTGCAGGTTTTATCAAGGTATCCAAGTATCCAGAATGGGTCGCCAATGTGGTACCGGTCCCTAAGAAGGATGGTAGAGTTAGAATGTGTGTCGGCTATAGGGATCTCAACAAGGCTATCCCAAAGGACAATTTTTCTCTTCTACACATCAACATTCTGGTAGATAACTCATCCAATTATGCACTTCTCTCATTTATGGATGGGTACGCAGGCTACAACCATATTCTTATGGCAGAAGAAGACATGGAAAAGACTACCTTCATAACACCATGGGGCACTTACTGCTACATGGTGATGCCATTTGGGTTGAAAAACGCGTGTTCCACGTACCAAAGAGCAGCAACTCTCTTACTTCATGACATGATGCATAAAGAATTCGAGGTCTACGTGGACGATATGATCGTAAAATATAAGGATCGGTCCTAGCCACCAAATAGCCTTTAAGAAAATTCTTCAAAAGACACCGCAAGTACAACACGAGGCTAGACCCAGTTAATTGTGCATTTGGGGTTATCTCAGGGAAGCTTCTAGGTTATGTCATTAGCTCTAGAGGAATTTAAATAAACCCTACCAAAATCAAGGCTATTATGTCTATGCCATCACCCAAGATCGAGAAGCAAATTCAAGGATTCATTGGTCGGTTGCAATACATAAGTAGGTTCATATCAAAACTCACCATGGTGTGTGAACCAATATTCAAGAAACTCAAGAAGAACTTGCCAGTGGTATGGGACGATGACTCTCAAGAAACCTTTTATAAAATCAAAGCCTACCTTGCAAATCCTTCTATATTGGCGCCAGCAGTACCAAACATTCCTCTTCGTCTATACTTGACATTCACCAAAGAAACAATGGGGGCTATGCTTGCACAATAAGTGGAAGGCAAAGAGAATGCCATCTACTACCTAAGTAAGAAGATAGTTGAGTATGAAGTCCGCTACACACCACTTGAGACGTTACCAAAATAAACGGAAATATTGAATTGCATAAACTCAAAGTGTAGAGAGAGAAAACAAGAGTATTAACTAAAAGCTTAAGACTAAAATCTGGAAATTAACTAATGAAAAAAATCGTCCTTCACTTGCTTAGAAAAGCATAGTTATACTTAAGCTCTAAATCCTAAACTTAAACGAAGATTAAAAGTCGCAAAACATCCTCAAAAACACGCGCCCGGTCGGGCGCCATCTCGCTCGGCCGGGCCCGCCTTTTGATAAGGGAACCTCCGCTCGTGCCTGGTGGGCGCGCCTCCGAGCGGAGAGCTGCTCAGGCAAACATGGACTTCCTGGTCGGGCGAGCACTCGGGCAAACATGGTCTTCGATTTGGCCACTTTCTTGACCCAATCCAGATTTCCTCTTTGGGTCTGTACTACTCGGTCCAATGCCTCAAACTCTTCTTCTTCGCCGAGCCCTTAGTTACCGGTTTGATAACTCTAACCGGTCTTGGGCTACGGAAAATGGTCATATGAATGCGCTCCTGCTCCGATGCTCGTAGTGGCTCCAATAAGTCTGGGAAAATGCTCTAAATCCGCAATTTCCTGTAAAATAATACCAAGACTACGAGAACACTAGAAAACGCATATTAGTAATAAAAGTGGCTCTAAAGAGCCAAAAATACTCCTAAATATGACCAAGGGACGGGGGTAAAACACTATATAAAATGACATATCAACAATTCTAGCCTATATGCCCTTTCTTTCCTGCCTAATCTCACCACATACTTTCAAAAGCAATTAACACATAATTACATACCTTAATTCCTTCGCATACATGCACACATAATTCTTAAAATTGAACTTTATATTCAAAAATTAGTTGCCCGAAATAATTAAAAAACTTTGGACCCCTCTAATAAAAAAAAAATTTGGCCCTTATATTTTAAAAAAATTCGGACCTATTTAAAATTAAAAAAAAAAATTAGGTCCTTAAAAAAAAATTCGGACCCCTCAAAAAAATAAATTTCAAAATTATTTAAATAAGCACTTGACCAAGCTTTAAAATCATAGGTACCTAAAAAAAGGTTTTTGGCTTTAGTGGTAATTAAAATCCAACCAAAGCTCCCAAATACCATTTTGCAATACCTAGAAATTTCCACCTTTTAAAAAACTTTTTTTTTTTCTAAATAAATGGGGTTTGTTAAATACTGCCCTCAAATCTCTAACTAACGCCTGCAACATAAAATATGTTTACGAATTTACCCTTATAGATATAAACAAAGAATTTACCCATACAAATCTCTATAGCTACAAATGCTTTTTACTCGATTTTTGGGGAATTAAAAGTGTAGAAAATAAAAGTTACGTGTGTAAGCATTCTAATCCCAAAAGAATGATTACAGAAACAAATTAAAATACACATAGATTACGGAGTGCATATCTACATTCGAAATAAATAAATAACGGAGTACACAACTAAAAAGAAAATAAATTAGAATACACATAGATTACGGAGTACACAGCTAAAAAGAAGATAAATTCGAAATTTCCAAGCAAATGCCCAGAAATTTCGAAAAATCTAGGCAGAAACGCCTAGTTTTTTCAAAATTGCCTAGGGTGTTTGAAAAAACTAGGCGTTTCAGCCTAGGTTTTTCGAAATTTCTGGGCGTTTGCCTGGGAATTTCGAAAACAAAAAAAGTTAAATAATCGTACCGATTCCGTACGGTCCGACGAGCCTCCAGTGAGCAACGTAGGTGGTGTTTCCGGTCTTTCGTTGTCTTCCATGGGATCCAACGAATTAGGTTTTGCAAAATTTAAATTATTTGTTTGATTTTGAAAATAACAGTGGTTGGTGGTTCAACGTGATCGTTGGTGGCCGGTGAACACTAGAGAGAACAGTAAAAAAATTTGTGTAGGGTAAAAGTGTTAAGTTTAGGTAAAAATAATTATTTATAATATTTTTATAACAAGGCTACGTACGTCATTTTAGGTTATTTTGCGGGCGTTAGTTAGAGATTCGAGGGCGACGTTTAGCGGCCCACTAAATGGATCTCATTTTAGGAAATAACCCAAATATTAACGCCAACGAGATAACGACTAAGGCTATTTTCGAAGTCACACAACTGAAGTTTAAAACTAAAAACCAACTTTTCAAAATAAACTTGAGTTCACAACCTCGAAACATAGGTAAAATAAAGCGCTCATAATTTGGAACCAATATAAACATGGCCCTTTAAAAACCTACTTCCTCCCTTCTTTTTTACTTGACTCGATTTGACTTTTACACTATTCACCACCCCTCTTTTGACCATCTTTTGTAAACAATATATAAGTGAATACATATTCAAGTGGGATTTTGTTAGATTTGTCTCAATAAGTACTATCATAATATATAATTTTTATAATTTTTACTTATGGGGAATTAAAGTTATTGATCGTTAAAAATGTGCATTGACAAACGTGATAAAAGAAATAGGTCAAGTAAAAAAGAACGGAGGAAGTATAATACTAAAGTGCTTAACATTCATAATAATCAAAATATATATACTATCATGCCCCTCTGTGGAAACTTCATGAAAAATGCATATATCAAGAAATGAAGTTAGCCACAAAATTTAGTGTTACCATTAACTTGTTCTTGATGATGGAAATGTTTTGATTTTACAATCACGCGACATTTTGATCTTCACATGTAGACTCGGTTTATCTAATAATACACTTGATGTACAGGTTAGTCATCATAATATAAATATTTAAACACTACACAAGTTAATGTTGTATGATACATAATTAACATCAAAGCCAAGATAAGAGTAAAATATTCTATAGTAAAATTTCCTAAAGCTTAGGTAAAAGGTTACTTGTATATTGCTATGACATCACTTATCTCCATCAACGAGGACATTACTAATTGACAGTGGTTGGCGTCGAATTGACAATGACGCCGATATGGCTGGCAACATTGAATTGTTGAAACTATCACTTGGTGGACGATCACCATCTCGTCGTTGGCGACTTTTGTCAACAATCGCTACCATTATGTCGGGATGGCAGATAATTCTTAAATGGTCGAAATCACTATAAATGGATGTAGATGTAGCTTGATGATATAAATGGGTTTGAGTGTGTTCGGAGGGATTTTTTGTGGGGTTGAGATTATAATCTAGCTGCATCCCCACAAACGCCGCCAAATTGTTTATGCTAAATTTCGCACTTAGGATACGGGCTACGGAACAATTAAATTAAAATAAAGAGTGTTAAATGCGGAATATCAATGACGGAAAATAAAGAGAGAAGTGAGACATGATATGGTGACGCGGAAAACCTCGATGAAGATGGGTAAAAACCGCGGGTGGCAATGAGTCCACCAATCCACTATAATATGGGCATAAATCCAATAATTACAAGTACAATGTGTGTGTAATAATTAATAGTGTAATTCATGTGGCAAGGTAGTTGTACATAGAATAGGCTTGGTTTTTATGAGGAAGGTACCTCTATTTGTTGGAGAGTAGTAGGGGGTTTCCTCCATATAAGTAAGAGATAGTGGTTGATTCTTGATCAAGTTTTCCAATGAACGTGGACTATTTTGAGTATTCATACGTGTAACGGCTTCAATTGACTTCTTCTTGTTGGGAAATATCCCCTCCTTGATCGTAGGAGCACTTACAACAACTTTGACTTGTTCTTATGTTTCTTGATCAACTTTGACTTGATCGTTAGTTGTCAACGGTCATACAAAATTGCCCTATAACAACTACAAGCTAGAAGATGATACGGAGTATGTTGCATCATAAATAACATGTATAAGCTCTGGCTAGGATTATGCATCCCCTATATTTGGTCATCATGTGGTATAAGGTATAAACTTTGTAAGTAAAAGGGGTACCAGATTAACTATTTAAAGATTCAAGGTGTTAAATTAGATCAACTACTACGAGAGGGGGGTGAATTGTAGTAAGTGTTAAGGTTTTACAGTAATTCAACAACAAGAACTACTTATGATTGTGGGAACAAAACCTAAACAGTGTATAATTAATATCAAATTATACAACAATCCAAATACTAATCAAAGTATTACAAAACAAGCACCAAATATACAATGTAATTCAGAAATTACAAAAGAAAACATTGAAAAATTCTATACTTGCTCAACTCCAAGCCTTCACCAAGAACATGAACATAAGAATGTTGATGACCAATTGAGTCTCAATCCTTGATACTCTATCTTAGGCGTGTATACACTTTCCTAAGGAGGTTCATTTCCCCCACAACAGTGCTTGGGTTCAATCCAGAAATCCTCTTTGAGATACAAAAACAGCTATTTCGTTCTTTGCACTAAGAATCGAAATAAAGATGACAAATTCACCAAGATTGGATTAATTGAAAGAGTTTTTCTAACAAAAGTTTGCAAGAAATTTGAGAGAAAATGTGGAGAATACTTTTTTGGAGAGATGAGGAATTAACTTTTGTATATTTTCTTTCACGAAAATATGTCTTTTAATAAAAGACTCAACCGTCAGGAAAAACCGCAAAACAGGGAGGCGCGGGCGCGCCTCCCAAAATCTGTGAGATTCCACAAGAATGCAGTGAGGGGCGCAGTTTAGGCGCGGGCGCTCCATCAGGACGCACGGTCGCGCCACCAGCCGCGCGGGCGCACCAACCACACCCTTCCAATTTACTGATTTCCAGAGAGGTGCGCGGTTTAGGCGCACTCTCTCCGCGGCCGCGCCTACCTTGCGCGGGCGCTCTTCATGGGTGCGAGCGCGTAACCATCAACACTCTAAATATCCAACAGTAAGTTCCAGTTCGGTCAATCTTTTGCGGAATATAAAAGCAAAACTCAAAAGGAACTTAAAGCATACAACAAGTTTTACGAGGAAGTTTTCCAGGGCCCAACTGAAAGTAAAACCTCGACCTTTCTCAGGATTTGCACACCAAAACTTCACTATAATAGGGCAACTCCTAGTTACAACCTATTACATACAAACCTTTCTCACAAGTACCTCCACGACAACTTGCTACACTCACAAGTTCCTTCCCGGACACTTTCTACCTAATAGGACCCTATCTTGCCCAACCTAAGTCACACACTTAGATTCACTCAACATTCCCAGAGTGCCTACACTCTGATTCACACTGGAAGCTTCTCACTGTGCACTCACAACTACACGGGAATTATAGAGAATTCACACTCACCCCAAAAACCAATTACAACACAAAGACTTACTCTAATAAAGAAATGGAAAGCTACACATGAAACCCGAAATCAAAATGATAAAGCTTAAACCTTTGGCAAATTTACTCTTAAGAACTTAGTGGTATTCACACTTTAACTCTCACTTTACTTTGAAGAACTTTTTCCTTATTTATAGAAGATGTCAACTTAGCAAAGTAGGGCTTTGATAAAATGATAAGTTAAAGATAAATCAGAATTTCAACCTTATCATATTAAAACAGAAATCATGTAAACTTAATTCCGTTTTTAAAGCAAACCTTTCCTTAGTCAAAGTAAGAGATAAAACCAAGTAAACCAGATTTTAAGAGATAAAATCGATTAAATTATTTTTCATATACTCAAGATAATATTTTACGAATTAATTAGTTTGCCAAGTGATGAATCATATTTATATAGGTTTTTAAGGCACGTTCATGCTAGTTTTATAATTTTTTCTTAGTGTTCTTAGTTGTTTTTAGAGTCGTGTCCGCATAAGTTACCATATGTCACTCTATTATGCTCCGTTTGTGTTTTTCTTAGTGTTTCAGGTGATTTCATAGTCATTTGGACGCTTTCGAAGTGTTTGGAGATGATTCAGATGATATTTGAATGGAAATCGATGGATCGGGTTCATTAATCGAGGGATTTATGCTCGTGGATGTTGTCTCTAAAGATTTTATGCATGAGAATATAGCATCCACAAGGGTCGCTATGCATCTTTCGGGAATGCATTTCAGTTAGAAACGAAGAAGAACGATGGTTTGCAAAGATTAAAAATGACCTTTGCTCACTCTTTTGATCATAACTTGAGTTCTACAGATTGGATTGAAGCGATTCAAATTGCATTAGAAACTAGATTTAAAGAGATTTCGAATGATAGGTCACACGCCCCAAGACGTTTCCCAGAACAAACGTTATAGACGTTTGAATCAAGTAATGCAGTCAGCCACCTGAGGGATATATTGCTGTGGGTCTGTCTAGCGCCCACTCGAGGCAAGCTGCAGCTACTGCCAGCCCGCGGTCACCAGCCCTGCGCCCGCGGGTTTTGGCGAGGGATCTTGATGCCACAAGCAGCCTTAGAAAATCCCGAGCAGCGATGAGTCACCTTTATCTTTCGTATTCACATGCTACGTCATCGCTTATTATCCAATAATATTCTAGCTTATATTTTTATTTATTTATTTCTATTTTAATTAGCTTAGGATTAGGTTTTAATATAAATACTTGAGAGGATTTTATTTCTTCTCTTATGCTTTATTTTATGCTTGAACGTTCTTTTAGTTTTCTACTCCATTGTTGAACCCTAGTTTATTGTTATTCATTAATTTAATATTTGAGGTATTTCATTCAATCTTTCGTCTTTTATTTGATTAATTATGAATTCAAGTTCATTTATTCCTTTAGTTTTGTTTATTTCAATTTTGAGTGAGTACTCGTTTTCTAGGGCCAAGTGAGGGAAGCTATGTTTATACCTTGATTATTTGTGCTTAATTATTTATAAATTTATGAATCAGGGTTTGAATGATTCCAATTGATTTGTGCTTTATTGTTTGATTCATGTATTTGGCCAATATCATAAGTTGATTATTTAGCTAATAAAAATTAGAATTGAAAGATCATATTTGTAGAGGCTTAATTACAATTGGCGGATTTGATTAAGTTAGCGACCGAACTACATATGTTAATTCATAAGCGTTAATTCCCGATCGTAGGATTAACATGTGCTTTAATTATTCTACCCAGTTTATTTATCAATGAATTGTTTGCATTTCTTGGATTGGTATAAGCATGGTGGACCGAACGTATGTCCTAGACCTTTATTTATTTGAGAACAACCTTATTTTCATTATTTTCCTAGTTTAGTTAATTGATATCAAATCACTCTTCATTTTTTCAAATAGTTTATAATAATTGGGCAAAAACTAATAGAACCTGTCTCCCTGTGGAATTCGACCCGTATTTTCTAAGTCTCTGCTAACAACAGACACCGTGCAATTGCGGTATAACTTTTTATCTGATTTCCAATAAGTTCCATGCATATCAACCAATCATATATTTATATCAACCCTAAATAAAAAACTTACCTTTAATACAACCTAAGTTATGAAGTTCATCTTTATGATTGATATCTCGAGCTCTGCATTGGTTTTTGATTCTTGAAGTCATGTTCCATCATTACACTGGAACTCGCAGACTAAGTCATTACAACCTGTTGTCTTTCTTTCTCCATCATTACACTGGAACTTGCTTCTGTTAGAGAGCCCTTGATATGTTCCTATTAGGGAACACCTTGTAGTTCCATCTAGTTTTGTTCAGAGAACTTCTTTCTGGAACTCTTCCTTTGATCTTACTTGCCATCCTTAGTCTTCTTAAGTTCCTCTGTTCCAGACCTCACTTTTACTCCCAGCGTTTACTTATTCTGCAAACATCAAAACACTAGTAAACTCTTATTAGATAGAAGTTTGCTCAATCATCAACATCATCATCAAAATCACTTAAGAGTCAACACAAGGGCACTAAAAGGAGTAAGTCGTGTTATCCAAGGTGCAAATTGTATAGATTAAAGGGGTATTGGACTAACTAATCATCTAAGTGAGGGGACTTAAAGGAGTAAGTCATGTACTCATGTATTCAAGGTACACCCTATACATTATAGGAATCCCGGATTAAGTATTCAGAATCCAAGTGAGAGCACTAAAATGAGTAGCTTGTGAATGATTATTGGATGTGAATCAATTAATAAAAGTTAAACTTAATTAAACATGTTTATAATATAAACTAAGTCTATTTCAAACTTGTTAATTAATTTTAAGTCATTCTATTCAACGAGTATGTCAGGAATTGATTTTCCTTAGTTGTATTACTTTATGAACAAGTATATATATACAACCTAACAAGATATTAGGGCCGGTAACATTGGCCCATTAACTATAAAATATTAGGCTTAACACCCCCCTGAAGTTGGAGCATGCAAATCACAAATGCCTAACTTGCCAAGTAAATACAAAAATTGGTGTTTGCTTAAGGCCTTATTGAATATATCCGCGAGTTATTAAGTTGTCTTCACATAAGACGGACTAATAACCCCTTCTTGAATTTCATCCCTAACATAATGACAATCAACAATATGCTTGGTGCGTTCATGAAAGACCGAATTCTGCGCAATATATAACGCTGATTGACTATCACAAAATAAGCTCATCGCACGTGGATACGAGACTCCCAAACTGTCAAGTAGCACCTTCAACCATTTCAACTCTGAAGTAATTGCCGACATTGAATGATACTCTACCTCTACAGAAGACTTAGAGACAATATGTTGTTTCTTGGTCTTTTAAGAAATCGGAGAACCACCAAGAAACACCAACGAACTAGAAATCAACCGTCTCATCAAAGGACAACTAGCCCAATCCGAGTCACACCATCCTTTCAAATGTAGATCACAATCTGAACCCAAAAGCATCCCTTGACCCGAACAACCTTTTAAGTAGCGTACCACACGAAGTACTGCCTCCCAATGATTGTGACGAGGTTGTTGAATAAATTGAGATAAGATATGAACTCTATAAGCCAAATCAGGTCTAGTAAAAGACAAATAGATCAAACGACCCACAAGACGACGATACATTTCGGGGTCATCAATAAGAGGTGTCTCTGATTTAGCTAGTGTATGATTTTTCTCAATCAGAGTACCGGTCGGTCATGCCCCTAGTAAACATGATTCAACAATAATATCAAGAGTATATTTCCCTTGACATAAAAATATGCCCTCCGGACTTTGTGCAACCTCAATACCAAGAAAAGTACTTTAACACACCAAAATCTTTCATATAAAAACAATCACTCAAATATGATTTAAAAGCAGATATTGTAGAAGAATCATTCCCCGAAATGATTAAATCTTCAACATACACAAGGACACTGTGATGAATAGCCTCATGATTCAGAGTGAATAGAGATTAATCGGAATACGATTGCTAAAAACCATACCTTTTGAGAAAGCTAGACAATTTGGAAAACCAACAATGGGGTGCTTGTCGAAGGCCATACAAAGAATTTTGTAGGCGACATACCATGCCATGTTGAGAACCATGAAATCCGAGAGGAGGCTTCATATAGATTTCCTCATCAAGATCACCATGAAGAAAGGCATTATGAACATCCATTTGATGTAATTTCCAATTTTTAGCAGCAACAACAGCTAAGAAAGCACGAACGGTGACCACATACAGGTGCAAATGTCTCATTATAATCAATACCTTCGACTTGATTATTATCGAAAATAACAAGTCGAGCCTTCAATCTTTCAATTGTGCCATCTGAATTATGTTTCACCTTGTAATCCCATCTGCACCCGAGAGCCTTCTTCCCCGAAGGTAATTCTTACATTACCTAAGTTTCATTATTTTCCAAGGCAAAGATTTCTTTTTGCATAGCCTCTCCCCACCCCTCATGTTGCATAGCCTATTTAAAATTACGAGGCTCAACCACCGTATCTACAACTGCAACAAATACACAGTGTCGCAAAGAAAATTTATCACAATTCACAAAATGTGCTATAGGATAAGGAGTAACTTAGGAGCTTGGATTGAGCAGTGAACTGGGATAGATAGATGCACTCGGAAGAGATATAGTATGTGCAACATAATCCTGATGCCAACCCGATGGACGACGCTCACGTGTACCACAATCAAGCGGAAGAAAAGTGTCGGCAGAAATTGTAGCATCTGTAGTAGAGAAGCTGCCAGTAGCTGCTGCACTATGGATGGCAACAGGTGCCACGGGCTGGCCGTGGCTAGCAGCGTTCTCCACATGAGGACTGCGGAGCGGACTACTTGTCTCTTCCAAAGTCTCCACATTATAATTTGTAGCATTGGCTTCCTCACTCACCTCTAAGACCAACTCCAAATCATCCAACAACTCATGGTCAATCCCCACATTATTTTCATTTGCATCAGGAGCAACCACATTATTATTACTATTAACACTAGCAAAAGGAAATTCATTTTCATGAAATTGCACATCACGCGACACAAAAATATCTCCCTTGCCAATATCATATAATTTCCACCCCTTTTTGCCATGAGGATAACCAATAAAAACACACTTCCTACTCCTAGGAGCAAATTTATCACCTTTGGATCTTTGATCATGAGCAAAACTAAGACAACCAAAAACTCTCATTTCATCAAAAGTAGGTTCTTTGCCAAATAAGACCTCATACCGTGTCTTATTGTCTAGTAAACGAGAGGAAGTACGATTAATCAAATATACCGCCCTAAGAAAACATTCACCCTATAAATCAATCGACAGATTTCCCTAAAACATAATGCACGACCCACATTTATTATATGTTGGTGTTTACGCTCACCTCAACCATTTTGTTGTGGAATACCAACACAAGAAGTTTGAAGTAAAATGCCATGTTCATTAAAGTAGGGAAGCATGTGTTTAAATTTCGTACCATTGTCACTCCGGACACATTTCACAGACACTTCAAAATGAGTTTTAATCCTAGCAAAGAATGAGCAAAAAGATGAATAGACCTCGGTTTTGTCATTTAATAAGTAAACCCAAACACCCCTTGAAAAATCCTCGACAAGGGTCAGAAAATAGTGTGCACCACAAGCAGAAGGCAGGGACGAAGCCAGGATTTTCAAGTCCTGGGGGCCGGACTTGTTGAACAAAGGATTGATGGAAAAATTTAAAAAGTACTAGTATTTTATTGTTACAAAAAAAAATTAGTTGAATCGTACTCTACAATTTTTCATAGTAGCAAAATCATCAATTAAAGATTCAACACTAAAACCTACAACAATCTCTTTTTCTGTGTATATACTACCAAAACATCTCTAAGAAAATCATCCTCCATTTTACTCATTAGTTGAGTTTTGACGATATTCATTGCATAAAAGTCACGCTCACAAGTTGCTGTAGAGACAGGAAGAGTTAGCACAAGACGAATCAATCGATCAACAAGAGGATATGTAGACAATTTCCCTATTGTAGTTAACTCTTGGCAAAGATGTGATAAGGTAGGTAACTTATCAAATAGCATACGTACACAAATATCCAAGTAAAAATGTTGCAACTCACATTCAAGTTGATATTTTTCTTGTTCAGAGAAGTCTTCAGGGTAATGCCTTTGCACCAAATGGCATATTTTATCAACATTAAAAGACTTAAAAGAGTCTTTAAGATCCAATGTTGCACTCAATATAAGAATATCAATCATTTGTTCATCAAACCTATTATTAATTTCTTGTAGTTGCAAATCTGAAGCTGCAATAAACAAATCAACTCAATAATGATGCTCCATTGTTATTTTCCACCTTAACGAGAACGGCCTTTACCGGCTGTGTAAAGAGTAGTCATATCTGGAATATCAACATTATGCTTCTCACAAAAAGACTTAACCTTTTGAAACAAATCATCCCAACCAGTCAATCTAAAATTTTGTATCAAGTCTTTTGTTGTAGAAACAAGACCCATAGCATTCACTATATCTTGACCACGCCATTGTAGAGCTTGGCTTTATTTAGCGGTCACCCTTAAAAGTTCCCTCATCAAGTGTAAAATAAAAATGAACTCAAAGGACATTAATGTATCATAAGCAGCATCAGCATTGGCACGTTGTTCAGAATTTCCTTCTTTAATAATGGATACAAGAACAGTACCTGTAGAAGCAAATGTCCTCACTAAACTGTAGATTGAATTCAGATGAGATTTCCATCGAGTATCAGCAGCACGCTGCAAGTTCCCTATTTGATTCAATCCTCTCCCAGTTTGAACCTCGTCATTAGCAATCTTGTTTGCTAATTCAGCTTTTTGTGCAGCTTGTAATTCATCATGTCTTTTCGAAGATGCATCAACTATATTGACTATAATTGCCAATTTAGTGAAAAATTGTTGTATGGGAATCACTTCTTTTGTAGCTCCAACCAAAGCTAATTGAAGCCGATAAGCAAAACAATGAACAAAGTATGCATAGGGTGAATCTATCAATATTAAAGCTTTCAAACCATTAAATTCCCCTCTCATATTAGAAGCTCCGTCATATCCTTGACCACGAATACTTTTTGGGTTCAAGTTATGATAAGACAATACTTTATATAATTCTTGTTGCAAGGTTAATGATGAAGTGTTTTCCACATGAACAAGATCAAAAAATCGTTCTTTTAAAATTACATCATGATAAACAAACCTTAAAACAATTTCCATTTGTTCTCTTAGTTCCCTATCTTGGGATTCGTCAAGGATGACACAAAATTTTGATTCTCCAATTTCCTTTCTTATTTTATCTTACACTTTTTTCGCTAAAATTTCCAAAATCTCCTTTTGAATTGTGGATGACGTATATGAAGCATTCCCAAAAAATATAATGTTAGTTAAATAATGTATGGGAGCAATGAATAAAAATACAAATTCTCTAAAAAAAAGTTATAATGAGTACCTGGAGCACTTTGCAAAACGACTTTGTTCACATGTTTGTTGTATGAGACTATAAATTTTATTAACTCAAGAAAGTTTTCTTGATTCTTAGAGTTTACAATCTCATCATGGCCTCTAAATGGATAATTTTGCAATGCTAGCTAACGAACTGCATCAATTGAAGTTTTTAATTGCAACTTGTTATTCTTAATTTCTTCTTCTGTCTGCCTTAAAAGTGCTGGTTGAATATGTTGCTTTGTATTCAACAAGTCATCACACGCTTTTTGATTCTTATTGTGCTAGGAATTCGGACCTTACTTTTCCCATATGATTCAAAAAGGAACAATTCTTTCCACTATTCACTTTTTTCCAATTAGTAAACCCATCATGGGTAAAACATCTGGTTGCTTTATTTGTAAAAAGAAAGCATGGAAAACAGAATGCAGGATCTTTTGATGGAGAATATTCTAACCAAGGAAATTGTTTAAACCGCGTTGACTGAAATGAACAACGATGTTTTTTCTGACCCAGAATAGGGATAATCATCTTGAATGGGTTGAAACGCTTTTAGTCTAAGATACTCCCTTCTTATTTGCTCATGCTCATTGGGATGATAGTCACTAATTTGTTTGCGTAGTCCGGGATTACGCTCAAGAGTACATGAGGTATTATATCATATGTTTCAACTCTTGGAACCTTTTGCGGGTTCTTAGTTACGGGAATTGAAATAGTAGATCTTTTTTGCCCCTCAAAACTTGTGTTTTGCTCATTATCATCACTCAAATTACTTTCGGGATTCAAATTTGCCTTTGAAGTGGAACCCTCTTCTTGTTGATTATTAACTTTTTTGTAAAAAAAACTAGTGTTTTTGATTTCATGATTAACCTATATCAATATAAAAACAACAAATATCAATTAAGTAGCATATAACCCTAAAATTTAATACTAAAGGTACATTCAATAAATTAAAAATTAGCCAAAATTATTAAATAAATAAACATATTAACCAAGTAAACAACTAATCACAATCATGTATATAAAAATAAGAAATTTATTAATTGAATGAAATTACATATTTTAAAAAAATTAATCAAAAAGAAGAATTTTAAAAAATACATGTTTTGGTTGATTTGCTTCTGAACAATGGTAATTGATGAGTTTAATCTCAAAATATGATTGCCGTCAGTAGCCTCGTATTAATTTCACGTTATTAAGTGTATTTGGAGCTTTGGCCAAATATTTGAGTAATGGGATTCGAACCCAGCCTCCTTGGGAAAAAGCCATCATTACCCAACCAACTTGAAAAGCTTTATTTATTCTTGTATATGTGTCTTTAATACTATATATAATAATTTTAAGGGGGGCTAAGAGATATGAATCATGGGCCGCAAATCTAGGCCGGGGAGGCCGGGCCTCCACCAGCCCCCTCCCTTCGCCCTTGGTGGAAGGAGTTTTATACGACCCCCACAAATCACAATGTATCATTTTAAAAATACGGCTAGCACGACTATCACTAATAGGAAAACTATTCTTGGTTTGCTTAGCTTGAGGACAAATTGCACATGCCTTATGTAAATATTTACTACCAGAACTACCTCTAATAGCAATGAGTAACTTGACAATTTTTTTTCTGACGGATGCCCCAAACGTGGATGCCACAACTCAAATGTAGAGACCTCCGGACCTGTGACCGCACATACATTTGGGATACGCCAGAAATAGTAGACTCTATCTATTCGTTCACTTCGTTCACTGCCTCCAATCAGGCTCCCCGAGTTTTGATCCTGTATAGCACATAAAGAATTAGTGAATCGTACATAACAATAAGTGTCATCAATCAATTTAGAGACCGATATCAAATTGCAATTTAATTTAGGAACAAATAAGATATGTTCAAGAATAATTCCATCCGCCAAGAAAACACGACCCTCCTTTGTAGCAACTGCTTGAGCACCATCGGGAAGGCTAACAGGGCATGGTAGAATGGATTGAACATCTAGTAGAGAGGACTAGTGACCCGTCAAATGATAAGAGGCACCTGTGTCAATAATACAAGACAAAGAAAAATAATCACCGATCCTCATGTTTGGCGAACAATTGGTGGTGAGATTAGTGTATGATGCTGCCGTAGCGTGAGCAAAGACAACAACAAGCGGCGTGTGAGCGGCGACAGTAAAGGGAGTAGTGAATGAGGCAGCGACAACCAGACTTGTTGGAGAAGCTCTCCCTTGGTTGTCGTATTTTATAAGCCACCAATCAGGGTAGCCATGGACCAAAAATAAGCAGTATAATCGTGAGCCAATCGATGACAATGGGTACAATACAAATTCGACTTATATATCATGTTGCTTCGATAGAGAATTATCATACTTCAAAGTACTTTGTTGATTGTAGAAGTGAGAAAAAGAACCAATCTTGCCTTCATCATCCATTGTTGATCAAGCAGTAGAGTGTTAGAAAAGAGATTTTTTTTTTTTTTTTTTTTTTTTTTTTTTGTTTAGAGAGGTAAAAAAATTTAGGGTTTAGAAATTTAGAGGCTCCGATATCATATCAGGAATTGATTTTCCTTAGTTGTATTAGTGTATGAACAAGTATATATATATATATATATATATATATATATATATATATATATATATATATATATATATATATATATATATATATATATATATATATATATATATATATATATATATATATATATATATATATATATATATATATATATATACACAACCTAACAAGAAATTAGGGCCAATAATATTAGCTCATTATCTATACAATATTAGGCTTGACAGAGTATAATTTTATAAGAATTATTTAATCGATTCTAAAATTATATACTACTAGAAATTTGTTTGTGGAAAAGAAAGACTACACGTGTATGCTTTAGCTCAAACATGGATTATGGTCTTATGGACGGAGCAGGGAAGAAACATCTCATCTTTCGTCGATCCTTATCAATCACAATTGTTTTGGTTTTTTTTTTTCTAATGAACTTCAGTCATAATAATTAGGTTCAAAATTCTACTTTATTGAAATTCGGCATTGATATCTTATCGTTATTTCATTTCTCATGTCGACTACATAATATTTATAATCAACTTGCTACTAATGCACCCATAAAAACATATACAAGTATTTAATAATTTTGCACCATAATATATGTTGTCTTTCTTTGATTTTGGATTTTGGTTTATGCATATCCTATTCCTAAATTATTGGGATTTAATGAAATTTTGTTGCACAATAATCAACAGTCCAAGAAGAGCCCACTTTAAGGCTATGTTTCTTGACCTTATTTTAACATATTATTACTTATTATTTATAGCATCATATTAAGTCAAAAATACTGGAATGGGAATACTCACAAACTAGATTGATTTTTATTATATCGGTTTACTTATTATAAAATATCTTTATCCATTAGTCAAAATAACAAAAAACTAGCAAGTCATGTAGGGAGTACATACTCTACTTGTACAGTTGTACGTGTCTATAAATATAACCTAGAAAGCAAAAAAAAAAAAAAAAAAAAAAAAAAAAAAAAAAACTCCGTAGTAATCAAGAAATTCAATAATTTATTACAATCTCGTACGTTTTATCAAATCAAGAAATAACTTGTGTGGACCTGAGGTTTATACGCATGCATGTAACTGGCATTATATTGAATACAGTGACCCTTATCTTGAACATAATGACCCTAATTTTAACATAATGACCTTCATTATTCATATTGACCAGTATATAAAAAATTTCATTAAAAAAAAACCTCTTATAGGCTTTATAATACCACAATGAGTGATTTTTTTTTTATTAATAAAAAAATCATAGTGTGTCTAATGTTAGTGGTCCACAATAAATTAGTATGAACCAGGTTCATTTAAGAATTTGTAATAAAATCAACAAAAATCAATTTTAATTTACAGATATAATTTACAACTAGTAAAAATAAGAATCATGATTAATAATTTCCCAAATCATCAACTTTGGACCTATTAATCGCACAACACAAATCACAGCTTTAACAAGCTATGAACTAATAATGATAACAAAAAAAGTTGCTTAAAAGAATCCAAGAAATAGAATAATTTTAGTCCAACTCCAAAATTAAGCAAAATCTAAAACCAATGAATAGAGCAATTCTGTAGTGAATAGAGCAATTCTGTAGTGAAAGCAAAGTCAAAAAGAATATAAAAAAAGTGAACACACCCTAAATATAATACGTAGTAATACCAATATTGCAGTATTTTGGTTGTAAGAAGAATGTTAATTTTCTCTCTCTTCGTCAAAAACAAACTCACAAATGATTAATTGCCAGCAAATCACATGCAGTCTCCTTTAGACCAATTAGACCCCTGTCGGTAGCACCACCTCTTCCCAGCTCACCTCCTCCTTTTTTTTTTTTTTTTTTTTTTTTTTTTTTTTTTTTTGCGTTATTTTGCACTCGCAAAAAATTATTTCTCAAACTTAACGTTTTTTTTCCACTAAAATTCACAAATTTTATGTTTTCATCTTTTGCTCTTGTCCAAAAAAAAAAAAAAAAAAAAAAAATTCACAAATTTCTCGTTAATTTGCCCAAATCTATAAACTATTTATTGGTATAAGTAGAGTTGCCAAAAATCTTACACAACATGATAGTATAATACAAATTGGACACAAAAACAAGTTAGTATCAAGAATCTCTGATACATTTAGTTAATTAGGTCATTATAAATTTACAATTACTCCCTGAACACATTTAATTATGCGTGTCGACTTATGCTTCCTTGTTTATCTTTGAAAACAAATACAAGCATTACTTGTTTGCCAACTTTAAAACAATATTCACCATGTAGCAATATATACGTCAAACCCTTGTTATTTCGAAATTTAGGACATACAGAGTAACTTTTTTACTCCCTCGCCTTATATTATAGTTCATGTTTTTCTATTTTAGACATCCAAATATTGTTTTCGTTTCTATTTTTGGATAATATGTAAATTCCATTGTATCTTCATTTTTTTTAACTTTATTTTTTATACTTCTTAAATTACCCTTAAATTTTCCATTTGCCTTATACTTTTTTTTCCACTATCTCTCTCTAACTTTTGTATATAATTATACTTTTCACCTTTTTATATACTTCATTCACTTCCTCTTCCCTAATTTTTGTTTTATTTCTTAAATACCGTGAAAAAACACAAACAAAAACTATATATTGGGACAAATGGAGAAAATACATACTGTAATTTTATTTTTATTTTAAATACGGAGTAACATAAGAGGTCTATTATATGGTTTTTATTATTATTATTATTATTATTATTATTATTATTATTATTATTATTATTATTACTATTATTACTATTATTTACACATACATTTTAGATGTATATTTTTTTTTTCTTGAAAATTTTTAGATGTGTATTTTACATGAGTTAAATTTTCAACGTTACAATTTTTTTAAATAAAAGATAAAAAAAATTATAAAATCTTTTTAACAACCTCAGTTCCACTATTTTTTTAAAAGTTCCACCTCATCACTCATTCACTACCATACTTCCCACCTTTAAAACCCCCGTCCTACTCTCTCTCCTCACACTTCTTCACACCCCAACAATGAAGAAACAAGACTCATCACCTTTCACCGGGGGAGTCACCGGAAAACCCGTCGGAAAACTCTTACTCTGCTTCGAAACCAAACCAGTTCTCGCCACACTCTTAACTCTCACCCTCGTTTTACTCCTTTGGAACCTTCAACCTTACTACGACCACCTCCTTTCTCTCTCCTCTTCTTGCCACTGCACTTCCCCTCTTCCTCTCAACCACCTCCTCAACACCACTAAAACCACCCACTTACTCTCTCTCTCCTCCATCAATAAACCCAGAAACCTCCCTCTTCCGGGTCGGTCCAGACCCGAAAACCCAGACCTGAGTAAAAGAGAGTTCAAACCGTACGGAAATGCCGCTGCGCTCTTTGTTCAGATGGGTGCTTACCGTGGAGGACCGGCGACATTCTCCGTCGTTGGATTAGCGTCGAAACCGATCCACGTGTACGGTCAACCATGGTACAAATGTGAGTGGGTCCCAAACAATCGAACCCACCAACCTACCCGCGCAAAAGCGTTCAAAATCCTTCCTGACTGGGGTTACGGAAGAGTCTACACTGTTGTCGTCGTAAACTGCACTTTTCCGATGAACCCAAACGTCGATAATTCCGGCGGAAAACTCATTCTCTACGCTTACTACTCTCTTTCCCCACGCTTTTTCGAGAAATTTACAGCGCTTGAAGAACTTCCCGGCGCTTTTAACAACTCACTCTACACTTCTCCCCAGAACTAGACTACCTCTATTGTGGGTCCTCACTTTACGGCACTCTCAGTGCGTCGAGAATTCGCGAGTGGGTTGCGTACCATGCTTGGCGCTTTGGGGAGAAGTCGCATTTCGTGTTTCATGATGCTGGTGGGGTTTCCGATGAAGTTCGGAAGGTTCTAGAACCATGGGTGAAGAAGGGGAGAGTAACGATTCAAGATATTAGTGATCAAGAGAAATTTGATGGGTATTATTATAATCAGTTTTTGGTGGTGAATGATTGTTTACATAGGTATAGATTTGCTGCGAAATGGACGTTTTATTTTGATGTTGATGAGTATATTTACGTTCCAAAAGGGAGTTCGTTGAAGAATGTTATGAAGGAGTTTGATGGGTTTACTCAGATTACTATTGAGCAGAATCCTATGTCTAGTGCTCTTTGCTTCAAGAATGATTCATCCCAAGATTATTCCAGGTAATTTTAATATTTTTTTTCCTGTTAATTTTGGTTAGTTCTAGGGTTTTTTCTTGGTTAATTTTGATTAATTGTGTGTTTATTCATATGATTAGCTTGTTTTGTGATTCTGGGATATTTTTAATGATTAATTGTGGGGTTTTCTGGTTAGTTTTGGTTACTTGTGTATTTTTCTGGGTTAGTTTTGATTAATTTTGGGTGTTTTTAATTCTTGATTGGTTATGATTTGATTATTTTCTGATTCTGGGGTCTTTAACAGTAATTATCATTCTGGATTTAAATTCTTGTTGGTAGTGTTATTATAATTCTGGGTTTGTTTGTTAGTTCTTAGTTTGATTAAGGTTTAATTTGTTTGTTAATAGGGAGAAATATTGATTAATTATAATTATGGGATTGATTATGGTAATTGAACTAATGTATTTGTACTACTCCTAGGTATTAGGAAACATTCTCTGTTGGTTTTGATTGCTAATTAGAGGGTTAAATATATTAAATAGATCTGATGCAATTGAGATGCAGGTGTTTGGTTAATTATTAATTGCTTAGATTTGACAATAGGAGGACTAATGTTTGTTTGTTAGTTAAGGCTCTTAAGCTAAGGCGGTGTATTTTTTATTTGATTAATAATATTAGGCGAAGTGAAATTTTCTATTAAGAGATTAATAATACAATATCGAGCAAAACGTTCTTCTAAGTAATGCAATATTCGCGATGACTAATGTGGCAAAAGTAGTCTAATGGAAAGTGATTCGATGCCCTGATGTTGATGAGTGCAAAGTCTTAATATTCTAGTGCATAGTTGAAATCTACCACCGACGAATTTATGAGGAAACACTGGATGTTTGGATTAAGTTATAAATGATGTTGAATTACTATGTTTTCTGGTTATTGTTGTCAAGTTGATGCTACTCTGTAACACTCTGTCCTCTATGGTTTATGAGTGTTTTGCCTGTAACTTGAACTCCACCTGCCTTCCACTAGCATTTTGCTTCGATTTTGTCCTCCGATGGTGGTAGTGAGAAATTGAGAATCTTAGGAATGGAATATACAAAATTATTGACCATTCTTTTTTGTGAAAAGTGAAAAAGAAAGGCATCAATATATGGAGATGTCAAGCTGCCAAGCACTTAGCAGTAAGCACTATTATTTTATCGGTGTCTTCAATAGGAAGCATCATTATGCTGGATCTATTCGCTTTACTTATAATGGAGGTCAAATTAGATCTGTTGTTACCATGGAGTTCGAGCTTAGGAATCATGTGTCTTGGATGCTAGAGCTTGTGCGTATATGATGCCAATATCGGGGTGCATGAGAACTTTGCTCATACTCAATCCATAATATTGAGTATTTAAGCATATGAATCGATGTTGAGAGTTCATTATAAAGATATGTTAAACCCCATGTGGTGGTGCAATGAAAGTTGCACCACTACTTTTCCTTTGTTTCTAGGTAATAGGAATTTACTACAACATGGAAAAGAGGAAAAAGAAAGCAACCCTTTTTTTGTTTTAGAAGAAAAGAAATGCTTTCTAAAGTTGAAAGTGGATAACATAATGTTCATTAGAAAATGCATATAGACACAACAAAAGATTAAAAAAAGGATTCAAGACTCATAATGATATTCTGTTGTCACTAGAAGTCTTTTACTTTTATTTGATGGGTAAAGAAGATTAATTAACAATTTACAAACGGGAATCTACATAGTTACTCTGTATAATGATACAAGTTCCATGAACAGTTAATTGTGTTGAGAACTTGGGATGATGATCACTGGTGAGGAGGTCACACTAAGGCTTTTGCTAAGCTGTGCTATGCTGTTTTCTTCGAACTTCAGATGGTTTATTAGGAACTAATAGGCTATGTTAATCGGATGCGGCTAAAATCACGAAGTGTATGTGTCGACACGACACCGGCAGGGATACGTGTCCGACCCTTCACTGTGTACTCGGACACTTCCATTAAGAGTAGAGAGGAAAAAAGAGGAGAAACATGAAAGAAAAACACATCTTGTTCGAAAATCACCATTGATATAGAGAAGATGGAGAGAAGATGATTGTCATTTATTAGGAGAATTTACCGAAGAAAGAATTAAAATAAAAAAATAGGGGAGGACGTAATGAAAAATTTAAAGCTTTTGTAATATATAATTTATTTATATAAATTTAAATGACGTATAGACGTGTCTCCGTACCCGTGTCCAAATATCGGACAAAGTCCCCGTGACCTAAAATTTTGGAACTTGTCGGATCGGACACTTGGACATGTGTCCGTGTCCAACACCCGTTCCCGAGTTCATGTAACATAGCTAATAGGTGTTCTAATTTAGGTGCACCAATAGCTATTCGACTTTAGGTTTCCAACTTTTTGGTGCTGCTTGATTGCTTCGCTATTTTTCCCCTCAATCTTACAATTAGTTGATGGTGCTATGGTGCATAGAAATGTAAGGGGGCATTTAACCTTCCTCTGCTATCTATAATTGCTACTCCGTATTATGCTGTAATGCAGTAAACTGGAAATTAAATTTTTCATGAATGTTTTTTGCTTAAAATATTCTAGTGACCCCATATTGATGTTGATCCATGTGGTGATCCAATTCTAGAACAATGTTTGTCTCTAGTTTCCTGATTTTTTTTTAAAAAATCTATGCCATACTTTGCTCCCATCTCTATTTTAGAAAGTCTACAACTTTTGGCTGTTGCTCATATTTTGTGGTTTTTATAAATTGCCAGGGAATGGGGTTTTGAGAAACTGCTGTTCAGGGACTGGAGGACTAAAATCCGAAGAGATAGAAAATACGCCATACAAGCAAGGAATGTATTAGCAACCGGCGTTCACATGTCAGAGAACATTGTAGGGAAGTCACTTCACCACACAGAGGCTAAAATCCGATACTACCACTACCACAACTCCATCCAAGTCGTAGGTGAGCCATGCCGTGTCTTACTCCCACCCTCGGCCAAGAAAAAGATTACATTTCACGAAAAACTGCCTTACGTGTATGATGACAACATGAAGCAACTTGCCAATACCATAAAGCAATTTGAACATGAAACCCTCGGAACATCCCAGCTCCCTTTATGACATACACCCTAAGTATAGCCGTATATGGCTTCATGGTGGGGACCGCGTACATGAATGGTCCCAACTCCTGAGGCTAAGGATGGTTTAACACCGATTCGAAAAGTCAAAATTTCAGACCTATGCTAATCGTTGATGTATGGTGAGATATTGAAGAGGGTTTGTTATAGGTGATCATTGATTCATTGTAATGGACAAAGATATGATGGTGTAGGGATGGTGGGGGGTTAAATGATATGAAAAGGGCATCCAATTCTTAGGCTATGATAATTGATATAATTAGGTTACTGTAAAGGTAATTTGTCTTTTCTTTATTACTTTGATTTGTTCATTCTTATATGTTTGATAATACTTTAGGTTAAAATGTGTTATAAATATTGTTGTAATTCCTATAGTCAAATAATGAGATTTTTTTGTAAAGATATAAATTTGTCTTTTCTTTACTTTATGATTTATTTGATGTTAACATGGATGGAATCGAATTCTCCAGGTGTATGAGGAATTAATGATTGAAAATCTTTGTTGTTTTCTTAAATTTTATAGGGTAGATATGTGGTTTTAGTAATGGTAAGTTTTAAGATAATTTCAGACAAATCTATGTATGGATCAAAACATCATAGTAACTTAATGAAAATAAAATTAAAACATTATATTTCGAAGAGAAAAGTCTTTTTTTTTTTTTTTTACAAATATCAATTTCATTTGCTTTAGCTATACTTTCTTACCAAAGCCAAAGATAATAGGGATGGTGGTAACCCTTTTTTTTCACCAAGTTTTCTTTTTTTTTTTCTTTTTTTTTTGTAAAAAAAAAGGTGTAACTTTTGCAGACAAAGAATGGACTTTTCTAGGTGTATCGTGTATGAGGAATCAATGATTGAAAGCCTAGCCGACAATAGTTTTACTACTATTAGTTCTTACTAACAAGCCATCCCTTCCTTATTACTACCTGATCCGTGGCTAATATCAATAAGAATAATAGAAACTACTAACACATACACTTCTCATGTACTTGTATTATAATTGTAGTAAAACATTTGTCTCTTACAACATACAAGCATCGATCATTGTGCCATTGTGTTAGAATCCAACTCCTTTTGATGTATTAGATTCCATTTAAGTGCTTTCCTAGAGTTTAGGTTATGTTTTCTTAGCTTGAGGTCCCATTATTGTGTTACTGTCAGATCAGTGTTCACTAGGGATTCTCCTTGTATGTCATTTAAGCTCTTTAGAGGGCGAATAATTAATGAAATCTTAAAACCTTCTACCAAGTGTTGCCTGGCTTTTATGCTTGTTTGTTGTTAGACCTTTATAGATATTGTGTCTTACTTGCATATTAGCTCCCCTCCAACCCAACTTGATGCGCTAAGGACTCGTGGTTCGGACCCGCTTGTGCCCGCTTTGAAGTATCGGCCGTCACAAGCCCCGACCACCCGCACTCCGTCGCCCAGATAGACGTGAGTGCTCCTGAGATTCTATTGCCCGCTTGTGTTGCTTTGTGCTCACAAGCCCCTCTTCCGCTCAAGGCTAGCGTTCTTGCCGCCAAAAGGCTAGAGCGCGCCGCACGTTTCGGGGTCCAAACTCACGGACCGTGACCGTTGGTATCAGAGCCGAGGCTCAAACCTCGTCGCAAGCAACCCGTGTAGGCACCAAGGAGGGCTACACGAAGATGGAATTCGTAGAAGAAAGGCTCGCTTGGCTCGAGGAGAAGGCGGACAAATGGGCCGAGCTCCAAGTCATTGTACACGAGCAAGCCGAGCAAATTGTGAAATTGATGGCTGACAGAGATGCCCTCCGCGAACAATTGCAATTTGTTCAAGGAAAAGCCAACGAAGCACTTGAGAAATGTGCTACCTTAACGCGCGCTGTGGGCAGAGACGCACTGGGTGTTGGTGCGGCGAAGATAAAGCCGCCCAAACCTCGCGACTACAGTGGCGCTAGAGATGCGAAAGAAGTTGATAACTTCCTCTTCAACATGGAGCAGTACTTCCGAATATGTCAACTAAGTGACGATCAGAAGGTGGATACTGCCATCATGTACTTGTCCGAAGATGCTAAGCTGTGGTGGCGCACCAAGCACGCAGACATCGAAGCAGGAAGGATCAAGATTGATACATGGGCGGAGTTCAAAGAGGAACTCAAAGAACAATTCTACCCCGTCAACACAGCGTTTGTTGCACAGACGAAGTTGCAAGAGTGCCGCCAGAAGGGTTCTCTTCGCAACTATGTTAAGGAATACTCGGCGATAATGTTGGACATCACAGACATGAATGAGAAAGATCGTGTGTTCAACTTTGTCAACGGGTTAAAGGAATGGGCGCAGCGAGAGATTTTGAGGCAGAATATTGATACCCTCGCTGCTGCTATGTGTGCTGCTGAGAGATTGATGGACTACTCAGTCGGGAAGGTCGTCAATCCGAGAAGGATTCAAGTGGGACGTCAACACGCTCTAACAATCCGTCTCCAAGCTCTCCAAAGGGTACAGAGAACGGCTCACGAGTATCGTCCAACACCATTAATACATATCATAGAAGAAGTGGAGGAGGTGATGCCCAGAGACAAACATCTACCCCCTCCCACAACTCAGGAAACTTGAGGGCCGGCGCATCCTCGGCAAACACAAGGGCAATAAACTGCATACTTTGTCGAGGTCCACACAAATGGTGGGATTGCGAGCATAAAGAAGAACTTGACAAGATCCAAAAGAGATTGTCATCCATGTCCGTTCAGGAGGCCACAAAAGAGACTAGCAGCGATGAGGAGCCCACATATAGGATGGGTTCCATACGACGCCTGAGTGCTATGAGAATGATAGCACCTCAAGAAGAACCAGAAGTCCGATATCTTTCGGCAATGCGAGTGATGGAGCCTGAGAAGAAGGCAACATCGAAGAAACAAGCTCGCACCAGAAACCCAGAGAAGCGGGAGATGAAGCCCATGGAGTTGGCAACATCCCAGATACACACCCGCCAAAACCAGAATCAGTCACAAGGTTCGAAGCAAAGAGCGACGAGCCCAGAGACACCAAAGAGACACCAAAGAAGAACCTCCCAAGAGGGAGGAAAAACAGTGGTTGAGCAAACAACGCAGGGCGCGTGCAAGGGATTACAAAGAAAATGGTCACCCAAGAGGCACCAGCCACAACTTGAAGCTCTCCACCACAGTCTCAAGGAAGCAGCTCCCCAACAGATGATGGTGGAAGCAGCTGTCCCCCTTAATTCAACAGATTCCACTCCCAGGAGGAAATTTAGAGATGAAGCTCTCAACAAGATGTTCGAGCCGAGCGACTCCAGAGACAAGCTCCTCGTCAACAAAGAAGATCCAGCTCAAGAGTCAGATAAGATTCCAGAAGATAGCCGCACCAACGACGCATCTGAAACTTAAGATAGTTTAGGGTTTTCTAATTTTGATTGTAACTTTTGTAAGTCGACGAGGTCGTCGACAGCTTAAGTGGGGGAGGATGTTAGAATCCAACACCTTTTGATGTATTAGATTCCATTTAAGTGCTTTCCTAGAGTTTAGGTTATGTTTTCTTAGCTTGAGGTCCCATTATTGTGTAACTGTCAGATCAGTGTTCACTAGGGATTCTCCTTGTATGTCATTTAAAGCTCTTTAGAGGGCGAATGATTAATGAAATCTTAAAACCTTCTACCAAGTGTTGCCTTGCTTTTATGCTTGTTTGTTGTTAGACCTTTATAGATATTGTGTCTTACTTGCATATTAGCTCCCCTCCAACCCAACTTGATGCGCTAAGGACTCGTGGTTCGGACCCGCTTGTGCCCGCTTTGAAGTATCGGCCGTCACAAGCCCCGACCACCCGCACTCCGTCGCCCAGATAGACGTGAGTGCTCCTGAGATTCTATTGCCCGCTTGTGTTGCTTTGTGCTCACAAGCCCCTCTTCCGCTCAAGGCTAGCGTTCTTGCCGCCAAAAGGCTAGAGCGCGCCGCACGTTTCGGGGTCCAAACTCCCTGACCGTGACACATTGTCTGTTTGCTTTTACCAATCAACCAATACTTCATCTTATACGAAGTATTATCACAAAATACATTGTATAATTTCTTTTACCACCTCCATTTCTTATTATTTGCTATAAAGGAACATTTGATGTCTCACAAATAATGCTCCTTTGTTGCAAATAATAAGAAATAGAGGTAGCACTACAAACATAACCTCAAAGTTTAAGTTTTTGACGAATGCATACCTTAAATAAAATAATATACTTTTAACATTTTTTAGTGCCTTCATATTAAACAACCAAACAAAGAAATCCTATCACCTAATCATGTCCTTTAAACCAAACAATAACTCTCTTCCCATTCTTGTGCTCCTTTCCAAGTACTAATTAAACGTTAAAAATCGAAATCAAGCTGTTAATGCGCGTTATATCACAATAATAATTTAGAGCATGGTTTAATTTGTCCAATTCCTAAGTTGGGTGTAATAATATTGGTTCACACTAGTACCCCAAAACATGAAGAAGAGTATAGCTGTGAACAACTAGAAAAACCGAGTGGCTATCTAGCGAATATAAGGTAGCATCTAGCATGACACCATCATTGATATTATTGTGGGCCATTATAAATGTGGGCCATATCATACCAATTATGGTATGTGTGTGTTGGATATGTCGACTTCAAATCATGTGGGCTCAACCCTGCTTCACATATAAGGTCCAGATCCGCTTAACTCTAGGCGTATATTTGATTATACCAAAAAAGCTTCCATCTTCTTTGTTCTTTACTAACGACTTTTTAATCTTTAACTCTGACCGCCCATTTGGAAATTTTAATAATTATTAAGATGTTGATCGTGTATTATGGTGCCTTACTCGGCAATCTGGAGGCTACTAGACTCTAACTAATCTTTCAGAATTGGGTTAGACTTTGAGTGGGTCTTGACTAAAAGGGCTTTGGTATTGTTGTAGTAGCTTGTGCTAAACCCACGCGTATTGGGGTTGATTAGGCATGGTTCATGGTTTGGCCTTTTAGCTATGTGCTAAACTTCTTGAAACTCGGCTTCATTCTCATTAATCAAGGGAAACCAATATATAGAGTACAAACTAAACCTAGAGTTACCTTATCTTTGGTAACCTAGAAATTAGGAAACAATATCAAAGATAAACATAATTACCATAAACAAACTCTATCAAATATACTCTAATATCTCGAAAAATATATCCGCAATACCCCCCCTCAAGTTGGAGCACGAGAGTCGAAGATGCCCAACTTGAACAGAAGGTAATCAAATTGTGACTTCCCAAGAGCCTTCGTGAAGATATCACCTAATTGAGAAGAAGTAGAAACATACGATGGAGAAATTAAGCCTTCATTAATAGCATCCCGAACGAAGTAACAATCAACCTCAACGTGCTTCGTCCGTTCAGGAAAAAGGGGGTTCTTTGCAATGTGCAAAGCAGACTCACTATCATAAAACAACTTAATTGCCTTGGGATGATTAATACCCAAGCTCAACAACAAAGCTTTGAGCCATTTTAACTCACAAGTAATTGCAGCCATGGACCTATATTCGGCCTCTGCAGAAGACTTCGACACAGTGTGTTGTTTCTTTGTCTTCCAAGAGATGGGGGAATGACCAAGAAACACAAGCCAACCTATCAGTGTACGATGAGTTAAGGGACAAGCTGCCCAATCAGAATCGCACCAACCTTGCAGAGTTAACTCACTATCTACAGGCAACAAAATTCCTTGACCCGGGGTACCTTTCAAGTAACGTACCACCCGCAGAGCTGCCTCCCAATGCTCAGTGTGTGGCTCTTGCATGAACTGTGAAAGAATATGAACAGAGTAAGCCAAGTCGGGTCGAGTGACCCCAAGATAAATTAACTGCTCCACAAACCGTCGATAAGCCTTGGGATTTGCTAGAATGTCGCCTGTAGCAAAGCTTAATTTATGATTTTGCTCAATATAGAAGCCACTTGGCTTCGCCCCCAACAAACCAGACTCGGAAATAATATCCAAAGTATATTTTCTTTGGCACAAAAACAAGTCCATTGAACTACCGACAACTTCTATACCTAAAAAGTACTTCAAAGGACCAAGATCCTTCATCTTGAAACAGTCACTGAGATTAGCCTTGAAACTAACGAGTGCAGCGAAATTGTTACCAAAAATAATAAGATCATCAACATATACTAAGACATTAATCTGAATATTGCCTTTAGTGTATGTAAAAAGTGAATAACCAGAGTAAGATTGTAAGAAGTCGTACCCTTTCAGAGCTGTAACTAATTTTGCAAACCAACATCGTGGAGCTTGTTTCAAGCCATATAATGACTTTCTCAGATGACACACCAGAGTGGGATCTGAACTTTCAAAACTAGGAGGCAATTTCATATACATGTCTTCCTGAAGGTCATCGTGCAGAAAGGCATTGTGAACATCCATCTGATAAAGTTCCCAATTTTTACAAGCTACAATTGCAAGGAATGCCCGAACTGTGGTCGTTTTCGCAACTGGAGCAAACGTTTCACTGTAATTTATACCTTGCTGTTGATGATTCCCAAAACAACTAAACGAGACTTGAGACATTCTACATCACCATTAGACAAAAACTTCATCTTGTACACCTATTGACTCCCTAGAGCCTTTTTACCAGGTGGAAGAGGCTCTAGAGTCCAAGTCCCATTGTCTTCTAGAGCGTGTATTTCCTCCTTCATAGATCGACGCCATCCCTCAGATTTAATGGCTTCCCGAAAAGACTTTGGATCATTTCCACTTACAATTGCTACAAGAAACTTACGATAATTCACAGAAAAATTGTCAAAATTTATATAATGTGCTAAAGGATATGGAGTACCTGAAGGAGGAGTGGAAGACGGAGGAGTAGAAGACGGAGGAGATGGCAACGTACTTTTAGCAAATACGAAACGAGTCACAAAATCCCGAAGTTTAACAGACGGAAACTTCCCACGATGCCACGTCTTAATAAATCCGTGGGCTGCTGCTATGTTGCCTCGGTGGAACTGTCGGCTTGCGGCATAGTGTGCTGCTACTCGCTAGCTGTGCTGCCTGCCGCACCAGCGTCCGACGGATTTCCATCGTGCTGGGCAGTAGCATGAGGCTCATGGTGCAACGCCTCATCAGCGTGCGCTTGCTCGAGCTGCTGCTGCACTTCCACGCCAACAACCTGTTGGTTTCGTGGGTGTAGTGGCAGCCTCTTCCCCAACTTGCAACCCTCTATTAACATCAAAAAATTCTGCATTCTCCACCCACAATTCGTATTCTATGAAATCATCATGAACATCACAACTTGAATCATAATCACGTGACACAATATTGATTTCATCTGGGCAACCAAAAGAAAACACATCCTCAAAGAAATTAACATCACGAGAAACAAAGAAAACCTTAGACTCAAGATCATACAACCTCTAACCTTTCTTCCCAAATGGATACCCAACAAAAACACATTTTCTACTCCTACTAGCAAATTATATCCATTAGTTTTCTGATTATGAGCAAAGCACAAGCACCTAAACGTCCGAATGGCATCAAATAGAGGAGGTTCATTAAAAAGAATTTCGAATGGAGTTTTATTTTGAAGTAAAGGAGTAGGAGTTCTATTAATCAAGTGAGCTGCAGCAAGAATACACTCACCCCAAAAATAAATTGGTAATTTAGCTTGAAATCTCAAAGCTCTCCCAACATTCAAAATGTGTTTATGTTTCCTCTCAACCCTTCCGTTTTGTTGTGGTGTACCCACACATGTCAGTTTTGTTAAAAAAATCAAGCAAGCAATTGAAGTCAGTGCCATTATCACTTTGCACAACTTTAATCGTTTGGGAAAATTGGCTATACGAAATACCTCAATTTTATCAACCAACAAATAAATCCAAACTGTTCTAGAATAATCATCAACAATAGTAAAAAAAATACCGAGCTCCGCACGATGAACCATTTCGAAAGGATCCCATAAATCACAATGTACTTTCTCAAAAATTCTAGATGCTTTATTATCACTCAAAGGAAAACTATCTCTAGTATGTTTAGCACGCATACATACTTCACACCCTTTATCTAGACTTTCTTTACTACTAACAGTAGGAAGCAACTAACCACTTTCTCAGAAGGATGAACTATATGAAGATGCCATAACTCTAAATTAGATATTGCGTCAATAGCGCCCACATGATGCACCAGATCCGATTTTCTAAATTAATACAATATGTCCCTCCTAGCTCCCGTTCCATTCAGCTCCTTCGTTTAGTCTTGTATAGCACACATATAAGAGTTAAATTAGACAATACAATTAAGGTCATCATTAAACTGTGACATTGAAAGTAAGTTGCAACTCAAATTCGGGACATAGAGCACTCCGGTAAGAGTAATCTTGTCCGACAAACGAACTGAACCAACAAGAGAAGTCAACGCGGTTTCCCCGTTTGGTAATCCAATGGGACACTCTAAATTCTTTATGTCAAAAAGCCAAGATTTCTCTCTTGTAACGTGATGCGTAGCTCCGGTGTCAATAATCTAAGAGGTATCATCAAACTTACCATTCAAACGATTTTCGAAAATTGTGGCATTACCTATCAAACCGGTAATAGCCTTCCATTGCTCACTTGTAAACAATTGACTAGAAGAAGAGGAAGTGGATGCACTAAACGAACCGAGAGCTGAACCAAGAACTCCTGCCGAGGTAGCATTGGCCCGCATCTGACCCCTGCTACGGCCTACACCCTCCGGCCAGCCATGAAGGTCATAACACTTACTCTCCTAGTGCACTACTACAAAAACATGAAAAGAAACTCCCTAAAATTGCCATAAGAAACCACTTTAGAGGGGTTCTTAAGCTAAGAGGTCTCTTAGGTTAAGAAACCACATCTATTAAGGGGTTAGTTTGCTCAACTTAATAAATTACTTTTTAAGAGAAGGGGTTTCTTAAGTATTGCTAAAACTATTCTATAATAACATTAAAGAAACCACTTTTTAGGAAAAAGGGGGTTTCTTTGGTTTAATTAAAGAAATCACTTTTAGTGAAAAAGGGTTTCTTTGATTTGTTCATAATTCAAAATATATATATATATATATATATATATATATATATATATATATATATATATATATATATATTGTAATATAACTATCAAATACATACAATGGTATGTACGATAGCTATACCACAATATATACGATATTCCTACATATCACGCTCCTTTCGATTTTCAAGCTCCTTACTCCATATAATATTCTTCATGCACAAATATGTAAAATTCTTATACTTAATATTAATATAACTATAAAATTCTAAACACAATCAACAACATTTACAATAACTGGTCTTCTAAAACCTCTAAAGAAATTATATTTGTCTCCAAACAAAATTGATAAAGCTCCAACCATCCTTTGTTGAATATAAATTTTCACCTACAAAACACACAAAATTCACCAAATTAATTAATTATAGTTTACAATTTACAACAAATAAAAAGAAATGAATGTCGAAACTTAAATTAACTGAAAAACAGAGGATTTAAAGCAGATAGCTTTTCAATTAGCTGCAAACGAAGAGATGAACCATATATTCATCAATTACTTGAAGGGGCTAAAAAAAAATTTAAAATAAAGTAGTACAAATCATTACAACATATGTTAGGGATCATTCTTAAGGCAGTTATACCAGATTTTACCACCATCATTGAAATAAAAAAGCTGATGGGCATGATATGCAATTGGAACTGCAAGTCTGCAACAAATGAATTAGGAAATTAAACAAAGTCCTTGTTAATGAGTAGTTTCATAATATGTAAATACTTAGCGTATAATTTTTTGTTGAGTTTGTTATCTTTCCTCCACAATTCTTTTAATCAAATTTCAAAGTTTATACTTTTTTCATCCTATTAATTTAGTTGTTTCATAGAACAATTCTAACACATTCACATCAAACAAGGCTAATCAAATCCAATCAAACCCATTCCAATTCCTTGAACAAATAGTATTAATTCACAGTTTATGAACTTTCATCGATCAAAACAAAAAGCATCAAATCTGAAATTTAAATTAAAAAAAAAAAGAAAAAAAAGCTTACTTTAAGCCAATTGAATGTGTTCATGTTGCAGGATTAACACAGTTAGCTGGCTAGGAACCAGTTTCTTCCGCCATTAAACTTGATAATTTGAAAAATGAAATTTAGAGAAATTTGATTTAGGGTACTTCAATAAATTACAGAAGTTAATCTAAAAATGAAATTAAACAATTTAAAAACAAAAATAACGAAATTAAACAATTTAAGCAAAAGTTCGTGAAAAGATGATTAAACACAAAATCGAAATATTCAGAAATGAAATTGAAAAAAAAAAAAACGAATTACAATAACAAATTGATAACATTTACCTATAAGTGCTCAACACATTTACCTATAAAGCTCGAGATCCGCTTCAATGAGAGCTAGAGGACGCTTCAATGAGAGCTAGAGGACGCTTCAATGGAAGAGAGATTAGAACTATAAGAGAGGGAGAAGAGAGATGAGTGAATGGGTGGGGCGGTTGTGGTTCATGGGGTGAATGGACGATAACTGGTATGATAATAGGGTTAAAAAATTTTTATTTTTTATTTTTTTAATTTGAAGGTGGGTTAAATATAGTTTTAGATTAATATTCCGTATAAGAAACCTCTTTTTATAAAAAGTAGTTCCTTAAATAGCACTAAATTTATATAATTAGATAAGGAACCATATTTTTTCAAAAGGGGTGATAGGCGGTCGCTCACCTAACCAAAATAATAAAAGCCTAATTATCCTCTTAATATGTAGTAGGGAAAGTCAGGGTCGATCCCACAGAGAAGGTAGTATCAATATTGAGTTGCTATGAATTATAACTAGTCGAGTAAATCAAAATAAGGTTGAAAATATTATACTACTAAAGCAAGAAAATCAAATAATAAAAACATCTAGAATTAAGTATCACCACTAGCATAATCAATACAAAACAAATTCCTACCCCAACCAATTAATTATATGTTCACAAGGAAAGGTATGCCCTATAAAATACCAAAGATCTCTCCCGAGTTGTCAATGGCTTCCCTAATTAACAATCAAACCTACTTCCGTGGAATCATGTAAATTAAAGACATTAAATCTGGCACCCTAACTTCCTAACAATCCATTCTACCTACTTCTGTGGAGAATTTCATACCCTTAATTGATCTATTCAAATCCGTCAAAACCCAACTCTCGTTGCGATCAAGGCAATGGAATAATAACAATACCAATTATCCCTAATCTCTAATATTGGCATAAGCATGATCAATGTAGCATGAACAATATAAATAATTAATTGAGAATTTAAAAGAATAAATCAAGTATTAATCATATTAGGGTTCAACTTAAATCTCGAAAATAAGACTAGAAACCCATAATAAATAAAAGAGAATTAAGCAAAAAAGAAATAATTAAAAGAATAACTAACTAGTTATATGGGGTTGCTGCTCCCAGTTTTATTTGTATCATGTGGCTACCCCTCTTTATTATCCCTAATAACTAGATATATATAAGCAAAGATAATATTGGAGAAGTTGAATACAATTAGAACTCCCGAAAAATCATCCAAAACAAGCCCAACTTCGTGTATAAAGTGTTAATCACGAGCAGGCCACAACCTGGTTGTGGCGCACCTCTGCTGGCCACACGCGGGTTGTGGAGTGGGCTGCACTTGCCACTCTTCTTCTTCTTCTTCTTCTTCTTCTTCTTCTTCTTCTTCTTCTTCTTCTTCTTCTCTTTAGTGAGCTATCCACGGGTAGGCTGTGGAGAAGGTAGTATGCCACACTTCAGCTGTGGAGTAGGTTGTCCTTGTGTAATTTCCTTCTCTTTGTCGCATAAGAACATCTCCAATATGTAGCTTGACTAACATAATAGTTTATTCCTACAAAAAAAAAAAAAAGAACCCGAGGAGAGCAATAATCGAAATATATATAAATTGATGCTCAAATAATTAAATGTAGGGAGAAAGCATGACAAATATCATGTAAATATGACATATAAAAAGTGTATATTATTGTGCTATCAAATTCCCCCACACTTAACCTTTACTCGTCCTCGAGTAAACAAAACTAAAGAAAGGAAAACTAAACTCATAAAACAATTAACCTAACTCACTGTCGTAGGAATCACGATTGCATTTAGCATATGCAACAAGCCCTTTAAACCCCTAGGCTACCCCAAAGGACGAGTATGGTCTCGTGAAGGTTTTCAGAAGGCATACCTACAAAGCCGAAATAATAATGAAAAAAATAAATAAATAAAAAACTAACGACTAAATAAAACAATTAAACTTCATTTAGTTATAGGTTGACTCCCTCACACTAAATCTTTTCTTGTCTTCAAGCAAAACACGTCAAAACAAGTGATGAATTTCCAAAATCAATAAGATCATCCAAGTGCGAAGCATTAAAACAAAACATTTTGTTCATAAACTTTAGTATCACAAGCCAACAAGCATGGATGAAAAATTAGTTTAATAACACCTTTAATGGCCAACCAATCTTACCGCTTTCTTCCCCCAAGCTCGAGTCTTCCTTAGGGATGCTCAACCATATTTGCTCATGCCTCACTTCAATTTGATGACCCTCGTCAGGACTTGCACAAAATCTCACCCTCCACCGTTTTGGGACCAAACCACATGATGAAGATCAAGAGGACTTTTAAAGGGTGGCTAGGGTGATAAGGTGGAAAAAATGTAATTTGGGAATGTGGTGATAAGAAAATAAAGTAGTGGAGGAAATAACACAAAACACCTCCGGCCGTGAGATATAATAGTTACAAAAGTTCCAACTAGAAATTCAAATAACATATTTCCAAACATCAACAAATCTTATTTTCATCTTCCACCCTTCCATTCAATCTTTCTCATTTTTTCAATTTTTTTTCTTTTTTCTTTTTTAATTTTTCCTTTTTTTTCTCCTACTTTTTATTTATTTATTTTTTTAACTTCTTTTCTTCTCACTATTTTTCATTTGCCTTTTTTTTTTTTTCCTTTTTTCACATATTTTTCGACATTGCATTTTTTTCTTTTAACTTCCACTGAAGTAGCACATCATTATAAAATAATCTTGACAATAACATCCACTTTTCAATACTTGAACTCACGGTAAAATCACATTCTTGTAACGTAAGGTAGTAAAGAAAATAATGTAGGCTCAACATGGCTAACAAGAGATAGATGTGAAAATAAAAAGAAAAATCCTACTGATGTAATTTAAAACCTCTGAACAATAAGAAAAAATGCCTCAATCATGTCCTCCAATATAATTTGGTCATCGATCTCAGGAAGCTAAAATGCAAGTCTCAATTTAGGCGATCAAGAAGGAGGAAATTTGATATAAAGTGAGTCTTACGAGGTTCGTGGCCCTCCAATAAAGCCCCATCGCACAAGGGGAAAGCGAATCCATCTTACCACAAACAATTACCAATAAAGGGTTTATGCCATCTTACATAATCAATCAATCCAAGGCCAATCAACTTTAAACAAAAACAAAGAAATATATTTTCATTTAAAATCATCAATCGATTCACAAATTGATTGGAAATTCGAATAGGACAAGGATGACGTCGAATACTACATGGTATAAAAAAATTCTTCATTCACACTAATCAAATCAAACCAAAACAAATGGCAGAAAGAGATTATTTCTCACAAACTTGAAAAGATAGAAAGAGGAAAGAGTATACCAATGGTGTGGTGGGTGAAAACCCGCAAGTGAACCTCTTGAAATAAGATTAAGCGTCTAGAAATTAATCTTAATGAACCATAATAGGTGCTCTTCTTAGATCATCACTTGCATAAAAGCTAAAAGTAATTAGTATAAAAAAAATAAAAAAATAAAAATTAGCACCTTAACCATTAGGTGTTGTAGTTTAGTGGAGTAATGGTTTTTTCTTGTATACTTGTTTTTATTAAGGTAAGCTGGTTAGGTAGTCACATATTACTCTTGTCAGTAGCCTAGTTTAACCCTACATAAACTACCGCTAGCATCTCTTTTTCAGTTGTGGCATAATTCATTTGAGCAGGGCTAAGAGTTTTACTAGAGTAATAAATAGCATGAAGTTTTCCATCCCTTCGTTACCCCAAAACTGCCCTTACCGCATAGTCACTAGCATCGCAAATAATCTCAAATGGTAGTGTCCAATCTGGGGGTTGCATAACAGGAGCGGAGATCAAAGCTTACTTTAACATGTTAAAAGCCTCAAGACAAGCATTAGTAAATACAAATGAGGCATCTTTGGCCAAAAGCTCAGTTAGAGGTCGAGCGATTTTGAAAAATCTTTAATAAATCGTCTATAAAATCCTGCATGACCAAGAAAGCTCCGAACTCCTTTTACAGAGTTAGGAGGGGGTAGTCGCTCAATGACCTCTATCTTTGCCTTATCGACCTCAATACCGTTTTGTGATACCACATGTCCTAGAACAACTCCTTGTTGTACCATAAAATGACATTTTTTCCCAATTCAAATTAAATTGACTTCTTGACATCTATGGAGCACCTTTTTCAAATTTTCAAGACATACATCAAAAGATGTTCCATAGATAGAGAAGTCATCCATAAAAACTTCCATTGAATTTTCAATAAGACCCGAGAAAATTGCCATCATGCAACGCTGGAACGTGGCTGGGGCATTACATAATCCAAATGGCATTCTTCGATAGGAAAAGGTTCCATAGGGACATGTGAATGTGGTCTTTTCCTGATCACAAGGACGAATAGGAATTTGGAAGAAACCAAAATATCCATCCAAATAACAGAAAAAGGAATGCTTAGCCAAACGTTCAAGCATCTGATCAATAAAGGGGAGGGGGAAATGGTCCTTCCGGGTGGCCTTATTCAACCTTCTATAATCAATGCACATTCGCCACCCTGTAATAGTCCTAGTGGCGACTGGCTCACCCTTGTCATTCTTGACAATGGTCATACCTCCTTTTTTAGGTATTACTTGTACAGGGCTAACCCACTTACTATCTGAGATAGGGTAAATTATTCCTGCAGAAAGCAATTTAAGAACCTCTTTTTTAACTACCTCCATCATATTTTGATTAAGCCTTCTTTAAGGTTTTATAGAGGAGGCATGATCGTCCTTAAGAATGATTTTATGCATACAAAAAGATGGATTAATACCCTTAATATCATCAATGGTATACCTAATAACACTTTTATATTTTCTCAAAACAGTGAGCAATTGCTCTAATTTTGTGTCATTAAGCTCATCATTAACAATAACAGGATATGTATTATTAGGACCAAGGTATGCATATTTAAGAGTAGAGGGAAGGGGTTTCAACTCTACCTCAAGAGGCGTAGTACTCTCCCCAACACTCGATGCACTAAGGACTTCCTTGACTGGAGCGGTGATTGGATTGGCTTTTGCTTCCTCAAGTAGCCTTGTATACTCCCTTGTTTCCTAATCTTCATCACTAACACTCCCCGTTAACACCGTTTCAAGTGCATCATCCGTTTTAATCAAGGGAAGTTGTTCACGTTGTAAATCATCAAGGACGTCTACTTGACAAATAGTCTCTCATATGGAAGGAGTTCCCATAGCATTCAAGAGTGAATACTCCATTTTCTCGTCACCAACTTCAAAAGTGATTTTTCCATTCTTCATATTAATGATTGCACCTGCAGTGGCTAAGAATGGTCTACCAAGAATAATAGGAACATGTGAATCTTCCTCCATCTCCATCACAACAAACTCGCATGGAATAAAGAATTTTCCCACGCGAAGAGGTACATCTTCAAATACACCTAAAGGAAATTTAACCGACCTATCCACAAGTTGAAGAGATATGCGTGTAGGCTTTAGTTCACCCATTTGAAGTTTCTTGCAAATAGAGAGAGACATAAGACTCACACTTGCTCCAAGATCACATAATGCCTTGTTGTTCTCTATGTCTCCAAGTTTCACCAAAATTGAGTAGCTACTCGGATCGCCTAATTTCTTAGGAAGTGTGTTTTGCAAAATTGCACTACACTCTGCAGTCAACGCAACCGTAGCATTCTCCTATAGCTTCTTCTTGTTAGAGAGCATATCCTTTAAATTTTTTGCATAGGATGGCATCTCGGTTATTGCATCTAAGAATGGAATGTTGATGTGGAGCTTTTTCAGAATATCAAGAAATTTTCCATACTTTTTCTCTAACTTAGCTTGAGCCAACCTTTGTGGAAAAGGAACCTGTGGCACATATGGAGCAAGTGGTGGTGGAGTCGATGCCTTTGGCTCTTCCTCAATCACACTACCATCAACTGCCTTCTCAGTTGCGTCTACTCCCTCAACAACCTACTTTGATGGCTCCCTTACGAGAGGATCTTCCAACTACTTTCCACTCCTCAAAGTCACGGCATTCATATGCCCCTTTTGTGGTTGCTCTGTTTGACCCGAAAAGGTACTTGGAGTCCTTGAAGATTGGCCAACTTGATGAGAAAGTTGACTTATTTGATTTTCCATGAGCTTGTTCTAAGCTTGTAACTGTTGGATGGAATTGTTTATTGTGGTTATGAAATTTTCCATCATTAGCTCAAGGTTAGACTTTTGAGGAGGTGGTTGCATAGGTTGTTGAACTGGAGGTGGCCTTGCTTGAAAACCAGGTGGTGCATTATAATTGTTGGTTCGAGGTGGTGGTGGAGGCGGATTTTGTTGGGCTTGGGTATTCTTGTAGGAGAAATTTGGATGATGTTTTCACCCTTAGTTATATGTGTTTGAATGGGGGTCATATGGCCTTTTGGGATTTTAAGTGTAGAATGCATTGGCTTCCTCGATCGACATCTTATTCGAATTCTGTGGACAATCAGGTACAATGTGACCGTGTACATTACACATTTGATAAGTTTTAGGTGAGCTAGAAGATGATCCAGCTTGTAGTCTGTCGAACTTGCTTGTCAATGCCTGCACAGAGCTAGTCAAAAGAGTTAGAGCATCAACATCTAATTTTCCTCCCTTCTTCACACTATATCGGCCTCCTGGATGATAGTTGTCATTAGCCGCCATCTTCTCAATTAACTCCTTCGCCTCAGATGGGTTCTTAGTCAAGAGAGAACCCCCAGACGCAACATCAATATAGATTCGGAACTAATGAGTTAAACCATTATAAAAGGTTTGGATCAACATCCATTCAGGAATACCATGGTGAAGGCATTGTCTATGCAATCGCTTGAATCTCCTCCATGCTTCATATAAGGACTCATCATCTGACTGCCTGAAAGTAGATAACTCGTTTCTCAACCTTGCAGTCTTTTTATGTCCTAAGAACTTGACTAGAAAAGCCTTCACCAGTTTGTCCCATGTGTCAAATGAGCCATAACCTTCATCTCTCAACCATTCTTTCGCCCTATCCCGTAATGAGAAAGGAAAAAGGCGAAGTTTAAGAGCATCATCTGTAACACCATTTAACTTCATAGTATCGCATTTCTCCAAGAAACTATCAATGTGACTCATTGGGCAATCATGAGGTGTGCTTGCAAACGAATCATTGGAGATGAATTGAATGAACTGTGGTTACAATTCGAAGTTCTGAGCAGTAACGGGTGGTCTGACAATGCTTGAGAGGAGTCCGGTTGTTGTATCAGGAATACCGTACTCCAAAAGAGATTTCGTTCCTTGGTCTTCCATGTTTCTATTGTTTTGATTCCTTCTTCTTCTTCTGCCTCTTCGTCTCCTTGAAGTTGCTTCGATTACAGAATCAAAAGGTGTTAAATCATCTGATCCTGAACGTCGTGTTTGCATGCAACAAGGAACTAAAAGCTGAGTATCAAAAACACAAGAGATAATAGCCGAAGCAACGAAAAAGGCTTAGTAAAAACGAATCACAAATAATTAGAAAGAAACCGTTAGTACAACTTTATATGGGGTTGCAATAAAGAGAATTAAGCAAAAAAGAAATAATTAAAAGAACAACTAACTAGTTATATGAGGTTGTTGCTCCTAGTTTAATTTGTATCATGCGGCTACCCCCCCTTTATTATCCCTAATAACTAGATATATATAAGCAAAGATAATATTGGAGAAGTTGAATACAATTAGAACTCCCGAAAAATCATCCAAAACGAGCCCAACTTCGTGTACAAAGTGTTAATCACGAGCAGGCCATAACCTGGTTGTGGCACACCTCTGTTGGCCACACGCGGGTTGTGGAGTGGGCTGGACTTGCCACTCTTCTTCTTCTTCTTCTCTTTAGTGTGCTATCCACGGGTAGGATGTGGAGAAGGTAGTATGACACACCTCAGCTGTGGAGTAGGTTGTCCCTGTGTAATTTCCTTCTCTTTGTTGCATAAGAACATTTCCAATATGTAGCTCGACTCACATAATAGTTTATTCCTATAAAAAAAAAGAACCCGAGGAGAGCAATAATCGAAATATATATAAATTGATGCTCAAATAATTAAATGTAGGGAGAAAGCATGACAAATATCATATAAATATGACATATAAAAAGTGTATATTATTGTGCTATCAAGGGGTTTCTTATACACTTGTATAAGAAACCCCTTATTAGAGAAAATAGGTTACTTTTATTAAGCAACCCCTTATCTAATAATTGTGGTTTCTTGTCATTGGTTCTTTATCCATATTTTGTAGTAGTGGTAGCCCTTTTTTTTTTTTACAATAATTGCAGGTTTTATCCGCCCAACACTTGCTTGTCTTGTGGCCTATTTTCTTGCATTTGTCACACACGAGAGGTTTATCAGACCCACCACGGCCTCGGCCAGCACCAGCCCGAACCGCAAAACCAAGCGCCAAAGACGATGGTGTGTCTTCCTTGGAGCGTGAAATACCACGAACTCATTCATCTTGAGAAATTTGCTGGCACACCCTATTCAATGTGGGCAGAGGGTCTTGAGACAATAAGGTGGAACGAAGAAGAGCATAATACTCTGAACACATACCCAACAACAATTGCTGAAGGCGATCACCATCTCTTCAATCGGCATGTTGCTTGCCAACATTACAAGTACACTTGCCACATTTACAAGAAATAATTAATGGCTCATGTTTTTCAAGTTCATCCCACAAAATAGAGAGTTTACTAAAATAAACGCCAACAAGCATGTTTTTCAATTGTTCACAAGCATTCACTACTAGAAAACAGTCAATCAACGACGGAAAAAATCCGTCGGAACACCCTGAAATTCCGTCGGAAAGCACCGTTGCATTACGCTTTGTAGGAATTTCGTGATATTCCGTGGGAAATTCCATCGGAAAGATCCATTCCGACGGATTATGTTCTGTCAGAGTCAAGTTTGACTTGATTGGGAAGTCCGTCGCAAGTTTCCGACGGAACAGATTCCGTCGGAAATTTCTGTCGGAAAATTTAATAGAAAAAAATAAAATAAAAAAGCCCACCCACCACCCCACCCCCTGCCCCCACAACCAAGATCCCCACTGCACCCACAAAACCCCCACAACCCAGATCCACACCCACGAAACCCCCTAACCCACAACTACCCACAACCCACCACCACTACAACCCACTACCGAATACCCAGATCTACCCACCCACCTAAACCACATTCCAAAAAAAAAACAAATTCAAAATTAGAAAAAAATCAAAATCCAAAATCAAAATCAAAAACAAAATCAAAAATAAAAAATCAAAAACACGAAAAATCAGAAAAAAAAAAAAACGAATAAAGCCGAAAAAAAAAATCAAAAACACGAAAAATCAGAAGTTAAAAAAACGAAAAAGGCGAAAAAAAAAACAAAAACACGAAAAATCAGAAGAAAAAAAAACGAAAAAAGGGAAAAAAAAAACTAAAACACGAAAAATCAGAAAAAAAAAGAAGTAAAAAAGCCGAAAAAAATAAGAGAAAGAGAATAAGAGAACTTACCTTGAATTCCATCAAAACCCCTAATTTGGCTTGAATTTGGGTTTTAAAGGTCAAATTCGACCATGAAAACTCTAGATCTAGGGTTTTCATGGTCGAATTTGACATGAAAAACCTTACTTTGTTCTTTGAAAAACCATTAGAAGGCGGTGGTGATTCGTGGTTGCGTAGCGACGGTGGTTCATGGTTGCGCAGCAGCGGTGGTTCGTGGCTTTGAAAAACGAAGGGGAAGGAGAAGGGGAAGGGGAGGGAGAAGGAGGAGAGAGAAACGAAGGGGAAGGAGAAGGAGGAAAGAGGAACGAAAAGAGAAGGAGGAGAGAGAAACGAAAGGAGAAGGAAGGAGGAGAGAGAAACGAAGGGGAAGGAGAAGGAGGAAAGAGGAACGAAAGGAGAAGGAGGAGAGAGAAACGAAAGGAGAAGGAAGGAGGAAAGAGAAACGAAGGGGAAGGAGAAGGAGGAAAAGCAGAGAAGGAGAAGAGAGAGAAAGAGGAGAGGAGAGGAGAAAGAGAAACAAAGAAAAGTCGGTTTTTTTAATGTATATATTAGAACGTTCCGACGGAAAAAAATCCGTCGGAATATTTGGGTTTTCCGAGGGAATATTCCGTAGGAAAATTCCGACGGATTTGAATTCCGACGGAATATTCCGTCGGAAGCCTATTTGTTCCGAGGGAATTAATTTCCGTCGCAAGAATTCCGACGGATTTTCCGTCGTAACGTACCTTTTCCGACGGAATTTTCTAACAGAGCCTAATTCCGTCGGAAAGTTCGAATTTCCGATGGAATTTAGGTCCGTCGGAACAATTCCCTCGGAATACGGCCTATTTCTAGTAGTGATTAATTTCGGATTTAATTTGCTGAATCCGAGGTCCATTAACAAGGCAAAAACGTTGAGAAGTAATAAAATCACCTGGCCGATCTTGCGGTCCAAGGTAAAAGGGGGAATTAATTTCGATTTTGGGTAGTGGTGGTGGTGTTTCATCTCCTTCCCCCATTGTTCAAGGTGAGAAGAAGAAAGAAGAAGAGAAAAAAAATGTTATTTTAGGATTTTGGCTTTGATACCATGCTAAACTTCTTGAAACTCGGCTTCATTTTTATTAATCAACGGAAACCAATATATAGAGTACAAACTAAACCTAGAGTTACCTTATCTTTGGTAACCTAGAAATTAGGAAACAATAACAAAGATAAACATAATTACCATAAACAAACTCTATCAAATATACTCTAATATCTCAAAAATATATCCGCAATACTATGTGTACTATGTCACAATTTTTAAAAGGGAGGCCCACATGTGGAGCGAGCCTGTGTCCATCGTCCCATGCCATGACATGCCATGTTTACGTGTAGGTGCTTGGCTAAGTTTTCATTACGGAGTACTTTGCCGAGTAGCGCTCTCTTATTCCAAAGTGGGTAAATATACATCGCAAAACTTAAATGCCACAACCCGACACGTGCATCAACGTTTTGTGTTTTTTTGTGGTGTGCCAGTGTCCATCTTTATTTGAGATTAATATTTAAGTTTGTACAAATGTATCACTTACCTTGCCTATTGATCCAAACGTTTGAGGGTGATGTTGATTGTAGTTAATTTAGTGAAAGCAAACTACACATGTTGACAACATTTATGTTAATGAAATCATACGACACTCATTGCTATAGGGAAATTCAACATCAAAATTGGTTCGACATTCCGATAATAAATGTTGCATATACATACAAATGTTGATGTTGACTTGTGTATGTGACCGTTATTTCATTTGCGCTCAATAATGTTATGTTACTAAAAATTCTATATTAAGTTAACACATTAATTATTCATCATGATGTACATTGCATTTATACAAAGTGCTTATGTACCCTCATTTTAATACTCCGTATAGTTTTAGATTAGATCATTTAGGATTAATTTGCATTATTTTAGCTACTAAAATTAGTTCCAAATTAAAGTCAATTTCATGGATTTAGTTATTTTTTCGTGATTGTAGATATTTTGAGCACCTATGGAATGACAAAAGGAATGTGGCAAATGGACGATAGTTCAATTGAAATCAAGTAAGACGCAAAGTGGTTATGAAAATATAATTGTTCGAAATTTAATCTAATAGTGGTCTTGATGTACAAACAATATGTAAGCAAGACCAATTTATTTAGAAAGTGCTAATGTTAGTATCAGCCCAATATAATAAGATCAGAAAGCTAACAACTTGGAAAGAGCAAAAGAGACCATGTACTTTGTATTAAAGAATAACATTTCCTAGCTCTTGCAAATATTAATTTTGCAAAGTTATTAATAAGAAGGAGAATGATCATACAAAACTAACCAAAACAACGATAATTACTCATAGAAACTAAACTAATAAGGCTTGAAGAGTACCATTGATGACAAGATTTAATTTGATGTAGTAGTTTCTTTTTCTAAAAGTTGTAATGTGAGATCAATGGATGTAAAACTTTAATCAACTAAATTAATTAACATCCTAAAAAAAAAAAGGATAATCAGTATAACCCAAAAACCGGATCATGAGAATAAAACGTAGTCCTATCATACTTATTTAATGGTGCAGCAATCTTCAACCTATGCACTAAATCAGGATTAGAGATAAAAAGACGTCCAAAAGCAACCAAATCAGCATCCCCTTGAGCCAAAGTTTCCATCCCAAGCTCCTTTTAGTATACCCACCACTACTCACAAAACTCCCTTCATATGCATCCCTTAATTTCCTCAACAATTGAGCATCATCTTCAGCTTCTTCGGCTGGCTTATCAACCACGCCTTGGGCTGTGAACCGGGGTTGAGTTACGTTGAGGTAAGCGAGTTTTGATCCCAAGTCAGATTGTAGCTTGTTGAGTCCATTGACAACAGCTAGGCCTAATGCTAGTGGGTTGGAATCAAGGGCGTCGAAATGATCAATTGCTGGTCAGATCCTCACTGCTACTTTCTCAGCTCCAATGGCTTCCACAACGGCTTATACCACTTGCATTAGGAACCTAATTCTGTTTTCCAATGGACCACCATACTCGTCGGTTTGATCGTTGATTGCATCCTTGAGAAATTGGTCTATTAGGTAACCATGTGCTCCATGTATCTCCACTCCATTAAAACCTGTAATAAATATTCAAAATCACAATTAATGTTAAGACAAGAACCTAACAACGTACCAATAAGGTCCTGCTCTCTTCACCTTATTTTTATTGAACTGATCGACCTGAATTATTTTTATTGAAATGAAATTAATTTTATAGAACTGAAATTATTTGAATAGAGTATATACATACCAGCATGAATGGCGTTGAGAGCTGCTTGGCGATAGTGTTCGACGACCTCTAATATTTTAGGTTTGGTCAAGGCTCGGGGTTGGGTGCATTTTTTGTGTGAACCATCGGGCATCAATATACGCTACCTATCCGATAATGTTTTGTTTGTTGATGATATTGGTGCTCGTCCCTCAGGTTGGTATACTACATCAAGTCATCAAACAATCATACATAACATGATGAGAGTATGATCACTTTCTAAAATACGGAGTACAAAATTAAAGAGTCAAAGAGGCTCCTATGATTTTATACAATTTACAAGGTTCGGATAGGAGTATTCTTTATATGTTGTCTAAACTATTAATGTAGTATTTTCACACGAGTATTATATACGAAAATTTAAACTTAGATATTGAAATTATTAACATGAACTTGACACGTTGTCAAATTAAGGCAGTTGTTATTATGTATACGTATAAAATAGACAAGGCTGTAATGTTTAAGTTGTAATGTACAAAGACGTGGTTGTTAGAGTGAATGTAAGCTAATAAAATTCTACATGTAACAATTTATTTAAAAAGTACATGGGTACGTATTCAGTGATGAGCGTTTAAAAATCAATTGAAGGACTATAAGTATTTACCTTGGTTAGAAACTCGACCGACGTGCCACAATTGAGAGAAGAAGATAGCACCCTTATCACGAACCGAGTCTACTATTTTCTTCCAAGCTTCCACTTGTAGTTTTGTGTAGATTCCTGGGCAATGGGCGAACCTATGGCACGATTGCAGAAATTTTAGAAGCAAAGGTGTGTTATATTCCGTACGAAGTAATTCTTTTAGGATAAAACGAGAAGATCCTAATAAAAAGGTGTTAAATTTCTTTTAATTATGTCCAATAAAAAGGTGTTATTGATGATTATTGTAAACTTGTCAATTTATACAAGTATACATAAACAAGTTAAGTTAGGGTTGACTTTTTATGATGAGAAACCATAGACAATAGTCTATCATGGTATTCATATACGTGTAACTCATTATTTGATAACCCTTAGATAAGCTAATAATGTTTGACTAAATTTGTTTAAATTTGTACAGGGATGATATACGCGGACTGCAAATAAGCATTTAATATTTTTTTTTTTAAATTGGTATCAAATTATGATTAATACATGACAAAGTAATTAATAACGTATGTATTGACCGATGTATTAGTATTACAATAATTTTTTATTTCACTAATTATTTCTTCTTTTAGCTTCTTGTTGTATGCAATCTTATGGCCTTTATATATCATTTTTCTATTTTTAAAAATTAGGAATTTTATAATTTGTTATGGATGTAAAATCATATAGACTTAATGGTTGTGTTTGGTGAATACTTGAAGGTTAAAAGTTGTAATTGATTGTATTAAGTCTATTAACTGATTTTGATTAACTGGTTGCATTAGCTAAAATTGGTCAAATCACTTAATTTTGCCCCTCTAAGCTCACCAAGTCATCACCAAATTAAACACTCTCAACGTCTTAAAACAAAAAAAAAAAAAAAAAAAAAAAAAAAAAAAAAAAAAAAAAAAGACCGGCCACTAAAACTTTTTACTAGTGTTCATTTCATGATTGATGATTTTTATGTAAAATCTGGTTTACTCGATCTGTCTTTCTCCTAATCTTAAATTACTTTAAGAAATAAAACTCGTGTTTATTCAACTTACATTAGCGATACGTTGGAGAAATAAAACTCGTGTTTATTTACAAAAGTGCTCCTCTGCTGAAATTAGTGATACGTTGAAGTTATTTTATATAAATTCGTGAGAAACAAAGTTAACACAAACCAAAACACACTGGTAGAACAATTTAAAACAGATAAAAAACAATTTGAAGTGTGATTAGTTACTTACCCTCCGGCAGTTTGGGAAATGAGAGTTCCTTCAGTGATAAGTAAGCCACCGGAAGTAGATCTTTGGGTGTAATACTTCTCAAGAGCTTCATTTGGCATTTCATCTATTGCTCGACATTTAGTCATCAGTGCTAATACAATCCTGTATATATAATTAAATATGTTGGGTTATTGTGGCCCAAATTCCATAAGCCCAACTTACTACATATCAAGGTTTTTCAAGATTTCTAGAAATCTCTACTACATCAAAAAATTGATGGAGAATTGTGGAAGAATCTAGAATTGGTCAAAGATTTGTGTGGAGGATATAAAGAGCATGTGTGTAGAAGATTCCACACACTTCTTACACCTCCATACATCACTTATAAATAGTGGTGTTGGGCATCATTTGGGAGGGAATGTATCCACCTACATATCCTCCAATACTCCGATATCATACACTCTATGAGTGTCCCTCCATACGTTATTTATGCTTAGAGAGAATTTACCCACTAATGTCCGCTCTCTAAGATATCATGATCGGAGTTTTCTACATACACACAATCTCCCTAATCCTTATTTTGTACTACTCCTTTGTGAGTTCCTATGGTGAGAATTCTCTTGTAATACTCACCCTTTTAAGGGTTATTGTACTCTCCTATTTTCACATAGTGGAATATTTTGGGTGCTCGTTGTCGTGGGTTTTTTGATAATTTTTCCCACGTTAAATATTATGTGTCCATCTTTATTACTTATCTTGCTTTCAACTTTCTCCTAATTAGTTTATCAATCTCTACATCTTTACTTTGCTTCCGCTGTGCACTCACCAACCCCAACAAATGGTATTCAAGCCAAAGGTTTATTAGATTGTTTACACATTAAAGATGTCTTCGCTTAAGTAGTTCGAGATAGATAAGTTCGATGGCAAGATCAGTTTCTAAATTTGGAGGATTCTTAGGCCGTTCTTGACTGGAGTAGAATGGACGCTTGATGGCGTAAGTGAAAGCCGTACACGGTGGATTCATTATTCAACCGCGGTTTGGCATTGCGTCCTCGTCAAACGAGTTCGAGTATGTCACATTTCTCTTCACTCCGAATGTTGATTGGGTTATCATGTGACATATTACATACCCAAAAGGGTTCATACGACGAGTACATGCATATGGAATTTGTTCCAATGTGGAGATTGTTGGGTTAGTGTGGCCCAAATTTCATAAGCCCAACTTACTACATATCAAGGTTTCTCAAGATTTCAGAAATATCTACTACATTGAAAAATTGATGGAGAATTGTGGAAGAATCTAAAATTGAACAATGCTCATGAAGACTCTAGATTTGTGTGGAAAATTTAAAGAGCATGTGTGTAGAAGATTCCATACACTTCTTCCACCTCTATACATCACTTACAAATAGTGGTGTTGGGCATCATTTGGGAGCAAATGTATCCACCTATATATCATCCAATACTACGATACCATACACTCTCTGAGCATCCCTCCATATATTATTTATGCTTAGAGAGAATTTACCTACAAATGTCCACTCTCTAAAATATCATGATCGTAGTTTTCTACATACACACAATCTCCCTAATCCACTATTCCTTATTTTGTATTATTCCTTTGTGAGTTCCTGTAGTGAGAGTTCTCTTATAATACCGACCATTTCAAGGGTTATTGTACTCTCCTATTTTTACATAGTGGATTATTTTGGGTACTCGTTGTCGTGGGTTTTTTGATAATTTTTCTCACATTAAATATTGTGTGTCCATTATAACTCTTATCTTGCTTTCAACTTTTTAATATTTATTTTATCAATCTCTACATTTTTAATTTGCTTCGATGTACACTCACCAACCCTAACAAAATTGTTGTGCGACAGCGGAAGCAAAGGTCGAAAACAAACAAGAAAACAATAAAGAAATTCAATGCAAACAATAAGAACAACACCAAGAATTTACGTGGTTCACTATCGATGTGATAGCTACGTCCACGGGCACCGAGATCGAATGATTTCACTATAAACTGCAAAGATTACAAAGATGATTCTTGTATTTCTCAAGAACGGCTCTCACTCTCTCTCTCTTAACCCTTATACTAATATTAGGGAGGTTTTATATTAATCCCTAAAATAAAAGATACTTGGGCAAAAAGATAACATAAAAGATAACTTTAAATCGTAAAATCCGCGTCTCCGCATTTTTCCTTCTCCGCCCGGTCAGACCGGGCAAGGTCTGCCCGATCGGGCGCGAGAAGAAAACTCCATACGAATGCTTCAACGTATCCAACCCCCACCGCCCGGTCAGACCGGGCAATGTCCGCCCGATCGGGCGGACAAAGCTACGAAGTACGAGTCACCTAATACTTATCAACAATCTCCACCTTGACGAGAACTCGTAGTCAGCAAACGACCCCATCAAGACATAGTGGAAAAACATCTCAAGCCAAACCCGATGCAAGACTCATGCATAAGCCATACATCCCGATAAGTCTTCAACCAAGACCCATCACATACTCGTCTCCAAGTATAACAACTCATAATGCTCCACCTGCATCACAAGCCCCGGGCAAGCTCCACCTTAAGGCCAACACACCTACACCAGGAGCTCCCCAACTTCGCCCCTCAGGGCCTACTACATCACGTAGTAATCAATATTTAGCAAGTCTAAGCAATGTTTAAACTTGCTAAACGGAACAGGCTTAGTGAAGAAATCAGCCGGGTTGTCAGCAGTCCCAATCTTCTTCACCTTAATCCTCTTGTCAGTACGCAAGAAATGATACCTGACATCAATGTGCTTCGTCCGATCATGGTGTACTTGATCTTTAGCTAAGCAAATCGCACTTAGACTATCACAATACACTGTAGCAAAATCCTGTGCAATACCCAGTTCACCTACTAGGCCTTTGAGCCAAATAGACTCCTTAGCTGCAGAAGTTAAAGCCATATACTCAGCTTCAGTAGTTGACAACGTAACTGATGACTGCAATGTAGACTTCCAACTAACCACAGAACCACCCAAAGTGAACACATAACCAGTCACAGACCTCCTGGTATCCACATCAGCTGCATAATCAGAATCACTGTACCCAGTGACCAAGCATTCCCTACCATTCCCGTACACAAGACCAATATCAGTTGTCCCTCTCAGGTAGCGAAAAATCCTTTTCACCCCTTGCCAGTGTTCCCTCCCAGGTCGAGCCATAAACCTGCTTACAACACTAACAGCATGCGCAATATCCGGCCTAGTACAGACCATAGCATACATCAAACAACCAACCGCGTTTGCATATGGAACTCTAGACATATAAGACAACTCCTCCTCTGATTGAGGTGACATAGACAAAGACAACTTACAACTAACAGTAGTTGGCGTACTTATAGGCTTCGATTTTTCCATCCCAAAACGAGACAAAATCTTTTCAATGTAGCTTTTCTGAGTCAAGAAAAGCTTACCTCTAGCCCGATCCCTGTAGATCTCCATACCCAAAATCTTCCTAGCTGCACCCAAGTCTTTCATGTCAAACTCCGAGTTAAGCATCTCCTTTAATCTAGCAATATCAGATTTATTCTTTGTGGCAACCAACATGTCATCAACATATAACAAAAGATAAATCATGGAACCATTATCCAGCTTACTATGATACACACAGCAATCATATGAATTCCTGTCAAAACCTTGTGAAACCATAAAAGAATCAAACCTTTTGTACCACTGTCGGGGGGATTGCTTAAGTCCATACAATGACTTTAGCAATCTGCAGGCATAGTGTTCCTTTCCAGGAACTTCGAATCCTTCGGGCTGCTTCATCAGAATCTCCTCCTCCAAATCGCCATGAAGGAAAGCCGTTTTAACATCCAACTGCTCCAGCTCAAGATCAAAATGTGCTACAATTGACAATAACACACGGATAGAAGTATGTCGAACCACAGGTGAGAATATCTCAACAAAATCAACCCCTTCTACCTGACTGAACCCCTTAGCAACTAGCCTAGCCTTAAAACGTATTTGCTCAGTTTCCGACAACCCTTCTTTCTTCTTGTAAATCCATTTACAACCCACAAGCTTCCTCCCTTCCGGTACCTTTACCAGTTCCCACACTCTGTTCTTGTAAAGAGACTGCATCTCTTCACCCATTGCGGCAAGCCATTGCGCAGACTCACTACAACTAATTGCTTGTTTATATGTGGCAGGTTCAAATGACTCTACATCATCAGCTACACTCAATGCATAACCTGTCATCGCATCAACACAGCAATTTCTTCCCTCCATCTCTTCAATCAATCTAACAGGCTTCTTGATAACTCGTTTAGGCATCTCAAGAATGGTGTCAGGTTGACTAGATGACCCCTGATTAGATTGCTCCACCTCATCCCCAGAGTTAGAATGAGTAGGAGTAATCTCAGGTTCAGGAGTACCCGGCACTGGAACATCAGCATCATCATCAATATATTGTACCCGAGGTAAATCAGCAATGGTAGACTGATGTACCTCAAGTACCCCATCTGTCTGTAATAAATTGTCTCCTTCCCTTCTCAAATCTGAAATCTCTGCATTTTTAATTGAATACATGGTGTTTTCATCGAAAGTAACATCCCTACTAAGAATGACCCGACCCTCCGAAGGTGAAAAAATTCTAAACCCCTTCACACCATCCCCGTACCCAACAAAACACCCCTTCTTGGCTCGTGGATCCAGCTTACCCTCAATAACATGATAATAAGCAACACAACCAAAAATCTTCAAATTCGAAAAATTAGGCAACTTACCACTCCAGATCTCAAACGGAATTTTGGAATCAATTCCAGAATGAGGACCCCTATTAATGACATAACAAGCTGTTAACACAGCTTCACTCCAGTACCTCCTCCCAAGCCCTGCATTAGAGAGCATGCATCGAACTCTCTCTAGCAGTGTCTGATTAACCCGTTCTGCTACACCGTTCTGCTGTGGTGTCTTCCTGACAGTATGATGCCGACCTATACCCTCATCTGCACAGAACTGATTAAACTCGTCTTTGCAAAACTCTAGCCCATTGTCCGTTCGTAGCTTCTTGATCTTCCTTCCTTGTCGATTTTCCACCAAAGCTTTCCATTGCTTGAAAACTTTGAAGGCCTCATCCTTTGACTTAAGCAACCTAAGCCATGTGTATCGGGACTTGTCATCAACAAATGACACAAAATAGTGGTAACCTCCCATACCTTCAACTCTAGATGGACCCCAGCAATCTGAATGGATGTAATCGAGCACTGCATCAGTAATGTGAGCACCCTTGCTGAACTTTGACCTGTGTTTCTTACCAAACACACAATGCTCACAAAATTCAAGGTTGGCAACCTTGACCCCGGATAGAAGACCCCTCTTGGACAATAGCTGCATCCCCTTCTCCCCCATATGACCAAGCCTCATGTGCCAAATCTTAGTCATCTCCTGGTGAGATACAGATGCGCAAACCGCAGAACTAGGCAGTGTAACACCCTCAAAAACATAGAGGGTGTTCCTTTTGATACCCTTAAGTACCAACTCAGAACCTCTGAAAATACACAACTCCCCATCTGAAAACACACCATTGTACCCCAAGTCATCCAGGGTACCCAATGAAATCAGATTCTTTCCTAAAGCAGGAACATGCCGTACATTAGTCAAAGTTAACCTCCGCCCATCAACAGTCCTCAACCTCATGGAACCAATACCTGTGACCTTACATGGAGCATTGTTACCGACTATAACCATACCCCCATTGCGAGGTTCATATGTATCAAACCAATCTCGACGTGGACACATATGGAACGAACACCCCGAATCTAGAACCCAGTTATCAGATAAATCATCAGACCTAGCAGAACTGACTAATGCTAAATCTTCCTCTGAATTATAGCTCTCATTCGGTTTCTCTTCAACTACAGCAGCCTGGGACTTGTTTTTCCTCACCGGACAATTATTCCTAAAGTGACCCGGTTCTTTACAGTAATAACATGTTTTAGTAGTAGTTTTACTAGATCCATCCTTGCCGTTTCCAGCACCCGACCCAGCATTGTTCCCCTTGTTAAACCCCTTATTCTTTTTAGACTTTCCGGACTTAACAAACAACCCACTACCATTATCCCCATTATCACTCGTAGCTTTCATTCTGAGTTCCCTAGTATGAAGTGCTGCCTTCACTTCTTCTAGGGTTATAGAATCCTTACCAACAACAAAAGACTCTACAAAATTCTCAAAGCTAGACGGTAGAGATACAAGTAAAATCAACGCAGCATCCTCATCATCAATTTTAACATCTAAATTACGTAAATCAAGCAAAATAGAGTTAAGTTTTTCTAGATGTTCCCGTAAGGAAGTACCTGACTGCATCCGGAGGCTAAACAACCGCTGTTTCAGTAATAATTTGTTGGTCAACGACTTAGTCATATACAATGACTCCAGCTTCAGCCACAATCCAGCCGCCGTTTCCTGATCAGCCACCTCCGTGATGATTTGATCATCAAGACTAAGTAATATGGTAGAGTGTGCCTTCTCTTCCATAACTTCTAACTGCGGGTCAGTCGGTCCATCTTCTGACTCCGAAGTAGTACTCTTTGGAGCCAACGGACGCCATATCTGCTGTTGTTTTAACAGAGCCTTCATCTTAATTTGCCATAGCCCGAAACTATTTTTCCCGGTAAACTTCTCAATTCTTATTGTTGAATCTCCTGCCATTGTTATCTTCAAGAAACTCTCCAAGGATTGAACCTGAGCTCTTGATACCAATTGTTGTGCGACAGCGGAAGCAAAGGTCGAAAACAAACAAGAAAACAATAAAGAAATTCAATGCAAACAATAAGAACAACACCAAGAATTTACGTGGTTCACTATCGATGTGATAGCTACGTCCACGGGCACCGAGATCGAATGATTTCACTATAAACTGCAAAGATTACAAAGATGATTCTTGTATTTCTCAAGAACGGCTCTCACTCTCTCTCTCTTAACCCTTATACTAATATTAGGGAGGTTTTATATTAATCCCTAAAATAAAAGATACTTGGGCAAAAAGATAACATAAAAGATAACTTTAAATCGTAAAATCCGCGTCTCCGCATTTTTCCTTCTCCGCCCGGTCAGACCGGGCAAGGTCTGCCCGATCGGGCGCGAGAAGAAAACTCCATACGAATGCTTCAACGTATCCAACCCCCACCGCCCGGTCAGACCGGGCAATGTCCGCCCGATCGGGCGGACAAAGCTACGAAGTACGAGTCACCTAATACTTATCAACAAAAATAGTGATAAATTACTCAACAATTAGAGTATATAATACGATGAAAGTATAAATCAAGGCGAATCAATTTAACAAGATTTATATAGTATTTCTTATCAATGGATCATCAAATTTAGTTAAAGTACAAAATGCAGATATATAGTGCATAAGTTAAAATGTTTACAATAGCTAAGATGAGTACATATAATCGACCCTAAATATAAGATGGTTGTAAAAACTATGTGAAGTAGTACAAGAAACAAACCTGTGAGACAGAGTGAAATTACCCAATTGGTAAGGAGTAAAAAATCATTTTCATACATTTGATGCCCATATTCATAGCCATCCCTGCTTCCTTAGCTTTCCTCTTTTTTGTTTCTGTTAATTTTTGTTTTTTCAATCTATTTCTTTGATGAAAGAAACATCAACGAGGCCAGAGATTTATAAGAAATTTTAACGTGTTGAAATGCTAATACTTAGGCACCGACGTTTACGAGGTTGTGGATCAAACTATCATTAAACAATTATTCAACTCGCTAAACAATTATTTAGTTCATTGCATAATATGAAGTATTTTAGTTTGTTAAAAAATAATTAGTTAATCAAATAATTAATTCCGTATCTTGTAAAGACAGTGATGTATGGTTTTATACTTTAATTTGGTAGACAGCACAGTTTAGCTAGTGCAATTTACTACTTTTTGTATATTTTTCACGTTGCTAAATTTAAGTCTTCTTTTTTCTTTTTTTTTTCTTTTTTTTTTTTAATCTACTTGATCTTACAATTGATCTCCGTCCATCAGAATGCTTTAGTTTAATCATGTTCAATCAGAGTGCATGGTCAACTATTCCAACACTAACACTCTGTAGTCTATATTATTATTTATACCTGTAGTTTAGTTTAGATTTGTTTAACTTTAATTGATTTATAAAGGTGGTATTTACGAGTGTAACTTAATATCATATGGGGTCGACTGGTCGAGCAAGTGCATGTTATTATGTTAAAAGTATTATTGTCTTGGTAGTTGCTCGATTTTTATTTTAATAATTTTAAATTTAGCTCAATAATTGAAAGAATCTTTCGTAATTTCTTTTGAATAAGATTATTTTCACTAATAACATAGTTTTGTTTTGAACAGAAATATCCTTATCTTATAAATTTGAAATTTAAAACTAAAGATTAAATTCCCCAACATTACCATAAGTCCATAACACAACCTCTTATGTTTCATAACGTAAAATGTGACTACTTTCTAAGGGATTTAATTACCATATTCATCTCCTAAAAAGAGATAATCAGTATAACCCAAAACGGGATCATGAGTATAAAACGTAGACCTATCATACTTATTCAATGGTGCATCAATTTTCAATCTATGCACTAAATCAGGATTAGAGATAAAAAGACGTCCAAAAGCAACCAAATCAGCATCCCCTTGAGCCACAGCTTCCATCCCAAGCTCCTTAGTATACCCACCACTACTCACAAAACTCCCTTCGTATGCATCCCTTAATTTCCTCAATAATTGAGCATCTGCTTCGGCTTCTTCGGCTGGCTTATCAACCACTCCTTGGGCCGTGAACCGGGGTTGGGTTACGTGGAGGTAAGTGAGCTTTGATCCCAAGTCGGATTGTAGCTTGTTGAGTCCATTGACAACGGCTAGGCCTAATGCTAGTGGGTTGGAATCAAGGGCGTCGAAGTGATCAATTGCTGGTGAGATTCTTACGGCTACATTTTCAGCTCCTACGGCTTCTACAACGGCTTGTACTACTTGCAATAAGAACCTTATTCTGTTTTCCAATGGACCACCATACTGGTCGGTTCGATCGTTGATTGCATCCTTGAGAAATTGGTCTATTAGGTAACCATGTGCTCCATGTATCTCTATTCCATCAAAACCTATGTATAAAATGTTCATAGCAAAAATTATTTTTTTATAATCCTAAGTAAAATTATTGTTTTGCTTGAATATTAAGTATGCTAGGGATAAAGTAAATTGTGTCACAAGTTGTATTTTTCAAAATTCTAATAAAAGGAGTCCGTTTCAAACTTTCAATAGAATCAAACGTTTTGCTATACACGTTTATGTAGAAAAAGCAACGCTCTAATCAACAAAGTACGTACATCAATTGTTAGTTGTTTCATTTTAATACTCAATCCCAAAAAGAAAATTTAAAATTACTACGTTTTAATTTTAACAATTAAAAAAAATCATTAAAGTCGTGAGTAGTCATTATAATGCAATTTCCTTTCAATCATAATCCAATGAATCAGACTCAATATGTGCGTTTGAGATTAAAAAAAACTCGAAAATTGCTAATGTAAGTGCATTAGTAGAGTGCAAAATGAGTAGAATAGTATATACCAGCACGAATGGCATTGAGAGCTGCTTGGCGATAGTGTTCGACAACCTCTGATATTTGAGGTGGAGTCAGGGCTTGTGGCGGGGTGCACTTTTCGTGTGAACCATCGGGCATTAAGATACGCCACTTTTTCTGATAAAACTTTATTTGTTGATGATATTGGCGCACCTCCATTTGGTTGATACACTATATAAAGAACATACAGGTACATTAAAATTAGCCTTTTCATAAACCCGTTAGCATGATAGCTTTATATTTTGCCAAATTAGATGTTGCTCAATATGATATTGTTGAAAGTAGACAAATTTGTAACGAATTTATGCTTGTAGTGTAAAATTGTACATAGTTATGGGAAGCTAGGCCCAAAATTCAGATTAGTGGACTAAACTTTCCTAAAATTTATATGAACATGATGTGACTAATTAAAGTTGTAAGTTTAGATGAAGAGGTATACAAGTTGTTACCGTGATTAGAAACTCGACCAACGTGCCACAATTGAGAGAAGAAGATAGCACCCTTGGCATGAACTGAGTCTACTATTTTCTTCCATGCCTCCACTTGTTGTTCTGTGTAGATTCCGGGGCAATGCGCAAACCTATAGCACAATTAATTAAACAGTAGTGTAGTGTTAGATTATTTTATAATTTTTTTATATTTTGGCACGTCTCAGGTTAGAAATTAAGGACAGTCGGGTTAGAATTAAGTTTTCAGGCACATATATATTAGTCTCTAGCTAAAACAATTTTATTTATGTGCAAATCACAATATTGACACACAATGGAATATAAAGGGTATACGATTAAGTATAATAAGTTTACTAAATGAGTTAACAAGTGTAATTACCCTCCAGCAGTTTGGGAGATGAGAGTGCCCTCAGTGATAAGTAAGCCACCAGGAGTGGAGCGTTGGGTGTAATACTTCTCAAGAGCTTCATTTGGCATTTCATCTATGGCTCGGCTTCTCGTCATCGGCGCCAATACTACCGACAATAAGCACATGAAGAACGTGCATAAGTCGTCAACGTCATAGAACACTTGTGTGGATGAGTGGACCTAGATTAAAGTTCCGCGTCTTGTAAAAGGCAATTATGCATGTATTAGTGGCCTTCACACTTTTTTATATGTGTTTCATATTTGACTACTTTTATTTCTTGCCAACTTATGTGGATTTCATCATGTCAATAAATAACGCCCTAGTATTCCTTACTGTATTTTAATTATTATTTTAATTTTTTTTTTTATTATTTCTCACGTTTTAAAATAATACTTCCTCTGTTCTTTTTCATTTGACCCGCTTTGACTTATACACTATTCACCACTCCTCTTTTTGACCGTCTTTTGTGAATAATAGGTAAGGAAAAATATACTCGTGTGAGATCTTTTTAAATTCCTCTCAATAAATACTATCATAATATACAACTTTTATAATTTTTACTTATGGAGAATCAAAGTTATTGATCGTTAAAGTTTTGTATTGGCAAGCGTGATATAATAAATAAATCATGTAAAAAAAACGGAGGAAGTACTACATCTATCTTTTTACATGCTCTGACTATCTTATAAATTTGTGTATTCTTATCAGGTGTTTCAATCTACTTGCCTTAATTTCTTCACTGGAAAAAAAAAATTATTTTCTCTTAAATTAAGTCTCACATTCATTTCCTAAAAAAAAATAAAAAAAAGGGTCTCACATTCATTCACCCTTTTTTTTATTATTATTATTATTATTATTATTATTATTATTATTATTATTGTTATTATCCAATTTGATAAGCTAATATTTCTTAATTCTTGAGGGGTTTAGTGTTCAAATTAAATTTTGCATATATTTTCTTAATATTTGTTTTCTACTTAAATATTGTGAGTTGTGACTATAAGGTTACAAGTTCAAAATAAGGAGTATAAACAATAGTCATCAATTAGATGATTCTCGCTCGTGTTCATTGTCCAATCAAATATCCTCTAATAATATTATTCTTCTCCGATCTTAAGCAAATCACATAATGTAAATCAATAGCTTACTTTCCACGAACACCAAATTTGACTAACAGTTTCTCTAATGTTTTATTTTAATTTAGGGAACAAAATACAAGCACTTCTTGTAACTATATTAAGCTATGAATTTAGGTATCATTGTAATGTATAAAATGATAATATTTGAAGAAAAATGCGTTTTTTATAGATCAGATTATATTTGTGGTATGAAAAATACTACTCTCTCCGTGTTTATATAATTTAAACTTTGTTCAAATGTGCATGCCGAGTTATGACTTTGACAATTTATTTATTTAATTATATGATAGTAAAGTTATAGGAAAATTGATATTATAAAAGTATACATTTTTAACGAATCTAACGATGCATTATACAATAACATTTGTTTTTTATATATTAGTAAATTAATCAAGTCAAAACCATTATATGAAAAATGAAAAAGTAGACATTCCAGTACTATATATACTTTTTATAAGATTGGCATCTATAGATCATAGATGATAAATGTCCTTAATTTTTTTCAAAAAATTTTGGCACCTAAATAAACTATTTTACAATTTTACTAAAATGTGATCTCAAAAAAATTATATCCTAGTACAGCCTTTTTTTTAGACTTCTCTGCAAAACTTTTGAATTCAATTCAATATAGTTCGTTTCCGCTCAATTCAATTCATATTGTTATGGAAAATTTGCTAATTACTACAATGTGTTATAGTGTTTTTCAATTTACTACCACAACTCCACAAGTTAAAAATTTGGGAATTACTTTCTTCCTCATTCACCATTAAAATAGAGCTCTAAGCTAGCTTCTGCCTCCAATTCTCCACGAGTCAAGCTATATTCTGTCATCCCTCCTCCAATTGTTGAAGGTTAACGTTTTCTTATCCTTTTTGCCTCCAATAATTTCGCATGTTAGAGTTTTCGCAAATAGGGAATTTATGGGTTTCGATTTTGGTTGATTATATTTAACATTTTTTTTTTTCCTTTCAAATAATCTAGTAACTAAGAATGATTTGTTAATTGATAAGTTATAAGTTATATTGATTCATTTTATTTTATTTTTTTCTTTTTTATTTTTTTCTTTTATATTTTTTTTTTATTTTTTTGTTTTGTCATAATTTGTACAAGACAATGCCGCTGTTTAGGAGGTCAGCTTCATTTGGCTCGAAATGCAAGTGTGAATTTAGTCCTTTCTTCTCTTCCATTAATCGACAATTTTGGTCAATATTTTCTGATTTAGTCTTATGATTGTTTGATTTGATCAAACTTTGACCTTATATATACGCTCATTTGCAAAGGAAAAAAAAATGTATAAAGTGGGGTGTTACTAGATTCATAATAATGTGTAATTAATTTATTACAATGATATGTATGAGTAATTTTTATTATTCGTCGTACCATTCCACACAATAATTAGTATCCTAATTTGAATTCCAATATGTTACCAGTTCTTATGTCGTATCCTTTGTAAAATTCAGCCCAGCCTTTTGCTAATATAACACGGCCACCTGAAAAAAAAAAATTTAATTTGAAGAGGCCAACACTTTCCTTGTGGATCACGAAGAACAATACTCTCTTTATCCATCAATTTCAGGACTCGATCAATTGTCTTAGACAATTACTTCTTAACCCTAATTACTTAACCCTAATAAATTAACCTCTTTAACTATTAATTAAATTTTAAGTAATCTAATTAACTTCTTATAAATCCTTAACTAAAATAATTGACTCCTAATTAACTAATATAATTAACACGTTAATTGAAAAGAAAAGAAAATTTTGGGTTGTTGCTTGGGTGTCTGGGTTCACATTGGCAAGGGTGAAGTTCGAAGGGCAGAAATTGGGGCTTTATTTGTGGGATATAAAATATGTCAAAATTACAACTAATATTTAACGGAGGCAAAAATTATATACGGAGCAGGTTTTAAGAAGTTTTAAATGAGTTGAGGGTTGAAGAAATCTTAACAATATTATAAAACATAAAAAAAAATTAAAAATTTAGGGATAAGTCTTAAAATAAGACGGGTTAATCTTGCTTAGGGTACATTATTATACTAACAATGTAGGTACATATGGTCAAAACCTTAATATTTCAATTACATTAAAATTGATTTAGTATATTAAATCATATCATATCACTAATATATAAGGTCGGTCTCGCACCCAGGCCACAAGACAGCGACACTTGGCATTTCAGTTATTCGCCAAGTGTCGCGCCATGTAGGCAAAAATTAAGTATTATTGTGACACATATGATGCTAAGTAAGCAAATTTTGGATAGATTTTTTAAGATAAAATTGTCGGAACTTCTAATATTTCATATATACAAAATTAATCATAACTTTTAATAAATATCCTATAACTCGGTTCTATTTCCATCATAAAATTCGTTTTAAAAAAATTCTTTAAAATAAGATCCATTTATAATATATTAATTTATTTTAAAAAATAATGGTGAATATTGGTAAAAATACTTCCATTTCTGTAAAAGTAATTTAAGTTCAATAAAAAATAATTTCAAGTTAATAACAACATAAATATGATATATTTATTCAAAAGAATAGAGAATATGTAAAAATAAGTCCTAATCAGTACAACTAATTTTAGTTTGCTAAAAATGCTTTCAGTTTAATAAAAATAATTTAAGTTGAATAAAAATAATTTCAAGTCAATAATATATAAACAAAACCACAAAAAGTACACTACTATATAAATTATCAAAAGGGATTATATGACCTTATTTAACATTCACGCCAAAATTTTATCCTAAATCTTATCTACCAAATGGGCATCGCCCAGACACCAAAGCCAGTCTCGTAGCTAGGCCACGAGACAGCGACACTTGGCATTCCAGTTTTTCATTAAGTGTCGCGCCAAGTAGATGACAAATAGATATTATTGTGACACATATGATGCTAAGTAAGTGGATTTGGATAGATTTTCTAAGATAAAAATGTTGTATAGTGTTTTTTTATCGATATACTTCTTATATCTCATATATACAGAATAAATCATAACTTTTAATAAATATTGTATAACTCGGTTCTAATTCGATCATAAAATTCATTTTAAAAGTTTTGTAAAATAAGATCCATTTATAATACCAGTATATTAAATTAATATAAAAAATGATAGAGAATTAGTAGAAATAAGTTTTAATAATAAAAAATAATTTTAGTTTGGATAAAATACTTTTTGTTCAACAATAATAATTTAAATTCAATAAAAATAATTTCAAGTCAAAAATGACATAAATATCTAATTTACAAACAAAATGACAAAAAGTACACTATCATATTATATAACCGCATTTAACATTCAAGCCAAAAAATTAATTCTAAAATTTTATCAACAATTTGGGCATCGCCCGGACACAAAACTCGTTATTAATATATGACATATGAATTAGAGTAAGAAAAAGATTAAGAAGATTTATGTAAATGCAATTCAAATAATACTCAAATTCCATTTTTTTGTAAAATAAAAAATATTGATTGATAGTTTGTTAACAGGAACTTTAAAATAGTATGATACAAATGAAGGCTTTATTTATCATTAAAATACCAAATTCACATATTATTCATCTACTATTGCGCATTACAAGTATTCATATATATAAAAAATAAAAAATAAAAAAAATAAAAAAAAAATTATGAAAGGTCCGTTTAAAGATTGTGTGAATGCCCATTATATTTCTGTACACTCTGGAATATTGATGGCTGTTTAAGCATTACGAGTATACCAAATTCGGATGTTATGAAATATTGTGTGGATGCCTATTGTATTTATGTCCACTGTGGAATATTCAGGTTTAGGGTTAAATGTTTTCTAAGGAAACAACTATTGTATATGTATATATATATCCCCTACTCAATGGAATAATGGACTGGTCTATTCTCTCCCCAATGTCTCTCCTATCATCTCTATTTCACAATACGTTATTAGCACCAAAGCTCTAAATAATTAATAATTTTTTTGATTCGTATACATATACATAATTGCTTTTCGGTTTAATCGACAGTTCATCATATGCAAGAAAGTTATTTGGGTTCAGCTATATATTATACTTTCGTCTTGATTTTTGCTTGTCTCATCAATTGGGTGTAGTTTCAAGCAAAGAAAATTAATACGATAAAACGAAATCAGCCCTACCTCTCTAAGGAGACGAATTTAATAGCAACTTTACGGGTATCCCTATATTCTTTTCTTCATATTTTACTGAATTTATCATATTATTGTCCTTCTTGAAATAAAATAATTATAGGGTATTAGACTAGTTATTTGATTGATTTAATTTATATGCTCCATTTTTTATTGAAATGAAATATGAAGTTTATTAAATTTGGGATATGGCTAATGAATTGTTTCAGCTAAGTTGTCGTATTTGAATATGGCTAACTATTGATTTGTTTCAACTAATTTGTCTTATTCGAATAGCAATAATTTTGGAGAATGAAATCAGTTGGTGGTTTCATCATCAATCTCTATTGAATTATGTGATGATCATAGTATATTGATTTTGAATTAAGAATTTAATCATGTTAAATGTACATTAAACGCTGACCTTTTTGGAGTTTAAATTCTTGGCCATGATGATCTACTATATACATCCTATTGCTTTCAATTGTATGCGGTTTACATACCATCATAGAGTGTTCAAGCTTATTAGTTATGAACTGTTTATAGTTGTAGATTTTATTTTTTTTGGATCTAGCTAAATTCCTATGAAATACATAAAATGTTAATCAAATCCTTCTTGAATTAGGCACCAAAGCTTGACTGTTAGATATGTGTTATAGGATTTAATGAAGACTCAAATACTTTTATACTATGACAAAGGTAAGAGTTTTTCCTTCATCACTTCTTTAGTGCCCAGTAGCTCATACGGAGTATTAAATTGAGGATAACAATTTTTGTTGTGTGCCTTGTTCCCTTAGATGTTGAGTGAGTCTGTGAGTATCAAGAAGGTGTGATTTTGAGAAAATGGTTGTTAAGCCATGTGATAAACTATGTTACAATGTATTAGAATTGCATTTGGTTGGACTAATTATGTCATTGGTTTTGGTTGACATTAAGAATAATCTTAGTTTTAACTTGGATAAGTTTGGTTGCTTCTCTTTTTAACACAAAAGGGAACTACTTATATATTATATGGTAGAGTTACTGAAGGCCATCAGAGCAAAAGAAAGATTGAGTGCAGCAGGAGCAGCTCAAAGCCATCCAAATACAACTTTACAATACCTATACGACCATAACAGGTAGACTTAAGATAGATAGCTAGAGAAATACTAAGTAACACAAGGTTTTCAAAAGGTGCTACTGAAGAGACTTTAAAACTAAGCAGCCATATCTGGAATCTCTGAGGCATAGGTCTCGAAAATTTCAGCAGGTGGATAGGTGAAGGGAACCCTTTCTCCTGTCTTGATCTTGGTTCTTCCCATCACTGCAAGTCTGTCAGCAACAAAATTAACTGATCTACTAGCATGAAATACTGTGACAATCCAATCCCTTTCCAAAAGAGAAGCCACATCTCTTATTAAATTCCCCAAGTCATGATCTTCGAAAGATTTTGGGTATTTCAACATCTTACTCAGAGCTTGTGCATCTGTTTCTAATTCCAGGAATCTGACTTTCTTGTTCCAAGCAGTTAACAACCCTTCCCTTATTGCCTGAAGTTCAGCAGAAGCAGCAGAAAGTGAAAGGATTAAATGAATGTGCTAGCTAGTTTGCGATTTACGACAATTAACAACAATGAAGATGGAAAAACAAGTAATAAACGAGATAAGGAGAATTTACCGTGGGAAACCCGAGAACCGGGAGAAAAACCCACCAATCCACTATGGAGTAACAATTTGATGAAGATTAATGTAGTTTACAAGCTTTCAATCACCATGAAAGCTCCACCCCAAACTCACCCTCTCAAACACTCAAACCCTAAGTGTTTGGGTTTACATTGAGGCTCTCTCTCTACATCTTTCCCTTCATCCTCTTCCTCCTCTTCAATGACAAAACAAGAGTATATATAGTGCTAGGCAAAATAAAACAATCCTACGGTCTTAAATTAGCCACATCGATTAAGTTGCAAAACCGTAGAAAACAGGGGCACGCACGAGGTTCGACCGCACCTACCCCCTGTTCGACCGAACTAAGGGTGGTTCGGTCAAACTTGCCAAAGGTTCGGTCGAACAAGGCAGTCAGTAGCAACAGCTCAATTTCTTCAAATGGTTCGACCAAACTGTTCAAAAGTTCGGTCGAACTTCTGCACTGTGCAGACAGCTCTTCGTAAACCGGCCATAACTCCCTCGATTCTTGACCAAATCGAGCTTATGACCTGTCGTTGGAAAGCTCGTGAGAAGAGCTATCACCTCCAACTTGAATCATCTCAATAACACTTCTAGATCTTGAGATATTCCCATTTAAAGTCAGCCCTTTGCCATTCACCATTGCTTAACACCAAGCAATAGCCCATAGCTTAAAATCCTAAGCTATGCACCCCCTTAGCCTTCTTGAATCGTTCTCCACACTTCTCAAACCCAACAAAAAGAGCATTGAACTTCATAGTAAAACCAGTTAACCATATGCCTTTGTCACATCTGATAACACCACCTCCACCAGCATTATCAACACACATCCATGATCCATCAGTGTTCAGTTTGTGATATCCTTTCTGAGGAGGAGCCCACATCCTAGAAACCTGGTTAGTGGAAGAAGATGGTCTATCCAAAGTTGCCTGGTTTAATTTCATAGAGAAATGGTAATCCATAAAAAACTTGTTAAAGGTATTTGGTGGATTAGTTTTGGTTGCTTCTCATTATTTACTTTGTATTTTGTTTTATAAAAGGTATTGTAAACGAATTATGCTATTATAATCATTCTTTTTATTTTATGATTATGCCTACTGATTGCTACCAGACTTGATTAGCTTTATCGCATGATATTTGTTTTTGTGTATGTGATATGTTACTATTAATAATCTAAGGTTATTAATTACTTATGATAGTTTATATATTATGAATATATTCATCTAAGCTAATTTCTAATTCCTCATTTATAATATTATAAACACTACTAAAAATAACACTTTTAACAACAATTAAACGACATAACTAAATTAATTGTCCTTAAAAGAGTTGAAACCAAATTTTCGTTTAACAGGGGCGCGGGAAGTATCAAAAATTTTTAACAAAAAAAATGTGCTTTTTTTAATTTTGCTTTTAGTTTCTCGTTGATGTTAAATGCATTTTTAAAAATTTCACCTAACCTTTTTTATAAAAATCAAACCCTTCTGATTCTTCTCAAATCTTTGCCTCTTGTGAATAAAAAAAAAAAAAAAAAAAAACCAAACCCAATTCCACCATGGCACACCGTCAATCCCAGCCACACCACACCGTCGGCCGGTAGTCCTATCTCTATTTCACCCCCAATTCCCAATCTGCCTTCCCCTGTTTCCTTCACGCCCACCATCTAGATCTGGCAATCCTGACCCGACCCGTGATCCGAAAACATCAACCCGAAATTGATCCGAATACGAAATTGACCCGAATACGAAATTGACCCGACCTGACCCATACCCGACCTGAATTGGAGTTAACCTGAACCTGACTCGATGCACAAATTGAACCGACCCGAATTGACCCGAAACCCGAAATTTATCCAACCCGTTACCCGAATCGACCCGACCCAAAGTGACCCGACCCGATCGTAACCCGAATCGATTAAACCAAATAGACCCAAAACCCGAAACGACCCAAACTATAACCGAAATGACCCGAATAAAAAATAACTGATACTCAAAATGACCTAATTGATTTATGACTTAATTACTTTTACCGAAATAAACACTTATCGAAAATAACCTTAACCAAATCAACTTGTATCTTTTAGTTGATAACTTGATATTTATTATATAATTTGCATGTTTAGAGTGTTGTTTTATTTTTTATTTTTCTTTTCTTTTATCTTATTTTATTATATTTATTTATTTAAATTATTATTTTTTTGAAGAAAAGTCCCAAAGAATGACCCGACCCGAATTGACCTGACCCAAACTCAACCCGACCCAAATTTAATCCGACTCGAACTTGACCCGACATTTGGACCCGAAGACTAACCTGTTCCAACTCAACTCGACCCAACCCAAACTCGACCCGAAGTGTTGACTCGATATCCGACCCAACCCGACCCGAATAATCATTGACCCGAAACTGACTCGAATTGACTTAACCCGAACCCGACGTGAATATTAATTGACCCGAAATTTTCCCAACCGATATTGACCTGACCATATTCGACCCGTTTGCCAGGTCTACCACCACCTGCCGCAAACAACCGTCCAGTCACAGCCACCTATTGCCGCAGATCCACGCGAGATGTCGGCCTATCTCAAGCCGCACTGCACGACCACTCTATAATTGTAAGTTAATTTCATTTTATTCTTTGATTGCAATCTATAGTATGATTTATTTTCTTTAATTGCAATCTATAGTGTGATTTATTTATGAATGAATGTCAATTGAATTTTTAAAGATTGATAATGATGAATGATGTTGACAGTACATAATCTACAAAAATAAGTGACGATATGAAATTTCATTCAAAAATTGACTTTTTTTTTTTTTTTTTTTTTTTTTTTTGGTATAAATTCTTATTATACTTCTATTCTTTGTCAATTAGTGGTTAGCACTTGTTATTGGGTATGTTTTTAATTTATTATCCATTGTTTAATTAGAGTAGTAGGCAAATACTTTAGTTCATTATTTCTTTGGATTCTAGTGACATTTTTAATATATTTTTTGGATCATTATTTATGTTTGATTATTTTTAATAATCATGATTTTTAATATTTTTTTTATTGCTATTGTTAATTCATTATTGGACGTGTAATTTCTGAATTCAATATTTGATATTGAATAAATTAGTTTAGCATTGCTTTGAATATCAAATTTATATTTGAGGAGTTAAAGGAAAAAATTTAAAAGGAAGGTATTATATATTTTGTGGTTAAATTTCTGAGTGTTGAGAGATAAAATTACAAAGGATTCATACCATTTATTTCAATCATTAATTGAGGATCATTTAAATGACTTGTATTAATGTCGGCTTTTCTATGGGAATTTTTAATGTTGCACGATCAAACCTTTTAATTTTGTATATATTGTGACAAAAAATTTCAATAGAGAACTGGAAAAGAGCTCAATGAGTTGTGACAGATTTCAATAGAGAACAGGAAAAAATTTCAATGAGGAATGTATGTTTGACAAACTATCTATGGAAGCATACCTCAATATGTTGTGACAGATTTAATAGAATTTTATGTTTGAATAGCTTGAACATCCTTAGGTGCATTACATAGTTTATTGCTGTTTCTTCATTTTATATATGGACTTGCTATATGTTGTTGAAGTATCTAACCAATTTACTACTCTTAAGAAGACTGCCCACTAAAAGTAAACTTCATGATGCATGACACTGCAATTTACCTTCAAAATGTGGCAAAAAATGATAAATCTTAACTAATGATGTTTAATAATTTTATTCACAACAGGTATAGTTTCCGAATATGAAGAAGTGAAGGCAAGGCTCTGCGCGTATCACAAATAATAAGTTAGTTACAAGACAATGAAACACACTTTTATATTCATGATTGGAATTCTTTATTTTAGAGTGATACAAAAATAAGAAAAGGCATGTTGAGGTATCTTTGAAGCTCAAGAGGAAACTGCTGGTGGATTTATACTTTTAACAAATTTTTAAAATTTTTTGTTATGAAGAGAGGTCATAGATGAAACGGGTTGTATAGGCTTCCATTTGATAGTAAGATAAAGCCAATTTAGTCTGGCCTCGCAATTCAAGTTCAAACCCTTTTAGTTCTTGCTGTATTGATTAGTCCATACTATACTATGAACAGTGCGGTTTTTAGATGTGATATATGATGTAAGATTGTAATTGTTGGTTTCAGCAAACATGGAATACAGTTGCTAATACAATTTTTGTTATTTATTATGATTGTTGTTTGATATTTATTTATCTAGTAATTTGAAATTTAGTTGAATATAATAGTTGTCTCGAAATTAAATTGGTAAATAAACAGGTTCTTGTTAACAACATTTATCATTAACAATGAAGTATTTGGTTGTTAATATCATTATTAATTTTTTTTTTGGGCCACTGGATTGTAATTTACGAGAGATTATTTGTGTCAAAAAAAACAATGAAGTATTTGGTTGTTAATATCATTATTAGTTTTTTTTTGGGCCACTGGATTGTAATTTACCGAGAGATTATTTGGTTGTAATTACTTACTAGCTCATCGTTAATAGAATATGTATTAACGACGAGTCCTTTATTCATCGTTAATGGTTAACGACAAACTGATATGTCGTCGTCATTACCTAACGACGAACATCGTTGTTAAAACCAATAACGAGGGAGGTTATTACATCGAATCGAATAGCCGACGAAAATAATTTCGTCATTAAAAGTTTTAACAACGAATTTTAGGGCATATAACGACGAAATAATTTGTCGTTAAAAACCCTTTTTCTAGTAGTGAAATTTCTCAAGATATGTTTACTTTATAGATATAGATGGCATGTGTTTGGTATATTACTATATTGGTGTATTAAGTTCATTGCTAAAGAAATTCAAAGTAATTTTGAATTTGAGGACAATTCATTTACTTTGTTAATTAGATGGAAAAGCAGTTGATTGATGAATTAGTATTGTTTGTGATGACAGTAATGTTTATTACATGAGATAAATATAATTTCTACGAAATGGTCAAGACAAGTATTGTACTACTAGTAACTAATACTCTATAATTGCATACCCCCTCCAATTTTGGGACTATAAGTTTTAAATTTTGTTTAATATTCACACGATTTCATTGTTAAGATATTGATTGATGCGTGATTGAATTCAATTATGTATGTTTCATATGCCTACATGAAGTTGGATTATAAGAATGATGAGTAAATTGAATATGAAATACTCATACATGTGGACCTAAAGTTCGTTACTTAAATTTATGAAGGGTTAGAATCCCTCATAGAAAAAGATGATAATAATATGAATATATGTATGACTCAAAAATTTTACTAGTTTATGAAGTATGTTGCTTAAATAATCTACCATTACTAAAGTGATTCTATAAACTACACAATGTCGTGAGAAAGAACATTCACTACTACATTTTTGATCTATTGCAACCCTCAAATCCGTTGCATTAGGCGTCAAAATCCGTGGTATTAGGCCTAATGCAACGGCCATGTATCATGGCATCTGCTGGCGTTGCAATAGGTCTAATGCAACGGCATATGACACCTAATGCCACGACATCAATGATCCGTGGCGTTAGATCAATACCTATTGCAATGGCAACATTATTGCCGTGGCAATAGCTATAATACCTAATGCCACGGTTTTCTATACCTAATGCCACGGTGCATATACCCTAATGCCACACTTTCCTATACCTAATGTCATACAATATAATATTAGCTTGGACACATTCAAAACAGTGTGTATAAAGTCCATGTTTGAATCAAATGAAAGTCCAAAACGAATAATAGATTCAACAAAGCTTTTTGAATGAGGATCTAATATGGTGCAGACTGTCACTTTGTCAAGAAGTCAAATCACCCACTGATTCAACTGATCAGTATAACACTATGCTGCAGTCCCTTGTGATATTGTGATGTAATTTTCCTATTAATCTTTAGCTCAAGATCAGAAAAGATCTTGAAGTCGAGTTGTACACATTCAACAGAATGCATTCAAACAAATTTTTAAATAGCTAACAAGTTATTAGTTGTTTTTACACATTAAAAACAACTAATAACTTGTTAGCTATATATGCATTTGACTTTCTTCGGAAGTGGAACTCATGATTCAAAAAGGGTAGGCCAACTATTTTAATATATGCGTATTGACATTATTTGATGTAAATAATACAATATCAATCAATAACTATAACTATCATCGTTCTCCATTGAAGCAACTTCTGATACTCCTATCCCCCATTGAATAGACCTTCCAAACTTACATTAATTCAATTAATACCCCGATTAGCCTAGCTCCACGTGAAAAGGCGACTCACCTTGTCCAAAAGCCGTCCGAACTCGAGTTAGTACAAAAATTCATTGACAATTGTCATGAAAAGTACAACAAACATTTTCGTTACCTTGGTTTAAACACTTTTCAAAAGGTCTATTCTGTGGCCATTAGGATTGAAGATGATCTTGCAAAAGAAAAGGCAAAAAAGCCTCATCATCATCAACCTAATAACAACTATAAAAAGGGGAATGATAATACTTCATCCTCTATCGATGTTTTCGCAACGTCCACAAAATTATAATGCTTATAATTTAATAAAAGTCAAACATATAAAAGTATGTATGACTATATTTTACTTGACTCGGCTTTAGAGCTGCTAGGCTTGGTGTTACTCTGACTCATTGAAAGTTCTTTAAGGGAACAATCAAAAGTTGAGCAACCTTCAAATCGTGAGACAAATCTTGGTAAAAATCTCATTCATTTCCAATCAGCTTTGGAGCTAGATTTATAGAGAGAAAAATTTGACTTTCATTAGATCAAACAAAGCATGTGTTTTACCCGGGATAATATCCTTCACTTACTTTTAATATTAATATGTTTATTAATATTATTCTATGATCATTTAATTGTAGTTTAGAATTAAATAGTAAGTCCATTCGATTTGACGATATTCAAAATAGGGTATCAAGACAATGTCTTGGGTAAAGAAACACCTATTAAGTGAACATTAAATATCATATCGAAATCATCCCTAATCAAGGTCATTGAAAGTTGATTTAATGGTAAAAATCAAACTAGCATGTTGATATTTAATGAAAGTCAAAAATAAATTGAATTATTTTAACATTAAAGAGTGGGAATTATTTTGGTTGATTCAATTTTAATTTTGTACACTATTCAAAAAGCAATCAAATGTTCGAATGTGGTTCTAGCAAACAATTAAAAGTTGAGGTTTTTAGCTTCACTTTATCAAATAAAAGTCGAACAAAGCAATATCAAGACGGATTGCTTGATATTGTCCGTGTAACACCTCAACCATGAGTATTGTAAAGAAGTACTATTTGATTCAATTATATTTTTATTTGCTCACTCCAACATATGTAGTGTCCTTGCTCAGAAATAAAATTGTCCGTATTCATATAATCATGTTCCTCTTCTCGTTCAAAGATTAGAAGAATGATAGCCTTTGTATTGAGAATGAAAGAGAATATATAATTACAAATTAATGGCTATTATGTTTGTGATATTCTAAGCTAAGAAAAAAGAATTTTATATCCTTTGTAAAGGATACTTTACAATAATGCATATATAGATAGCTAATTTATATCAAACTAGGATTATATTCAAGGATATAAATGACCAAAATATAATGTATACTCTCTCTCTCTCTCTCTCTCTCTCTCTCTCTCTCTCTCTCTCTCTCTCTCTCTCTTCCTTCTTCTACTTTTCACTTTAATATGTTCTTTTCACGATTCAAATTGTTAAGATGAAAAAGATCGGATGATGTACAATTAAAAGAATCAAATAAATATAAAGTCACACTTGAATCAAATGAAAGTTTGCAATTGATATGGAGAGTCGAACCTTTAGCATAACCGAGCCTCATCCTAAGGTAAAGACAGTAAAAGTTGATCTAGATATAGGTGAACTATCAATGGAATTCCCTGAGATAATTGGAAACCTAGGTTTTCTTATTTGCATTATAATTTTATGAAAGTCAAACACATTCAAACAAAACTTTTTAAATCAAATGAAAGTCAAAAGCATTCAATTAGCTTTGTTAACTGTTTAAAGATATATGGCTGGTATTTCGTCTTCTCTTAAAATAAGTGTAGTTTAGGGTGTTGAAGCCAATTGTGATAATTAAAGATGTGAAGTTAATTAAATGCCAACACCTCATTTGTCTTGTTTGAGGCCTTTAATTAGCTTGACATAAAAAGTATAGATTTTATGATGACTGGGATAACCACAATTCACAAGGGACTTCAGACAATTGAATCACCCTTTCATCAAAGGTAGGTTGTGCAAATGGAGTACACATCTATCACAATACGAACTGACATATGTAGCTCAAAAGGCTGTTAAAGGACATGAACTGGTGGATTTCTTGGCTGACTATCCATCTATGGAAAACGTAATGATCCAAGAAGAAAAACCATGGACTATGTTCTTTGACGGATCTAGTGGGAGAGAGTCAGCTGGGGCTAGAATTGTGATTTGTTCACCTTCTGGTGTAGTAACTAAGATGGCGATCACTTTCTCAACTCAATGCACAAATAATAGAGCTTTTGGTTTAAAACATTTTAGGTAAGGTTAGGAATATGGTCAAGGTCTAAGGGAATTTCGCGAGACTTTTCAACTATTTACCGAACTCAGGTACTCATCACTGGGTTTGGTTTTTGAGGTGACACGATCAGGTGTCTACAGAAGCCCCAACTTTATATCAAAAGAAAGTGTTAAACATTTTGGCTGAAGTTCATCGTGAAATGTATTCAATTACCCAGTATTTGAGAAAACATTAGATTATTTGGAAGTAATATTTTGTTTTGATTATGCATCGGCGGGAATCAAATGTCAATAATTTTTTAAAGTTATACACTGGCATTCAACGCCGATAATTTTCTATGTGCTTAACATATTTTCTCATTCAATACCTATATATGATGTTGAATATTAATAGGAAAGTTACATAATTTAATGTTGATGGAGACAAGATCATATATGTTTTTGTTGTTTATAACTCATTCTTGCATTCAAAAGAAAATAAAAAATCCATTATTAATGCGAGTACAATTTATTTTTTTATTTTTTATTTTTTTAATTTTGGGAAAATGAGGATATAAATAATTAAATATATGTTGGGACACCATTAAAAAAAATGAAAAGATTATTTTCTAAGGGGAAAAATATCTAGAAAAAGGAATAAAATTCCTAAACTTTGACACCCCACCCCAATATCTAATTACATATCCCATTACAGTACATATTACGTAGCAAAAAAGCAACATTATTACCTAATTTTCCAATAAATATAAGCTTATCAATTAATGACGCCATCCCATTAATCCAAACAATAATAAAAAGTATTTCCTTCCAATTTTGCCGATTCTTTTGCCCTAATATTTTTTTTCCTTTCATTTTCTTCAAGGCTTACGTACAATTATAAGAGCTAAGGATGAATTCTTCAATGAAGTTGGCTAAATTACCCTACTTTACCCATCTTTGAATGAACCCGGAAAGATGATCCGAGCTACAAAATTTGTCAAGTTACCAAGATCTTACTTTACCAAATTTAAAGACATTAATGTTACATCAAAATCCTTGGTTTCTAGCAGGACAAACACCCTCAAAATCACTCATTCCTCAAAAACAAACACATTAGCAACTAGAAAGAATACTACAAAACCTTTTGTTAAGCCAAACACTCTTATAAAACCTATTTCGAACAAACGGAAGGAGCACTACTACTACGCATTTGATTAGAACTTCCGGCACTTCATCGTTATTGCGTAAAGGTGTTGTTGCTATGGCTGCCGGGGATAAAGAAATCGTCACTAAGGCTACCAAGCGCGCTATATGTCCAAGTGACCTTGAGAAGATGAGACACAACCGAGATTATTCTTTCTTATTCGATGCCAATTGAAGGTGAAGATGATCAAGATTCAAGAAGTTATATATGTTGTACTTAGTTTAGTTTGGAGTTTAATGTACGATGATATATCCAAATCTTTATGTTACGCATGCAATAGTTTGGTATAGACATATACTTCAATATATATTATTCCACTGGATTAACTAATTTTTTACTTTAATCTTTAGGTTTTGTTTCATGTAATAATCTTAATGTCTATATATCTATGATGTACTCGATCAAGAATATTGATTTTCTTGAATTATTTCTTCCATTAATAGTATATGTGTATTCTATTTACTTGATGGTATAGGTCCTAAAGGCACGCATGCACTATGCATGGTTGTCCCGAATTCTCGTATTTTAATTTGTTTCATCATTTTGGAATTTTGGTGTTGTTAATTCGATCCGAATTCATCTGATTTTGTCTAATTTGAGATCGAGTCAAGAATATTGGTTAATTTGATCTTGTTCGAAGACTTGGGACATGTGTTTGGAAGTTTTGTAGTATGGCACATTTTTAGCCAATTGAAAATTTTACAGTATACAAATTCCTTTTGCATTATACAAATAAAAATTACCTGGTATAAATTTAATACTATTCATCGATGAAAAGGCCAGGCCTTCAACTCGAGATTCATAGGATATATCATTCTTAAGCATTTTAAATTTACTAGGGCTTTCATTTTAATTTGAGAAATAATATATTTAATTCTATTCTATTCCCAACTTAACTTATTGACCCTAAATTGGACTTATTTACGCAATAGTTGACTTGTAAATCAAAGTTGGCATCTTGTTTCAAAAAATAAATAAATAAATAAAATAAATTGGCATCAAAAGATTAAACGAACAAAATCCTAATAAAAGCCTTATTATCATAAACTTCTGTCACCAATTTTATTATAAGTACACATTACATAAAGCAAAGGGGCTTAATAAGATAGCCCATACATACGTGTTGAAATAAATCCCTTTATTTTTTATAAATAAAATGCATAATGTATTATATTTTATTTCAACGGATTAATTTTGTCTAACAATGTAGTACCTTTTTCTAATAATGTATGGTGGTTTTATTAAAAAAAAATTGATTAACGGTTTTGTAAAAAAAATAGAAAAAAAATTATAAAAAGGAACAAATTGAATGTCTGGAGTAGTGTACAGCCCTACGTATATGAGTGAGGCTAATGGCTAATTTTTTTATTTTTTATTTTTTATTTTATTAGTCTAAATAGTTGTATTAGGATATTGACTAAAATAAATGAATAAAATATTTGGGAAATATGCGGTAAATCTTATTATAGAGAAAATAATGAAGATTTTATTATTTTCCAAATAATTTTTCAAACCTACCTTTTTTAAGATTGTAAATATGCTTCATCATCAAATAATATAGGGATTTTCTTGTCAAAAAATAATAATTATAGGGATTTTGTTATCTAAATGTGTTAGAAAAACCGAAAAAACAAAATCCCAATAAAAGCCTTATTATCATAAACTTCAGTCACCAATTTTATTATAAGTGCACATTACATAAAGCAAAAGGCCTTCATAAGATAGCCCATACATACGTGTAAACATGAACAAAATATGAAAGAAAGAAAACATGGTTCTTCAGAATGAAGCTACTTATTAGAATACATCAACAGTAATAACAATCATCCATTATAAATCTTGGTAGAGCAAGATTTAGAGACATTTGACAGTAATACACAGCGTACTATTTTTTTTCGTCGTCACGAGTTCATATATTCATTGCAGGGATGGCTCTTTCTCCTTTTCGAAGAAAAAAATCACATAATTCCTGTTCTTCTTGCATGGAAGCTTTTAGTATAATTGTCGGCTACAATTGACTTCAATAACACAAAAAGAACTAGACCGTTAATATATTTTTCAATAGATCATAACCATAAATTTTTTAAAATACGAGTAAAATTCAATAATTTTTTTATATCATAAGTGATGATAATATTATTGGACATTTTCAACTGACTATATCGTATGCATAAAGAGTGCAAAGTATTTCCATATACTATTACATTAAAATACGTTTCTTACTCCTTATCAATCACAACCTTGTGCACCACACTCTTCAGTTTGCCATTTCTCATCATCTGCATTCAACACATAAATTTTCTCAATCACTTTCTTATTTCATATTTGGTACCCGTATGTATATATGTGTATGTATAATAATTGAATCTTGTGAACAAGTTCATGGCCTCGTCTTCTCCACACTCTTTCAGAAAGCTGTCTTCATCCAACTCGACTGATTTTGCAATCGCCTTTAAGAGGGATTTTGTTACTCTCCTCACTTCCACGGCGTACTCCTCCAATGTTTCCCTGCAATATGATCATATATACATGTTTATCATCATATAGTTTTGAGGTTTATCATATATTGTATTATATAATATATGATTGTATGAAGAAAATGAATTTGTCACCTGAAATTTAGAATATATTCAGGCCAAAAGTTGAAATTGCGCTGATCAACAGGATTGACTCTGAGATGCAGTCTATCATTCCAGTTGTAATTCTGACCCTCAGAAATTGTAGCACCTCCATAACCTTCAAACCAGTCTAATGTTGTGTTATGCTTCTGTTTTTGCTCTAATGGCAGAGCAAATAATTCCTTCCCATGATTCACAAGCTGAAAAAAATAACATAAACAAAGCCGCGAAATAATTAGTCTAATGATCTATGACAGGAAAAAATGCTATGGTTAAATAAAAGTGTTTAAAACAAGCCTGTAAGCAACCCCATGAATTAAGAACAGAACAAAGTTTTCGCAGTTCTTGTTCGTGTTGGGTTGACGATGCATCTGAAAGCAGGCCAAGATCGATTGATGGACTTTTCATGTATTCGATCTCAGAGTGATTATTATTATCTTCTTATATGTTTGGAAGTTGTTGGATTTTGTAAGTTCCAGGAACCACTTTTTCTGTAGTAGATTTGATCAACTCTTGAATTGGTTTAGATGGTATTGCAAGATTCATAGGAGCAATGGATGATACAGCCATTTTACTTGCTTATTTTTAAGAATAATATACTGAGAAAATACAGAGGACAGAATAGAATAGATTAGGTTTTGATGATACTAAATTGGATATGTTTGTTGTTTATATAGTAGCTTTTACATGTACGTGAATGCATGATACAAAAGACTATTTATCAAGACACAACTAACTAATTAATACTAATTAATGGCCTGTTATTTCTCATTTATTTAGCTGATCAATAATGCATCGAATTTTTATACTAATTTTATTCCATTATTATACTAGTACGTACAACGTTATTGAACCTTGAATTAAAATGTGCAAAAACATGTGGGGCAATTAATTTGAATTTAACTTGTACAAGAAATAATATGTTTACCATTGCTAGTTAACTATTGCTATCAATAGGTTGTCTTAGGGAGTTATTATGACGCGGAAGCAATAGTTTAATATGAGTTTTTTTTTTTTTAAATTTATGGAGTTTTTAGAAATCTTACACTATCTTTTAGTTATTATTAATTATTAGGATTTTGCCTACGAGTTTTTATCTTTCACTTGAAAGGATTTTTTCTATTTTTAGGCTTTAAGAGTTTTAGTTATTACGACATTTATTTGTTTAATTTATTTATGTTATAATAGATTTAATAGTTGGTTACTATATGATTAGTAAATTTATTAGGATTAAGATTCTTAATATTATATCTTATTTTAGGATATGATTATTAGTTTCCTATCTTATCTTTGTACGATGTTTCACCCTATAAATATGGCTGCATATCAGCAGTCATTTTTAATGAATGCTGAGAAATTTGTTTTGGGAATTAACCCTTTGAGTGTTGCTCGTTTGATTGCTAATAAAAAACATCACTTGTTGTGACTCGTGATCATCTTCTAGTTGCGACTATAAAGAGACCCTCTATTCTTGCAAAATTTGAGTACTATCCTATTAATTTTCGTGTAATTTTTTAGTTCTGGCTAAAATTCAAATATCTATTATTATTACAGCTTGCGAGCCTTGTGAGAGTCTTGAGAGATCCACATCATATTACGTCCCTAGCATAAATTTACCATTTAAGTACTTTGGGAACTTCAAATGAAAATAAACTTATATAGCTCAATTGGAGTTTTGGCCAAGCTAAACTTGAATACTCTTTCTTTAGCCTTAGCTTCAAGTAGAATTTGCTCTAATAAGTGAGTTATGGAGTTTGCAACCACTAGCTAGCTATCATTCTAGCTAAATCATGAGTATTTTTTTCTTACTTTTGGCAACAACGAACTTATTCTTTGATCTGTTATGTTATTGAAATTGGCTTATTGAGCGGTATTTATCTTTTTGGTTATATTATACATTGAAACAAGTAACAATTAATAGCTACAGTAATTGTCAAATACTTTTACATAACCACATAGCTAGTACATCAAACAAAAACTAGCACAATCAGCTAGTCAAACCAGTTAATATACAACCAGATATATTAATAAGCTACTACCTTCCAAATAATTACCAAATAGGATCATGTCAGTCAAAGCTTCGCATGGGCTTAGTATAGCATGCATTAATACGAAGTAAGTTCATACATATGTCTAGATCAAAACGACAAAGAATAATGAAATATCAAGCATCAAATCATTTACAATGCGCAAGATGATATGGGTCTAAGTAGTTTCCAAATCGGGTGTGGTAGGTTCTGATCGATCACCTTAACTATCGGATCATATATGTTCGAGTCAAGTTATGTTAGGTCAATTTAGCCTTATAGTCTGGTTCAAATTTAAGCTGGGTTATATTTAGTTAAGGTTATGTCTGGCTGTTCATTTACCCCTTTGAATTCGAGTCAAATTCATATCATATTAAATTTTAGATAATATATACTCTTCTTGAATCCCTGTAACCAAAATTTCGTAGTACTAATAGTCAATTCATCGTAGTTGTAGAGTAGCAGATAGATGGAGAAGACAACAATACAATAGCACATGTTTTAAATTATATGTATGGTTCTAATAAGTTTAAGTATCCTAATTGATAATCATATCAACATAGTTTCTTAATAATGCTTGGGTTATTGGGGACACGTACGTACAAGGTGAGACGTCCGAATGTTATAGGAAATTGAATGGATAGCAATTTGCGCAGTATTTTACAAATGGCCTATTTCTCATTTATTTTCATCCATTTCGAAATAAGTGTCACAAGAAATAATATTTAAATTAGATTAATAATCTATTAATTTATTTTATATATATATTTTTTCATCTAAAGCATTGGATGAAGAGATGGAGGAGAAAGATTTTTGTTGATGTCTACACGAAATAAACACTTTTGGTTCATGTAGTGAACCCTATTTGTGAGATTAAGGCTTTAATTAGTTGATTGAATTAGAAGATGTTTAAGGTGTAAGTTAATTATGTCTTAAAATGTGCACCAACATTGGCAACAATTAATTTGACGTGTAGAGTACATGTATCTATTTTTGTCACTTTGCAAGTAATATGTGATCATTTTTTTATTTTTTTGTTTTTTTGTTGAAAGAATGAATTGAATCGTATTTAGTATAAATAGAATGTAGTTAGGGAGTTTGGTCCCTAAGTGTTGGGCATAACGATATTTTACTACTCCGTATGATCACTAGTAGGATTATTGTACTGATGATTTATCTATATATTTATTTCTAACCATTCTCATTTAAAGCTTTCATTGGTGTTTTTACCGGTGGTAAGCCGTAAAAAAATTTTAATTGCTTTCATTAAATGGATCTCATCTTTGAGATGGTGGTTATTCTATTAGGGTTAATTTCTTTTTTGGTTTGTCTGCCGAAATTTGAAGATTTTGGGTTTCATAATCTCTAGAAGTATCTAGAAGACTATATGACTATTTTCACTCAAACAATTATTCATCAGTGGATCTCAAACCGAATTAGTGCTAACTTAGAGTTTTATTGCTTTGGATGAAATTTTTTATTAAGGCGATCATTGATCGAATTTGCGATGTATCTAGTTCTTAGGTGATTTGTAGTTGTGTTGGAATTCTAAATCTCCTAGGAATTATTTGTAAGTGTCATTTGGCTATCTTTCATTAATGAAATCCTTTTTCTTCTTGTCAAAAAAAAAAAAAAAAGCTTATAAATACATTATTTCAATTACTAATATTTTTATATCACACAATATATAAAATTTTCAAATTGGATATTATGAAAATATATAGATCCAGATGAATCTAACAAGATTTTAAGTATATGACTATATATTTCATTCCTTAACTTAAATCATCAATGTAGTCAAAAGTAGAGTATATTAGTGCATAAGGCAAAGTGTTTTGATTAAAAAAAAAAAAAAAAAAAAGGGGGGGGGGGCCTGATGGAGTCCTTTGCATTAGCAATGTGGTGGCTAGCTAGAGCACATGATCTAGCAACCGGTGCTAGGAAAAGGGTCTAGTTGATACCTCATGAATGACACGTATCATTTCTTTATGCAAAATAAAATTTATTTATTATCTTTTCCTAAATAATTCTTTTTAGGGTTTTTCGTTGTAAACTAGCTAAGTAAACCTAAATTTTGTGAGAAACTACCTAATAAAAAAAATATTGTAAAAAACTACCTAATAAAAGGTAAAATGGTGTAAGATACTACCTTTGGCCGAATTTCCATCGTTAACCTAATTTTATGGCGTTGATCCACCTCAAAATATCCCTCGAAACCACCACATGGATTAATTTTCAAAGTGGTAATAAGGTTATTTTTGGGGTGGTTAGAGGATAATTCGAGTTGGTGAGGGTAGTTTCGTGATTCAGGATGTTGGATTTTTGGGGTTAGAGGTGGTGGTTTTGGGGTTGAATGGTGGTTTCGGCGTGGTAGAGGCAATTTCAAGTAGGTTGGATTGGTTTTATTGGGGTGAAAGTGGTGATTTTGGGAGTGTTTTGAGGCGGGTCAATGGTGGATTTCCGGCAGAAGTATTTTACAACATTTTACATTTTGTTAGGTAGTTTTTTACAACATTTTACCTTTTATTAGGTAGTTTTTTACAATAATTTTTTTATTAGGTAATTTATCACAAAATCTGGGCTTTATTAGGTAGTTCTTTAAAAAAAATCCTTTTTTTTTAATCCCATTTTGCTAGATAAATTTATTTTCAGATGAAATGGTTTGACTAGGAACTGTTTTTTTTTTTTTTTTTTTTTTTTTTTTTTTTTTTTTTTTTGTGAGGAAGATTTGACTAGGAACTTGTATTAATTATTACTCTACATATAAACTTCGTATGTATTTATTTAAAAGTTAATTTGTTATCTATTCTAATGAATAAAATGACCAATAATAAGGATACATGCATACTTCATTTTTAGCTTAGAGCAGACTAAACTCAGTACTACGTAATAGGGTAGTAATGATCAACTTTAGGGTTCTACGTAATACGTAATAACGTGAAATTGGTTGCTATCTGGTCTTACTCTTCATCTAGGATCTACTTGAAATGTTTTTTTTTATTTTTTTTTATTTTTTTTTTATTTTTTATTTTTTTTTATGACAACAGTGAACTCTTGAAAAGTTGAAAGATGATTGATTGTGTGTTCAATCTACCTATTTCTGCATGAATGGTCAACTAATTAAGGGATTGGATTAAGCTATGAGTAGTGTTTTCTTTGCAAAATATTTTGATAGCTTATTTATTTGTCTAATGAGGCATATTCATTTCCTTTTCTTTTGATTATTATCCCAATTAAACGGTCCCTTATGAGTATAACCGAGCTTAATAAAAGTATAAATTTAACTTATATTGTCTAAACTTATCTTATAGGAAGTGCAATATAATCATATATTATCTGAATTAGGTAAATTAAGTTTTTTTAGAACAACGACGAACACGTCTAAATCTCGAGTTTGAATCTTGAAAATAATGCATCTAAGGCCTTGTTTGATTGCAATGGAAAATGACTTCCCATGATAATTTACAGTTTATGGGAAGTTATTTCTCTAATCTACTACCTCTGTCCAGAATATCTGACACAACCAACTTTGCACACATGCCAATGCCCTAGTTTGACTTTATTTTTATATAAATAAATATTACTAAATTTTTTTTTGAAAATTATATTATGAAACTTTATATTAATACCTATCTAACAGCATATTTATGATAAAATATATTTTTATGTTAGTAAAAAATTATGGTCAAAACTAATACATGAATTGTGAAAAAAGTCCAACATCCCAGATATTCTGGGACGGAGGGAGTAATTCTTAGGAAATTGTTTTAGTTTTTTGGGTAATATTAAGAAAATTACAAAACATGGGAATTTTGAACGACTTTAGGAGAGCTAAGTAATTTAATTCCTATATTATGTAGGAACTTCAAATTGGGAAAAAAAAAAATCAACTTCATTCCTCTATTTTGCACTTATTTGACTAACCAAACAATATACCACAATTGTATTTCCTAGAAGGATCTTGCTAATGAACGCTGTCCCCGGGGCGTTAGATAAACATTTAAAACATTTCCTGAAATGGTACGAAGTATTAATTTGGAAATGCATGCCAAAATCATGCATCAATTGGTGTAATTAATGTTCATTTTAATTTAATATTTTTGCTTTTAGTTAGCTTATCCAACGACCTCGGGGCTTTCGTTAGCTTTTTCCAAGTGCCCATGAGAAATTGGTTCAACCGAAGGATACCTAAATCTCAAGTTCGAATCTCGAAATAATGGGCATTTGGAATGTCTTCTAATCTCTTCTTATTAGGACTAAAGTCCTACGTTACTCAACTAAAGAGTAAGGACCCACTAAACTTTAAAGAAAAAAGAATAGGCTTATATGATTACATGAGTATGTAATATGCACTTTTTTATCGTTTTATATACGAGTACTAAATAGTACCAATGAATATGTGTCTCCACGTAAGTTGTTGAGCCCATGAACAAATTCATATGTGAGTGAAAGTGTTGTCCCACGTAGAAAGAATATAAAAGTGAAGAGAATTATTGGGATATGTATCCCACATTGAAGAAAAGAGAAATTATGTCCACTTTATAAAGTTAAGGGGCTACTCCCCTCATTGCCATATGGTTTTGAGGTAGTAACTCTTTGGTGGTGCAAAGTGGACGCTCATGAAGGGTGTGGCCCCACACCTGTTTATCATAAGCCAAGTTGGATTCTTTGTCAAATAATTAAATGTAATTTAATTTGCAAAATCTACCCAAATTTGGGTCGTTATTTGCCTTAGGCCACCCTTCCACTTTTCCCTTTCAAAAACTTGTCCTTCCTCCTATGCTCTTAGTGTTGGTAAGTCACTAATTAAGTCATCGCCGCTCAATAATTATAAATATGTACCTCTTAATAATAATAATATTATGTCCTTAAGGAAGTGGCAGCTAGAGCTAAATTTATTATTAATAATGGGGTTCATAATTGTTGAAGTATATGTTCAATTGAATCCACTTTTGCTACAAGGTGGCTCCCGCCCTTGCATAAAGAGAATCATTGGTCGATCCAACTTCGTCTTCATTTTCATCTTCAACTTTCGTTAATGAAAACATTGTGAAAGAAACACAAAATTAAACCTCCGTTGTTAAATTTCATCTTCAACCTTCACCTAAATCTTCATTTTTATTATTCATCAGATCATCAACAACTTTCATCCTTCGTATTCTGCTTATGCCTTCGTTTTTAATTACTACGGAGGTTTTAATTACTAGGGAGGCTAACGCGCGTGATGCGCGCGTTATAACTAGCCATAACAAGGGAGTTATTTCGATTTAGTCTTATGTAATTATTTTAGTTGTTGGTATGATTAATGAGGGAAATTAAATAAACAAATATGTTTAGGGATATAAATGTCTACACACTATTTTTAAGAGTTAAAAAAAAGAGATAATTAACATTAAAAAGGGTAAATAAGTAAATAAACATTTTAAAAGGTATAATTGTCCAAACACTATTCATAAGAGTTAACTCGAACTTTTTACAAGAAAAGAATTGATTTTAAATTGTAAGTTAACAAGTTCAAGATAATTTCAGTATCTTTTGAAAAAAGAATATAATGCCTTATAATTCTTCTGTTCTCTTTAAGGTATAACATGTGAAAATTTACACTATTGATTAGCAAGTGTCAAAACGTTGCAACTTTTTGAGAACGGAGAATGTACTCCGTATCTAATTAGTTTAAATGTCCACGTTTTGTATGTTTTGAATTAGACTTGGCAATCCTGACCCAGACCCGATGACCCGACCCGAATGAATTGACCCATGACCCGAAAATGACCCGAAACCCGAAATTGACCCGACCCGACCCATACCCAACCTGAAAATGGAGTTGACCCGAACTGACCCGACACCCGAACTGACCCGACCCGAAATTGACCCGAAGTGTTTGACCCGAACAGATTCGATACCCAAAATTGACCCGAACAGGCCCAATACCCGACATGTCCCGAACTAAAATTACCTTATAATTGAACTTAAAATGTCTTGTACCAAAAGTAACTCAAATTGTTCATTTTCAACCGTAGTTAAGCTCATAAACTGAATTGATAGTTTTTATTATAACAATAACAAAATATATAATCCGTATAAAATTATTCATTTGAGCTTAATTCACAAATAAAACAACCCGAACATGACCCGACCAGATTTTGACCTGACCCGAATATGACCCGAACATACTTGACTTGAAATTGACTTGACCCGATACCTGACCCGAAATCCGAATCGACCCGACCCGAATGATAGCCAACCCAAAATTGACCCGACCTGAAAGTGACCCGACCCTAATGACCCATTTGCCAGGTCTATTTTGAATAGATAGCAGTATAGCACATGTATTCAATGTATGGCTTAAATTAGGTTAAATGTCCTAATCAATTATTAGGGGGTACTTTTTGTACGGAATGCGTTCATTATTATTATATTACGTAGTACATATTCCCTCCTCTTAATGATAATCTCTTTTGGTGAAATTTCACGGGAATTAAGAAATTTAAATAAGTAGTAAAAGTACATTGAAAAGGTAAATTTATAAGGGGTATGCAAAAATGTAGAGAGAGAAAGTAATAAAAGTATATGAAATTCGAAATTTATATAGAAAAGCTAAATTTGCACAAAAATTATTGCAAATTGGAGGAAATTTTGATAAAAAATTAATATTAATAATTGTTGAAAAATGCAATTGGGGTGAACATTTTGAGACTAAAATTTGACCAAAAGGGACATAGGGAGTAATATTTATGAGTTGTATGGCCTAACCGCCCAAACATAAAGTTTAAAGATATCACAAACGCGTGCGCAAATTGCTATTGATTCAATTTCATAAAATTGTGGACGTCTCACCTTGTAGGCGTCCTCGATAACCCCCATAATTAAACTTCTTTGTCGATATTCTATCTGTTAATTTTTAATCTTTAAACATTAACCATTTTCCGTTCTCTCACAAAGACATTCAAATGTAAAAATTTTAAAAAAAACGGAGGAAATTTGTTTAAATAGGATATTTAAACTAATTTAAGCTATACATTAGTACATAGGCTACTGTATCGTTATCTTCTCCATCTATCTACTACTCGATAACTATACTATATAATGAATCCATCTATACTTTTATTAATTTATATATTAAATTAAAAAAACATTTTTAACAATGTCGATGTGGCCCGTGTAACCCACTCTCGCACAGGTATCACACTACATCATCATTCAACAACTAAGTTTCATTATATAAAAAACACACTTATTATTACCATCGTCTTAGCCACAAATAAATAAATCATGTTCTATATATATATATATAATATATATATATATATATATATATATATAATATATATATATATATATATATATAATATATATATATATATATATTATATATATATATATATATATATTATATATATATATATATATATATATATATATATATATATATATATATATATATATATATATATATATATATATATATATATATATATATATATAAATACAAATACATATTAGAACGTAATATAAAAGTGAAAATAATCCAAAATACTTTCATGTTATCATTTTATTAATATAATTTACTAACAATTAAAAATCAACCAATCTTCCAAGTTGTATACTTAAAAAAAAAAAACTAAAACTCAAAGTAACACTCGAAATAACGCTTGGTTCACACACTAGTTGACTATTAATACTGTATATATAAGCTTGGTTAAAATAAAGTCAATTAGAAGGATTCAAGGCAATAAAGTAACTAGTCCAAACCTATACTTGCTTAACATAATACGAACATGAAATCAAAGCTGATTTGAATTTGACTCGAATCTAAAAGAGTAAGCAACCAGACATAACCCTAACTGAATATGACCCAACTTAAACTTTGCTTGAACTCGACTTTGAGGCTAAATTGACTTAATATAATAACCTTATTCGAATATGATCTAAGAATTAAAGTGATCTGAACCAAACCCGATCTAAAACCCAATTTTAAGTTACAACTCTACTTAAACCCATATGGGCCATATTTTACTCCAAGACAAATAAGACTTAGATTCATCCATCCTCAGATCAGATGGCGGATGATCTATATCTTTTTATCTTATTGTAGTCCATCGTAGCCGACGACTAACAAAAACTATCAAACCAGTGAGTAGTATAGAAGTAACACTAAGGATGCATGTGTACAGTTAGAGGTCCCTAAATCTTGCATATTAATATAAAACGAAAATGTTAATAATTATCAGGGGTGAGAATTACAGGGTACCTATTAAAATTCCTAGAACGGAAACCGGAAACTGTTGCAACAGGTTCTCAAATTGGGAATCGGAACTTGCTGCAACAGGTTCCTCAATTTGGGAACCGGAACTGAAATCGGAACCTATAGGTGCCGGTTCCGATTCAGGGTATCATGTCTTGTAATATATGTAGTACTTAATAACTTTTTGCAGAATTTTTATAAAAAAAAACTGGATGGTCACTAATTTATAATGTTTATAACTCGCAAATAAAACAAACTAATAGTAATTGTTTAGCAAATTTAATACATATATTTATAATTGTAATTTTGATATTTATTATTTGCAAAAAAATAGGTTAGAATCGATGTATAATTTAAAGTTAAATGATACTTTTATCAGGTTATAGGATACCTTACAGGTTCTGGTTTAAAAAAATTGAGAACCTAAATCGTAACATGTTGCAACAGGTTTTCCATTTTGATACCCGGAACCGAAACCTCTTATATAGATTCCGGCTCAGGAACTTTCGGTTCCTAACAGGTTCCAATTCCGATTTAGGGTACCTGATTTTTTGCTTACCCCTAATAATTACTACGAAATATTTTAGTATTACTATTCAACCATGCATAATACCTGACTATATTTATCAAATTATAATAAAGTACATGTGCTAAGATCCGAAAGGAAAGGAAACAATAGATTTAACGAACATAGATTATATAGGGCAATTAATTAAGTTGAACTTAGCAATTAATTAAGTTGAATTTGTAAAACGCAAAAAATAAATAATGTGAGATCTATCAATCCAATCACAACATTTCACTAAGATTAAATGTTCGTCTTTATTGATCAACTAAATAAATGAGAGATTTGCCATTAAATTAGTTACTACATTAATTAGTTGCTTGTTAATAATTAGTCTTTCATTTTTCGTATCATTCATGTAAAAGCTACTATATAAACAACAGACATCCAATTTAGTATCATCTTTGTCAAAAAAAAAAAAAAATTAGTATCATCAAAACCTAATCTTTTCTATTCTCTCATCTGTATTTCTCAGTATATTATTCTTAAAAATAAGCAAGTAAAATGGCTGTATCATCCATTTGTCCTATGAATCTTGCAATACCATCTAAACCAATTCAAGAGTTGATCAAATCTACTACAGAAAAAGTGGTTCCTGAAACTTACAAAATCCAACAACTTCCAAACATATCAGAAGATAATAATAATCACTCTGAGATCGAATACATGAAAAGTCCATCAATTGATCTTGGCCTACTTTCAGATGCATCGTCAAGCCAACACGAACAAGAACTGCGAAAACTTGGTTCAGTTCTTAATTCATGGGGTTGCTTACAGGTTTGTTTTAAACACGTACTATTAACCATATCATTTTAATTTTTTATCAGTCAAATTAGAAAATAACACCCAAAAAAACCCCTGATTTTGATAATAACACCACCCAAAAAAAAAAGTTTTATTATAATACCACCAAAATTCCCAAAATTTTGGTTTCACCACCCACTAACGGATTTTTGGATGAAAACCGTTAGTGGGGCCCGCCATGTACATGTGTCAATTGTTTATTAGTTTAAAAAAACAGAAAAATTGAAAAAAAAACTTTCCCCCTAACCCAGCTAGCCACCTCCACCACCGGCACCGATCCCACCCATACCTAGCCCCTGAAATCGTCGACGAAGCTCCGAAACCATCGCTGAACCACCGTGACCCCAACCCACACCTTCGCTGAACACCGTAACCCCAACCTAAACGAGCCGAAACCCCAGCCCACACCTTCGCTGAACACCGTTACCCCAACTTAAACGAGCCAAAACCCCAGCCCACACCGTCGCCGAACCACCATCACCCCAACCTAAGCTAGCCGAACAACATCACACCCACCACTTTTGTAGAACTCCTCTCCCCTACTCAAACTATCGCCAAACCGCCGAAACCCCAAGCCACACCCATACCCAAACCCAAACCCGTACCTAGAAACCAATTAGAGTGGCGGCGAATTATGCGGTGGATTTCGTTTTCACGGCGGTTGATTGGACTAGGATGGTTGTCGCCAGTTAGAGGGTGGTGGTTGGCCTGATTTCGCTGGTTTTGGTGGGATAAAGGGTGCCGACGGCTGAGGATTGGCGTCCGGCGGCTAAGAATGGGCTGCCGGTGGAAGGCTAGTGGCTGGGTTAGGGTGTTTTCTTTTTTTTTTTTAATTTTTTTTAAACCAATACCTAATTGACACGTGTCCAAAGGGGTCCCACTAACGGTTTCCATCCAAAAACCCGTTAGTGGGTGGTGAAACAAAATTTTGCGATTTTTGGTGATGTTATAATAAAACCTTTTTTTTTTAGTGGTGTTATTATCAAAATCGGGGTTTTTTTGGGTGTTATTTTCTAATTTGGCCTTAAAACTGCCAGAGTGCTTGCTGTGATTATTTTGATTATTAGATGATTATACTACTACGTATATGATTACATATTACTTGTAGAAGTTGAGAAACACTCAGCATGTTTCAAAGAATTCAAACAAATTTGCATTGCCCAACATGTTTTCCCACATTTTATTTTAAGGCGCAACTAGACCTTAAATAAATTTTAGTTGCCTGATGAAATAAAATTATAATAATTTTCGATGTATTATTGATCAACTTAAGTTTAATTAATTACATCAGCTTGCCTTTCCTCAAAAATAAAAAATAAAAAAATAAATGTGAGATAGGCCATTAATTAGTTGGTTGTTACTTGTTAATTAGTCTTTCGATCATTTGTATCATTCATGTACATATGAAGACTAGCTACTATGTAAACAACACATGTCCAATTCAATATCATCGTAACCTAATCATTATCATCTGTATTTTCTAAGTATATTCATCTTAAAATTATTCAAATATGATAAACCCACGTACACTTACAATTCTAAATAATAACTAACTTTTGAATCAATTTCCCAACATTAGCCATATAATGTTTTTTTTCGCGGCTTGCTGATATTTTTATTTTTTTTATTTCAGCTTATCAATCATGGGTTGGATAGTTCGTTACTTGATAAAATCCGAGAAGTCGGGAAGGAATTCTTTGCTCTGTCATTAGAACAAAAACAGAAGCATAGCAGAACATTAGACTGGTTTGAAGGTTATGGAGGCGATACAATTTCCGAGGGTCAGATTTACAACTGGAATGATAGACTGCATCTCCGAGTTTACCCTGTTGATCAGCGCAATTTCAACTTTTGGCCTGAATATATTCCAAATTTCAGGTGACATTTTAATTTTCTTCATATACAATCATATACTTTACGATATTGGGTAAGGCAAAAGCTAACGGGTGCCCCTGGGGCGCTTGTTAAAGAGAATCAATTACATAATCTTATAAGCCATAAATGAAATAAAATATTTATAGAAGTAATCATTTTTATTTTTTTGTAAAATTAACTACAGCAGCTCACCATTAAGAACATTTACCATTTTCAATGGAAGTCCCAACGTAGACTCGCGTTTATCTCGAAGGAGCTGACGGATTCTTTTCCCAAAACTCCTCCTACACATCATCTCTTTTACTCGTAATCTCTAAAATTTATTTGGAAAAAAAAAAAAAAACTCTCATCTATCTTTCTGACACTTTGTATTTTTGGGAAAAACAAAGAAACCCATTTCACTTTCCGTCTAATCAAAGCTTCTATTGTAGTCATCGATTACAGACAACTATCTTCGACTACGCTAAGAGATTAAATCTAAACCGTTTATTATGTTTGTTGTTTAATCTTAACCTTTGAGTATTATATTTTTTAAATTTTTTTTTTAATTTACGCATCATTTAATTAAGTCATGAGCAGTCAACGATTGATCGGTCAGCAAAGTGTTGTTTGTTTTTCTTAATTTTGGAGGGTAAACTTCTTTTTTTCTTTTCCAAATTATAATATTATAAACAACCATCCAAATAAAATATAGTAGTAAAATTAATAAAAGTCATCCAAAATAATTATAAAAAAATGTGTACAGCTTCATCCTCTTTTTTAAAAGCTTCATCCCCATTTTAATACCTTCATCCATTTTCAATGATGCACTTCATCTTCGACCTATTTAAGGGGGTATTTCATCTTTAACCTTCAACCTTCATTATTCATCCAAAACACATCTAAAAATTACCAAACAATATATGAAATCAATAAGATTAATGTATAATCATTACATATATACTTCAATTTTTTTAAAATCATAGTTTGTAATTAAGTTAATTATCTACATTCTTAAAAGTTTACAGATTATATCTTATAATTTCGGGATTAATTGTTAGAAGTAGTATTATTTTGTGTTTAATTTGATCAGCCATATGAATTTGTGAATAATCTTCCTTCATTGTTGAATGTTGAAGCTATGAGAATGATTTTAGATTGAAGATGAATAAAAAATTAAAAAAAAAACTAATTTGCATTATTGTTACCTTCATTAACATTATTTTTTAGAGGACGCTTTTTTTTCTTTTTTTTGGAAAAACATAGTGCGTTTCAATTATGTTAATAAATAAATATAAAATTAGAAAATAAGTTCTAATATAAGGGAAGATTCTTTTACATATCTAAAATAAATATAAGTAGTTTTTTTTTGGAACAACCATACCTAAAATATCACAAATATATATATTAAAATGATTTACAAATACAAGACAATTTAAAAACATAATTAATTTTTTGCGTTAGGATAAAACTTATTTACCAAACTACTGTCCACATAGGATTGGTAGGAGGTTTTTATTTTATTTTTTATTATTATTATTAATTTTTGGAAAATGCTATAAAAGAGGAAAGTATTATTGAAATATATTCATTAATACACTGATTTGCGCGTAATTTTGTCATATATTTCTAAACTAATACCAAATAAAGAAAGATATTTAATGCTTATTTGTAACCCTAAGGGCTTTTTAGGCAAAACAACTTTTTTTTTTTTTTGCCCAAACCACTACTATTATTATTTACCAAATCTACAATAAACAAAACGCTACTCATTTTTCCCTCTGTATTGTATATGATTGATTACTTCTTCATTTTTTTTGAAGGAATTTACAACTCCTTTTACTGCTTCACAAAAATAGAGAACAAAAGTAAAAAAATAAAAAATAAATATGATAAACATTTATACTGCAGGGAAACATTGGAGGAGTACGCCGTGGAAGTGAGGAGAGTAACAAAATCCCTCTTAAAGGCGATTGCAAAATCAGTCGAGTTGGATGAAGACAGCTTTCTGAAAGAGTGTGGAGAAGATGAGGCCATGAACTTGTTCACAAGATTCAATTATTATCCGCCATGTTCAACACCAGAACGCGTTATAGGCCTTAAACCACATTCGGATGGTACAGTCGTTACCATTCTCCAGCAAAACAAACAAGTTGAAGGTTTACAAGCTCTTAAAGATGATAAATGGTTTAAAGTTCCAATTGTTCCTTATGCTCTTTTCATCAATATTGGTGACCAGTTGGAGGTATGTAGCTTAATTTGACAATTATTTTTAATTACCTCAATAGTAGGCCTTTATGCATTTTTATTCAGTTCTATTATTCAAGGCACGTACACGTATTAGGTTGCATTAATTGCATGGAAACGATGAGAGACTCTAGTATACATACACTGCGCATGTGCACGTACACGTATACACGTACCAAATACGAGAGAAACAGGATAGTGATTACTAATTAAGAAAATGTGTTATGCAGATGATGAGTAATGGCAAACTGAAGAGTGTGGTGCACAAGGTTGTGATTGATAAGGAGAAAGAAAGGATTTCTATTGCTACGGTATGTACTCCGATCCATACTTTCACAAAGAGATATAAAATATACACGCCTTAAACATGAAAATAATTAATTGAGTTACATAAATAATTAATTCATGTTCATTTAGCCAAAACAAATAAATATGCATGACATTAATAGTACGAGTACTTAATTAAAACATAAATGTACTCTTTTAATTAATTAATTAATTTATTTTTTCAAAATAAATTGTTAGGATTTTAGATAAACATATTAAACGGTCTATATCTTTTATGTTATTATAGTCGATTGTAGCCGACGACTACACTAAAAGCTTCTATGCAAGAAGAGCCGGAATTATGTGAGCTACCTCTTTTCTTCGAAAACTATTCAAAAGGAGATAGAGCCTTCCCTGCAATGGATATCGATCTAAACCTCGCGACGTACAGTTAGGCTGTGTATTACAGTCAAATATGTCTAAATCTTGCTCTAGCAAGGTTTGGATAAATGTTATTAATCTTGATGTATTCTAATAAGTAGCTTCATTCTGAAGAACCATGTTTTCTTTCTTTCATATTTTGTTCATGTTTACACGTATGTATGGGCTATCTTATGAAGGCCTTTTGCTTTATGTAATGTGCACTAATAATAAAATTGGTGACTGAAGTTTATGATAATAAGGCTTTTATTGGGATTTTGTTTTTTCGGTTTTTCTAACACATTTAGATAACAAAATCCCTATAATTATTATTTTTTGACAAGAAAATCCCTATATTATTTGATGATGAAGCATATTTACAATCTTAAAAAAGGTAGGTTTGAAAAATTATTTGGAAAATAATAAAATCTTCATTATTTTCTCTATAATAAGATTTACCGCATATTTCCCAAATATTTTATTCATTTATTTTAGTCAATATCCTAATACAACTATTTAGACTAATAAAATAAAAAATAAAAAATAAAAAATATAAAGATTAGCCATTAGCCTCACTCATATACGTAGGGCTGTACACTACTCCAGACATTCAATTTGTTCCTTTTTATAATTTTTTTTTTATTTTTTTTACAAAACCGTTAATCAATTTTTTTTTAATAAAACCACCATACATTATTAGAAAAAGGTACTACATTGTTAGACAAAATTAATCCGTTGAAATAAAATATAATACATTATGCATTTTATTTATAAAAAATAAAGGGATTTATTTTACAACTTAAAATGAAATATAACAATGCTTATATGAATATACAAAGTGACTATTATGGACTATAAAAAATAAATTACTACAAAATAACATCTAAAAAATAGTAAGATATAATTATTTCAGTTTACCTGATTAATGTCTCGAGGTTGCTATTGCATAAGTTTAATAAAGAAAAATATTTTGCCTTATTCATTGAATGCAAGAAGAAAGGATGAAATAGTATGATTCACTATATAATAGGAGGGATGTGTCAAAAAAAAAATGTACAATAGGAGGGAGGATGAAAAATCTAGGCGCCAATTAGCTTTGTACAACAATATATATATATATATATATATATATATATATATATATATATATATATATATATATATATATATATATATATATATATATATATATTTATATATATATATATATTTATATATATATATATATATATATATATATATATATATATATATATATATATATATATATATATATATATATATATTGTATGCCTTGAGTAGTAGTATTGTACGTATATCAGTATGTGGGTGAGGCTAATTTTTTTTTTATTTTTTATTTCATTTTTCTAAATAGTTGTATTAGGATATTGACTAAAATAATTGAATAAAATATTTGGGAAAAATGTGGTAAATCTTATTATAGAGTAAATAATGAAGATTGATTATTTTTCAAATAATTTTTCAAACCTACCTTTTTAAGATTGTAAATATTCTTCATCATCAAATAATTATAGGGATTTTGTTATCTTAATGTGTGCCCATGGGCACACGTTAGAAAAACCATTTGTTTTTTAACCTTTTGTTGCCAAGTTTTATTTTATTTTATTTTATTTATTTTATTTTATTTCTTTTGAAACAAGATGCCAAGTTTGATTTACAAATCATATATTGCCTAAATAAGTCCAAATTAGGGCCAATAAGTTGGGAATAGAATAGAATAAAATATATTCGTCAAAATAAAAGCCCTAGTAAATTTAAAGTGCTTAAGAATGATATCCTAATATTTTATCCATCTCGAGTTGAAGGCCTTTTCATCGACAAATATTATTAAACTTATACCAGGTAAGTTTAATTTGTATAATGCAAAAGAAATTTGCATACTATAAAATTTTCAATTGGCTAATAAATGTGCCATACTACAAAACTTCCAAACATGTCCCAAATCTTTAATTTGAACAAGATCATATTAAAACCAATATTCTTGACTCGATCTCAACTTAGACAAAACCAGATGAATTTGAATTGAATTAACTCGAATATTCCAAAACGAAACAAATTAAAATACGAGAATTCGAGACAACCATAGTGCATGCATGACTTAGGACCTATACCGTCAAGTAAATAGAATACGCATATACTATTGATGGAAGAAATAATTCAAGAAAATCAATATCCTTGATCGAGTACATCATAGATATATAGACATTATGATTATTACATGAAACAAAACCTAAAGATTAACGTAAAAAATTAGTTAATCCAGTGGAATAATATATATTGAAGTATATGTCTATACCAAACTATTGCTTGCGTAACATAAAGATTTGGACGTATCATCGTACATTAATATCCAAACTAAACTAAGTACAACATATATAACTTCTTGAATCTTGATCATCTTCACCTTCAATTGGCATCGCATAAGAAAGAATAATCTCGGTTGTGTCTCATCTTCTCAAGGTCACTTGGACGTATAGCGCGCTTGGTAGCCTTAGTGACGATTTCTTTATCCCCGGCAGCCATAGTAACAACACCTTTACGCAACAACGATGAAGTACCGGAAGTTCTAATCAAATGCGTAGTAGTAGTGCTCCTTCCGTTTGCTCCTTTAACGACTTTCGAAATAGGTTTTATAAGAGTGTTTGGCTTAACAAAAGGTTTTGTAGTATTCTTTCTAGTTGCTAATGTATTTGTTTTTGAGGAATGAGTGGTTTTGAGGGTGTTTGTCTTGCAAGAAACCAAGGATTTTGATGTAACATTAATGTCTTTAGATTTGGTAAAGTAAGATCTTGGTAACTTGACAAATTTTGTAGCTCGGATCATCTTTCCGGGTTTATTCAAAGATGGGAAAAGTATGGTGATTTTAGCCAACTTCATTGATAACTTCATTCTTAGTTCTTTTAACTTTAAGTCTTCAAGAATGAAAGGGAAAAAATAGTAGGCAAAGAATCGGAGGAGATTGGAAAGGAAATACTTTTTATTACTTGTTTGGATTGATGGGATGTCCTTATTGATAAGATTATATTTATAGGAAAATTAGGTAATAATGCTACTTGTTAGCTACGCAATATGTAATGAGATGTAATTGGATATTGGGGTCAAATTTTAGGAATTTTATTCCTTTATATAGATTTTTTTCCCCTTAGAATATAATCTATTCATTTTCTGTTAGGGTGTCCCAACATAATTTATATCCTCATATATATATATATATATATATATATATACGGGGAGGTTCCGCTGAAAACAGTGCTTATGGTGAAAACTAAAAACAAGCAATCTTAGCCATTGAATATTCACTAGATAATCTGATGGTGTGAAACAACCCAAAGGTCACTATATACAAAAATAAGGTAATTATATCGAGTTATATTAAAAATTGATGACATTTACATCGAGGTCACTATATATAGAAATAAGGTAACTATATCAATTTTTAAAATATTTCTTAGAGGTCACTGTATACAAAAATAGGATAATTATATCAATTTTGACCACATTTACATAAAGGTCACTATATAAAAAAATAAGGTAACTATATCAATTTTGACCACATTTATACAAAGGCCACTATATATAAAAATAAAAATAATGAAGGTCACTATATATAAAAATAAGGTAACTATATCTATTTGACCACATTTATACAGAGGCCACTATATATAAAAATAACGAAGGTCACTATATATAGAAATAAGGTAACTATATCTATTTTGATAACACTTGCACATAGGTCAATATATATATATATCAATTTTGATGACACTTCCACAGAGGTCATTATATATAAAAATAAGGTAACTATATGACATTTACAAAAAGGTCATTATATACGAAAATAAGGTAACTATATATAAACTTCAGGTAATTATAAAAGTCGTTATAAATAAAAATAAGCTAATTATATTCATTTTTACTACATTTTAAAAAGATCACTACATGTAAGCCTATGTAGGATTCGAACCCACATCATGTGCAATGCAAGTGCACAATGCACGACCAATTAAGCTAATAGGCTTCCGGCACACAAAAACAATATACTCCATAGCTATTAACTCATTGTGATGTGAGGAGGGCAGTAGGGATACATCACTGTTTCAAAATTGGGCCTCCACCAGTTAGCAACACACTCACCAATCTGCAAAATCACATAATTTAGACCCAAATATTTTTAAGGTATACGAAGTATGTCTCTACAAGAAATTTGCTTCAAATCAACATTTCAGAATAACAGCAAAAAGAAAAAAGAAGAGTGTTCGAGACAAATAATCAGAAAGAATATCACACAAAGAACACAAAAGTATCACACCTGCCAATTATGTGGAATAAGCATGCAGTCCAAATGAACGCATTCCAAGTGTCCAAACAAATCATGTTGATTTCAGGCAGAAATTTGAGAATTTAGAAAAGCTTGCAGGAATGATAACATCATCAATTTTTAGCCGAAGGTGTTCTTGGGCTGTTATCCTCATGTTTTCAGCAGCCTTTTCATGAAAAAGATAGATTCTTCTGAAATTAATAAGGCTGTATCCCATGAAAGCTTATTAACTATCTAGCAAGAGAAAAATTCATATACAATAGATGCTTCAGGAATGTCAAAAGGGAAATAATAAGGTAAGCATGTATTGGAAAATGATGAAGGAATTTGAATAATAATAAGAAACCAAAAATAGACAATATATGCGAAGAAAACCTAGCAACATAGAAAGCAGGATTCTCAAGCATAAACAATTTATTGCAGCAGCAGATGGCCAGAGCTCCCCCAAAACCACCTTCACCGGTGACTATTGAGATGACAGGAACTCTCAGTCCAAACATAGACCTTATGTTTTGAGCTATAGCTTCACCCTGAGCTCAGAGAGACAAATCATTTCGTCCTCATTACCACAGGTTTAGTCAATATAAACTTAAAATAAACTAGTAGTTGTCTACTCACCTGACCAAGTTCCTCAGATTTGAGATCAGCATAAGCTCTTGGCGTGTCAATAAGTGTAATTACGAGAAAACCATGATGATCGCCATACTTCAATTTTCTGTCTCCTTCACATGTAGAAATCTGTTTAATATTTGCAATGGAAGCCTCTTTATAAATCCTTAAAAGTACTAAACATAAAGAAAATATAATCCAAGAAATTATACAATTTCACCAAGTTCAGCTTGCTAGTTCCCAAAAATGTAACCCTATTTCTCATCTTTACTCTGCATCAAAATGCAAGGCAGTACAATCACAAGAAACAGATGCTAAACTACTCGAATTCCCCCATGAATCCGTGACAACAAACCGACCAAGCAAAAGGCACAATGAAGAGCTCAAGATTGCTCTAATCCCCCAATTTTACATAAATTCAAGGGTCACAAACTCACAATACATGACACATAAAATCTAAAAACAATTAAATGCTTGAATCGACAAAATTCGCATGCTATTCAACAAATTTCGAATCCAAACAACAATTTATATTTCATAACAAAAACATTCGAGCAATTAACTAGAAATAAACCCTAGATTGTGAAATTGATAGTCGATAATTTAAGAAATACTACCTGAGAAGCCGCTTCAATGGAGAAGAAAGCTCAAACTCGCTTCAATGGAGGATCGAGAAAGCTCAAAACTCGCTTCAATGGGATGAATATTCAGCGACGAAAATGATTAACTCACATAATTGATTGTTGAAACGCAAAACTCACTTTTCAGGTTTAATTTTGAAGCTAAAGACGAAATTGATGAAGATTGAAGCAAATTATTGATGAAGATTGAAGCAAATTCCTCTGAAATTTGATGATTTTTTGGGAGAAGGATAGAGAACCAGTGATATCGTGAGATTGAAGAAAGATAAAAATAGAGCAGAGAGAATGGACGGTCAAGATTACAAATAACGCGAATGTAATCTAATCCGTCAGATGAAAATTCAATGGTCTAGATCATCTGTTTTCAGTTTTCAGCTTTAGGTTTGTTTTCACATGATCCAATCTCTATATATATATATATATAAAGGTACTCACAATGATAATGAATTTTTATTTTCTTTCGAACGCAAAAATAAGTTATATACGGCGTACAACAAAAACATATACTCCTATTTACTTATATCTCCATCGACATTAAATTATGTAATTTTCCATAAATATGCAAATATACAATTACAAATGTAATTTGATAATTCTAAATTCCTCAATTCTTGGAATAGTATATTGGAAGAATGGAGCAGAAGGACTACCCATTTATTTTAAAGCTCGGTACCAATTCCAATTAAATGTTATTTACTTATTTGTACCTTAGAGGCTACATACGTATGGTCATTACCCAATTCTTTATCCATATATTAAACTATATAATTCCAGAATCATGTTCGGTTTTTAAAATTAATGATAAGTAAAATTTAAAGATAAAAGTCTCTAGAAAAATATAACTTAAAAAAATAATTATAATATAAAATTTCTAGGCAAACTAATAATTCTACAAAAATCTTAAAATAAAAATTGTATATTTAAGAGGGAAAATTCCTTAAACAAAACTATGCTTTAGTATAGTACAATATATAGATTGATAATATGAAATTATGGGTCCCAAGGTGTTCAAAGATTACAATGATCCTATAGGCGCGACGGCAGACCTGATGTGCTTAAAGATTTACCAATCAATTGGCATGTCAAGCAATCCTTGACAATTTAAGGCAACGTTGAGTTTATTAAGCGTCTAAAAGATGATACACATATATGCATTGCATCTATGTAGGAAAATAGCTTATCAGGCTGTTGACTGGTTGCCGGCGAAGGAGTTGATTGAAGGTCTTGACGGTTCACTTCACAGAAAGGAAGATTTGTAAAGTGAGAACTGAGAAGATGACCTAATCTTGCTGTCCAAGTAAATATATTGGGCCCTTTTTTTAATTTGGCTGGGCTCAAACCTAAAATTGAACTTGAGGATGTCAAAAACGAGCAGTACTGTACCCAATACAAATACTACATGTTCTAAATTACTTGTTGCAAACGAGTTTGCATATCTTTTGAGTTTTGACTGTGTGATGAGAAACCCTATATGTATTTTATTTAAAAAAAAATTGATATGTTGATGTAACATGACTAGATTTCTTATGATAATGAAAACCTTTTGTAACACTTATTTTGGGATAGAGAGAGTAAATAAATATCCGTCGATTGTTAGCCTTTCCATGTCTATCAAGTGAATGAAAGCTACCACATAAACAACATATCCAATTTGCACCTAATCTGTTCTACCTTTTCTCACTATTGTCATTTTAGTATCACCAAGTAAGATGGCTCTATCATCTTTTCCTCCTATGAATCTTGAACTGCAATCAAAACCAGTTCAAGAATTGATCAAATCTACAAACAAAGAAGTCCCAGAAAGATACAGAGTCCAACTTCCAAACAAATCAGATCATAATCACTCTGAGATTGAATATATGGACAGTCCAATAATTGATCTTAGCCTACTTTCAGCTGGATCATCAAGCCAACACGGACAAGAACTGCGTAAACTTCGATCCGTTCTTGATTCATGGGGTTGCTTACAGGTTTGTTTTGAACACTATTTGCCATAAAAAAACTTCTAGAGTACTGGCTGTCACAGATCATCAGACTGATTATTTTGCAACTTTGCTGGTGTTTTTTCAGCTTATTAATCATGGGTTTTCGAGTTCGTTACTTAATCAAATCCGTGAAGTTGGTAAGGAATTCTTTGCTCTGCCATTAGAAGATAAACAGAAGCATAGCAGAACATTAGATTGGTTTGAAGGTTATGGAGGTGATACAGCTTGTGTGGGTCAGAGTCATAACTGGAATGATAAACTGCAGCTTGGAGGTGATCTCTGTTAGGAAAATATTATCATATCATTATCATATATTTAGTTACCTAGTTTATAGGCTATGATTATCTCAAGATAATATCTTGAATATCCTTTGATTTGATCCCATATATTTTAGGGAAACTAATGTACTCTATATATGATGGAATGAATGAAAGGAAGGGTAAGCTCAAAGTTTGGGACCTTTAATGACATTAAGTATTTTGGGCCAAATTGAATTGGATTAAGTGATCCTTGAGTTAGAAGGACATTATGGGCCAAATTGAATTGGATCAAGTGATCCTTGAGTTAAAGGGATCTTTATATGAGGGGGAGTGTTGAAGTATATCATACTAAATAATACATGCAAGCAGTGCCGGGGCTAAAATTGCAAATTATTTATGGGGCTCTGTTCAACTTTTCAAAATGTGGCCTTCTACTCGATAAATTTAATACCCAATTTTTATTTGATAAAAAAATTCGTTACATCAGAAAATTCGTCAAAATTAAATTAAAATCCTAAAAATCACTTAAAAAGAGTAGCTCTTTTTGCATGTTTTGTAGCAAAATCATTGATGACATTCTCTATATCGACTTCATCTAAAAGATCAGATTCAATTGCCATCAAAGCGAGTCCATTTAATCTTTCTTGTGACGTGGTCGTCCTTAAGTAGGATTTTAGCAACTTTAACTTTGAAAAACTCCGTTCTATAGAAGCAACAGTTACAGGAATTGTTAATAATACCCTCTATGTAATTGTTGCATTTAGGAAGCAAGTATATCGTTTTAAAAAATTTAATAAATCAATTGCTCCCATTTTCTTCTTGGGTAAAAACACTCTAAACCATGTTAACTCAACAAATAAATCCTCTACATCAACATCAGAAACCTCACCTTTCTTAAGAGCATTTTCAAAATTAAAACAACAAGATAAAAGTTTCGCATCATCCATTGAATGCAATTTATCAGAATTGAACAAAAAGCCAAAGATATTCTCATACGATTCATATTGTTCAAACCTTTTTTTTTCCAATGATGCAATAGTTTGATCCACAATGTATATAAAATATTGGATTCTAAATGATTCCTTAGGAGATAATAGTGTTTCATCACCATCTATTTCATTAAATTGTCTTTTTCTACGTATTATACGTCTTTGAGGAAATACATGATCGATTCCAATTTCAATAGCTAAATTTTTTGCAATATCCATGGCCTTTGAAAATCCATTCTCTCTATAATTTTTAAAAAAGGAAACCATCCCTTTAATTTCACTAATGGCGGTATGAATCTGCATATCCTGGGATTGTAATTGTTTACTAACAAAGTTTACAACACATAAAATCTCATACCAAATGATTGTAGCAAGAAAAATTCAAAACTACCAAGCTCATTATTTGCTAAACATCTAGCTTCACTTTGAAGTTTATGGTCATTGTCAGCATCAGCTACTTCAGCTATTTCAAGTAATGCTTCACGTATCTCAGTTATCTGAAATATAATTGCTTTGATACTTTCAACACGACTTTCCCATCGAGTGACAGAGTTAAACCTTTAACATTTTATTTTAAAATATGCCATCTCTTGGTAGAATTAACAAATATAATATAAATGCGTTGGACTATTCCAAAGAATTCCCTTGATTTAGGTGAAGCATTTGCAATGTCACACAAAACTAAATTAAGACTATGACAGCCACATGGAGAATAAAAAGCTCTAGGATTCAAATCCAATAGTCTCTTTTGCACACCTTGATATTTACCTTTCATGTTAGAACCATTATCATATCCTTGTCCCCTGATATTATCTATGTTAAGATCATGAGCTATTAACACATTTTCTAACACTTTGAATAGTCCTAGACCAGTAGTATCATTAACTTGTAAGAACTCAATGAAAAATTCTATAACTTTATAAGAATTTGAACAATTATCAACACACCTTAAAATTAAAGTCATTTGTTCTTAATGACTAGCATCAGGTGTACAATCCAACATCACAGAAAAGTATTTTGCTTCTTTTATTTTTTTCATAATAGCATCTTTGATTTTAGAAGCAAGTAAGAGGATCAATTCATTCTGAATATCATGGCTAAGATAATGATGATGAATAATTCCAGTCTCAATATGATGAACATGCTCAATAATCACAGGATCAAACTTAGCCAACATTTCAATCAAACCTAAAAATTTCCATTGCTACTTTGATATAACCTTTCGTGTTTCCCACGAAATGCAAGGTTATTTTCACCAAGAAACTTCACAATAGCAATTATTGTAATAATGACACTTTTCCAATACTCTTTTTCTCTTTGAAATTGGTCTTGGGCAGCTTTGTGTATTGTTTCATTATTTTTAATCTATTTCTTAGTTCACACCAAGCAGCCATGTTCAAAACGTGATCAACACTTGTTTCATGCTCTTTAAGTCTACGACTAATATGTGACTAATCATTATATCCTTCATTAACCAAATTGCCTTTTTCGATACCCTTTTTGAAGATTTTACAGCAAAAACAAAATACTTTGTCAATTTCTTTAAAATAAACAAGCCAATCTCTATCACAAGTTTCACAATTAGGCAAATATATAGTATATAAATTTGAAGTAAATCTCTCAGATACTTTGTCTTTAGGGCCTTTCACTATGGTTAAATCTCTTTTAGGGCCATTGAGAGCCAAAATATCAATCGACTTTTGATCAAGAGCTTCTAATATCCTTGGATCATATATATCATGAGAAACAAAATCATTTTCTTCAACATTGTGAATATTATGGTCTGAATTTTCTTCCACATTTTGTTCAAAATCATCTACATTATTCAGATTCACATCTTCTTGCTCAACATTAATATTATTATCATCAATATTAACATTGTCATTATTCGCATCTACATTATCATTATCAACATTAACATTATCACCACCAACATTATTTTCATCTAACAACTCTGAATCAATACGATTTTCACTTGATTGTGGCACTTTTAAAAAAAACTTATCTAAAGCACCTTTTTGTGATTGAATGAATTGATCTTCCTTCTTTTTTTTAATGCGTTTTTTCATGTCTAGATGGATACTTTTGAAACATATTAAACACAATTGCACAAAATATTTGATAGAAAAATATCACCAGAAAAAGCTTGTAATAAGCCAACGATTGAATTCGTCAGATCCAAATCGCTAATTGCTATGTATTATCCAATACTCCATCAAAACCATTCATCAATCTCTGTAATTTGTAAAAAAAAATTAAAAAAAAATAAAAACCTTATCAATAATTTATAAATAATAATTGCCAAAATTTAACTAAAAATTAAAACACATAATATTATCAACATTAACACATATCGTAGGCGTATGTCCTTATCCAGTGTTGAATCTGAAGAGGTTCGCGATGAATTTTTTTTCCAATTACTAGCTATACTCACAATACTTGCAAAGAATTTCGGAATTAAGATTATCTTAAAGATTTCTTTTTTATTTGTAAAATTCAAAGAGTGAATAAAATGCATATATAGAAAAATTTAGGAGATTAAAAACGGTTCAATTATTAATTTCATCTTAAAATTGAAGATTTAACCGTTGAAATTATGAATTAATATAGGAAAAATAATTTTGAGAGATGAAAAAATTTGAAAATTAATTGAATAATTGAAGATAATAATATAAAGTAAATAAAAAATGTTGAAAACAATAATTTTTAACAGTTAGATGTGAAATTAATTTTGGAAGATATAGATTTTTTTGGGAATTAGGATGATAGTTTGAAAATTTTTTGGGAGAAAAAATATTTGGAAAGAGGAAAGATCTGATTAAGGGTTTGGGCGGAGGATTCTAGAGGAATTCATTCAATGTATTTGGACGCAACCTTACATATGCCAGCTGTCCACTTCATTTCCCGAAAAATCAAAAAATTGTATGCCCAAAGGCTCGAACCTAATATTTTATATAGATAGCATACTTGTTCTAACCACTACTCTAACTGTAATTTAATAATATTATACCAAACTTAATTATTTATATCTAGATTTTGGGGCCCCTCAAATTTGGGGGCCCTATTCCGTCGACCACCTCGCTCCGGCCCAGAACCACCACTACATGTAAGTGTCCTCCTATTGCCATATGGTTCTGGGATGGAACCTCCTTTGAACTTGTAAAGTGGACTCTCTCTCTTGGTTTGCGGGTACAGCTCAGATCCGTATTTAGCACTAGACCGGATTTGGCCTATTCGGTTGATATATCTTGCAGTCACTAGACCGGATTTAGCCTATTCGGTCCATATTTTGTCACAATTCATGCATGAACCAAGAAATGAATACTAGGAGGCGGCTTTACGAGTTGTCAGATATTTAAAGGGAACTCCAGGTCAAGGTATTTTGCTACGATTAGATAGTGCCTTAACCTTGAAAGGATGGTGTGATTTGGCTTCGGCCGTGTGTCCCATGACACGTAGATCTTTGATAAGGTGGCTAGTATATCTTGGTTAGTCACCTATCTCTTGGGAAACTAAGAAGCAAAATGTAGTCTTAAAAAGTTCTGTATGAAAGGAATGGTGTCCTTCCAACAAGTGTATTCTTCCGATAGAGGGTTCAGAATTATTACAGAGTTAATTCTTCAGTAAGATCAAGTGATCGGAATGCCTAGGTGGAGGCCGCTTCCGATCAGTAATATCAAGGTACAATTGATATTACAGCTTAATCTTAACTGAACCCTTCGGGTCAAACCCAATCGAATCACGGATCCGAGACGACGAATTAATCCGAAAGGATTTAATGAGTCGACAGAGTTTTACGAATACAGACGTCGGATATCGAGCCTAGGGCGTCGAGACCAAGCGTCGCAAAATCACAAAGCGACAAGTATGAAAGTAGCCCTAGCACCACACTGGCCTAGCCATGTGGATCCTAGGCTAGTTCGAGCTAGCATGCACCTAGCATGGCTAGGCATAAGCCTAAGCACACTAGGTGTGCTAGGCGCACCATCGCAGCCCATCACAGCCCATCGCAGCCCATACAGCATCTCTAGGCGCACCATGCGTGCCCTAGGATGGCTGGGCACCATCGCAGCCCATACAGAATCTCTAGGCGCACCATACGTGCCCTAGGATGGCTGGGCACCATTGCAGCCCTAGCACAATGCTGGGCGCGCATGGTAGAGCCACAACACCAAGCATAGCCAATTCTAGGCACTAGCGCATGTGCTAGTGCAAGGATGCCTCGTAGCATCGCCCAGCACGCATAGGAGCACTAGTTAGGCTAGCAATGCTTTGTGCGTGGTGCGAGGATGATGCGTGCTCTGCGTCACTAGTGCGCATGGTGCGTGGCTAGTACATATGGTGCGAGGCCGGAGCGTGTTGCGCGAGGCTGGTGCGTAGATGCTAGTGCATGTGCGAGAGGTGCTGCGAGGCTAACGCGTATGGTGCGAGGCAAAGGGCGCTAGCAGCACGCATGCTGGCTATGCGAGCATGTGCGAGAGGTGCAGCGGGGATGCGTGTGGTGCGTGGGATGCTGGGGCCAGCGCCAGCACAATGTGCTAGCAGCGCCAGGCGCTAGCACACAGCACTAGCACCAGCACAGCCCAACACCAACATGCACTGGCTAGCTGGGATGCTGGGCAGCAAGGCAGTGATAGCTGGCACGCTAGCTGGCAGCCAGCTAACCCTCCTTGACCCGGTTTTGTGCATGCATGTGGGGACCAATCAAGGGCCTTGGGGAGCAAGGCAAGTGGTCCCCCCCCTAGCCTTGGCCATCACTCATTTGCATATGATAGTGCCACTTGTCGCAATGTGATTAAGTTGATTGTTTATTTAATTTGGAATTAAATAAATTGTTGATTTTACCAACTCTCCCACATTGATGGGAGATTGGAAATCAAGGGTGCATTTCCCTATAAATACCAAAGGCATGGTATTGGGAAATACACAACCTTGAGTGGAATTAAAAAGGCAACTCTTATAATTAGAGTAAACCTTTGATTCGTAAAACTCATAGTTTTGTTTTGTCCGGGTCTTGACTAACCTTCAAGACTTAGGACGCTCGGGTCGGGTCGAGGGCACAATCCGTCGGAGATCTCTTAGTTTCGGGATTTTGAAGTAAGAGCTCTTCGGGAGCGAAGCACACAACAAAGGTATAATTCTTGTTCTTAGTCTTGTTTGATTAAGTTTATTATGCTTGTTAATTGCTTTAATTAAGGGGCGGGTCTTGGGGGATTTCCTTCCGTGTAGTGTCGGGTCAGTACGAAATCCTACAGTGGTATCAGAGCCGTGCTCCTTTTAATTTTTGTGATTAATTTTTTTTAATTAAAGTGTTTCAAAAGAATTTATTTTTCTGGTTCATGTTCTTCTAATTAGATTAGATGCTCGTTTTCATTAATTTTTAAAACTCGATTTTATTCTCGATTTGGCTGTCGAACCCAGATTTTGGCTCAAAAATAGTGATTTTTGGGTGGAATCGACATTCTGGAACAGATTCAATCCTTTTCGAGAGTTGTCTAGAAGCCAAATTCGAACCAGAAACCCATTTATTTGGGGTTTTTCGTTTTTCAACGAAAATTTTAATTCTTTTTAAGCCTTGATTAATGCAAGCATTACAAGGATAGATTAAATGCACATTTGCATCACTAATCTACTGGTTTTAAAATATCCTTAAGCATAATAATGGAGTTTTTATTAGTGCTTAAGTTGATATACCATTTTTCACATAAACTTGTTTTTCACAAATTTTGCAAATAAATTGCAATAGAATGTGAACGCTTTTTGTGAACTTGTAATTTTAAGTTCCTATAATGTTAAAGTTCTAATATTTAAAGGTTTAAATGATTGGAACCTTAACCCTAAATTCTATATTGAACAAAGTTTGGATTTTTCATGTTTGGTTGATTAAAATCCATCAAGTTCAAATACTTGTGAGTAAAATTTGATTAATCTTCATATTAGAAGATGTAATCTACACAAGTATGAAAGTTGGAAAAATTTTCATTAGATGATTAGTTTGTTTTTCTAACTCACATTTGTCAAATCCATTATTAATTTGCATATTGGCAAGATTAATTATGGACAATAGCTCATTTTATTTCAAACATCAAGTAAGACCTAATTTTGTTCAAAATAAAATTTTGGGTAATTTAGGCTTGTGCACCAATAAAAATAAGTTTATTTAAGTCTTATTTTATTTTATTTTATTGTTCCTCAAATTAATTCTAAAATGTAAGTTAGAATTAAATTTTGTCACACATAAATTGGAATTAAATTTCGAGAAATGGCACGCAAATCAAGGTAAAAACACCCAAGCTCCACCAAGGCTAGCCGGGCTGCCTAGCAGCCCACATGTGGCTGCCTATGGTGCGCGCAGGGGTGTGCCATGATGCTGCTGTGCGCTGCTGTGTGGCGGGGAGTCTTGGGCTGAGTGTGTGGAGCAGTGGCGAGGGCTGGCTTGCGAGGGGATGCTGCTGGGCAGCATGGCAGTAAGAACAAGCCTAGCGCACCACTTTTCTGGCAGGCGCTAGCTTGTTAGCCAGCATGCGTAGCATGCTTGGCAGGCTGCTGGTGCTAGCAGCGTGGCTTGCTGTGCTGGGCGCAGCATGCTAGCACCACGCACCACAGCACAAGGCATGGCTGCCTAGCAGCCATGGTGCGCACCCACCAAGCATTTGCGTGGGATTTTTGCTTGATTTTGAGCTATACAATTTTGCGAAAATCTTGCCGTTTTAATAATTTTAAATAATTATTTAAAGAGGTTAAAAACCTCAATTTTCGATTTTGCAAAATTTTGACAAATTATGGGTTATGCCGACTTAATTAATCGGATTAATTAAGTATGGATGCAGAATTTAGTGGAAGCTTAATTAATTGCGTGAGCATTTTGCGTTTAGAAATAATGGATTAAACAACCTTGACTAGTTTTAATTAGGCGCGTTAATCGGATTAACCACCTAAGTTAGTTACTAGTTTTGCGTGTTTAATTATGTATTTCGTAAAATTGCATGGGCCATTCACAAATAGTGAATGGGTGAATGGAAGATTACTTTCAAAACAGGTTATTGAAAATGGCAACTAGTGGGACCCGACTAGGATAGAAAATACGGACTGCGTTCCGTTATGTATTTTTGCAAATCTAAATACGGTCTGCGAACCGTTAAGTATTTTTGTACTATTAGATTAATCTTAGTCGTTCTAGCTATTTTACTTTATTTTGGCCAAGATGTCTCAAGACGGCGTTTTCGATGAAGACGAGCCAAGATGAAGACCCATGGAAATTGAAGATTTCAAGGGGTCATGCTAGTTGCCAAATGCATCTATTTTGTGCTTTATATATATTTTTTGTTATTATATATGATTGCTAGATGCATGTCTAGGATTTCTATATGTTGCGACGATTAGTTAAGTTCACTTAAATCAAACCAACATAGAAACCTTAGGTCCCTTAATAATATTGAGCTAAAATTTGTCGTTCCAAGAACAACACTTACCGAACTAATGCGCGTACGTGATGGACTACGCCAAAGCGAGACATCACTACTTCCCTAGGAACGTAAGGTATACTAGGTATACAAGTTGTCTTGGTTAAGCTCAATGATATCAGTAAGGAGTCCTTAGATGTCGTGGCAAAAGAGATAAAATGTCAAGGATGCATTAGATGCGACATTTTATGAAACCGAGAGTAGCTTGGAGCTATTAGCAATTGGATTTCTTACCTTAAGATATTAAATGATTAAGACAAGCCAAAGCATGGTTAACCATTTTTTGATCTTTGGGATCTCGGAATCATTTTATTCTCGCCTAAAAGGAACAATTTTACAAATGCGTGGATAAAATGCTCAATAAGATTGAAAATATGCATGAACGCTTTTAAATTTCAACTTATTGATTTATGAATCGTTTTTCACTTCAAATTATTTCAATTGTAGAACCATGTCTGCAAGTAACTAAAACAACAACCAATTCTCTTTGCGCTCAATTCTCGACAAGGAGAAGTTGAGCGGGCCAAACTTTCTTGATTGGCAAAGAAATCTGCGCATTGTATTAATGCAAGAGCAAAAGGAATACGTCTTTGATGAGGAAATGCCCGACGCTCCTAATGAGGAGGTCACTCAGGCTGCCCTTAACCGATGGCAAAGTGCCAATCGAGATGTCAAATGCATCATGTTGGCCACTATGTCTCCGGACCTTCAAAAGACTTTCTTTGAAAAGGAGACGACTTTTGAGATCATTTCTGAGCTTCAGAATATGTTTCAAGAGCAGGCCCGAACTGAAAGGTTCTAAACCCACAGGCAGATCCTTGAGAGCAAGCTCAAGAAAGGAGAGCCAGTCAGCCCGCATGTCCTCAAAATGATTGGATTATTTGAGAACATGGAAAGGCTTGATATTGGGTATTCAACCGAGATGGAAATTGACATCATTCTCTACGCGCTTCACAAAGGCTATGATCAGTTCAAAATGAACTATAATATGCATAGTATGGAGAAAACCCTCACCGAGCTTCATGGTATGTTGAAGCAAGCCGAGCAAACCCTCAAGGATAAGGGCAAGCATGGCATGCTCATGGTGAGAAAGGGCAAGCCATTCAAACGTCCGGGCAAAAAGAAGGGCTTTAAAGGGAAAAAGAAGAAGTTCCCGCCTAAGTCAAAATCTGCCAAGGGCAGCAAGGACAAAAAGGCAGCCTCTTCTAAATCTGATTCTGAATGTTTCTACTGCAAGAAGGAGGGGCATTGGAAACGGGACTACCTCAAATTCAAGGAAGATAAGAAGAACGACAACTTTGCTTCTTCATCAGGAATTTTCGTTATAGACTTAAACTTCGCTAGCAAAACATCGTGGGTATTAGATACCGGATGTGGCTCACACCTTTGTTCCAATGCTCAGGGACTAAGGATAAATAGGAGGCTAGAGAAGGGAGAGGTCGAGCTTCGGGTCGGCAATGGAGCAAGGATGTCTGCCGTCTCCGTTGGAACTCTCAGTTTGTCTTTGCCCTCAGGGCTTATTCTAGAACTTGAAAACTGCTATCATGTTCCAAGAGTGACCAAAAACATTATTTCAATATCGGCGTTGGACGCCAAAGGATTCGAATTTCGAATCAAAAACAATAGTTGTTTTATTTATTTTGATAATGTTTTATATGGTAAGGCACATTTAGAAAATGGTCTTTATGTGCTTTCACTAGACAAACAGGTTTATAACATCGATAATACTGCCAAAAAGGCTAAGACCATCGAGTCGAATCAAACCTACTTGTGGCATTGTCGTCTTGGCCATATTAACATCAAACGCATCAAGAAACTTCTTCAAGAAGGTGTTCTTGACTCATTCGACTTAGAGTCGTTTGAAAATTGCGAAGGATGTCTATTAGGCAAGATGATAAAACAGCCATTCTCTAAGTTAGGAGAAAGGACAAGTGACTTATTAGGTCTAATACACACGGATGTATGTGGACCAATTAGTACACCCGCAAGACAAGGTTACCGATATTTCATCACTTTCACCGACGATTTTAGTAGATATGGCTATATCTACTTAATGTCGAATAAATATGAATCCTTTGAAAAATTCAAAGAATTTCAAAAAGAAGTTGAAAATCAACTTGGCAAGAAAATTAAAGCACTTCGATCGGATCGAGGTGGCGAATATTTGAGCCATGAATTCGACGATCACTTGAAATAAAATGGTATTCTTTCAGAGTTGACACCTCCCGGAACTCCTCAGTGGAACGGAGTGTCCGAACGAAGGAATCGAACCTTGTTAGACATGGTTCGATCAATGATGGGTCTTAGTGAACTCCCTATCTCTTTCTGGGGACATGCGCTACAAACTGCAGCACTAACACTGAACAGAGCTCCGTCAAAGGCTGTTGAAAAGACTCCATATGAATTATGGACTAAGAAACCTCCTAGGTTGTCTTTTCTCAAGATTTGGGGATGCAAAGCATATGTCAAACGATTAATTTCGGACAAAATTCACCCCAAATCGAATAAGTGTTTCTTTGTAGGATATCCAAAAGAAACCAAAGGGTATTACTTCTACAATAAATCCGAGAACAAAGTCTTTGTTTCTTGTGATGGTGTCTTTTTGGAGAAGGATCACCTTTCCAAAATGACAAGTGGGAGGAAAATCTAACTCGACGAAGTTCGAGAGGACGAGCAACAATGTCAATCCGATAAAACTGACAATCTAGATGCTTTGGAAGCATCTAAGAAGATTGGTCAGAATGAAACTGACAATGAAAATGCTCAACCGATTACCCTTGGTATGTCGCAACGACAAATATCTCAACCAGACAAATACCTCGGTATCGTCTTAACCGATGATCAGGACATCCTAGTCATGGATGGTGATGAGCTGGCGACATACAAGCAAGCTATGACGAGCCCCGACTCTGCAAAATGGCAAGAGGCCATGAGATCCGAGATGGACTCCATGTCTGAAAATCAAGTCTGGGACTTGGTGAATTTGCCCGAGGGTTATTCACCCATTAGTTGCAAATGGATCTTCAAAGTGAAGACAAACAAGGATGGAAATGTATCGATATACAAAGCTAGACTGGTGGCAAAAGGTTATAGACAAATCCACGGGATTGACTATGATGAAACTTTTTCACCAGTTGCAATGCTAAAATTCGTCCGGATCATCCTAGCGATTGCTGCATATTAAGATTATGAAATATGGCAGATGGATGTCAAAATCGCCTTCCTAAATGGAATTTTTGAAGAAACTGTGTATATGACACAGCCAGAAGGTTTTTTCGATCCAGGCAACGCTGGAAAGGTTTGCAAGCTAAAGAAGTCCATTTATGGACTAAAGCAAGCCAGCAGAAGTTGGAATCTGCGATTTGATGAAGCCATTAGCAAGTTTGGTTTTATCAAGAATCCAGATGAATCTTGTGTATACAAGAAGGTCAGTGGGAGTGATATTGCATTCCTAGTCCTGTATGTCGATGACATACTTCTCATTGGAAACAGCACAAAATTACTGGAGTCCGTAAAGGACTAGTTGGGAAAGTGGTTTTCAATGAAGGACTTAGGAGAGTCACAGTACATATTGGGCATCAAGATCTACAGAGATAGATCTAAAAGGATGATTGGATTAAGCCAAAGTACTTACATTGATAAGGTACTGGCTCGATTCAACGTGGAGAATGCCAAGAGAGGGCATTTACCCATGTCCCATGGCATAACTCTCAGCAAGAAACAGTGTCCACAGACACTTATTGAGCGAGAAAGAATGAATCAGATCCCATATGCTTCGCTGATCGGATCGATCATGTATGCCATGATATGTACAAGGCCAGATGTATCGTATGCCCTAAGTGCAACGAGCCGATATCAATCGAACCCAAGAGAGGCGCATTGGACTGCGGCCAAGAATATCCTAAAGTACCTGAAAAGGAACAAGGATAAATTCCTGGTGTATGGAGGCCACAACGAACTGGTTGTTGAAGGTTACACCGACGCTAGCTTCGAGACTGACAGAGACGACTTCAAGTCACAGTCAGGGTACATATTTTGCCTAAATGGAGGAGCGTTTAGCTGGAAGATTGCCAATCAGAGCACCACTGCAGACTCTACAACTGAAGCCGAGTACTTAGCCGCTTCAGAAGCTGCCAAGGAAGCTGTTTGGATTCGCAAATTCAGTGAACTTGGTGTTGTACCCTCAATCAAAGGGCTGATAGACCTCTATTGTGATAAAAATGGAGCTATCGCTCAGGTCAAGGAGCCGAGAGAACACCAGAAGGTCAAACACGTGTAAAGGCGATTTCACATGATAAGGGAATGGAAATCCGAAGGTGAAATCAGAATTTGTAAGATTGGCACAGATGATAATGTGGCCGATCCTTTGACTAAACCGCTGCCTCAGGTGAAACACGACAAGCACATTGAGGCGATGGGAATCAAGCATGTTGGAGACTGGCTATGAAATTCCCTGTACGTGTGTTTTAATTAAATAGGTTGTTTAATGTACGACACTGTAATGAAACCATTCATTTATGGAGTAATTAATTTTGTGAAAAATTATCATTCACTCCATTACTATTTAATTGTGGTTTAGAATTAAATAATGAGTCCATTCGATTTACGGAAATATTCAAAACGGTGTATCAAGACCATGTCTTGGATAAAGAAACACCTGTTAAGTGAACGTTGAATATTTAAATCGAAAATTGTCCCTAATCGAGGTCATCTAATGGATGGACGATTGATGACCACCACAGATTAGTGTGTAGTATGATTTACAGCACCGTTTCTTGTGCCGCGAGGACGTGTTAGTCATAAATCATTTGCACAGGTATTGTTTGGAACCGTACTAGATAAGACCTATGAGAGTACTTTAAGAAATTTCAAATTGTCATAAGTACATTTCTCATTATGACTATCGGAACCTATTTCCTCCGACCATGAGTATTGTGAAGTTTTCTTGTTTGAGTACTAGACTCTTTGATGTTTCCTAATGTCTGCCGTAACTGGGGAACACTCGGGAGACTAAGTCCTCTTAGTAAGAGGAACTTACAATGCAAAACTGGGATTGTCCCCCTATCAACAATAGGGAAAATGTTTTGTTATTTACAAGGCCGCTCGAAGAGCGAGACTGTGAAAATGCATGGCGGTGCACAGATGGATTTTAGAAATCATTTGCTTATTGACAGTCAAACTCAGAGATCAAGAAACACTTATGAACGTAATAAGGATGACGATGAATCTTACCTTATAGTTCATGAAGAAACATTAAGAGACATAGGAAATGGGCTATACACTGTATGCACACTTGTCCGGAAGGACAAGTGGGAGATTGAAAGGAATGGTGTCCTTCCAACAAGTTTATTCTTCCGATAGAGGGTTCAGAATTATTACAGAGTTAATTCTTCAGTAAGATCAAGTGATCGGAATGCCTAGGTGGAGGCCGCTTCCGATCAGTAATATCAAGGTACAATTGATATTACAGCTTAATCTTAACTGAACCCTTCGGGTCGAACCCAATCAAATCACCGATCCAAGACGACGAATTAATTCGAAAGGATTTAATGAGTCGACAGAGTTTTACGAATACAGACGTTGGATATCGAGCCTAGGGCGTCGAGACCGAGCATCGCAAAATCACAAAGCGACAAGTATGAACGTAGCCCTAGCACCACACTGGCCTAGCCATGTGGATGCTAGGCTAGTTCGAGCTAGCATGCACCTAGCATGGCTAGGCGCAAGCCAAAGCACACTAGGTGTGCTAGGCACACCATCACAGCCCATCGCTGCCCATACAACATCTCTAGGCGCACCATGCGTGCCCTAGGATGGCTGGGCACCATCGCAGCCCATACAACATCTCTAGGCGCACCATACGTGCCCTAGGATGGCTGGGCACCATCACAACCCTAGCACAATGCTGGGCGCGCATGGCAGAGCCACAGCACCAAGCACAGCCAATTCTAGGCACTGGCACTGGCACATGTGCTAGTGCGTGGATGCCTCGTAGCATCGCCCATCACGCATAGGAGCACTAGCTAGGCTAGCAATGCTTTGTGCATGGTGCGAGGATGATGCGTGCTCTGCGTGACTAGAGCGCATGGTGCGTGGCTAGTGCATATGGTGCGAGGCTAGAGCGTGTTACGCGAGGCTGGTGCGTTGATGCTAGTGCATGTGCGAGAGGTGCTGCGAGGCTGACGCGTATGGTGTTAATTTTTGCGATTAATTTTTTTTAATTAAAGTGTTTTAAAAGAATTTATTTTTCTGGTTCATGTTCTTCTAAATATATTAGATGCTCGTTTTCATTAATTTTTAAAACTCGATTTTATTCTCGATTTGGCTGTCGAACCTAGATTTTGGCTAAAAAATAGTGATTTTTGGGTGGAATCGACATTCTGGAACAAATTCAATCCTTTTCGAGAGTTGTCTAGAAGCCAAATTCGAACCAGAAACCCATTTATTTGGGGTTTTTCGTTTTTCAACGAAAATTTTAATTCTTTTTAAGCCTTGATTAATGCAAGCATTACAAGGATAGATTAAATGCACATTTGCATCACTAATCTACTGGTTTTAAAATATCCTTAAGCATAATAATGGAGTTTTTATTAGTGCTTAAGTTGATATACCATTTTTCACATAAACTTGTTTTTCACAAATTTTGCAAATAAATTGCAATAGAATGTGAACGCTTTTTGTGAACTTGTAATTTTAAGTTCCTATAATGTTAAAGTTCTAATCTTTAAAGGTTTAAATGATTGGAACCCTAACCCTAAATTCTATATTGAACAAAGTTTGGATTTTTCATGTTTGGTTGATTAAAATCCATCAAGTTCAAATACTTGTGAGTAAAATTTGATTAATCTTCATATTAGAAGATGTAATCTACACAAGTATGAAAGTTGGAAAATTTTTCATTAGATGATTAGTTTGTTTTTCTAACTCACATTTGTCAAATCCATTATTAATTTGCATATTGGCAAGATTAATTATGGACAATAGCTCATTTTATTTCAAACATCAAGTAAGACCTAATTTTGTTCAAAATAAAATTTTGGATAATTTAGGCTTATGCACCAATAAAAATAAGTTTATTTAAGTCTTATTTTATTTTATTTTATTGTTCCTCAAATTAATTCTAAAATGTAAGTTAGAATTAAATTTTGTCACACATAAATTGGAATTAAATTTCGAGAAATGGCACGCAAATCAAGGTAAAAACACCCAAGCGCCACCAAGGCTAGCCGGGCTGCCTAGAAGCCCACATGTGGCTGCCTATGGTGCGCGCAGGGGTGTGCCATGATGCTGCTGTGCGCTGCTGTGTGGCGGGGAGTCTTGGGCTGAGTGTGTGGAGCAGTGGCGAGGGCTGGCTTGCGAGGGGATGCTGCTGGGCAGCATGGCAGTAAGAACAAGCCTAGCGCACCACTTTTCTGGCAGGCGCTAGCTTGTTAGCCAGCATGCGTAGCATGCTTGGCAGGCTGCTGGTGCTAGCAGCGTGGCTTGCTGTGCTGGGCGCAGCATGCTAGCACCACGCACCACAGCACAAGGCATGGCTACCTAGCAGCCATGGTGCGCACCCACCAAGCATTTGCGTGGGATTTTTGCTTGATTTTGAGCTATACAATTTTGCAAAAATCTTGCCGTTTTAATAATTTTAAATAATTATTTAAAGAGGTTAAAAACCTCAATTTTCGATTTTGCAAAATTTTGACAAATTATGGGTTATGCCGACTTAATTAATCGGATTAATTAAGTATGGATGCAGAATTTAGTGGGAGCTTAATTAATTGCGTGAGCATTTTGGGTTTAGAAATAATGGATTAAACAACCTTGACTAGTTTTAATTAGGCGCGTTAATCGGATTAACCACCTAAGTTAGTTACTAGTTTTGCGTGTTTAATTATGTATTTCGTAAAATTGCATGGGCCATTCACAAATAGTGAATGGGTGAATGGAAGATTATTTTCAAAACAGGTTATTGAAAATGGCAACTAGTGGGACCCGACTAGGATAGAAAATACGGACTGCGTTCCGTTATGTATTTTTGCAAATCTAAATACGGTCTGCGAACCGTTAAGTATTTTTGTACTATTAGATTAATCTTAGTCGTTCTAGCTATTTTACTTTATTTTGGCCAAGATGTCTCAAGACGGCGTTTTCGATGAAGACGAGCCAAGATGAAGACCCATGGAAATTGAAGATTTCAAGGGGTCATGCTAGTTGCCAAATGCATCTATTTTGTGCTTTATATATATTTTTTGTTATTATATATGATTGCTAGATGCATGTCTAGGATTTCTATATGTTGCGACGATTAGTTAAGTTCACTTAAATCAAACCAACATAGAAACCTTAGGTCCCTTAATAATATTGAGCTAAAATTTGTCGTTCCAAGAACAACACTTACCGAACTAATGCGCGTACGTGATGGACTACGCCAAAGCGAGACATCACTACTTCCCTAGGAACGTAAGGTATACTAGGTATACAAGTTGTCTTGGTTAAGCTTAATGATATCAGTAAGGAGTCCTTAGATGTCGTGGCAAAAGAGATAAAATGTCAAGGATGCATTAGATGCGACATTTTATGAAACCGAGAGTAGCTTGGAGCTATTAGCAATTGGATTGCTTACCTTAAGATATTAAATGATTAAGACAAGCCAAAGCATGGTTAACCATTTTTTGATCTTTGGGATCTCGGAATCATTTTATTCTCGCCTAAAAGGAACAATTTTACAAATGCGTGGATAAAATGCTCAATAAGATTGAAAATATGCATGAACGCTTTTAAATTTCAACTTATTGATTTATGAATCGTTTTTCACTTCAAATTATTTCAATTGTAGAACCATGTCTGCAAGTAACTAAAACAACAACCAATTCTCTTTGCGCTCAATTCTCGACAAGGAGAAGTTGAGCGGGCCAAACTTTCTTGATTGGCAAAGAAATCTGCGCATTGTATTAATGCAAGAGCAAAAGGAATACGTCTTTGATGAGGAAATGCCCGACGCTCCTAATGAGGAGGTCACTCAGGCTGCCCTTAACCGATGGCAAAGTGCCAATCGAGATGTCAAATGCATCATGTTGGCCACTATGTCTCCGGACCTTCAAAAGACTTTCTTTGAAAAGGAGACGACTTTTGAGATCATTTCTGAGCTTCAGAATATGTTTCAAGAGCAGGCCCGAACTGAAAGGTTCTAAACCCACAGGCAGATCCTTGAGAGCAAGCTCAAGAAAGGAGAGCCAGTCAGCCCGCATGTCCTCAAAATGATTGGATTATTTGAGAACATGGAAAGGCTTGATATTGGGTATTCAACCGAGATGGAAATTGACATCATTCTCTACGCGCTTCACAAAGGCTATGATCAGTTCAAAATGAACTATAATATGCATAGTATGGAGAAAACCCTCACCGAGCTTCATGGTATGTTGAAGCAAGCCGAGCAAACCCTCAAGGATAAGGGCAAGCATGGCATGCTCATGGTGAGAAAGGGCAAGCCATTCAAACGTCCGGGCAAAAAGAAGGGCTTTAAAGGGAAAAAGAAGAAGTTCCCGCCTAAGTCAAAATCTGCCAAGGGCAGCAAGGACAAAAAGGCAGCCTCTTCTAAATCTGATTCTGAATGTTTCTACTGCAAGAAGGAGGGGCATTGGAAACGGGACTGCCTCAAATTCAAGGAAGATAAGAAGAACGACAACTTTGCTTCTTCATCAGGAATTTTCGTTATAGACTTAAACTTTGCTAGCAAAACATCGTGGGTATTAGATACCGGATGTGGCTCACACCTTTGTTCCAATGCTCAGGGACTAAGGATAAATAGGAGGCTAGAGAAGGGAGAGGTCGAGCTTCGGGTCGGCAATGGAGCAAGGATGTCTGCCGTCTCCGTTGGAACTCTCAGTTTGTCTTTGCCCTCAGGGCTTATTCTAGAACTTGAAAACTGCTATCATGTTCCAAGAGTGACCAAAAACATTATTTCAATATCGGCGTTGGACGCCAAAGGATTCGAATTTCGAATCAAAAACAATAGTTGTTTTATTTATTTTGATAATGTTTTATATGGTAAGGCACATTTAGAAAATGGTCTTTATGTGCTTTCACTAGACAAACAGGTTTATAACATCGATAATACTGCCAAAAAGGCTAAGACCATCGAGTCGAATCAAACCTACTTGTGGCATTGTCGTCTTGGCCATATTAACATCAAACGCATCAAGAAACTTCTTCAAGAAGGTGTTCTTGACTCATTCGACTTAGAGTCGTTTGAAAATTGCGAAGGATGTCTATTAGGCAAGATGATAAAACATCCATTCTCTAAGTTAGGAGAAAGGACAAGTGACTTATTAGGTCTAATACACACGGATGTATGTGGACCAATGAGTACACCCGCAAGACAAGGTTACCGATATTTCATCACTTTCATCGACGATTTTAGTAGATATGGCTATATCTACTTAATGTCGAATAAATATGAATCCTTTGAAAAATTCAAAGAATTTCAGAAAGAAGTTGAAAATCAACTTGGCAAGAAAATTAAAGCACTTCGATCGGATCGAGGTGGCGAATATTTGAGCCATGAATTCGACGATCACTTGAAAGAAAATGGTATTCTTTCAGAATTGACACCTCCCGGAACTCCTCAGTGGAACGGAGTGTCCGAACGAAGGAATCGAACCTTGTTAGACATGGTTCGATCAATGATGGGTCTTAGTGAACTCCCTATCTCTTTCTGGGGACATGCGCTACAAACTGCATCACTAACACTGAACAGAGCTCCGTCAAAGGCTGTTGAAAAGACTCCATATGAATTATGGACTAAGAAACCTCCTAGGTTGTCTTTTCTCAAGATTTGGGGATGCAAAGCATATGTCAAACGATTAATTTCGGACAAACTTCACCCCAAATCGAATAAGTGTTTCTTTGTAGGATATCCAAAAGAAACCAAAGGGTATTACTTCTACAATAAATCCGAGAATAAAGTCTTTGTTTCTCGTGATGGTGTCTTTTTGGAGAAGGATCACCTTTCCAAAATGACAAGTGGGAGGAAAATCTAACTCGACGAAGTTCGAGAGGACGAGCAACAATGTCAACCCGATAAAACTGACAATCTAGATGCTTTGGAAGCATCTAAGAAGATTGGTCAGAATGAAACTGACAATGAAAATGCTCAACCGATTACCCTTGGTATGTCGCAACGGCAAATATCTCAACCAGACAAATACCTCGGTATCGTCTTAACCGATGATCAGGACATCCTAGTCATGGATGGTGATGAGCTGGCGACATACAAGCAAGCTATGACAAGCCCCGACTCTGCAAAATGGCAAGAGGCCATGAGATCCGAGATGGACTCCATGTCTGAAAATCAAGTCTGGGACTTGGTGAATTTGCCCGAGGGTTATTCACCCATTAGTTGAAAATAGATCTTCAAAGTGAAGACAAACAAGGATGGAAATGTATCGATATACAAAGCTAGACTGGTGGCAAAAGGTTATAGAAAAATCCACGGGATTGACTATGATGAAACTTTTTCACCAGTTGCAATGCTAAAATTCGTCCGGATCATCCTAGCGATTGCTGCATATTAAGATTATGAAATATGGCAGATGGATGTCAAAATCGCCTTCCTAAATGGAATTTTGGAAGAAACTGTGTATATGACACAGCCAGAAGGTTTTGTCGATCCAGGCAACGCTGGAAAGGTTTGCAAGCTAAAGAAGTCCATTTATGGACTAAAGCAAGCCAGCAGAAGTTGGAATCTGCGATTTGATGAAGCCATTAGCAAGTTTGGTTTTATCAAGAATCCAGATGAATCTTGTGTATACAAGAAGGTCAGTGGGAGTGATATTGCATTCCTAGTCCTGTATGTCGATGACATACTTCTCATTGGAAACAACACAAAATTACTGGAGTCCGTAAAGGACTAGTTGGGAAAGTGGTTTTCAATGAAGGACTTAGGAGAGTCACAGTACATATTGGGCATCAAGATCTACAGAGATAGATCTAAAAGGATGATTAGATTAAGCCAAAGTACTTACATTGATAAGGTACTGGCTCGATTCAACGTGGAGAATGCCTAGAGAGGGCATTTACCCATGTCCCATGGCATAACTCTCAGCAAGAAACAGTGTCCACAGACACTTATTGAGCGAGAAAGAATGAATCAGATCCCATATGCTTCGCTGATCGGATCGATCATGTATGCCATGATATGTACAAGGCCAGATGTATCGTATGCCCTAAGTGCAACGAGCCGATATCAATCGAACCCAAGAGAGGCGCATTGGACTGCGGCCAAGAATATCCTAAAGTACCTGAAAAGGAACAAGGATAAATTTCTGGTGTATGGAGGCCACAAAGAACTGGTTGTTGAAGGTTACACCGACGCTAGCTTCGAGACTGACAGAGACGACTTCAAGTTACAGTCAGGGTACATATTTTGCCTAAATGGAGGAGCGTTTAGCTGGAAGAGTGCCAAGCAGAGCACCACTGCAGACTCTACAACTGAAGCCGAGTACTTGGCCGCTTCAGAAGCTGCCAAGGAAGCTGTTTGGATTCGCAAATTCAGTGAACTTGGTGTTGTACCCTCAATCAAAGGGCCGATAGACCTCTATTGTGATAAAAATGGAGCTATCGCTCAGGTCAAGGAGCCGAGAGAACACCAGAAGGTCAAACACGTGCAAAGGCGATTTCACATGATAAGGGAATGGAAATCCGAAGGTGAAATCTGAATTTGTAAGATTGGTACAGATGATAATGTGGCCGATCCTTTGACTAAACCGCTGCCTCAGGTGAAACACGACAAGCACATTGAGGCGATGGGAATCAAGCATGTTGGAGACTGGCTATGAAATTCCCTGTACATGTGTTTTAATTAAATAGGTTGTTTAATGTACGACACTGTAATGAAACCATTCATTTATGGAGTAATTAATTTTGTGCAAAATTATCATTCACTCCATTACTATTTAATTGTGGTTTAGAATTAAATAATGAGTCCATTCGATTTACGGAAATATTCAAAACGGGGTACCAAGACCATGTCTTGGATAAAGAAACACCTGTTAAGTGAACGTTGAATATTTAAATCGAAAATTGTCCCTAATCGAGGTCATCTAATGAATGGACGATTGATGACCACCACAGATTAGTGTGTAGTATGATTTACAGCACCGTTTCTTGTGCTGCGAGGACGTGTTAGTCATAAATCATTTGCACAGGTATTGTTTGGAACCGTACTAGATAAGACCTATGAGAGTACTTTAAGAAATTTCAAATTGTCATAAGTACATTTCTCATTATGACTATCGGAACCTATTTCCTCCGACCATGAGTATTGTGAAGTTTTCTTGTTTGAGTACTAGACTCTTTGATGTTTCCTAATGTCTGCCGTAACTGGAGAGCACTCGGGAGACTAAGTCCTCTTAGTAAGAGGAACTTACAATGCAAAACTGGGATTGTCCCCCTATCAACAATAGGGAAAATGTTTTGTTATTTACAAGGCCGCCCGAAGAGCGAGACTGTGAAAATGCATGGTGGTGCACAGATGGATTTTAGAAATCATTTGCTTATTGACAGTCAAACTTAGAGATCAAGAAACACTTCTGAACGTAATAAGGATGACGATGAATCTTACCTTATAGTTCATGAAGAAACATTAAGAGACATAGGAAATGGGCTATACACTGTATGCACACTTGTCCGGAAGGACAAGTGGGAGATTTAAAGGAATGGTGTCCTTCCAACAATTTTATTCTTCTGATAGAGGGTTCAGAATTATTACAGAGTTAATTCTTCAGTAAGATCAAGTGATCGGAATGCCTAGGTGGAGGCCGCTTCCGATCAGTAATATCAAGGTACAATTGATATTACAGCTTAATCTTAACTGAACCCTTCGGGTCGAACCCAATCGAATCACCGATCCAAGACGACGAATTAATTCGAAAGGATTTAATGAGTCGACAGAGTTTTACGAATACAGACGTCGGATATCGAGCCTAGGGCGTCGAGACCGAGCATCGCAAAATCACAAAGCGACAAGTATGAACGTAGCCCTAGCACCACACTGGCCTAGCCATGTGGATGCTAGGCTAGTTCGAGCTAGCATGCACCTAGCATGGCTAGGCGCAAGCCTAAGCACACTAGGTGTGCTAGGCACACCATCACAGCCCAGCACAGCCCATCGCTGCCCATATAGCATCTCTAGGCGCACCATGCGTGCCCTAGGATGACTGGGCACCATCGCAGCCCATACAACATCTCTAGGCGCACCATACGTGCCCTAGGATGGCTGGGCACGATCACAACCCTAGCACAATGCTGGGCGCGCATGGCAGAGCCACAACACCAAGCACAGCCAATTCTAGGCACTGGCACATGTGCTAGTGCGTGGATGCCTCGTAGCATCGCCCATCACGCATAGGAGCACTAGCTAGGCTAGCAAAGCTTTGTGCATGGTGCGAGGATGATGCGTGCTCTGCGTGACTAGAGCGCATGGTGCGTGGCTAGTGCATATGATGCGAGGCTAGAGCGTGTTACGCGAGGCTGGTGCGTTGATGCTAGTGCATGTGCGAGAGGTGCTGCGAGGCTGACGCGTATGGTGCGTGGCAAGGGGCCAGCATGCATGGCTCGCTAGCAGCACGCATGCTGGCTATGCGAGCATGTGCGAGAGGTGCAGCGGGGATGCGTGTGGTGCGGGGGATGCTGGGGCCAGCACCAGCAAAATGTGCTAGCAGCGCCAGGCGCTAGCACACAACACTAGCACCAGCACAGCCCAACACCAGCATGCACTGGCTAGCTGGGATGCTGGGCAGCAAGGCAGCACTAGCTGGCACACTAGCTGGAAGCCAGCTAGCCCTCCTTGACCCGGTTTTGTGCATGCATGTGGGGACTAATCAAGGGCCTTGGGGAGCAAGGCAAATGGTCCCCCCTCTTAGCCTTGGCCATCACTCATTTGCATATGATTGTGCCACTTGTCGCAATGTGATTAAGTTGATTGTTTATTTAATTTGGAATTAAATAAATTGTTGATTTTTCCAACTCTCCCACATTGATGGGAGATTGGAAATCAAGGGTGCATTTCCCTATAAATACCAAATGCATGGTATTGGGAAATACACAACCTTGAGTGGAATTAAAAAGGCAACTCTTATAATTAGAGTAAACCTTTGATTCATAAAACTCATAGTTTTGTTTTGTCCGGATCTTGACTAACCTTCAAGACTTAGGACGCTCGGGTCAGGTCGAGGGTACGATCCGTCGGAGATCTCGTAGTTTCGGGATTTTGAAGTAAGAGCTCTTCGGGAGCGAAGCACGCAACAAAGGTATAATTCTTGTTCTTAGTCTTGTTTGATTAAGTTTATTATGCTTGTTAATTGCTTTAATTAAGGGGCGGGTCTTTGGGGGTTTCCTTCCGCGTAGTGTCGGGTCACTACGAAACCCTACACTGTAGAAGCAAAATATCGCTCTATGGCTGCTATCACATGTGAATTGAAGTGGTTAAAAGGACTTCTATTGAGCTTAGGTGTGCAACATCCTAAGGCTATCAGGCTCTTATGTGATAGTTAGTCGGCTTTGCATATTGCAAAGAACCCAGTTATCCATGAACGAACGAAGCATATTGAAGTTGATTGCCATTTCGTTCGAGATGCTATTTCAAGTGGTTTGATTGATCCTATTTAGTTCTTATCTATGAGAAATTGGCCGATGTTTTCACCAAAGCACTCGGCAAAACACAATTTGATATATTGCTTCACAAGTTGGGCATTTTCTGTCCACCTGCTCCAACTTGAGGGGGGGGGGGGTGTTAGGAAAACATTATCATATCATTATCATATATTTAGTTTCCTAGTTTATAGGCTATGATTATCTCAAGATAATATCTTGAATATTTTTTTGATTTGATCCCATATATTTTAGGGAAACTAATATACTCTATATATGATGGAATGAATGAAAGGAAGGGTAAGCTTTTGAGCCTTTACCGATTTCTACAATCTCAAAGTTTACCCTCTTGAACAACGAAATTTTAAGCTTTGGCCTGAATATTTACTAGATTTCAGGTGAGAATTTTCTGCATACAAACTTGATGATTAACACCTCAAAACTACAATTCTCTTATATACACCAAAGTTGATAGATATGAGCTTATATTATAGGGAAACATTGAAAGAGTACGCCATGGAAGTTAGGAAAGTAATGAAAACCATTTTAAAAGAGATTGCAAAATCACTTGAGTTAGAAGAAAACAGCTTTCTAAGAGAGTGTGGCGTGGAAGCTATAAACATGTTCACTAGATTCAACTATTATCCGCCATGTTCAAAATCAGAACAAGTCATAGGCCTTAAACCGCATTCTAATGGTACATCAGTTACTATTCTCTTGCAGGACAAACAAGTTGAAGGTTTACAAGTTCAAAAAGATGGCCAATGATTTAAAGTTCCAATTGTTCCGAACGCCCTTTTTATTAATATTGGTGACCAGTTGGAGGTACTTTGAAAGGAAGTTTATTACTAGTACTGCAATAATAGACCTTATGTTCTGTTTTTGGCCGGTCACAAATTGCTAACTGATAAACTTCAACAAAGAAATATGACCATTAAGTGAGCTAATTAGTGAGGAAAGACCACAACTATACAAGAAGTTCAAGAACTATGTTAGTGTTTTCTTCCAATATTATTCAAAGGGAGAAAGAGCCATCAATGCAATGAAAATCTGAACTTCCGGCTATAATACTCCAAGTTGTAAGTTATTTTATAAGGGCGTTTCATAAAAAACCAATCAAAAAAAATAGTAAATAGTTCGCGATAAGGCTGTGTACATTCAAATGTCTATAAATCTTGCTTTAGCAAGAATATGATAAATGGTTGTTCACTTGTTCTTGATGTACTTAAAATAGCTTCTGAAGGAACCTTGCTTTCTGTTGTCATATTCTGTACATACTTATGGGCAATCTCATTAGTCCCTCTACTTTATGTAATGTAAACTTATAACAAGAGTGACAAAAGTTTATGATAATCAGGTGTTGGGATTTTGTACTATTCACCTTTTGGTACATTGAGGTAAGTTTAGATAAAGTTAGAAGTCAAGTTCGATTTACAAATCAAATATTGCGATGTTAAGTTCAAATAAGAGCCAATAAGTTTAGTTCAGAATAAAATAACAAAGCTAAGTAAATTTAAGTTGCTTAAGAATGATTTCGTATGCATTTTGAGATCTGAATTGAATGTACTTTAGTAATTTACACAATAGCAGTCCTAATATACTATCATGTATAACATACATAAACACTTAATCACACATTAGTCAATACTAAAGCATCGTACAAACATTTTTAAGTCACCACCACCAGCTCATACAATGACGCACACCAGTGTACAATAGAATGCAAATTCTCTTTGGAGCTTTTTTCAGAATAACCATCTCAAACCGATCAAATGTTGATTATACTACAGGAAAGAAGATACCAGAAAAGTGTATTTATCAGCTTATCAAATCTCGTTTTAGGTCTTAAACCGCATTCTGATGGTATGCCAATCACCACTCCTGCAAGACAAATAAGTTCAAGGCGTTTGAGTTCAGAAAAGATAACCCGTGATTCAAATTTCCCACCATGATGCCCCTTTCAATAACCTTAATGACCAGTTAGTGAAAAAGACGGAAAAAAAATCTACATGTATGCTTATTATGGCATATTGAAGAGTGTTGTGCATACAGCCACGGTAGTGGTAAATAAGGAGAAAGAAAGGTGGCTATGATGTGTTCCACACACAAAGAAATTGGACCACCAAGTGATCCCACAAATGTATAAAAAGATCATGAAATAGGCAAAGGGTGGAGAAAACTACTCCTATTACTGATAAAAATTTAAAACTATTGTAACTACGGTAAGTCGCAATTCGATCAGCATTATGTCTTCTAGAAACAATCTACCAAATGACCTTCAACTAGTTAGCGCCTTAGCCCTTACCAGTAAGCTATCATATTTAAGCATTGTGCAAGAAATTGCAATTTATACTTCAATACTTTCCAGATAACACAACCAATTTCATTATATTATTACACGAATTATATATTACTCCTTCCGATCCCAAATAAATGTCTTTGAAGTTTACACGAATAGACATAAAAGTATTGTTAATTATTACATTGGCATTTAAAGCCGACTACCTAAATTATACCAAATTACCAAGTGCTCCATATTGATGATCTCACTGATATTGAAATAATGCAAGTAGTCTGGTAATATGAAATGGAGAGAGCACACAACCATAATAATACAAAACATAACCCCCCACCAACTATAAAGAAATACTCCATTTAAATGCTTAACTCAAAAACTTCAAAACCAAAAGCATCTGATCCCAATCTTTCAAATAATTTACTTGTAAAAAAAAAATTAAAAAAAAGGGGTTAAAAAACAATTTCTGCTTCTGTCCATCCCAATAGTCAATAATTGATAATTCATCAGAATATTTTTGAGTGAAAGCAACAAAAACCACAGAATTGAACAATTAGCAAATTCAATATATATGAATATAATCTGGTCTCCTTGTTTTCCTGTTGGATTCACCAAGTAAAATGGCTGCATCATCTGTCCTTCCCATGAAGCTAGAATTACCACCAAAGCCAATTCAAGAGATGATTAAAACTATAGGCAATCAAATCCCAGAAAGATACATTTACCAGCCTTCAGACAAAGCACCTGATATTTCTGCGATTGGATACATGGATAGTCCCATTATTAATCTCAACCTTCTTTCATCTTCATCATTGCACTAACACGAAGAAGAACTGCGAAAACTGCAATCCACTCTGAGTTCCTGGGGTTGTTTTCAGGTTAGTTTAGCTTTGACACGCTTAAGAGTTCAGAGTTTCAGTATCCATAATGTTTTGTTTGATACTCACAGTTTTAGTAGAAAACTTATTTCATAATTTGTTCTTTGATGTTTTTCAGCTTACAAATCACGGTTTGACAAGCTCGTTACTTAATCAAATCCAAGAGGTTGATAAGGAATTCTTTGCTTGGCCACAAGAAGTGAAGCAAAATTATTCTAGAACTTTACAATGGGTTGAGGGATATGGAAATGATACGGTTACTGAAGATCCAAGTTATAGCTGGAGTGATAGACTGGTACTAAAAGTTTATCCTATTGATCAACGAAACTTCAAGCTTTGGCCTGAGGAATTACCAAATTTTAGGTAATAATTCAATACATATAATTATGTACAATATGATAGCTTCCAAAATATTTTTCCTCTGACATTTATTTATGGATATGAGAAGAGTGGAAGACTTTACACAAATGGGAAGTTTTAAGAAATAATCCTTAGAAGTATTTTGGGTATAACACCCAAACTTGGAATTTATTTTGTCAATTTTTGAACAATTGTAGGGAAACATTAGATGAGTACACCAAGGAAGTGAGGGGGTGCTAGAAATGATCCTAAAGGCCATCTCAAAATCACTCAAATTAGAAGAAGATAGGTTCTATAGAGAGTGTGAAGCAGACCAGAACATATATATGCTAGCAAGGTTCAACTATTATCCTCCATGTTCATTCTCAGATCACGTTTTCGCCCTCAAACCACATTCTGATGCTTCATCAATTAACATTCTCTTACAAGACAAAGAGGTTGAAGGTCTTCAAGTACAGAAAGATAATCAGTGGTTTAAAGTTCCCATTGTTCCTGATACCCTTTTCATCAATATTGGAGACCAATTAGAGGTAATTTCATAGGAAAATTATTTGTTGAATACAAACATAATAGACCAAATTTTATCACCCAAAAAAAAAAAAAAACATAATAGACCATATTTTTGTATTACTTGTATAGCAAACTTGATTTTCCATGTAATCTTCCATACTCCATATTAACATCAACTAAGAATTTCTTTTTGGCATGACAGTAACTCATAATTTTAACAGGCGAGGCATAGGATTTGTACACTAATTCAATCCTTATTAATTAAAAATAAACTGATGGAAGTAAATTTGGTTGTATGCAAATAATGAGTAATGGTTTATTGAAGAGTGCATTGCACAAGGTAGTGATAGATAAGGAGAGATAAAGGACATTTGTGGCTATTGCATGTTTTCCGCATACAGAGAAAGAGATAGGGCCATTAAGTGATCTGATAAACAAAGAGAGGCGACAACTTTACAAGAAAGGTCAAAAACTTCGTTAAAACGTACCTTCAATACTCTCCAACAGCGAAAAGAGCCATCAATGCAATGAAAATTTAAGCACTGCAGACTTTGGATTAGAGATTATGCATGTCTTTCAGAATTTGGCATTTCTTTTATATAATTAGGAATGATGCGGAGATATTTGGATCCCTTCAACCTTTATATTAATGGATATAGTACTGAATAATTGATGTACCCTAAGCTCCAATTCAGTGAAGTTCTTATTAGTAGCTTCTACAAGTCAATATGCTCTTATCTAAAGGTTTTGATTAGTATTTATGGGCAGCCTAATTGTCTTTTCTTTATGTAATTATAAACTCAGAAGGTGCAGAACTAGAAATTCAAGGCAAGATTATAAGAATAATATATTGGAAAAAAAGAAGAGGGTGTAACTTCAAGTCTTCAACTCCTTCACCTTCCCAATATCCAAATATGTTCATCACACCCAAACAGCCGGTTCCTTAACAACCCATGCAAATTCCCAAACAGCTAATCTAACCTCTCCAACTGTTCCATAGCATTTTGATTGTACAGAATTAAGGCAATAATGACATTGGTCGTAAGGCAAAATTTCATGCTAATGATCTATTTTGTGTAATTTATAGTCAAACTACAGTATTAAGATTCATTGAAGAATGATGATGAATAGCCTAAAATGCAAGTGCTAAAGCACATCATATGATAGACTTACCAATGGATATAACTCATCGCAATTGCTTTATGGAATCCATAACAGCATTAAAAGGTACAGATAACGATTAAATGTGGTATCTGCAGAAATGAGCAATACCATTGTCAAGAACCAACTTCATAGAATAGTGAGACTGATAAGTTCTGAAATAAAACCAATATCTCTGATAGTATTCTGCTTACCAAAACCAAAAAACTGAGATACAGCCAGCACAGGAACAACTTTCAAGCAAAAGACAAAAACATCACATACCTGTGAGAAACTATGCCACTAATGATGGATTCTAACAATATTACAACTTCAGCATAAACCATCACACATTGTTGAATACCATTGTACAAGCACAATTATTTGCCAAACATAACATTGAATAAGTACCAGCAAAAAAAAAAAAAAAAAAAAAAAAAAAAAAAAAAAAGATGAAATTTTTCAACTTATAAATTCCCAGAAAAATGCTGGAGCAAAAGCTAGATGTGCCTTGACCAGGCTTCAAGAAATGCATACAAAATTCAGTAATCCAACTTCAAATATATTTTATAAAAAAAATCTCTGTCACTTTGTCAAGAGATTTTTTTTTATAAAATATATTTGATTGTGGTTGGTTTGGACATTAAAGAAATTATTCAAAAACATTTTCATTTGATGGATAAACCACCTTATCTTAATCAAGTGAAAGTAGGTTCATATGATCAACAGTAATTGAAGGCCAATAAAATCCATCCTTCAAATTAACTATGATTTTGATGTTGTATTAATGTTGAAACTCCTATATATGACAAAGGTTTAAGAAGAGTCTTCAACATATGGCCATGGATAAATAATTTATGGATGAGTAAAGATCACGAATAAAGATCACTTAAAAAAATAAAGATCACTTAAAAAAATAAAGATCACTTAAGAAAAAAAAAAGAGACAACTTAAGAAAGATCGCTTCTAACTTTTCACCCCCAATTCATCTCAATCCAGGCATGGCCTAAAATTCTTAAGAAAACACAATTAGCTTGGGAAAATAATTAATTTTAGAAAGATCACTTAAGAAAGACCATTTTAAAAACTTAGAGCAATTATTTAAAAATACTAAATGAATTTAAAGTAATGACATCCCTTAGGGTGCTATCTAAATCACTAGAGTACTAATGTATATAGAAATACAACTTTACAAGCTCTTAATTAACAATACAATGACGCAATAATTGAACTTAAAATAACATTAATAATAAATCATGTAAGTAAAGGCCATATTAATAAATTTATTAATTATGACTTAACTAATTAATTTGGACAATCATTTTTTATTTTTAAAAGTTTTAAACGTCATACAATAAACTTCATATTACCACTAATAAACACAAGGCATACACAATTAACATCAAATAATTTTGCCCAAGACATAAACAATGAGGCAATATTAACATGTGGTCCATTCGTAAATGTGCGAACTGGATTCATGATCTAGTATTGAATCAAGATACTAGATTATTTTAAAATCAGGTCATTCAACAAAGCTAATTGAATCAAACCAAAGTCAAACACATTCAAACAAAACTTTTTGAAACAACTAAAAGTTAAATGCATTCAACAAAGCTAATTGAATAAAATAAAAGTCAAATGCATTCAACAAACCTAACACTAGGTCATTTTAGTGTTTCCCTCCATTTCGATTACTTTAAAATATGTATAGAAAGTCAAATGACATTACTCCATAGTATGTGGGATAGAAAATAAGATGATTGTTTTGAAAAAGATATTGAACTCCTATAATAAGATCTTTTCAGGTAAAGAAAATGATTGGTTTTTGAACTCATTCAAAAACCAAGATGAGGATTAGTTCTTAATGTTATCACCCCTGTCGAATCATTTCCAAATATAACCTTGATTCAAAAGATCAATATTTGACAGTGTTATGATGAATTTATATATACTGATTTGGTGAACCAGAGGACTAAGCTCATGATGCCCTACAACGTAGAATTGAAGAGTTTGAGATGGCAGCTAAAAGTGCGCCCCCTATTCCAGACAAAGTTGACGATGAATATCATGATGAAGGTCTCCATCGCATGCTTCCCTTCAAGGCTAGCTGTGAGGAAGGTAGCCCGTCGTTAGGGATCCTATTTCCTTTATGCCCTTGGCCCTTAAAAACCTAGGACTTTACACTTTTTTGGGTGTGTTAGAATTTGAATTCCTGACTGTTTGGGAGACCTTAAATTAAAATTGAGTTTGTCGTTACTTTTTTTTTTTATAAGAAACCAATAGAGAGTCGCCAATAAGTTTTAGGAAAACTCATAAACCTCATTCATGTCTTTCTCCCAAGTAGTGTTCAAGGGATAATTACCATGAATCATAAGTTTACCTATGCCCAAATTGGTCTACTAAACCAGAAATGAGTTGGGGAGCGAGGGTACTAGAAAAACGTTCTCTTTGAAAATCGCAATCCTACCCCTGGTGTGGCCTCTACTAGCTCTTCCTTTTCCATAATTTCATTACCAAATAATATATGAGACGCGATTTCTAAAAACTAAATTAGTTGATTTTATTTACAAACATTAATCATAAAAAGTCTACATAGCAAAGAATGTCGTTATTCTTTTTAATTCAAATCTGTGAAAGGAATAAGAAATAAAATTAGCATTTACAAAGATAATATAAACTATAAAATAACATTTCATTAACCATAGGAAAAATTAAAACTAATAATCCCACCTGCTCAAAATAATCTCACTTTTGAATAATCTAGAAATAACCCCACATTTTATATCAAATCTTCTCAAAACAGGTCTTCTGACCTATAATTTGTTTAATAGGTAAAAAAAAAATAAAGTTTACCCCCTAAATCTCTCTCCTCTCCAAAACTATCACTTCACTTCCAGGTCTGCCACCAACACCACCATCACCACCCTAGAGAACATCATACTCTCACTATCCGAAAACACAACCCCATCTCCCAACCCCCTTCTATGGCAACCCACCACCCCACCTATACGCCTATCACCGACCAACCATACAATCATACATCCATTGTCACAACCACCATAATTACCACCCTGTCACAATCACCAACTCACCATAATCTCCACTCCATCACAATTTCGAAGAGCTTAATCTCTTTATCCCATCTTTACTTTGTGTTAGATAATGTAAACTACTCCCTTTGCGTTGGAGTGTATTCCATTGATTCATATATGTAGGGTTACAACCATGAATCCTATTATCATAGGAAATCTCAAAAGATATCTACAGAATATTCACAAAACTATATCCTTCTATACAAGATAATATCTAGAATCTTTATCATATTCGATCACACCCCCGCAGTCATAGCGGGAGGAGGACAGACGCTGAGACTAGATCTAAACTCCAAAAATAGTTGTTGAGAGAGGCCTTTCGTGAAAATGTCTCCAAATTGATAACGAGATGGAACGTGCAAGACCCGTACATGCCCCAACGCCACTTTCTCACGAACGAAATGAATGTCCATTTTGATGTGCTTGGTGCGTTGGTGCTGTACGGGATTATGAGATAAATAAATTGCACTGACATTATCACAATAAACAACAGTGGCCTGCCGGAGAGGGCAATGTAACTCGAAAAGTAGATTACGAAGCCAACATGCCTCGGCAACAACGTTAGCGACGCCTTGATATTCAGCCTCTGTACTAGATTTAGAAACAGTATGTTGATGCTTAGACAACCAGGAAATGAGATTATCCCCTAGAAAGAAATAGTAACCCGACGTCGAGCGACGGGTGTCTGGACACCCGCCCCAATCTGCATCAGTATAAGTAATCAAGTGCATGGATGAAGAAGGATATAAGTGTAACCCATGATCAATAGAGCCCTGAATGTAACGCAGGATGCATTTCAATGCATCATAATGAGCTTGTTTGGGATCATACATGAATAAACACACCTGCTGGACTTCATACGCTATGTCAGGGAAAGTGAAAGTGAGGTACTGTAGATGCACCTGCAAGACTACGATAGAGTGTTGGATCATGAAACTGAGGGCCTGTCTCTGCACTAAGCTTGGATTGAGTATCCATTGGAGTCGCCGCAGGTTTAAAACTAGCCATGCCTGCGTGCTCTAGAATTTCCTGTGCATATTTCGGCTGAGACAAAAACATATATGAAGGAGTACGAGTAACAACAATGCCCAGAAAATAATTGGGAGGACCTAAGTCAGTCATCGGAAATCCAGTGCGTAAGTGAGAAATGATGCGGTCATGCAACAGATTTGAAGAAGTAACCAACACAATATCATCAACATATAATAGCAAATATGCCATGTCTTTCCCATGTCGGAAAATAAATAATGAATCGTCACTTTTAGCAATGACAAACCCCATCTGCAAGAGAAAGTTAGCAAATCGCTGATACCAAGTCCTTGGAGCTTGTTTAAAACCATACAGAGCCTTGCGAAGCCTGCAAACGTGGCCCGGAAACCGCTTGTCAACAAACCCAGGAGGTTGATGCATGTACACACACTCATTCAGATCTCCATGCAAAAAGGCATTTTTCACATCAAGTTGGTGAACAGACCACTGACGAGCCATAGCCAAACTCAAAAAAGTGCGTATAGTGGCCGGTTTAACAACCAGACTGAAGGTTTCATCACAATCAACACCTTCTACCTGAGACCTGCCATGACAAACTAATCGAGCTTTGTGTCTTTCAAGATCACCATTAGCATTCATTTTGTGATGAAATAACCACATACAGTTAACAATGTTCACCCCCACAGGCCTAGGAACCAAATCCCATGTCCCCGTTTCAATTAAAGTACTATATTCATCACGCATCGTAGCATTCCAATTTGGGTCGGAAAGGGCTTGTTTGTGATTTTTTGGAAGCGGGGAACGAATGATGGCGGATAGACCGAACTTCGGGTTTGGTTTAACTATTCCGTGCTTTAGATCGAGTTTGCATTTAAGGTGATAATGGCGGTGGTCTAGTCGGATTAATTGGCGTTAGGCCGCGAAGGGTGGGTGGTGTGTATGTGGATGAGGTGCTTGGAGAAGTGATGTTGGGTTGATTTGAGTGCTGTGAGGTAGTTGGCGAAATGGGTTGTTGGGGTTGTTGCTAGGCCGTAGGTGTGTGGTTTGTGGAAGTAGCCTGTCAGGCCATAGGAGGGGATGGCAGTGAAGGCCGCAGCCCAGCTGTGGCTGATGGAGCAGCGCCACAACCCGCCTATGGAGTGGGCTGCTCGGTGTGGCGTGCTGGTTGGGTCGTTGGCCGCAACCCACCTGTGGCTTGCTAAGCAGTGCCACAACCCGCCTGTGGAGTGGGCTAGTTGGGTGCGCGTGGTGTGGGTTGCATACGGATGTGGTGTTGCGAGATTGGTGAAGGGTCATCCGACGCTAGAAAATCATAGTCATTGGATTGAAACTTAGTGAGATGTGTAAATGGAAGAGTACTTTCATCAAAAGTGACATGACGAGAGATTATGATTTTATTGGTGGTGATCTCCAAACACCTATAGCCTCTATGATCGGGAGGATAGCCATAGAAAACACATGGGGTGGAGCGAGGTGCAAGCTTATGAGGCATTGTTGCTCATAAGTTCGGGAAACAAAGACACCCAAAGACCCTAAGATGAGTATAGGACGGGACAACCCCAAATAAAGCTTGAGCCGGAGTGATTTGATTGAGAGTTTTGGTAGGCATAATATTTAGGAGATAAGTGGTCAGTGGTCGTTTCTAAGGCATAATGCCAAAAGGCCGGTGGAAGTGATGCATGAAACAATAGAGTACGCTTAACATTGTTAAGAGTATGAAGTCTAAAGACACTGAGCCCTACGGGCATTATTCAGCTCTGTCGCCACTTAGACTAACGTCTAAGTCTTCGAACCTGGCATCACCTTGTAACAGAACGTGCCCTCCTACCTAAAGCAGTCGCAGCCGGGGATATCTTCTTTTTTGCTGGATGTCGTCTTTGCGCACCAACAGGAGTAGGTCCATGCGTTCGACTTTGCCATTTTGAGAAGATGTGTGAGGACAAGAGAAGCAAAAAACCAATCCATTTTCGACACAAAATAATTTGAACGGGTCATTGTCAAGTTCTCGACCATGATCACTTTGAAAAGATTTAATAGGACGTTCAAATTGGTTACAACATATTGTCGAAAATTGAGAAAGGTTTGAAAAGCTTGAGACTTATATACATGAGGAATAGTCCACACATAATGTGTATAATCTTCCAATATAACTAGATAATATTTGTGACCTTTATCACTACGAATAGGAGAAGTCCACAAATCGGCATGAATAATGTCAAAAGCAGAATAAGTAGTGCTATTGGAATTATGAAAAGGAAAGTGAGTATGTTTTCCTAATTGACAACCTACGCAAATAGTGGAGTCGTGCTCCTTATTACAATCAATCAAATTTTTACTTCTAAGAAAATTAAAGGTGGGTGCCCCTGGATGTCCTAAGAGGTTGTGCCACGTGGATGGAGACAAGGCTGTGAGAGAAGTGGCTAGACATGTTGCCGGTGTTGTGGTCACATGATAAAGGTCCCCGGTACTATTGCATCTGGTTATTAGATTCCCCGTTCGTAGATCCTTCATAGAAAAACCATTAGGATCAAACTCTATTGACACAGAATTATCAGAAGTAAACTTTCTAACAGAAATTAAATTTTTGATAATTTGGGGAGCTAAGTAAACATCACGCAAGGAAAGAGATTTATTAGCAATAGTGGAATGACCATAACCCGTAATTGGATTGCGTTGACCGTTACCCACTTGAATATAATTAGATGTGCTTAAATTATAAAGGGGTAAGAGATTACCGGCATTATTTGTCATGTGGGAAGTGGCTCCAAAATCCATGTACCATGACGAATCGTAATTGGGAAGACTCATTGTTGCGAACGCATTTCACAGTTTAGTTGGAGTCATTGTCGAACCATACTCCGATCCATGAGAAGAGGAAGCTACGTAGGACTGTTGAGGAGACCCAAAGAAATAGGCATGCTGTGGCCTTGTTTGCTGACGCGGGTATGGAGGTCCTGGGCTAGTCCACTGTTGAGGATAAGGGAATGGCGCCTGACCCCATTGCAGGGAGGCTTGCTGGGCCTGATTGGGTGGGCCATTCCACTGTGAAGGCTGTTGAGGTGCGCCCCATTGTGGGCCTGATTGTTGTTGTTGCTGTTGTGGAGAACCTCGGCCACGATCCCTGCCTCGTCCTCGGCCGTGACCACGACCACGGCCACTGGAGCCGCCACCCTGACTAGCCGGTGTCGCCTGCTGCTGTTGTGTGGCCGTGGAGTTTGTAGTGGTGCCGGACTGAGCCACAAAAGAGGAGTCCTGTGACGATGAGTCATTGGCTCGCCGTGACTCCTCAAGTAGCAACCGAGACCTCGCTGTTTCGAATGAAGGCAACGGAGTTGTTTGTTGTATCATCGCAGCAACAATATCAAAATCCGTATTCACTAGTCCCGAAACTAGCCGAATTACGAGTTTTTGCTCCGACACAGGTTGATCAACATTAGCTAGTTGATCCTTCAAATTTTTTAATTCTCAACAATAAGAAGAGATGTCAGAGAATTTTGATAGATGCAATTGATTAAATTGATTTTCCAGACAAAACCACTCTAGTGGTTTTGTTATCTTGGAAAATTTCCTTAAGTTTATCCCAAACTTGTTGTGCCGTATCCCCTTTGCACAAGATTGTTTCTAGCAAATCAGTAGAGATAGTACCATAAATCCAATTCTTGACAACGGAATCAAGCCTTTTCCACATAGTGTCGGAAAGGTCTGTAGGACGTGGTATTTTTGGGTCAATATGATCAAGAACATCAAAAGCATGAGCATGACACTCAAATAACTCAACCCAATTGGAATATTGGACTTTTTCACGATCAAGAATTAGAGGAATGGCATTCTTAATGTTACTAACGCCAAGAGCCGGATGAAAGGCTGTGGATTCTCCGCCCTTGACCATGGTGGAAGACGATAGTGGTGTTAGGGGTGGCTAGGGGGGACGGCTAGGGCACAAAAGAAAAATAAAAAATTCGGGAAAAGGGAAATAAAAATTTGCGGAAGCTAGGTTTGCTATTCCGTCTTTTTTTTTTTTTTTTTTTTTTGGACTTGCTCGGAAACTCCGACCTTTGGCTCTGTTATAATCACCATTTACCAAATTCAACCCCAAAATAGTACTACGTGCAAATATACATACATAAACAAATTAATTGATTATTGAGGTTGTTATGAGTTGATTCAAATGAATCAATTTTTTTGGTGTTGAAATGTTCTTCGATTTAAGATAAATTAGGATTATCTGGTTTGGCAGCAATCAAAATTGTATTGCTGGAACCTTAATTTTAATGGAGGCGTTTAGTTTGTGGGATTTGAAGGTTTGATTGAGTTGTTGTTGTTTGTTGATTCGATTAGGATTTGTGGGCTTGTGGGATTTTGTTATTGTTGTTGATGATTAGATCAAAGTCTCCTCTTTACCCACCCACCAAATAAATTTCAAATATAGTGTATATGCTACGGTAATAAGCAAGTATGATAGTATGGTTTTTTTTTTTTTTTTTTTTTTTTTTTTTTTTTTTTTTTTTTGTGGGTTGATTAAAGAGATTACTAAAGCATTGTTGGTGGTGCGTTACCTGGACAGAACAGTGGTTGGTTGAAATGGTGGGCTGCCATTGAAGAGTAAGGGAAGAGGACTAGAGGAGGGGGAAGAAGCGGAAAGAGGTTTTTAAATTTTTTTTTCTAAATAATTAGATCAATAACCGAAATTGACATGTGGCAAGCTACCTATTTTAACAGGTTACCATCCTTACAAAACCGGTCATGGCCTATTTTGAGAAGATTAATATCAAAGGTGGGATTATTTCGAGATTATTCAAAGATGGAATTGTTTTGAACAGTTCACTGAAAGGTGAGATTATTAGTTTCAATTTTTTCTTAACCATAACCAAAGTATAAGAAGGGAAAGATATCCATTTCTAGCGACCTAACTTTAAGCACTGGAAATGGAGTGTCAATATTCTTGGTTTACCTTCTTGTCCTTGCGTGCGTTTCTTTTGAGACTGAGCAAGATATCTTTGTCGCTTAAGCCCTCCCATTTCCCTCTCCATCTATATATGATAACAAGGCTTTAGTCATTCAATATAATTAAAGAGCACTCCCATTCTCCCTCACTCTTGCATTTTTTAGGGGTGGGTATCAGATAAGATTGGGTTTGTGTTTCAAACTTCTGACTTCTTTAAAAAAATCAGAACAAACCTTTAAGAATTTCAGAATATTCAACACAGAAAAAAGGATGATTCTGGTTTGAGCAAAAGTAATCCCAAAGTGTAAAGTTACTCACGAGCTAGGAAAACATACCTTCTGGATTTTGACGTTTGTTGAATAACCATATTAAAGAGCAGTATGACCATTAATTAGGAAAGTCATAAAACAAACACTCTTTGTCTGATCTTTTCTAATCGCTTCTACTCTCTTTAACACTAAATAGAATTAATAAACGGTTGATCCTAACTCTCTTTTTCTTATTTTTATTGAACCTATTAGCAAACTTTTGATTTAATCAAATTGCATTCTCAAATTGACTTTCATTTGATTCAAAAAGCTTTATTTGAGTATGAATTTTGACTTTATTACACTTCGTATTAAAGTCAATCGAATGACCTAAAAGTATGTACCGTCCAAAGTGCAACACTTGATTAAAAAAAAAAACAAATAAATAAATAGAGTATGTTGTTGGCATGGGGTGTAATATATTCTTAATGGGCGTTTGCTACTCTTGAGTGAGAGATGAGCTGAATCAAGGGTTCAGTGATGATAGGTGGATGAATAGCGATCGAGCAAGTATAAAGTTGCTAACAGTTATAAGTGGCTCCAGGGACCTGGAAATAAAAAAGCTTAACCTTGGACTAGCTGGGTTTGCTGAAATAAATTTAATATTCCAAAACACTCTATGATTTGCTAGTTAGCAATTCAGAAACTGTTGAGAACTCGGACTAAGCTGTTTAGTAAAGGTGTGTGTGACAGTTTTCTTTGTTTACTTTGTGGGGAGGAGCCTGAAACTGAAGAGCATTTGTTTTATTCCTATCCCTATAGCTTAAACTGTATTAAAGAGATCTGTCCATGGCTTGGGTTTCAGATAGTTCAGGTTGGAATAGAGGTGGCTTGAAAGAATGGAGAAGGGTTATGACTTCTAAAGTGCAGCAACAAGCTAGCCTTGCAGTGCTTGCTGCTGTTACTTACCACATTTGGAAGACTAGGAATCATGCACTCTGGCAGAGAGCTATTGTGCAGCCTAGTATAGTGGTGCGTGCGAGCTATCAAGTAGGAAATTTGTGGTAGATTACAACAATTAATCTCTCATAAATAATCGAGCTCAAAGTGACTGTAAATGGTTACATAGCCTTAAGTGTACAGTGTAGTGTTTTGTTTAGTTGTTGGTTTGGCCCATTTTGGGTTGTTGTAGTTTGTAGTTGGTGTTTGTTTGGCCGGTTGCGGCATTGTAGTGCTGGTGTGTTGTTTGAGGGCTTGCCCTCCCTCGTTTTTGGTAATAAAATCTCTTACTTAAAAAAAAATAAAAATAAAACTTATTTAAAAAAGCTCATCTTTGACAAAATTTTTAAAATGCACGAAAATCTCTTTTAGAAAATAGAATACAATCAAGTAGTATGTACAACATTATAGTAGAGGATTCTAATTTTAAGTTAATTGAAAAAATTAGACGTCATACAATAATCTTCGTATTACCACTAATAAACAGAGGAGCATATCCTTAATTTGAGATGGCTTATGCATATTCGAATACATACCTCATGAGTATAAATGAAAGCCAAATAAGCGACATTGCATCATGCTTCATAAAAAACTGCAAATATATATATATAAAAATACATTAGTAAACACGAGCATGAATTACAAGCATTTAGATAAACATCATAGATTAAACATGTTGAATGCATCATGTCCTCAATTCGCACAACCTTCCTTTGATTAAAGGGTGATTCAAATGTCATTTGATTCAATTAGCTTTGTTGAATGCAGTTGACTTTCATTTAATTCAAAAAGCTTTGTTCGAATGTGTTTGACTGCATTTCACTTTCCAAGTCTCTCTGATAAATTTTACGTGTTTGACTTTCATTATGTTGAGTATTCATAATTTGGTGTGTAAACCTTCTGAATGCCAGTGTATAACTCCCTTAACAAGTCAAATGTAAATAAATGGAGGTGGGTTGAATATTTCTGATCCACTTGCTAGTACTATTGAAGTTAACCCTTCCATCAAGTAATTAAAATGAAAGTCAAATGCATTCACCAAAGCTAATTAAAGTCAAACACATTAATTTGGTTTGAAGGTATGTCTTCCTTTTTTTTCTATTAATTTGGTTTGAATTTTTTTTGTTCTTAGATCTAGTTTGCAACATTTTTTTATTTAGATTTTTTTTCTGTTTTTTGTTTTTTACTTTTTCGGATTTTTTATTCTTTTTTTTTTTTCAAATTGTGGATGGTGGTGGAAGGTGGTGGTGTGTGGGTGGTTGTCAAGGAAGACGGGTACAAGGTAGATGTTTAGATTTTTTTTTCTATTTTTTAATACTCATTTTTTCGGATATATATATATATATATATATATATATTGCGGGTGGTGGTGGAGGGTGGTGGTCAAGGTAGACGGGTTCAACGGAGTATTAGACAGGGAGGATGGGTACGGTGTTAGGTGGGGTGGTGGTGGGTGGGTACGGTTGGTGGGTGGAGATGGGGTTAGTTGTGGTGGTCCGGTGGGTTAGGGTTTGGGTGGGGTAGTCTGGGTGGGTTGGAGGTGGCTAGGGCTGTTGGTGGGTTCAGGTAAGGTGGGTTCAGGTTAGGGGGGCTGGTGTGGGCTGGTGGTCGGGGTGGGGGGAGGCATTTTTTTTTTTTGTTTTTTTATTGATTTTTCCGACGGAAATTTCGGCGGAATAGTATCCGTCGGAAATTTCTGACGGACTATTCCGGTGCCGGAATTCCTCTTCCGATGAAACAATTCCAACGAAAATTCCGTCGGAAAAGGTCGTTTTTCCTACAAAAGATTTTCCGACAACCAGTTTCGACGGAAATTCCGTTGGAAACGGGTTTTCCGACGGAATTTTGGGTGTTTCCAACGGAATTTTTCCGTCGAAAATGGCCTGTTTTCTAGTAGTGCAATCTGCCGATTCAAACAAGTCATTGTGATGTCCATAACTTATTCGTTTTATTGTGTTTGAATGTCATTTGATGCAATAGTGAGTTTCATTCAACCATTCAAACGAAGTGGTGCAATTGTATTCCATACTAATAGGAAAACCAAAGACTACTAGACCAATTTAGCCACACTATTCAGACTTCCCTAATCTAGAGAGATTTTCCTTGATTTTTAGAGAGAGGAAGTAGTGTAATGTTCAATTCTCCATTGTAGCACTTGATTTCTTTTGAAGTTAATCTCAATCCAAGCTTTTGTTGAGTAATTCCTTTCCCCTTTTCTCTACTATTTTGTTTATTGCTTTCCTTTTGATTTATTGTCTTTGTTTGTGAGTAAATGAAACAATTGATGAAACTGAGAGTATTAAACTCATGATTTATATGTTTAAAGGAATCTCTTCAGACGTGGGCTTCGCGAATGATTCGCTGTTGTTTTTGTTAAACAAAATATTTTAACAAAGATTAATATTTTGTGAATTCATATTAATCTTTGTTAGAATATTTGTTTAAGGAGCTGGTACTATATATGCATGTTTGTTAGAATATTATTATGGTATAATTTTTTCTTTGTATGTTAGCTGGCTACCTTATATTATGTCATTAATATCAATAATAATAAGATTATTATTACTCGAGAATTATTTTGTACAGTAGTAAAAGACAGTTCACCTAAGCTAATTTAGTAATTTATCCATAACTAAATAAACAATTAGTGGTCATGGTTAATTACCTTCCTGGTATTCAAACACATTCAAACAAAGTTTTTTTGTTGAATGCGTTCAAATAAAGCTAATTTTATTTCGCTTGCTTAAGTAACTAGTGCTTGAACCACATGTGATGAATCAACAAAGATTTTTGAATAAGGATCTAATATGGTGCTATTAGTAAAAGACTGTCACTTTGTCAAGAAGTCAAATCACCCACTGATTCAAACAGTTTGCATATTGACATTAATCTACTCGTCCATCCTTTTTATGGATCTTTGAAGTTTACGACGTTGGGCTCTTCGGCCCCTTGATGGAAACCAGGTCAGTTTTGCTATTGTATGGATCACATGTTATAGAATCAAATGACCCGTCTTACAGTAACTTAATAAAAGTCTGCCTTATTAAGAAAATGTGTATTTTTTGCTTATATTCACTATTTTGTTTAAAAGTAATAATAGATAGTTTTAAGAGATATATTAGATGCATCACTTTTTTTTTCACTCTTATAGGTAACTTGTTACTTTTGAAATTACTCACTTCCCATAATTTTTTCAATTTCTTATATCATTCTCCCATTGGTCTCAACTACCCTTTTTAAACAACCCCTATACGCGTTTAATATATCTCACCAAAACATTGCATAGGAGTTCGTGAAAACAAAAATAATTTATTTAAAAAAGAGAAGGAAGTACTTAAATGTAATTTGTATTAATTTGGCATAATAAATAAAAATTGCGACACTTAAAAAACCGAAAACAATTGATAAAAAAAAGAGTATTGTTCCTGAAAGAAGGTTACGTTTGTTCTCATCTTTATAGTTATGTTTCAATTATTTTTTAAATTAAAATAATTATTTTACTTTATATATTTCCCTTGTACATGCCTATTTTCCATGTAACTATTCTCATATGTCAAAATATTTACACACTCTCGTTTTTTATATGGTAAAATGACCATGTGGTGCCATCAAATATGGTAAAGTAGATCATTTTTTTATGAAATATTCCTCTGTTTTTTATGATAGTGTTCTATTAGAAAATTTTGCACTATTCATCTGACTTATTTTGACTAGTGATTTATATATAAGAAAAAATATAGGTTTGTGGATGATTGTTGAAATTGAATTGAAATATACTCATATTCTGGTATTGTTGCACATTTAATTCAAAAATTATGAAAGTCAAATGACAATGTATAATTAAAAAGATTAATTTGGCATCGTTGCACATGCATTGATGTTTTAACATCGTATTTAGGTTCGCCTCGTAGTAAAAATCAAATAACCTGATCGCAATCGGAAAAAACAAAGCACTTTTGTGTTTTTATTAGTATCGCACAACGGCAGAATTGCCGTGGCACAACATAGAGTACCGTTGCACGATACCTTGTACCGTGGCACGACACTTATTGCCCCAGAGTCAAGTTCGATTTCATCACGAACTCGCGGAGCCGCCCATTGGCATACACCCTCAAGGGTGGCTGCCTTGCTAACACGTCCAAACTCTTAACCATGGTACCCTTTTGACACCCAAACAAGCTTGACCATAATGGAACATAGAACTTGACTTTAGGTTGCAAATTTAATTGCATCATTGTGAATATATGTTACTTGACATTATTGATGTGTTTTTCTATCCAATGTATGTCTATTCCTCTTTTTATTAACGTATGACCGAGGGATTTTATTCCACATAATGATTAGTATGGACCTTAAAATAGAATGAAAACTGGAAAAAAACACAAAACTGACCCTGGAATTTAGTACCGTGCCACGGCAGTTTGTACCACACCATGATACAAATTGTCGTGCTGCTACGACACACCAGGCGAAAAATGGTCTTTAGCACTGGTTCAAACCTCCCATTGTGCACCAGTTTTGAAACGGTCCAGATTTGAGGGATGCCAAATCTCTGAAGATTTCGCACCGGTTCAAAACCGGTGGCAATTCAAAGAATTAGCACCGGTTAACCGGTGTGAAATACACTCTTTGGCAGCGGTTAACCGGTGCTAAAAGGTCATGGCGCGCTTTTGATTTTTTTTTTTTTAATACAATTGGCACCGGTTTGAAGCCTGAACCGGTGCCTTTAACTGTGTTTTTGTTTCGGCAATAAATAATAATATTAATACTAATAATAATAATAATAATAATAATAATAATAATAATAATAATAATAATAATAATAATAAACAACATGTACATCCTGCATTAATAATTCTACCATTATTATAATATATTATAATAACAATAATAATTATAATTATTAATATTATTATAATATAAAAATAATAATAATAATTATAATTTATAAATTGAAATAATAAAAATTATACATAGATATTAATTAATAATCCCAAATGCAATACAATGAAGGGTCATACATATTTACAATTCCACAAAAAAAAAAAAAAAAAAAAAAAAAAAAAAAAAAAATGTGTCATATTTACAAACAATACTAATCAACAATGTAGTTAAAAAGTTAACAAAATATAAATTCCAATAGAAATGACATTTACAAATTAAAGGTGATGAAAGACGCTAACATGTCTCGAACTTCATTAAGTTCCTTTCTTGTCAACGGACCTCCCTTTTGTACCTTGCAAAACTTGGAACAAACAAAAATTATGTTATAATTAATTACTAGGTTATGCATGTAAAAATACATTTACAATTTCACTTAGGCAAAAATTTATTACTTAGGTAAATAATATGACTACTACTTCGCCTATTTTTTTACATTTCTTATCAAATGAACTCATTCTTTCTCATAACATGTCAACATTACTTAGTTATAGGCAGCTAAGGCTTGAAATCACATGAAAAGGGCAATTTAAGGGTTTTAAGACGCATTTTCATCCAAAATGGCCCAAATAAGGCCTATTTGACTACTAGGATGCCTATTTCTTACATTTCCTATCAAATGAACTCATTATTTCTCATAACATGTCATTATTACTTAGTTATAGGCGACTAAGGCTTGAAATCACATGAAAAGAGCAATTTAAGGGTTTTAGGACGCATTTTCATCCAAAATGGCCCAAATAAGACCTATTTGACTACTAGGATGCTTATTTCCTACATTTCTTATCAAATGAACTCATTCTTTCTCATAACATGTCAATATTACTTAGTTATAGGCAGCTAAGGTTTGAGATCACATGAAAAGAGCATATGATGATGCAAGCATTTATATATTGTTGTATTTATTTGTCATTAAACAATACACAAGTTGTAATAGCATGAAAAAACTTTCATTAAATGAATAAAGAAAAAAATTTATATTTCATACCACTATAGCAAGTACAATAGATGTATTCTTTCTAACTTCCCAATTGAGCTAAATATGTAGTCTTCAAGCTAAACTTGTGCTTCAATTCACACATGAATCTATAAAAAAAAACAAAAATAAAAAACAAAAGTTACTAAGTATGAACTATCATTTGTCAATTGGAAACTATGAACTATCAAAAGTATCAATCTATCATGTCTATCAATTAATTAATAATCAACAACTCCACAAGTATTCAAATCCAACTGTTCAACTAAATAGCTAATTGTTGCAATACTCTAATTCAATCAAATAATCAATTATTCAACAAGACAATGATTATATATCATTTTAATTCAAATTCCCAATCAAATTAGCAATTATCATTTAGCAATAACTCAATACGACAATGCATCTTCCAATTATCATTTTCCATGGCCAATTACGATTCTTCTCCAATCTTTAATTTTCTCTTTTCTACTTTCTTCTCTGCGATTCCTCTCCATTCATTCTTTAGTTCTCTCCTTTCTCCCTTCTCCTCCCTAGTCCAAATTTTTCTCCCATATTTTGTTTGGGTGTTGTTGATGGTTAAGCTCTTGTAACTCCGTTTATCCAAGATTTTTGGTTTGTCATGTTATTAGGTGCTGAGGAGGCTAACAATTGATAATGCTATCAGGGTGAGGCTATGTAAATGGATGTGAAAGGAGGTACAGAGTGATGTGAGTTGTAGAAATCGTACAATCCTGATTTTTTTTTTTAAAAAAATTTCCAGGTTATTCTTATGTGGGCAAGAAAGCTGTAAATTGAAAGTCGTTTGGGTGTCGGTGAAGAGGAAGGACCACCCATAGCTTTAGGAAGATGGTTATTATTTAAGAATGATGTGGAGAGATTATAAGACTAAACCGGTTTGTGATGATGATGTGGGAAAATAACATGTTGTTGCTTCTGGGTTTCTTAATACTACAGGGTATCAAAGTTAAGTGGTCGTGTATTTTTCTCTTATTTTGGATTAATTCATGTGAGGCTGTGACAGGTGTGGGAACTGAAGGGTGGTGGTTTCGGAGGTGTGGGAACTGAAGGGTGGTGGTTTTAGGTGGGCAAGCCGTGGGTGGTGAGGGTGGGGTCAGTTTGGTTCATGAGAGGAGGTGATGGTGGTTTCCACGCAGGAGGGCTGGTGAGGTGGTGGTGGTTGTCCTTTTTAAATTATCGAAGTCTAACAATGGCGTTCACCGGAACCAATCAACAACACCCAACCATCGAACTTGGAGGGCAAAATCACAAATTCAACCAAGAACCCTAGATTACAAGAACTGTATTGGATATACGAAAACCACATTCCTTTTACTCACATGATACACGAAAATACAAGAACCCTAAAATTACTAAACTGAAAATCAAATCAACGACAAACACTAGATTGCGAAATTAGAATTCGATAATTTAAAAAGGACAAGAAAAAAATCTTACCTCGAAGCTGCTTCAATGGAGGTGAGAAAGCTCAAAATCCACTTCAATGGAGAATTAAGAGCAAGCACTTCAATGGAGGAGTGAGAAGGAGGTGCTGCGAGAGAAAGCTCAGAAAACGCTTCAATGGAGAATGAAGAAACTTCAGAGGTGGTGGGAAAACAGAAGGGCGAAAGTTTGGGAGGGAAAACAGAAATAATGAAAGCAGGGAAAAGAAAGAAGAAGAAGGGATGATGGAGCCCGATTTTTTTTTTTAATTCGCACCGGTTTGAACCGGTGCTAATAACAGTATTTCGCACCGGTTTGGTTTGAACCGGTGCTAAAAACATAATTTGGCACCGGTTTGATTGGAACCAGTGTGAAAAGTCTTTTTCCTAATCCCGCCCATTTCTTTTAGCACCGGTTTTCAAAAACCGGTGCGAAAACTGTGATGCCTATTTCATTTTTTTAACTAGTGACAATTGTAGATTAATTTGGAAAATTACATAATTTAATGTTGATGGAGATAAGATCATATATGTTTTTGTTGATTAAGTCTTTATAACCGAAAAATAAATGGGTTCGTCACATGATTAAGTCAGCATAAACATTAGACACATCACTAAGTGAGTATAATTTGAACAGTAGATATTACACATTGATATTCAGACAAAGATTCTCTTTTTATATTCCTTTGTAGTAAATACGATCTTGTGCATCAAGGCCTATTTCCCTCCATCTATAACTCAACAAGCTCCAACATCCATCATAGAAGATAATGATATAGTCAAGCAACTCAAGAAGACTTAGAAAATCGAAATGGAGGGAAACACTAAAATGACCTATAGGTCAATTTAGTGTTTCCCTCCATTTCGATTACCTTTGTTTGAATTCATTTATTTAACTCAGCTTTAGAGCTGCTAGTTATTGATGTACACATTCTTTTGATTGTTTGGGTTTAATGACACGAAATGAATGATTTTGGGTTAAAGGACACAAAATGAATGATTTTGGTTTAAAACATTTTAGGTAAGGTTAGGATTATGGTCAAGGTCTAAGGGAATTTCGCGAGACTCTTCAACTCTTTATCAAACTCGTCAATCAAAGACGTGAAAGGTATTCATCACTGGGTTTAGTTTTTACGGAGACACAATCAAGTGTCTACAGAAGCCCCCACTTTGACTGAGTTTGGAGAAACGTAAGTTTCGAAAACAAAAGTCAAAGTAAGTCGATAGAGATGGAGAATGATCTAGAACGTTCTGCAATCCTAAATCATCCTTTTAAACGCCGATACCTACAAAAAGCGTCAGTTCTACAAATAAAGGAGTCAAAAGGGGAAAGAAACGCGCAAGATATTAAAAAAAGACGGAATAATTTTGATAGCTCCACTTTTGGAATCAAATGAAAGTAATGCATTCAACAAAGCTAATTGAATCAAATGAAAGTCAAATGCATTCTACAACACATTATTTTCGTTTTTTCCTAAAGTTTCAATTTTCTTATTGACTTTTAATCTTTTAAAATATGCTATGAAATTTGATTAGAATGTTTGAGTGAACGAGATTATTCGGAATTTATATGAAAGTTTGTTATTATTAGTATTAGTAGTTAGCAAACCATATAAACACACACAACTACAAAATCCTTATATTAAAAAAACAGGGTGCCTATGTAGTCCCAATATTTGAATCAGTCATATATTTTGTGATTATGGAGATTTAAGCTCTTTAACACTTTTATATATATATATATATATATATATATATATATATATATATATATATATATATATATATATATATATATATATATATATATATATATATATATATATATATGTATGTATGTATGTATGTATGTATGTATATGTGTATATATATATTTATGTGTATATATATATATATATATATATATATATATATATATATATATATATATATATATATATATATATATATATATATATATATATAATTCACAATCAAATAATGAAAGTCAAATTGCAATTGATGAGAAGCTAATTGAATAGAATTACATAAATCATCATGCATGTGATGGATCGTTGTTCAATGCATTTGATCCGAATTACATTGAGCTTTATTGCATTTAAAAAATATACGAGTTATCATCATCATCAACCTCCCACCCCCCTCAATACAAAGTGAAGTAGGAGTTTAGCCCCTCGGCCTTGCTTGCTAACGACGTTAAAAATTGTGCGATAAAATTAAAAACTACCAAATTTTTAGGGGACAAAATGGGGAGAAATCACCGTGAACTCCTCCCTTCGTTGCCTGCTTTCGTTGATCATCTTTAGAAGATCTTGAAAAGCAAGCCACCGTGGGTAGCAAAGAAAGAGGCAAACACTAGTGACTCAACAACTATCAGCTTGATCAGGATGTTGAGTGATGGTCCAGATGTATCCTTAAGAGGGTCACCAATGGTGTCACCAATCACAGCTGCCTTGTGTGCGTCCGATCCCTTAGGGCCGAGCGACATTGCATGCTCAGAAGCACCAGCCTGCAACAAGTTATTGTAACAGAATTAATACAATGACCTTATTTCATAGAGTTGTTTCCGTTAACACAAGACACAAACTATTGTAAAAGAATTTACTAGTTTTTTCAGCATAGAGCTAAGGCAACACAAAGTGAAAGGTAGAATCATGGGGCGTCAATTGCTTACCTCAATTTATTTCTTGGCATTATCCCAAGCACCACCAGTGTTGGATACGGAGATAGCAATCTGTAGTGCAAATAAAGGATTTTCATCAATAAAAACAAAATACTATACACAAGGAAAAATCTCAATACAGATGTATGTTGATTCTAACACGGGGATATGATTTAGGTACAGAAGAAAATCCCAATTCTCATCTTAATAACTAATCAACTAGGCAAAACTATAGAAAAAGGTAGACAGGATTTTAAAATCCAGCACTTTGCATTTTAGATTCCCTATAAAACATGCGGTAATAGGAAGGTTTTCGTCTCTCCTATCTTTAAACCACCACCCCCACCCAACCCCCCACCCCGGCACCAAAAAAAAGAAAACAGAAAAACAATTACACATAATTCAATATAACTCAATTTTAATAAACAGCACAGTCGAAGAAAAGGACATATTCTTACCTGTACACCAGACAAGAGAGAACCAGAAAGAGTTTCAACACCGAAGAGGTTTCCAACTATCAATGGTGTCAGCATGACTAGAGCCGCAGGGGGGATCATCTCCTTGATGGAAGCATCTGTGGAGATCTTGACACAGTTAGCATAGTCAGGCTTGGTAGTACCTTCCATCAAGCCTGGGATCTACGGACCTCTTCAACCATCATCAAAGCTGCACTTCCCACACTCTTCATGGTCATGGTAGAGAACCAGTACGGAAGCATGGCTCCCATAAGAAGGCCAATGAAGACTTTTTGGGGTCAAGACATCAACAGTTCAGATAGCAGCACGGCTCACAAAGGCACCAAAAAGGGCTAGAGAAACAAGAGCTGCAGAACCAATGGCAAAACCCTAAAAAGTAGGACAGCAAATTGGTAACAATAGATTATTTTTTAAAATGGTTACATAGGCAGGTGTTAACCAATAAAAAATCTCAAAGCTAATCAGAGATGGGTAGCCCCTGTGACCCTGAGTAAACCAGCTTGTTAGCATAGCCACCAGACATAATATGAACGCTAAGCCTTGGCCAACCCCAAATTTGATAAGCCACAAATTGGTTATCCAGAAGATTTATACAACAAGATATAAGAATTGTAGAACCTTTCGAATAGCAGCTGTTGTGTTTCCAGCAGCATCAAGAGCATCGGTTCTCTCACGGATTATGTGGCTCATACCAGCCATCTCAGCAATACCTGGCCTCCAGCATTGTCACTGATGGGGCCATATGCATCGATAGCTAATCTAGTGGCAATGGTGCTCAGTATACCAAGGGCAGCCACAGCAATATAATACCATACATAGCTGCAAAGCTAAAACTAACAAATACACTGACAGCAATGAATATGGGGATAATGACTGATTTGTAACCCAAAGCCAGGCCAAAAATAACATTTGTGGCTGCTCTAGTTCTGTATGAATCAGTAACATCTTGCACAGGGCTACAATTGTAGATGACAGTCAGAGTTTAGCCAAAAACAAAAAGTAAGTAGATCAAGAGATGGTAATTATCATGAGAGATACATGTATGCATTGCTAGTATAGTATTCAGTTACAAATCTGATGATGAAACCAGCCCACAAACCAACAGCAACACATAAGAACAATTGCCTACACATTGAAAGAGAAGCAATTAGCCCAAAGAAATATGATAACCACACTATGAATACTTGCATGATGTGGAAAATCAAATCAAGTAAACATACTACTACACATAAAAAATACAGTAAAGTTTTGATATTTAAAGAAGCTTATAATACAAGAAAGAGGCTAAGGGTAGGAGAAGTTGCTTACCAGTTCTTCACCTCCCTCAAAGTTCCACAATCAAAAATGGTAAATGAAGAAGGAAGGGCAACCCATGAAATAACTGCAACTGCAACAATCATTAGAGCAGTGGAGATGACTAGTTGCTTCTTGAGTGCAGGCTCAATCTCCTTAACAGCCTTGATCTCGAAGAAATCAGTTGCAAATAAGGTTGTGATCAAACAGACAATAATACCAACAGAGCTGATCAATAGTGGGTACAATATTGCAGTAAATTCATGGTTGATCCCAAATGAGGATATTGTACAACATGTCAACATGCGATATAATTTTCTTGAATTTTCCTTGACTGATTTTCGCATAAGAGATTCTAAGGAATGCATTTGACTTTCATTTGATTCAATTAGCTTTGTTAAATGTATTTGACTTTCTTTTGATTCAAAAGGCCTCTACTTAATTTTATTCAATTAGCATTGTTGAATGCATTTGACTTTCATTTTATTCAAAAAACTTTGTTAAATGAAAATCAAACTGATGTCACTATTTTCTCGTTGGTGGCGCATTGCAGCCCATGCCCGCCACACTGCCAAGGCAGCCCAACAGCGGTGTTGAATGCAGGGTGTAAAAGAAATTGCTGACAACTCTCGCACCATTTTTTCGAGTAATCATTTGTAAGTACATTGGTCTTTGATAATCAATTGAAAGTCAAATGCAATTAATGTCATCCGGATTGCATTTCCTCTTGTAGTGGTCATGTGGGAGAGTTGATAAAATGAGAAAATAAGCAATTAATTTAATTCTAAATTAATTTAATTACATAAATCAATTAGCAAACAACAAGTGGCAAATGGAGAGAGAGGGTATGATACTACACGGTGATTGTTTAATGCAAGAAGGCTGGAATGGCGATTAAAAGCAGTGATAATCAGTGTTAAATTTTATTATTACACATTTAGGATTAGCAACCTAATTAGATAGGATCTCGGTTTTATTCGATAAAATCGTTTTATTGCTATTTTATGACTACGAACCCAGATTCCGACTATTATGTTAAAAAAAAAAAAAAAAAACAAAAAAAAAAAAAAAAAAAAAAAAGACAAATACATTCAAAACGATGAGAAAGAAAAGAGATAATATAATTTGGATCAAATGCATTGAACAATCAAATATAAGAAGGACTATGTAATAAAAATGTGTTTGATTTTCATTTAATTTAATTAGTTTTGTTGAATGCTTTTGACTTTTATTCAATTCAAAAAGCTTTGTTTGAATGAGTTTGACTTTCTTTTGATTCAATTAGTTTTGTTGAATGCATTTGACTTTCATTCAATTCAATTAGCTTTGTTGAAAGCTTTTGACTTTTATTTGATTCAAAAAGTTTTGTTTTAATGTGTTAAACTTTCATTTAATTTAATTTAATCTTGTTTGAGTACCCACAATGTAAAATGTTAAAGAGTGATATTAAATATTTTCGGTTCAATTAGCGGCCTGAACCTGATATTTGAATATAGCCAGTGCTGTATTTTAATCTTATGTGATTAGTGGGTCGTTCCATGGCGAAAGATTGAGAAGATGAATGGAATTCCTTGGATCAAATGAGGGTATAATACTATAATGCGTAATTTTCCTACAAATTGACATTTAATTTATCAAAACTTTGATTGTTCAATGTAAGAAGGTAGGAATGGCGCGTGGCTACTGGAGTCGTCATCATGTGGAGAAAACTGTATCATTGTATTTTTTAAGTGTGACTCATTTGACTTTAATTATCACAACTGTGCCTCCACCTTAGCAAATTGAAGCTGCCATTCATGTAACCGGCCTTGTGTCGTTTGAGTTTGAATTTCCGGCTTACGTGCCGAGTATCTTTGTAAAAAGATCTTCACTTTTCACCGGTTGTGTAACCGGTTTAACAATTTTATTTGATTTGCCGACCATGGGGTCGGTTTATAATTTATGAAATTGCCGACTTTGTCGAATTGCTTCAATTTTTCAATTTCTTGCATTTTCTATATATGCCTGAATTTTTACCAAGTCCTAAATTTTTATCAAGTCCTTAATTGCATACGGTAACTTATGAACCAACTGGTCTTCTTGCCCCTGGACAGCTGTCTGGTTGGTTCAAAGTGAGATTGATTGACTTAAGAATTTTTTATACTTTAAGGCATATGACGAATTCCCAAGTCAATTAATCACTCCGTGATTGCCCTAAACCAAGTGGACAATCGTCCATTGAGCAAACGGTATGTGCTGGAATATCTAGGCAGCTGATGGCATTTCCTAGTCAATCGTATAGGACATCATTTTTTGCCGTCTGGATTATCTATCCAAACACAGTTAAGTACTTTAAGTAAGGACAGACGACTATTAGACGTCTGTGCTACTGGCCTTACTTTAAATGAGTCAACTTCTCATCGGGAAGGTCAGACAGTCCTAGGGCCGCCTGAGGTTATCAGCTTGCTTAACCAACTTTTGGAACCGTCTGTGTTGCCCCATGGCAATTGCATAAGGTTTACAACATTTTGTTAGCTAGCAGTTGTGTAACTTATGAAATTTTAATCTGCTGTGTTTAATTTTCATTTGATTCAATTAGCTTTGTAGAATGCATTTGACTTTCATTTGATTCAAAAAGATTTTTTGAATGCATTTGACATTCTATTGATTCAATTAGCTTTGTTAAATGCATTTGACTTTTATTAAATTCAAAAAGCTTTGTTTGAATATGTTTGACTTTCATTTGATTCCATTAGCTTTGTTGAATGCATTTGACTTTCATTTGATTCAAAAAGCTTTGTTTGAATGTGTTTGACTTTCATTTGATTCCATTAGCTTTGTTGAATGCATTTGACTTTCATTTTATTCAATTAGCTTTGTTGAATGCATTTGACTTTTATTTTATTCAAAAGCTTTGTTTGAATTTGTTTGACTTTTATTTTATTCAATTGGCTTTGTTGAATGCATTAGACTTTCATTTGATTCAAAAAGCTTTAGTTCAATGTGTTTGACTTTCATTTGATTCAATAAGCTTTGTTGAATGCATTTGACTTTCATTTGAATAAAAAAACTTTATTTGAATGTGTTTGACTTTGATTTGATTTAATTAGCTTTGTTGAATACGTTTGAGTTTCATTTATTCAATTAGCTTTGTTTAAATGTGTTTGACTTTCATTTGATTCAATTAGCTTTGTTGAATGTGTTTGATTTTCATTTGATTCAAAAAGCTTTGTTCAAATCCGAACTGTTAATATCGTTTTCATACCCTTTGTTTGATAAAATCAGACTACTAGTGCATTTGACTTTCATTATGTCTGAATGATAAGCTAATGCCAATTTGATCAATAATTTTACAAACCTGTAAAACAAAAGCTCACAAATTTTAGCAGTTGTGTTTGACTTTCATTTTATTTAATTAGCTTTCATTTGATTATTTATCCATGGTCATATGTAGAAGGATAATATCCTTCACTTACTTTTAATATCAATAGATAATATCTAAAAATTGCACTTAGATAAGTAACGCATCACATGCTATGATTTAAGCTAACACAGTCAAAATCATTGTTTGAATGAGTTGTATATAAGGACTATTATACTTGTTTCTAGCGTCAAAAGCAATCATTAGTGATGACTGTCATTTTTGTAAATACTCTATCTTACATTAAGATAAAGTATTTATAAAAATGACAAACATCACTAATGATTGCTTTTGACGTCTGGAAACAAGTCTAAGCAGGGTCAAAACTACATTCAATAACTTAAATATTTGTTTTTTTTGGGTGACTGGGATAAATTACCTCACCTTTCTAAGCTGCTTCCTGTGCAACTTGGCACAAAAGCATCCACCATAAGGGCAGCATATATAACACGATTCACTATAGCGTGACATGCCCAATGAAAATTAGAATATGTATTTTATCGTAGTGTATGACAATGAATATGAATATAGATATAACAATTAGAATTTTAAGAGAAGACGAAATACCAGCCATATTTCATTAAAAGGTCAACGAGGCTAATTGAATGCTTTTGACTTTCATTTGATTCAAAAAGTTTTGTTTGAATGGGTTTGACTTTCATGTGATTCAATTAGCTTTGTTTGAATTCAGTTGACTTTCAGTCTATTCAATTAGCTTTATTGAATGCTTTTGACTTTCATTTAATTCAAAAAGCTTTATTTGAATGTGTTTGACTTTTATTTGATTCCATTAGCTTTGTTGAATGCTTTTGACTTTCATTTGATTCAAAAATATTTGTTTGAATGTGTTTGATTTTCAATTGATTTAATTGACGATGTTTGCTACCCAATCTTGGTAATTACATACACGAATGAAATCTACGTCCAATTGTTTTTGTGTTTCTTCTTTTATTTTTAAAGCGTATCAAAAATCTAGTCAAACACATTCAAACAAAGCATTTGACCGCGTTTGAATTATCGATTCCTTTAGAGGAATATAATTCGGATCAAATGAAAATCTAACATATTAAAACAAAGCTAATTGAATCAAATGAAAGTCAAATGCATTCAACAAAGCTGAATGAATCAAATCAAAGTCAAACACAGTCAAACAAAGCTTTTTAAATCTAATGATGAGAGACGCCAATAATTTATCTCTACCTCCATTATCCAAGCACCAAGATGGGAGTTACCCTTTGAGCTCATGTGTAATTAAATTACTCACTCAAACAAATCTACTTATGTTATTTGACTTTACATATACTCCTAAACAAGCCTAATTAGTAACCCCTAATCAAATTAGAACCAAATGATTAGCAAGGCATTTGGACTCATATAATAAGTAGGTTATGAGATTGTTAAGAATCAAAGATGTGTATAGGCTAAGGCTAAGGATATTAATTCTCAATGAAAGGAATGGTGTCCTTCGAACAAGTGTATTATTCCGATACAAGGTCAAATGCATTTAACAAGCTTTTGCATCAATAGACTGGTTTCTAAGTTATATGGAGCGAACAAGAGAAGTATATAAGTAATACTATTATTGGATATATGAAGAACTTGATGCACGAGATATGGAGCAAACGTTCTGAATCATTCTTACCTAACTCTCGAAAGGTTGTTGCACATCCTAAAAAATCCAAATCAAAAATTAATACATAAGTGTCAATGTAGTAATCTAAAATATTACCTGTATACTCCTCTTGTTCGCTCCATATCTTGTGCATCAAGCTCTATATAGACTCACGGATCTTACTTGCAATGTAGATTTTTTCTCTGGAGACGGGAGTCTGATCTGGAGCTTGAGCTCAAAAATGCTCAGATGAGCAAAAATAAGGTGAAATAAACAAGGCCTAATTTCAAACCCTTATTTATGATCTGATTAATTAATGTAGTCAAGTAAACGGCTAAACATAAAGAGAAATAGAGAAAGATTGAGAAAATAGAAGAAGTTTATTTCATTAATAGATCTCATATTTATATTATAGAAACTACAAGCCTTTAACAAACTATAGAAAATCAGTTACAAAAGGAATCTAATTCGCTTACAATATTAACGATATTTTTTATGTGTGGTTGGGGTCACTTATTGGGGATACTCAGTCAGTATTATTTGAGTAGAGATCAAAGCAATATGAGAATTTATGTTTTTGAACTTTATACACACTGTTTTGAATGTGTCCAAGCTGATATTGGACAATGTTGGAATTCTGAATCAAGACATCTTACAACCTTTGATAGACATTGAATCAAATAGAAGCATATGCACAAAATAATAAAAATGTTTTCAAAAGCAATAAATCCTATCTTACGGCTCTTCTATTCTTAAGGGCATTGTATACCTGAAAAGATCTCGCGCTCAGCAATCAGTGAATGACACATTTGAAAATCCATATGTGGATCTAAGTATACTACTCCGCGGCCACGAATTGAATCGAGTAACTAATAGTAGAGTACATAAATGAAATGATAAAACATTTAAGTTAAGGATAATAATTTGGTCATCTAGACTAAGGCCAATATACTTTCATTTGATGTGTTTTTGGTCACATCAATTAAATAGACATGGAATAATAATTTTAACCTGAATTAAATCAAAAAAACAAACAAAAAAGTGTTCCAGTAATCTCAAACATCATAGTGAATGGTTAGTTTCGTAGAACGAGGGATGGATCGCTCCACCAACTACCACTCTGCGGGAGCCGGAGGGATCGCCTCCTCAATGGGGCCATGAAACCCTTGGTAGCAAATGGACATGCGTGGGGGCTCAAACACCTCAGACTCTCCTCCTGCAAGATGATCCAATAATTAACACTGTTGGGGCTATAGAAAAGACAAATGAATGATAGCGATCTACAAACCTCGGACGAGCCAATCTAGGGAGCACCGCCTCCTCAAAAAATCAGTCGGTGTAGACGTGCTCCCGAAAGTTCACAGACAGGACGTCGTCTCTAGCATACGCCTTGAGCGCCTACTAACTCATATTATAAATTTCCCTAACGAATTGGAAAATAAATCTTGTTAGTTACGCCATCAAAGTGACCACTTAAGTCTTTGCCCATGTTGGGAATACTTTCATATATATTGATGGAGTTGTAGAAAAGTCGTGCGTGAATCACTTGTATATTATACATTTTACCACGAGTAAATGTCACTTCCATTTTATCATGGTCGATCATAAACGAAATCAAAGCGGTCATCACCACCATTTATGATCATTTGACCGTAAATCTAAATAGAAGACAATGAATGAAATAAAAGACAAACGAACCTGTGAGATAGATTGAATTTTCCCAATTGATAAGGAGTAAAAAGATCATCCTTCTTCACGCAACATTTGATGCCCATATTCATACCCATGCTATTTGTCACAACCATCTTTTTTTTTCTCTCTTTCTTCTAACTTTATGTTCTCGAACAAATATTGTTAATATTTTCTCACAATCAAGGTTCGTTATATAATATTTATAAATAGAAATTAGGTGATGTGAACACATTTATTTGATGGTGTGAACAAAAATGGTGTAGCCTACCAACAATAATCACATGAAGAATGTGCATAAGTCGTCAACGTCATAGAACACTTGTGTGGATGAGTGGATCTAGGTTAAAGTTCCGCGTCTTGTAAAAGGCAATTATGCATGTATTAGTGGACTTCACACTTTTTTATGCGTTTCATGTTTGACTACTTTTATTTCTTGCCAATTTATGTGGATTTCATCATGTCAATAAATAACTCCCTAGAATTCCTTACTGTATTTTAATTATTATTATTTTTTTTTATATATTATTTCTCACGATTTAAAATAATACTTTTTCTATTCTTTTTTATTTGACCCGTTTTGACTTAATCACTATTCATTACCACTCTTTTCAACCGTTTTTTGTGAATAATAGGTAAGGAAAAACATACTCATGTGAGATGTTTTTAAATTCGTCTCAATAAATAATATCATAATATACAACTTTATAATTTTTACTTATGGAGAATCAAAGTTATTGATCGTTAAAATTTTGCATTGGTAAGCATGATATAAGAAACGGGTCATGTAAAAAAAACGGAGGAAGTACTACATTTATCTTATTTTACATGCTCTGACTATCTTATCGGATGTCCGGTGTTTCAATCTACTTGCCTTAATTTCTTCACAGGAAAAAAAAAATTATTTACTCTTAAATTAAGTCTCACATTCATTTCCTAAAAATAAAAAAATAAAAAAAGTCTCACATTCATTCACCCCTTATTTTTTTAATTTTTTTATAATTATTTTATACAAGTATCCAGTTTGATAAGCTAATATTTCTTAATTCTTGAGGGGTTTAGTGTTCAAATTAAATTTTGCCTATATGCTCTTAATATTTGTTTTCTACTTAATTATCTACAGTAGCAAAAATCAGCCAAGAATTAATTGTCCATTAACCAGATAAGTATGGTGAAGTTGATGGGGACTCTCCTTGTGAGTTGTGACTATAAGGTCACAAGTTCAAAATAAGGACTATAAACTATAGTCATCAATTAGATGATTCTCGTGGTAATTGTCCAATCAATTATTCTTTAGTAATCCGTATTATTCTTCTCCGATCTTATGCAAATCACATCATGTAAATCAACAACTTACTTTCCACTAACACCAAATTTGACAGACAATTTCTCTAATGTTTTATTTTAGTGAACAAAGTACAAGCACTTCTTATATTAAGTTATGAATTGTTTCAAAAAAAAAAAAAAAAAGTTATTAACATTTGATAACATTTGAAGACAAATGCGTTTTTATTATATTTGTTGGTACTCCTTTCAGGTTTAAATAAGTGTTACACTTTGATCAAATACGTATGTCGAGATATGTTTTTGACAATTAATTTATCAAATTATATGTCAGTAAAATTATAGGAAAAAAATTGGTATTATAAAAGTATACATTTTAACAAATTAAACAATGTATTATACAATAACATTTGTTTTTTATACATTAGTAAATTAATCAAGTCAAAAACCATTATGTGGATAGTTATAAAAGTCAAAGTGTAACACTTATTAAAACACGAAAGGAGTAGTACATTACACTATATATACTTGGAAGTAATTTGCGTAAGATCGGACTGACCGTGAGTCCAATGTGTCTGACAATAATATTTTAATATCTAACAATAATATTCTATTACTAGTTTTGTGCCTCGTGCGATGCCCGAATTACTTATTGAATTATAAAATAAAACTTTTTATCTAAAATATATATGTTATTTGAATTTTCTACTCATGAATTAATAATCACTTGACAATCATACTTGTCCGTTTATGGGTATTTTATGGATTAATAATCACTTGATAATCTAAAAAAAAATAGAATTAATAACGTACAACTAAAAAGAACGGTTGTCTTAAACTATGATCTCTTTTCATTTTCTTTAAACATCTAGGGAAAGATTGGTTGCATGTTAAGATTTAAGAGAACGGTTATATATAATAATAGGTTTCTTTGATTTTTCATTTTTTCCTTTTGTACCTCTCTGAGTTGGATCCGTCATTTGTATAAATATATTGGTATTTTATTGAAAATAAAACTCTAAAATAAATTTTTATCCTACTAAATCTATTCAAATTTTATTGAAAATAAAACTCTAAAATAACCTTTTTTATCCTATTCTACAAAAAATACATTCAAATAAATCCTACGTGTCATATTGATAATTAATTATTACCTACGTGGCGTGACACTTGGCAGAAAATTGGAATGTCAAGTGTCGATGTCTCGTGACCTAACTAAAAGTTTAGCTTTATATATTAGTTACTAGTTTTATGCCCGAGTGATGCCCGAATTATTGATAAAATTTTAGGATAAACTTTTGGGTTTGAATGTTAAATATTTCAAATAAACCCTTTTGATAATAATAATAATAATAATAATAATAATAATAATAATAATAATAATAATAATAATAATAATAATAATAATAATAATAATAATAATAATATGATTAACATATAAAAAAAAATTATTGAAACGCTTTTTAAGTGAAAAACCCGTAAAGTTCTAAGACCTTGCTAACATTGATGTGAAGTCACTTCAAAATTCCCTTGTATTGTACAGTTTCTATTATGTCCTAATTTTAGTAGTTTTTTTATTTCTTTAATTTCATTAACAAAATCACAAACATACACAAAAAATATTATAATCGACGCGAATATGAAAAATACCTTATTCAAAACCTTTCATGGTAAATCAATGGTAGACTAAAATAAATTAATGATACATGGTCATATTTATAATTATAATTACGTGGTTATTCGTATAGGATTTAAATTCTATTGTTAATTGTATATTCATATTAATTATAAAAATATGTGGTGAGTTGCTATAAGTAAAATTCTATTGTCAATAAAAAGATAACTTTTTTTCCAAAAGGATTATAAATTATTTTATTTATACTTTTTTTCCTAAATAAATCTATCCAATCTAATCTAACATGACATCTAATCTAATCACATTAATATCTATTTATCGCTTACGTGGCTCGACACTTAGCAAAAAAATGGAATGTCAAGTGTCGCTGTCTCGTGGCTTGGCTGCGAGACCAGCTTTATTTATTAGTGATATGATATGATATGACATTAATATTCTAATATTTGACAATAATAATCTAACGTTCTAATAATTTAATATTCTAATATCTGACAATAATATTCTAATATATAACAAATTAATATTCTAATATCTGACAATAGTATTATAATATATGACAATAATAATCTAATATCTGACATTAATAATCTAATGTTCTAATATATGACAATAATATTCTAATATATGATAGTAGTTTTATATTATTTGACATTAATATTTTTAGGGACTTATTCATTTATAATCCAATACTCTTCACTTCTCCACACTCTCCTCTCATTTTCTCTCTCCTCAACCACCCATGTCAAACCACCACTACCTCCTCCTTGATAGAGTTATGAAAAAAAAATGTTGAAAAGCTTAATTATATTAAAGAGTATACAAGAGTATTTATAGTACATAAGTAAGCATTAGACTGACTAGATTCTTTGTCTAGGTACATTAGCTAAAAAATAAGGGATATCTTTGACTATGAACTTAAATGAATAAATCAAGGGATTACACAATAAACTATAAACAATAATGTTGGAACAAGTAGTGTGTAGTGTGTGAATTTTGTGAAAAACAAAAAGTCCCACATTGGTGAGAAATGGTAGTTTGCCCTTCCTTATATTAGAGAGTGTGGAGTACTTGGGTGTGGCCCAAGGGCTACCCACATTTTGTGGAGAGGAAGGATTTAGCAACAAAGCCAACCTATCACACGCGCGCCGAACCGAACCGGGCCGGGTTGGGTTTCTTAAACTGATTTAAATTTTTGAACAAGGATTAATACCTTGATTTTGTAACTGATTTCATAATCAATCCTTAACTGTTACTGTTTTCATTTTTGCCCGTTTTTATTTGTCTGTTCTGTAACAGTCATTGCATTGATTTTTTGTCCGTTTTGCAACAGCTAATTAACGTGAATTAAGCCCTTAATTACGTCCGTCAATTGCTTGCTAAAACCGTCCTAATACATTCTGCTAAACCGTACAGATTCGTTTTTTAGCCACTATAAAATGGGTGCTCTCCCTCACCGTTTGTAACGCACAAAAAAATCAGAAACTTATTTTTAAAAAAAACAATTTACTGAAATACTTTCAACAGAAAACTTCTTACACAAAAGATTCGAGCATTATTATATTTGTTTCGGTGTTTAGTTTGTCCGGTGGTTCTGTGCAAATCCATCGGTATAATTTTCTTTCCGAGAGACTGTTTTATCATGGGGGACATCTGGTTACATTAGAGCTGCTTGCACAAACTAAAGGCAGTACCGTGAATGTTCTAAAGAGAGCGACATAGTCCGCGACTCAGTCTTCTTCCGGTAACATTGTTCTGTTTTATTGTTTACAGCAGTTTGGTTTATAACAAATAATAATGATAATGATGATTTAGTCATCATCATCCTTTACACTCCTCTCTTCCTCGAATGGCAGCAACAAAAGCTAATACACATGGCTATGAAAATAGTGACAGTAAATGGAATAGCAAACCAAAAGAAAGTATTGAACACAGTAAGAAGAACAGGAAGATGGCAATTTCCTACAATCCAGAGCAAAGGAGTTTGGGGTGCTCTTTAATCCAATTTACTCTGATTAATTACTCCAGATTAATTATTCAAAATCCCCATTTAATTTTCATCTTATTTTATAAATCCCCATTTCATTTTCATCCAATTTTCTGGGAAGAAATTTCAGTTTTTCTTATTGAAGCTTTGAGTTGCTTCTTCAATGGCGCCAAGCGATTTCTTTTCCTTCGTCGCTCCTCAATCGCCAGCCACTCTCACAATTTCTTCTCCTCCGTTGCTCCACAATCGCCGGCCACCGTCTTCTCCGTCGCACTTCCGACTATCATCTCCGATTCCACTTTGAGTAATATGTCTTCGCTTCTTAGCTTCTTCTGCTGGTGTTGAATCTTGTAGGCGGACTCACGATGAGTCAGTTCTACACAAATTTTTTCCTATGTACTTTGTATAAGATTGACATCCATAGATCATAGATGATAATGTCCTTACTTTTTTCAAAAAAATTTTGGCACCTAAATAAACTATTTTACATTTTTACTAAAATGTGATTGCAAAAAAAATTATGTCTTAGTACAACCCTTTTTTTTTTAGACTTCTCTATAAAAATTTTTAATTCAGTTTAGCTTAGTCCGTTTCAGCTCATATTGTTATGGAAACTTTTCTATTACTACGGTGTGTTATAGTATTTTTTTTTTTTTAATTATTACCACCGCAAGTTAAAAAGTTGGGAATTACTTCTTCCTCATTCGCCATTAAAAAGTTAAAATAGATCCCTAAGTTAGCTTCCTCCTCCAAAAGTCAAGTTATATTATGTCATCCCTCCTCCAATTGTTGAAGGTTAACATTCCTATACTTTTTGCCTCAAATAATTTCGCATGTTAGAGTTTTCGCATTTTAGGGAATTTATGGGTTTTGATTTTGGTTGATTATATTTAGCTTTTTTTTTCCTTTAAATTAATCTAGCAACTAAGCATAATTTGTTAATTAATAAGTTACATTGATAAAGTTATGAGAAAGAAAATGTTAGCTTCTTAGTTTGATTATATTGAAGAATATACAAGAATATTTATACTACATAAGTAAGCATTAGAATAATGACTAGATACATTAGAAAATATATCTAGGTACATTAGACAATAGTTAGGGATATTTTTGACAATGAACTTAATTGTGTAAATCAAGGAGTAAATCAAGGGATAATGTGATGATATCATTATCCTTTACACGCCCCCGCAAGATGGACGTCCAGAACGAGAGTCCGATCTTGGATATATAAGAGCATTTCAAATGTTGCTCAATGTATTAATTGAAGTGGTGGTGAGAAGAGTTACATTGCATTGCGATTCTCCGAGAGAGTTTGGAGAGAGTGGAGAATTTTGTTTTTTTTTTTTTTTTTTTTTTTTTTTTTTTGGGAGACAAAAGGTGTGGGGGTGAGGAAGAGTTTTTTTTTTTTTTTTTTTTTTTCAAATGTAACATGAAAGACAGTGTATACAGAATAAGGAGTTACTTAATGGGTGTTTTTCACGATTGTTGTGACACGTGAACCATTGATTACAAAATTAAAATGAAGAATTTTGCTAGCGTGTGCTTGCAACCTATGCGTGATAAAAATATAGGGCTTCCTTCACTACCATTGAAGGCGAGATAGAAAAAAACTAATGGTTGTTTAGAAGGGAATTTTATGTTTCTGCATAATGGTTTTGGAGCCCAAAAGAGATTTGGAGAAGTGAGGTTATGTTTAGCAATACTTGGTAGATAAACTACGGGGTGCCAAACATAAATGGATCTATGGGCAGGCCTACCCAGGCCATGGCCCGCCCCATGAATAGAAATTTTTTTAATATAAGATCTTTGTTGCTGCACTAAATAATATATACTAGAGTTGGCTAAGTTGGTTTTTAGTTTTTTACCATTTTGCCAAACGCTCTACTAAAAACTAGTGGGTGCCAAGTTCAATTCTTGCTGGCAACATTTTTTTTTTGTCTTTCTTTTTATTTAATAAAAAACTTATAGGGTATGACTTGCCCAATGAAATAATCCTAGATCCGTCTTTGGTGCCAAGAAAGGGATTGTTTCTCCACAAGTGGTATGGGAAAAAAAATGATAATTAGCATCTCTTGGTATATAAAATACGGGGTGTCAAAAGAGTTGAGCGGAAGTTTGAGGTTTGAAGTTTTCTGAGAAGAAAGTTGATATGGTCACTATCATTTGTTGGCGTCGGCAAAGGGTTTTGATGGTGTAGCCATGGATGTGATGAGGACATAGTAGTGGAAGCAAGAAAAAAATGAATCAATAGCTCATGATACCTAATTGTGTAAATCAAGGAGTAAATCAAGCAAGGGATAATGATATCGATGATTCATTATCCTTTACATAAATTGATTCAATTTTTTTTGTCATGATAATTTGTACAAGACAATGCCTCTGTTTAGGGGGTCAAGTTCATTTGGATGGAAATGCAAGTGTGAATTTTGTTCCTTTCTTCCCTTCCATTATATTAATTGACAATTTTGGTCAAGATTTTCTGATTTGGTTTGATTTAAACTTAATTTTTCTGATATGATTTGCAGATTGTTTGATTTGACCAAACTTTGACCTATTTACATCAATTTATAAAGAAAAAAATATATAAAGTGAAGTCTTATTTAATTCATAATAATATATATTTTATTAACAGGTGTAATTTTTATACTCCATACAATTCTACACAATAATTTTCCTAATTTGAATTTCAACATGTCACTAGTTCTTATGTCGTATCCTTTTATAAAATTCAGTCCATCCTTATGCTAATACAACACGGCCACCTGAAAAAAAAATTTAATTTGAAGAGGCCAGCACTTTCCTGTGGATCACGAAGAACAATACTCTCTTTATCCATCAATTTTTAGACTCGACCAATTGCCTTAGGCAACTATTTCTTAACCTTAATAAATTAACCTCTTTAACTATTAATTAAAATTGAAGTAAACTATTAACTTCTTATAAATCCTTAATTAAAATAATTGACTCCTAATTAACTAATATAATTAACACATTAATTGAAAAAGAAAAGAAAATTTTGGGTTGTTGATCGGGTGCCTGGGTTCGCACCTTGTGAGGTTCGAAAAGCAGAAATTAGGGTTTTATTTGTGGGATATAAAATATTCTAAAATTACTACTAATACTTAACGGAGGTAACAATTGTATAGGTTTAAGAAGTTTTCAATGAGTTGAGGGTTGAAGAAATCTTAACAATATTATAAAACGTGAAAAAAATATTAAAAATTTAGTGAAAAGTCTTAAGATAAGACGGGCTAATCTTACTCTATGTTATTAGGGTACATTATTATACTAAGATTAAAATTGATGTAGTATATTAATTATTAATATATAACATATGAATTACAGTTAGAAAAATTGTAAGAAGATTTATGTGAATGCAATTCAAATAATACTCAAATTCCATATTCTTTTTTGAAATATTGATCGATAGTTTGTTAACGAGAACTTTAAAATAGTGTAATAAAAATTAAGACTTTATCATTAAAATACCAAATCCGCATATAATTCATCTAGTATTACAAGCATTCATCAAAAAAAAAAATTTATAGGAAATATTATTACAAACTATTAGGGGCAGCTAATGAAGACAAGTACCCTACATATTAAATTATGTTACTCCGGGCAAATTTCATTGAAAATAGGGAGTCTTGGCTTCTTCTTTTGCATAGGACCATAAAGAAAGGAATATGCTCATCAGTAGTTTTACTTAAAGGGGTCTAATTATTACCCGGCGAGGGTAATTGCATTGTAATGTCGTCATCCAAGGGAGACTAATCTGTGCTGCTTAGTCAAAGAGTTAATATATGTAATAGAAGAGTAGTCCAAATCATAGGATTATTAGGATTTAGTTTCCTAATCAAACTAAGATTCTATATTGATAAGGTAAATTTTCTTTTAAAAAAAAAAAAAATCTACGTATAATCATTACCGTGTATTTTGTTTTCTAATCTTTTAAGACTTCAAACTTCTGTAAAACTTTAGGAAACTTTTAATACTTAATCATAAATTTATCCTTATTGTTGCAATAAAAAAAATGAAGATAAATTTACTCTGTATTATACGAAGTAGTTTTTTAGGGTTTTATTGAGATATAAATGTAGGGATTTAGGTACACTAAGTGCAATTTCATGAATCATATTTATACGCACCTAAAACAAGATCGCATGCATAACACACAAGAATTACATAATTATACCTTTGAAGCGTGAATTCCACATAACAAGTTGATTCACAATTAAGGAGAAAATAGAACCCCCAAGCATTGCTTCTCTAGTTAGTCCACGAGATTCGAATGAGCTGTCCACCAATACTAGATTGGTCAGATGAAGGGGAAACGAACAGATCACCACCATTTCGAACAACCGGCACCACCACGAACCACCACCACCATCGTGCACACAACCGACGCACACCAAGAGGGACGGACGAGTGAGGGAGAGAGTTTGAGAGGGGTTTGGGGGTTTGCTTGTAATTGCTAATTAAGGTTAGATCTAATGATCACTGAATTGTATTTCCAACCTTAGGCACCTAGTCTATTTATAATCATATTATAATTAGACTAGGAACCAAAGCCCAAACCCTCTAAATCTACCAATATGGCCAGCCACCTAAAGGGAGAAGGCCCATCATGGGCTTCTTCCTCTTATGCTCAATCTAGGCCCTTTGTGTGACCTTATAGGATCCATTCAGTTGGGCTTTAGACTATTTTACTTGTCCAAAGATCGTTAGTACCTCTAGCTATGATATAATGATGTCCCAAAAAAACGAACTTAATTATCTCCATAATTTGATCCATTATATATCTAGTGATTGCACCTGACGAAGACATAAATCCTTTAATCTCCCACTTGTCTAAGACAAGTGTGCAATATTCAAATTCCTTAAGTCAATATGCGTCATTTCGATAATATGATTGCATCTCATGTCGAGATCATATTAATCTACAAATCATTTCTTGAAATCTGAGTTAGAATTACAAAGCAAATGATTACTGAGTAATACATTTGAGCTCGGCCACGCATTCTCTAAATTCTCCCTCTTCAAAAGGCCATGACACATTTCCTAATCAAATAGGTAGACTCAATTCAATCTTGTGGCAACCAAAGTCCCCACTCAACTTTTGAAGTAACCAGGAAACCACCCTTTATAGTCCCTTTTTACCGCAAGACGTTATGATGTACCACAGTTAAATCGATCATTGAATGAGATCAATGTTCCACTCATGTCAAAGGAATCCACTTATATATCCAGAAGCTCTATACTTGAATTTCAAAGTAGGTCAATTGTTCAATCATGCATCATTATATTCATGCATATCCACGTGATTGATCAAGCATCTCTATGCCCCTATAGCCCATGAAACTACGCTATCCAATCAATCTTATATGCCAGTCCATTCATTGAAATCATTTATGTCCAATTTAATGATTTTGAACTAGGAACTTAAATATTTTATGAATTTAGTTCACCTGTGGGGTTTCATTCACCAAATCACGTATTTGATGATCCCATCAATTCATAATTATTTTGGACATTTTATTTAATATCAAACCACAATTAAATATGTAAGAGAAATGAAAATTTCTTGATTAAACATAATTTTGCAAGTTAATGTACTACTTATGTAATAAGTTTTCTCAAAACAAATACAACTTAAATTACATATTTTGCTTCAATCCAGAAGCTCTAGTGTGACTCTAATGCTTGGGCTGTGGAAGGGGTTTTGTAAGCGGATAAGCAATATTCTCATCCGTATGAACTTTGCAGATCTTGACATCCCGCTTGCCGACGATCTCTCGAATGAGATGATACTTTCTTTCAACATGTTTGGATTTGTAATGTGACTTGACTCCTTTGATTGGGCAATGACGTCATTATTGTCACAAAACAACTCAGTTCCTTCTTGAGCACTAGGTACAATGTTTAGCTTAGTCGGGAACTTGTTGATCCAAATTGCCTCCTTAGCTGCTTCTATTGCAGCTAAATACTCAGATTCTGTCGTGGAGTCTACGACAGTGCTTTGCTTCAAACTCTTCTAGCTCACTGTTCCTGCATTCAGATAGAAAATGTACCCAGATTGAGATCTAAAGTCATCTCTCTTTGTTTGAAAACTCGCATCCGTATAACCCTTGACAACCAATTCACTTTCGCCACTATAAACTAGAAACATTCTTTTAGTCCTTCTCAAGTATTTAAGGATGCTCTTAGCAACTGTCCAGTGTGCTTCACATGGATTTGCTTGAAACCTGCTACACATGCTCAAGGGATATGCAACATCTGGCCTTGTACATATCATGGCATACATAATGGACCCTATTGCCGAGGCATAAAGTACATTAGCCATACGGCTAAACTCTTCTGGCTTTTAAGGGCACTGAGTTTTACTGAGCGTAATACCATAAAACATGGGAAGGAATCCTCTCTTAGAGTCTTACATTTCGAACCTATCAAGAATCTTATCAATATAAGTCTCTTGACTTAGTCCAATCACCCTTTGAGACCTATCTCGATGGATCTTAATTCCCAATATGTACTCGGCATCTCCCAAGTCTTTCATAGATAAATAACTCTTCAACCATTCCTTGACTAACTCAAGCATTGGTATGTCGTTCCCTATGAGCAATATGTCATTTACATACAAGACTAAGAAAACTACGCTGCTCCCACTAAACTTCCTATATACACAAGGTTCTTCTTCGATCTTGATGAAACCAAATTGTTTGATTTCCTCATCAAAACGAATGTTCCAACTTTGTGATGCTTGCTTCAATCCATAAATAGATTTCTGAAGTTTGCAAACCTTTCTAGGATTTTCTGGATCCTCAAAACCCTCAGGTTGTGTCATGTACACATCCTCCGTCAAGAACCCACTCAAGAAGGCGGTTTTGACATTCAACTGCTAAATTTCGTAATCGAAAAATGCAGCGATCACTAGAAGAATCCGAATAGACTTAAGAATTGGGTTTTACCCCATCAGGCTAGTTTACTAGGGCCGACACATCATTTTCAGTCATGGAGTCCATTTCGAATTTCATGGCCTCAAGCCATTTCTTAGAGTCGGGGCTCGCAAAGCTTGCTTGTAGGTTATGGGTTCCGCACATTCCAATAGGAGAATGTCATAATCCTCAATTAATAGAACATCAACAAACTGTTTGTTTTTTTTATTTAAGAGTGACCTACGACGGGTCAGGAGAAACAATAGAAAATTTCTCTTCAAATCTTTGAAGATTCAAATGGGACGATAGGAGTCTCACTAGTTGAATTAGCTTGCTTCGACGCATGATTTGTCAAATTAGTTGACTTATGTGCCCTCGCCTCTGACGTGGTGTTATCCACATCCATTTGTTGCTCGTCTTGAATTTCTTCAAGAACCACTTTACTCCCACTTGGCTTTGTTAGAAAGAAATTCCCTTTCTAGAAAGACACAATCGCGAGCAACAAACACTTTGTTATCTGCGCGATTGTAGAAGTAATACCCTTTTGTTTCTTTGGGATAACCCACGAAGAAACATTTATTTAATTTAGGGTCAAGTTTGTCACTTTGTAAACGTTTTACATAGGCTTCACAACACCAAATCTTGAGAAAACACAACTTTGGTACTTTTCTAGTGCATAACTTATTTGACGTCTTCTCAACAGCTTTGGACGGGCTTTTGTTTAGTATGTTTGCAGCTGTTTCTAATGTATATCCTCAGAACGATATGTATAGATCAGTAAAGCTCATCATGGATTGAACCATGTCAAGCAAAGTTCAATTCCTCCTTTCTGACACACCGTTTAATTGTGGTGTTTTTGGAAGAGTTAATTGTGAAGGTTTTCCACAATCCCTTAAATGATCATCAAAATCTTGAGTCAAATATTCACCACCACGATCAGATCGTAGTGCTTTAATTGTTTTCCCAAGCTGATTTTGAACTTCATTATGGAATTACTTGAACTTTTCAAAAATTTCGACATTTGCTTCATTAAGTAAATATAGCCATATCTACTTAAATCGTCAGTAAAAGTAATGAAGTAGTTAAATCCACCTCTTGCTTGCGAACTCATTGGTCCATACACATCCGTATGTATGAGTCCCGAAAAGTCACTAGCTCTTTCACCCTTTCCTGTAAAATGTGATTTAGTCATCTTACCTAATAAGAATGAATCGCAATTCTCAAATGATTCATAATCAAATGACGATAAGAGTCCATCCTTTTGTAATTTTTGGATGCGCGATTGATTTATGTGACCTAACCTACAATGCCATAGGTAGGTTGGTTTTGAATCATCTGTTTTTGCTTTTTGTGATCTACTTATATCAATGTCATAAAACAAAATTAACTCAAAACTAGCAAATGAAAACAATTTATTACCTTGTCATGGATCAACACTTGCCCATGACAAGTAAACCAAATGAATATTTCAACAAAAAACTGAAAATTGTCTCAATAAAAACCGGAAATAACAAGTCTAATGTTCAATAAAACTGAAATGAAACTATGAAGCTTTCTCTGGCCATTAGAACACTTCTCATGCATCTTTAAGCTCCATTTCCTTGTTAGCATCACTTCTTTGCAGTTTCTGCATGACATAAACAATGTGAGCACTGCAACTTGGTATCACATATCTTAGTGAAAGTTAAAATATTTATAACAAGTTACCTAAGGTTGATGCTATATTTTTCTTAAGGTAGTCAAGGTACTTTTGACAATTGCGCTTCCAATGCCCTTTCTTCATGTAGTAAAAGCTTTCGCTTTTAGCTACAGGCTTGGGCTTTGGACTTGCCTTGGGCTTTTCAGGAGTCTTGGCAACTTTATTGCCCTTACCCTTGTTGCTTGCCTCTTTCTTCTTGAACCCCTTTGTAATACCCCATATTTTTTAAACGTATTTTAATAATTAATTAATTATTATTTTCTGAAAAGGGTATTTTAGTAAGTTATTCTACTATTTGAATGTTGGAGCCAAAATGATATTTGAATTTTGGCGCCAAAAGTATTTTAAAACTTAATTACTCCCTCCGATTTTTTTAATTGCAACTTTGGTGTGTATTGCGGTTCACGAGGCAAAAGTTAAGGGGTATGTAGTAGTGGGGTTAATTAAAGGTGATTAAAGTGTGTAGAGAGAGAAAGTTAAGCCCACCACTTGGTAAAGTAGTGGGTAAAATACTGTAAAGTAGTGTGTAGAGAGAGAAAGTTTGGCCCACCACTTGGTAAATTAGTAGTAAAGTAGTGGGTAAAATACTTTAAAGTAGTGTGTAGAGAGAGAAAGTTTGGCCCATCACTTGGTAAAGTAGTGGTAAAGTAGTAATTTTCAAGGTTTTTGTTTACCCAAAATAGAAATAAAATAGAAAGTTGCATTTAATTTTGATCCGACTAAAATAGAAAAAGTTGCAATTAAAAAAAATCAAAGGGAGTATTATTTTTGGATTTTGAATAAGATTTATTATCTATTTATTTTATTTTAAAAATCGGACTATTTATATATTTTGGATATTTTAATTAAGCAAAAAACTATATTTTATTATTTAAATACGGAGGTTCGAAAGTTCTTATTAAATGGCTAATAATTTCGAATTTTCCTAGTGTGGAAAATCTAATTTTTTTAGTTAATTTATTTAGTGAATAATTGGTATTCTCTTAATTAATTATTTTATACAATAAATATTATTTACACAATTATTTTTAATCCTTAAATCTAGCAAATAACTTCCTAAAATACACTAAGGAGGTCTGAAAATTTGAGCTATGGAAGATCATTATTTTCGGCCCTCTTGGTTGATTTTTGGGGGAATTATTTTGGTAATTTGTATTTTTAATTATCTTCCTCAAAAATTATTATTTTTCTTAATTTTTATTTCCCATCTCCTAAATATTTGATCATCTTATTTACCTACCTTATTTCATCCTTGATTATTCCCCATGTAAACCTCCTTTTCCATATTATTTTTCATGACAACATACTTTCCTTAATTTTATTATTCTTAATCACCTTAATCTCAAACTTTCCATATTTCTTTAACACTCTTCTCCAAGTAATTTTCTTAATTCTTTTTACCATAATTCTTCCCATATTCTCTTGCCATAATTCTTGCATGAACTAGCCTATAAATACCCCCTCATACCTCTCATATTCTTCAAACCAAAAACTCAATTCTCTTCTTCTCTCTTACTCTTCTTCTCCTCTTTTCTAAAAGAAAATCAGCCCGTATATATTTGGAGTAAATTTTTGGGCACTTTTGGTCAGTTTTGAGATTTTTCTATTTCACAAAAAATTATTCCTCTTGAAAAATCCTTGAGGTTAGGCTCAAGAATCACTCAATGTTGAGTTATATTGAAGGAGTTATGGCCTCTGTAAGTTCTGCCTAGTCTTTCCAACGCAAATTCAATTCTCTTTAATTTCCCTTCTCTTTTTCTTTTCTTTTCTTTCTTGTGCCACCACCACCAAACACCATGACCGCCACCTCCAGCCACCTGCCAAAAGGCTGCCCCACCTTGCCGCCACCTTTCTCTTTTTCCTTTGGTTTCCTACCTCTTCTTCTTCTCTTCTCTTATTTAATTAATTATTATTATTATGGGGGATTTATAAAAATTATTATGAGTAGTTTTAATTAAAAAAATCAGATTTTTATTCATGTTTATGAAAAATAATTTAAAAGGTTCATGTACGTATAGTTGGGGGGTTTTTAATTTAATTGTTGTGATTATTTGTTAACCTTATATTAACTAAGGTTATATTTATTTGTAGGGTGTGTTTGATCCAAGTGCTTGAAGTTTCTTTGTGTTTGCTATGTAAGGACCAAAGGTACGTTTAGGTGGGTAGATACCTTTGAAATTGATTGGATTGAATAAGCATGTTTTACATGATTTTCATGATGATTGAATTAAGTTGAGTTGAATTATGATTTATGAAATAAAGCATGTTTTAAAAATAGGTTTTGATAAATAAATTGGAGGATTGATTTAGTATCATGTTTTGAATGGTTTGAAATTATTTATTATGTTTAAAGGAGTTTGGTTTTTAAAAATATGTTGGATGGATTTAAAGAGTTTTTTTAGAAAAAAAGAGGTTTGATTTTAAAAGCTTATTGAATTAAGTACAAAAGGAGTTTTTGAGTTATTTTATTATTAAGGTTGATTTTATTCAAAGAGGAGTTTCATAAGAATTATTGAATTATTTATTAAAAGCTTTACAAGCATTATTATTATAATATTAATCCCACTATGCAGATTCATTGAAGACTATAGACTTTGTATGACCTAGTCATTCTCCAAGAATAGCCTTAAAATAGTAGGAGATTAGATTGGGGGGTTGTGCACACTTACAGAGAAGGTTGAGTTTTCGAAAATAATTGATTTGACTAATCATTATTATTGAGTTATTGGAATTATTTTGAGAATATTGAGAATTGGTTTTCAAAAGAGGAATTGGTTTTATAAATCGTTTCATCGAATTATTGAATTACTGAGAATTGGTTTAATCATGAGTTTTTGGAATTCATTAAATTGATTATTAGAATTGGTTTTTAAAGCATGTTTACGAATAAATTGAATTTACTTATCTTGCACTTATCGTACTTTGCATATTTTGCTAACCCGTATTTCTTATTTGTTTTGGTTCGCCCTGTTTACCGTAATGGTAAGAAGTGTTGACTAATTTCAGGTGGAGTCAAGAATTGTGGATATAGGAGTCCCGGGAATATTCTTCACCAAGATTAGGATTGTTGGTCTTTTTTTAATTATGAGTGCTCATGACTATGGTTACTATCTATATTATTAATAATAAAGAAAGTATTGAAGTTTCCGCTGCAAAGTATTGGTTTTGGTTAGTAAGTTTGAGTAGCCTTGCGTAATCACGCGGTGGTAATACGCCTAAGTCTATCTCTACTGTATAATTATACATATTATACTAGTATTTCCATAATAGGGAGATTTGGGGGTGTTACACCCTTCCTTTTCTGGACCATAAGAACCTCTTTCTTAACATACTTAGGGATTTGCTTCTCTGCACTAACCAGCATAGCATGCAACTCATTCGATGTCTTCTCATCATCAGACATGTTAAAGTTCATGATAAACTGATTGAAGGATTCTGGAAGTGAGTGGAGAATGATATCAGTAGCCATCTCTTGGCTGTATGGGTGCCCCAATTTATCTATATTTTGAATAAGGCCGACCATTTTGAAAACATGATCATGAACTGTTGCACCTTTCTCCATCTTACAGTCCAAAATCTCTCAATGGAGCTCGTACCTCTCAACTCGTGCTTGTTTCTTAAACAAGGCTTTGAGTTCTTGCATGATGGTGTATGCATCGTGGTCTTCAAATTGTTTTGAAGGCCAGACTCTATAGTTTCTAGCATCAAGCAAGTGATAGGCACAACCTGTTGGGTTTTGCGGTGTCTAACACCGGGAGGAAATAAAACCCGATAACCGGATCGCATGCATAATAATTAAAACATAAACAAAAGCATAAAAATAAACAAAACACGAACACATAAAGAGAAGAGAGAGAAAGAAACTCACCTTAGATGCGTGCTTCGCTCACTCAATGAGTCCGGACTTGAAAGCTTCAAGCTCCGCAAGTGCAAAACCTCTGACGGCTCACACTCTCGCTCATCGAACCGAAACCGGCCCTTACCCCGTAGCTTAGACGGGGCTAGACCAAAAATAACTTAGATTTTATGAACTAAGCTCGCTTTTGGAGATCCCTTAGAGTTCACCAACTTAAGTGAAAATGCCAATACCCAATGATTGGTATTTATAGAGAATTGTTCCCAAGAATTCCCATCATCTTTCAACGTGGGATAGTTGGTAAAATGCCAAAAGAAAGAATTAATTTAATTCTAAATTAAATTAAAATGGCAAAACAATCATTAAATAACAAGTGGCACAAGGAGAGCAAGGGAGTAGGTGAGGACCACAAACGGAAGGACCACCTTCCCTTGCTCCCCAAGCATATAGCCGGCACCAACCATATGGCGCCAGCTAGCGCCCAGCCTTGGGCACCAGGGTACGCCTTCCTGGCAGCCTGGTGCTCGGCTAGGCCTGCCTGCCAGCCCGCACACGCGCGCAGCCCAACCAGCAAGCCTCGCACGCAATTCGGACTGCTGCACTGTGTGCTGTTGTTGCTGCTGCTGCCAGCGAGGCCCAGCACGCCTTGCTGGCTATTGGCCTTGTTGGCGCACCTCCCCGCATGCATGCTTGGCTATGCTGGCGAGCCTTGCCCGCATGGTTGCTCGACCAGCTCGCCTAGCCAGTGCATGCGATGCATGTTGGGCTTGAGGCCAAGCCTTGCCTTACGGCAAGGAGCCTGGCTAGCCATGCTAGCCCACCTAGCCCTCTATTGGCTAGGCCATATCGAGGCTAGGATTTTCATGGGCGTCAACTTGTTGTTTAACAGATTTTTCCGTCTCGTCGATTCCTAAATTCGACTCGACTTTCAACACTCGGCTTCGACGCTCTAAGCTCGAAATCTGACGTCTTAGTTCGTAAAATATTTATCGAATCATTTATTAATTCGTCGCTTTAGTTCGGTTACACGATTGGGTGTGACCCGAATGGTTCAGTCAAGAGCAAGTTGTAATATTAATTATACATCAATATTACTAATCGGAAGCTGCCTCCAGCTAGGCATTCCGATCACTTGACCTCACTAAATGATTAGCTTTCCTATTTAATTCCAAACCTTCTATCGGAATAATACACTTGTTTGAAGGACACTATTCGTTTCACAACCCTCTCAAGAGCTTCCTTATGCCTACACTTCTGAGCCTCAGTAGTGTTTTCTGGCAATGGTGCAGGCGATGGGGTGTCATTGACATCCTCTCTACCTTTAGATTTCAGAACAAGTCTCAGCATTCTTTCTCAGTTGGAAAAATTATCTCCTGTCAACCTATCCTTCACAAGGAATAGTCGAAGATTGTAAATAAAACTGCTGATATTGTTACGACTACCCATCTACGACAGAATAGGGCAAAGTTCAATAATTATGTTTAATAAATTTAAAGTACCATAAAAAATTAAATAGGTTACTTTAAAGCACTTTATTCAATATTATATGGTCCCAATTGAATTTAGTGATTCCAAGATCCTTTATTTGTGCAATAATTGACCGGACTTTTGCCCTACATACCATAAACCATTACATTTTCAAGGTGAGTAAACTCTTTACTAATTGAAACTCTTGCAACTATTGGTTGAATAATTAACCATCTCATGTTCAATTATTACCCTTTGCTTCAAGATTCTAAACTCTTTAGGTAATCTTGTTGAGCATAACCAATTAAAATTGTAAAATTTGATTTACCCCAAGTTACCTAAGATATAAAAATGACACCCAAATTTGGTATAACCTATCATTAATTATCGAAGGGTTGTTAGTTTTTAAATTGGAAAAGCAATCTCAATATTACCAGGACCTAGATTTATTATGTTGTGATTAATTTAGTTAACTCTAGCGCATCATCAACAACATAAATAAAACCTAGCATGCATAATCTACTAATGTATAAAATAAAACATGACATTGTATGGCCCCTTAGTCCTAAGAAAACTAATCTTGAAATGCTCCCACTTAAACCTTCATGGATCTCCATCCACCTTACTCCTTTGGGCCTTCACTTCACGGGCTTCTTTGGACTAAAATATTTAAATAACTAATTTATACTTTAAATAAAAAGTTACAAAAATACTTAACGGTACGCAGACCGTATTTAGATTACAAAAATACATCACGATGCGCAGATCGTATTTAGAATCTATGGGCCATACTAGTCTATATATAGCAAAATAATATCATATATTATAGAAAGTGCCATATAATAAATCTCTCAACATGCTTGCCTAAACTAAAATATCGAATATTCTTAATTAAGGCAACGCAATTCTTAAAATATCTCATATTTTTAATTCATAATTAGATATTATCATATATTTTTCATTACCATCTATAAAATATCATATATTTTAAATTGGTATGAGATAGAATCAAATCTTATTTTAATATGAAAAGATAAATCATATTTATTTTCCATGATTATCCTAACTTATTTAGGAGAATCAAATAATTTTAAAATCAATTATTTTCAAAATTAATTATGGGATAACCACATTATTTTAATCAATTATTATCCTCTTGAAATATTGCTCAAAATATCCTAACAAATCCTATCCAAAATTAACAACTTTAATTATGGATAATCACCAAAATATCAACTTTTGAAATTTGATTTTATCCCATAATAAAATTTGATTTTTATTTTGAAAACGGCTGCTGGCCACGGTTGCTGGCCGCTTTTCAGCAGCCACCCCGTAAAGTAACTGTGGCAGCCACGGCAACAACGTGCAACGCTTGCACGGCTGCTGCCCAGCCACCTCCGGACCACCTGTGCTCCCATCCTCCCTCTAGGACTAACACCGGTCGGCAACCACTGTGGATGCGCCACCCAGCCGTGGCTGCCAGCCACTTAAAACCTACCTTTTTTTTTGTTTTTAATTTAATTAAATACCTTTTGTAAAATTAAATTAAATCAATCTAATAATTAAATTAAATCCCAATTTAATTTTAAAATTAGGGTTCATCATAATATTAATTCCAATTTAATTCTAACTCTTAAAATTAAATTTGTTTATCATACACAAAACATTATATGCATAAAACAACCTAATTAAAATGATGAAACATGAATCAATTCGAATGAAACCAAAACTCAAGCACAAAATCAAAACTTAGGGCAAGGGTTTTTCGAAATTGGGGTTAGGGTGTTCGAAATTTTTGAGCTTAATAAGGCTAAAATTTGGTCCTCTTTTAGGCTATATTTTGAGCAAATTAAATCACATTTAATCAATTTCAAGAGTTAAATCACATTTAATATAATAATAGAACCATAACTAAATTAATTCTCCCTCTTAATTGATTATAAAATTATGAACATGGACTTCAAATAATTGTACTATTATAATCAAGTGTGTTCATGCAAGAGGCTAACTGATACCACGCACTGTAGGGACTTAGGTACTCTAAGCGGAATTTCATAAATCTTATTTATACCCACCTAAAACAAGATCGCATGTATAACACACAAGAATCACATAATTATACCTTTGAAGCGTGAATTCCTTGTAGCAAGTTGATTGACAATTAGGGAGAGAATAGAGTCCCAAGCGTTAGTTGCTCCTCTACTTAGTCCACGAGATTCGAATGAGTCGTCCACCAATACTAGATTGGTCGGATGATGGGGAAACACCACGATCACCATACCTTTGCGGACAACCGGCACCACCACGAACCACCACCACCACCGTGCACACAACCGGCGCACACCAAGAGGGACGGACGAGTGAGGGAGAGAGTTTGAGAGGGGTTTGCTTGTGTTTGCTAATTAAGGTTTGATCTAATGATCACTGAATTGTATTTCCAACCCTAGGCACCCAGTGTATTTATAATCATATTATAATTGGACTAGGAACCAAAGCCCAAACCCTCTAAACCTACCCATATGGCTGGCCACCTAGAGGGAGAAGACCCATCATGGGCCTCTTCCTCTTATGCTCAATCTAGGTCCTTTGTGTGACCTTATAGGATCCGTTCAATCGGGCTTTAGAATATTTTACTAGTCCAAAGATCGTTAGTAACTCTAGCTATGATATAACGACGACCCAAAAGAACGAAATTAATTATCTCCATAATTTGATCCATTATATATCTAGTGATTGCACCTTACGAAGACATAAATCCTTCAATAAATTACGGAGTAGAATTTACTTATTTACTTCATTTTTTTATGGCACAAAGCACAAAGCACAAACAATGAATATTGCAACTAACTACGTTATAACATAATTTTATAATCATAATTAGGGCATGGTCCAACAGTTAGTATCTTAATAAAAGTACATATAAGCTATAAAAATTCATATGAAGTTTGGAGTATTAAGTATATATGTAAAAGCAACCGTACATACTATTACTGAAAATTATATTGAATATGATGAGATGCAATGCATGATCTGTGCACCCGGGTGCACCTGGTTAAATAAAAAAAAAGGCGGAAAGAACATTTAGCTGTTTAAAAAAGAACATGTAGGTTTTTGAAAAAGAACATGTTTGTGTTTAACAAAGAACATACATTATTAAAGAACATAAAGACATTACAAAAAAAACGTGATAAAAACTTTATTAAAATTTTATGAAAAATTACACATTAATGGAAAAAAACTTTACCAAAGATGTCATTTCCCCAAAAATTGTTTTTTCTCTCTCCAAAAATTTACTTTCCATAATAATTTTAGTTTTCTCTCTCTAAAATATTTTCAACTAAGAAAAAACGAAGATTTCATTTTCAAATTTAAATTTCAAAATTCAAAATAACATACATATGTTAAAAGAGCATAAAATATAATGCAAAGAACATATAATTCATACCCGAAGAACACACTGATCAAACTCAAAGAACATACGGCAATAAAAAATAATGATATATGATAATTCAAAAAAGAATTTGTGCGTCACTCGTTACCTCAAAGAAAATACGAGCCAAATTCAAAGAACATACTTTGTATTATTGAAACCCAAAAATGTTTTAAAAATGTTTTTAAAATGGAAAATGTCCATTAAGGATAATAATTTAAAATTGAAAGCAGTTTAAAGGGAATAATTCCCTATAATTTCGCCCAGATTTTTTTTTTAGTATTTTCCACTAATTTTTTTTTTAAATTTTCCACTAATTCAATGCTAATTAGTTATGCCACATCACCAGGTGCACTATGAGCATGGTGCACCCTGGTGTATTATACAATTTTCAGATGAGATGAACAATTGCTTAATCTGTTTCAATTTGCAAAGGTTTGTATTGTAATTTTTAGCAATAAGTAATTCTAGTACGTATGTCACTTTGGTAAAAAAAAAAAAAAAAAAAAAAAAAAATGGTGAACAAAAAATCACGACCTTATTTTCTTTGCTTCTAGAAACCAGAAGGATATAACTTGCCTGAGGCAGTAGACCCTTGGAACAAAATGCATATATTAGTGAAACTTGGAAACTTATACAGTATTATGTATACACAAAATATTAGGCTCTATCTGTAAAGATCATGCCTCCAAAAGTTCATGTGCTAATGCATACATGATTACATTGCTTTAACTTAAAGTACATTTAACTACAAGGCAAAATATTTAATTTCATGTTCATTGAACAAGCTGTCTTTTTAGGCGTTGGTGCATGAAGAAAAACAGAAGACGAGAACTAGTTGATGACACCATTTACTTCAGGTCGAGTGGTGGCTGCATCAAACTCTGCAACAAATTCATCCTTAGTAATGATTGCTTCTGGTTCAGTAGCAGCATCAAATTCTCCCTGTGTTATGACTGCTCCTGGCTCGATGGCAAGAGCTTCCTCATTATCTAATGTTTCTAAGCAGATTACAACGTCTTTATCATCAGGTTCAATAGGTGTCGGACTTCTGTAAGTTCTGTTTATGCTCAAATGAATCAGGTACTCAGACACGAATTTGAATTCCAACATGTCACCAGTTCTTATGCCATATCCTTTGTAGAATTCAGCCCAACCTTTTGCTAATACAACACGGCCACCTGACAAATTTTTAATTTGAAGAGGCCAGCACTTTCCTTCTGGATCACGAAGCACAATACTCTCTTTCTTCATCAATTTCTGGACTCTAGCAATTGCCTTAGGCATATACTGTAAGTTAAAAAGCAAAGTAAAAGTGGTTCTTGATTAGGCCAATATACAACCTGTACAAACTTAAATCCATGAAGGGGGGCAAATAAGAAACCGACAACCTTTAACATGAGCAAGTGATCATGATAATAATAAAACAGAAAGAAAAGTAACATACCAGATATGTTCTGACACCGGATTCTTTCCACGTTATGGAAAACGAACTTCCAGACTCGCAGATATTTTTCTTTGTAGTCATCCTAGTTTCAATTTCCTTATCATTGGGGGTTTGAGTACTTGGCTTATTATCATGTTTACCTACATACATGAAGATGGAAATGCTTGAAATAAATCAATAAACTTTCTTAAAGGACTACAACAAGTAAAGCAGCCATACGTTGCAATTTAGCCTCCAAAATGGATGGACATTAGTTATGCAGTCAAGTGTACAAAAACTAATTTAGCATTCTCGAAGATGCAAATTCATGTAGTATGTTATCCTATTTCCTAGATATAAGCTAACATATAAAGAATGTCGATGTTAGTCGAATTTTGAAAGCCTGATAAAACATCTCCTTGATTTATATTTCAATTTGCATAATATAAATTCAAAGATTTTTTTTAAATGAAAAATATTTCTAGAACACAGAATCATTGCGAGCAGCAAAAAAGAAATCAAATGCTGAGTGTCTGACTTACAATCCACATCTAAGGATCCAGTTACTTCATCAGATTGATGCTCATCAACCTCTGACGCCTTTGTCACATGAACTTTTACTAGTTCATCTGACATGAACTCAAATTTTAATTTATCCCCGTGTTCGATCTTGTTTTCATTCATGAATTCTCTCCATCCATGACAAAGAATTGCTCGACCATCCCTTCTATGTCCAAGTGTCACAGTCCAACACTTCCCCTGGACATCCTGAAATTTTAGATCATCTTTGCTTGGTAGCTTCATCTTTAGTGAAATAGCCTTCGGAATAGTCTGCATATTATTTCCTCCAAGTCAAGTATAGCACTCACCAAGCGTATTAGAATAATCAAGCCATTACCATATAATGCAGGAAAACATCAAAAATTATAAATAAGAACAAATCAGTAAAATGAATAAAGAATTACTAGCTGGTGAAACTGATGCTTCTTTGAGTAGTGAATTATTATTGAGAAACACAAATTGTTTTCACTAACTGACAGCTTGGCAGTCCTTCTATATGCCCTTGGAACAGCACGATTCTTCTTATATATGCCCCTTCCATCTAAAAATTATAATTTAGCATGGAATTATTTTATCAAAACAATAGATTAAAAGTGAAGCCAATGAGCTAAACTAGTTAGCCAAAGATAACAACACTGACTTACATTTCCTTGGAGCTAATCTAGTTGGTTTCTTTCGATGACATTTCACTAACACAGGTTCATATTCCAAGGCTTCACTTTCTTCTCCTTCAACATCGATAGTCTTTTGAGGCTGTTGCTGACCTCCACCACCCTTACTGTCCACGAGTACAGATCTTTCACACCCATTACGGTCATATATTCTTGCTTTGAAAATGGATTGCTCCTCATACTCAAAGAGCAAGAAGTTGCCAACTCCTAAGGAATGCGCTTCCACAAAATCAGCCCAACCATCTCGAAAATACATCCTCCCATCTCCATCCTTTTCCACTTCTACCCTCCAGCAATTCCTTGTTGATCCACTTTCAATGATGAACCGATGTGGAATGTAGCCGTTCATGTTTGCAGTAAATTCTTCAGGTATTTGCTAAAGATCGACATTTTTATTTATAAAGAAAACATAAGCAAAGGCAATCATGTATTAGTCAAAAGCAGAGGATACAAAAACAGAACATTATCACTAAATAAGCCTTGTGAAAGAAAGAGGCACTAGTACCAATTGCTTGGAAAATTCACGGCCAAGAACCTTTATAAAAGAAGCCCCATTTCTTGATTGCTTCGGCTTGTCACCACTTTCATATTGCTTTGTTGCTGTGTTTGTAGGAAAGAAGTGAAAAAATATTATGAGTGCATTATAAAGAATCAAATTTAACTTTTAGTGCAACCGATATAAATTACCAGCTTTGGTTTTGTAACTTTGTAAGAACTATTATAGCTACCTGCCATATATGAAGTGTGTGTTTTCTTTCTGAATGCATTACTGCATTGATTAACTACTAAAGAAAAATATGTTAATCTCTAACTATTAAAATTTAAAAAGCGACTTTTCGTTATAGTGAAGGGGGAGCGAGAAACAATGGTGAATTAACTTACAATAAGTGATTCATTGGGATATTCGAAATGAAGAAGAAAAAAAAATTGCGAAATACACAAGGCAATACAGCATGTAATTAACTGAGGGAATAAGAAGCTGAGGACTAATATAGGATTTCTACATTTCCACTTCATCAGGCGTCAACTCATTCAACGTAATTATTGTCATCATAGGCATATATTGAATATTGAGAATAATGAGCACATTTAGCTCCCTCAATCAATTCTAAAATAATTGGCACTTCATTCCAGCAGCTAATATAACCAAGAATTATTAATTTTGCCAAAATGCTCATTTTCGCTAGTGTGTTCTCATTACTCTACAGTACTCGAGTAACGAACATCCTAGCAATACTAACTCCTCAATTAGATGACCTATATTACTCGTACTAGTTCGAACCCAAGCTCTACCCCCAAATTAAATGACAAATTAGACTTGAACTAAAATTGACTTGACTTCATATGCTTACAATTCATAGAACATATATATATGAAATTCTTGTGATTAAACATGTAGCCGTTCCACATGATGGTCATCATCAATTTATCGTTGCAAAATTATTGAATTGTCTCCGTAATTTTATTACTCTCTTCATTTTCAAATAAAAGTCTCTAATCACCCAAAATCCATGAACCTAAATAAGTAATAGTCTCGTTTCACTTTTATCTATTTTACTATTCACTTTTAATCAACCAAACTTCATTATCTTTTTTTTTTATACACTTTTAATCTCTAATCAACCAAACCCTTACTTTGTATTCACCTTTAATCAACCAAACCAAACCACGTACTTTTTTTATATTTTAATCTCCCTATAAATTTTTGCTAAAGACAAATGAGACTTTTTGGGGTATAGTTGATAACTAAGCATATTGTATACATTATACAAGATATATGATTTTGTATAACGCAGCTTACATTGCTAATCCAGTACATGCAAGATCAAAATTAAATTAAAAAAACAGAGAAAATACGTCAAATAAGAGCAAAACAAAAACATCCACATCAAAATTCATAAACTCAGTACAAATTTGTTCTACACATTCTAATAATACAAATTGAACATAAGCATCAATAATAATATATAAGCATATAATACAAGACATAAATACATGCAAATTACTCACTAATTTAGAAGTCATTACAAGCTGATTAGTTCATTTAATCAAGAAATTAAAATTAATCGAAGTTTGATTACCTGAACTTGCTTTGTTCAAGTGCTTGTGAGATCCGTCACTTTCCATGTCTCTCTTTATCTCTCTTTTCTTTGTTTGTGTTGGTAATGGAAGTGAAATGAAAGAATATTTACAATATCAATTCAGGTGGTCAATCCACGTGGCAACACTGTGGGCCGTGCCAGAAATAAATGTTATCCATGCAACTAAATAATGCTACCACTGTATTGTACTGGTAATCCATTAATTTGGCAGATTTTTAAAGTTGTACAAGCAAGCAAATATTGCATGGTTTCTTCGTGGACTTCTGAGGAGGGTCTTATAATCATATAACTAAGTATAGCATCCGTGCGATGCTAACTTATAAATCATAATACTTATATTCATTTCACAAAATTATAAGATAAAACGATTTAATGAGTAATAATGAATTTATTTACATAGATGTCTTAATCATACAATTTTAACCTCTCAAAATAATGATATAGAATTATTGATTATTATTTATAGACTAACATGTTATGTTTTATTTTAAATTGGTTTTGGATGGGCCATGTTTATATTGGTTCCAACTTATGGATGTTTTAATTTACTTATGTTTCGAGGTTGTGAACTCAAGTTATTTATTTTGAAAAGTTTATTTTCAAATTAGATTTTCGCTGTGTGACTTTGATATTAGCCTCATCCGTTATCATGGTGGCGGTAATATTTTGGTTATCTCCTAAAATGAGTTTTAATTAGAGTAAAAAGTGTGTTTTAAAAAGGAGGAAATTTCCAAGGTATTACATCTATTCCTCACCCAGCTTTGGAATCATTGCCTGAATCGACACAACCCTCTATAACTGTTCAAAAACATGAGGTGGAGATTCATGATGAAACTGAATCGGGAATCACATAATCCATTCCTGTAATGGCGCAAAGTAGCACCACAGACGTTCAAACTAGGGATGCTGAGCCTCAGACTGATGTTGTAAAATCAAGTCTTTGCGAGGAAGCTCTTATGGAAAAGAATGCATCTCCTGATATAGATAAATGACAAAAGTCTTCCTTTTCTACTTCTTCATTGGTGTCTAACATGCTTTATTGTTTTTCAGCATTGACAACCTTTAATTAAGGAATTCAACACAACAGGGTTTCAACAGTGCAAGCATCAGACAAAAGTAAGCATTCTAGCCTTGTAAAGTTATCATGCTCATTTAGCCTTTATCTTGACTAACACTTTGTCGTTGAATATATATATCCCAACATCTACATCTCCAAAGATCAAACTTCTTGAAGAAGTCCTAACTCTTTGCGAGAGAGTAGAATTACAAGAAGCGCCAAGTACACAGATAAAGCCATCTCTGGAACTTATGGCTCAAGTTTGTTTACTAGGAAATAATGATCATGTTGTATAGGAGGACTTATTCGTTGCTTATCAGGCATGTGCTGTCGAATTTGCCAACAAAAGATCATCTTTCCCTCCTTTAATGATCTCTGATATATCCCAACAAATGTCCCAAGTTTTCCAGCAACGAGATCTTTTAAAGAAGAAAGACCTAGACCTAGATGTGGAGATGGAACATTTGCGAACTGAGATCGATGAGCTTATGGAAGAGGAGAAGAAACTTCAAGCCAAGAGAGATATGGCAGAACAAAAGCTCCTGGATCGAAAAAGAGAAAAGAAACAATTGAAGTGCCAGATATCTTAGGGTACTTCAATGGTTCAAGAAACTTTGTCTTAGCTTGATCGCCATGGTAGTCAAATGGCGTTGATGAATAAATGCAAGGTTCTACTGGAAAGGTTAAACGTAAGGCAATGGCTGAAAAGTCCCTTCATTTGTAAACAATATTTTTCATTTATCAAAAACCTCTACTGATGGATGTTTTTGTTGTAAATTCTTATACTGTTCCCATATACTTGGGTTGTACTATTTTAATAACTTTCCATTAAGTGCCCTTGGAAACATTTCCCCGTCTAACTCTTGTAGTAAGTAGGCATTCCCAGACATGACTTTGAGAACTCTGAATGGACCCTGAATGGACCTTCCCATTTGGAAGACCATTTACCAAAGATATGATCTTTATAGTCATGTTCAGGAAGTTTCATCTTCTACATTAAATCTCCTTCCAAAAAGATTTTGTGTTTCACCTTTTTGTTAAAAGATTTTGCTACTTGTCTTTTCTGGGCTTCAATTTTAGCAAGCGCTTGGAGTGAAAGAAATGGTGTCCTTCGAACAAGTGTATTATTCCAATAGAGGGTTCGAAATTAATTAGAAAGCTAATTATTCAGTGAGGTCAAGTGATCGGAATGCCTAGCTAGAGGCCGCTTTCGATCAGTAATATTAATGAATTATTAATATTACAGCTTAATCTTGACTGAACCCTTTGGGCCACACCCAATCGTGCAACCGAACCGAAGCGACGAGTTAATCCGAAGGATTAAATGAGTCAATAGAGTTTTACAAACAAAGACGTCGGATTACGAGCTTAGAGCATCGAAACCGAGCGTTGTGCGTCGAGTCGATTTTAGGAATCGACGAAGACGAGAAAAACTAACCAAATAATATATCGTGCTATAAATTACGAGGATAGCACGAGCCCTAGCCACGCCTCGGATCGAAGGCAAGTGGCTAGGGGTCGCAAGCAACAAGGCACCAATCCACCCAGCCCTTGCAAGGCCCAACTAGGCTGGGCGTGGCGTGCGAGGCTGGATGGGGCTGCTTCGTGGGCCTACGCGCCACAGCACCCCAAGTCGGGCTGCCCAGCAAGGCCAGCAAGCTAGTCGAGCTTGCGAGGCTACTGCTGCTCGCTTGTGGGTGCCGTTGTTGGGCCTGTGTGTGCGCGTAGGCTTGCAGTGGCATCCGTGGGCTTGCGGCCAAGGGATAGCAGGCCTAGCCTTATAGCGCAAGGCTGCCAGCAAGGTTGGCCTTGCTGCCTAAGGCCGGGCAGCTGCCCGGGCTAATCGAGTAGGTGGGGAAAAGCCTTGCCTTGCTCTCCAAGGCCAAGGTGGTCCTCCCACCTACTCCCTCTTTGTGTGATGACACTTGTCATTTGATTATTGTTTCATGGCTATTTAATTTAATTTGGAATTAAATTAAATTCTATTTTGCCTTTTTACCAACTATCCCACATTGAAAGATGATGGGATTTCAAGGGCTCTATTCCCTATAAATACCAATCATTTGGCATTGGGAAAGGGCACTTGTAACACCCTAGAAATTCCTTCCCTTTTAAAATACCTGTTTTGCCCTTTTTAAAATACGAAGAAGGAAAATCTAAGACATTACCGCCACCGTGAAAACGGCTAAGGCAATTATCAAAGACACACAACGGAAGACTACCTTTAAAACTATTTAAAATCAAGTCAACTTTAAAAGTCAAACCAAACGAAAGTAAAAGTCAAACGAAGTCAATCTACAACTTGGAACCATTGTAGGCCCTTAAACCAAAACACTTGAAAACCTCTTTGCGTTAGTCTCACAATCAACATAATTAAATAATAAATTAAAGCAATAAACACATACATCATATTCTAACGAGAACTAAGCATGATTCACTCTTCACTCATGCCCCTTCATGATTATGCTTCATCACCTAAAAAGCTTCTCTCTACTTGTCCCCACTACTCGGTCGTAGGGCCGAGGTAAAGACAAGGCCAGACAAACACACAATCAACAAAGCTGAGTACATAAGAGTAATTAACACACACTAACATGCTTTCATCCTATCAACATACAACTTACCTCGATGCACCTGTTTACAAGCACACAACAATCATCACTTGACTCGACTACTAATTAATATTTATTTAATTTTGATTACACATCGAACGGGTTTCCAACCAACTACCTGCCTCAAATAAATTGAGGTAAACTACACCGGGAGCTAATCGGGTAGGCAAATGCCACATGAAGTGACTGGATCCTGCGCATAATAAGTAATAAAAATGGAAAGTACAACGTCATGTACCCCCAGTAGGAGTTGTGGTCAAATATAAAGTCGCATAACCCCCCCATATGTTCATACTCAAGGTATATACGTTCCAAGAGTTTTGGTGTGTAATCTCTTTCACTTTACGTGATTTACAAATTATTAGACTTGGTGATGAGTCTCAAACACAACACAACCAAACATGACAATTCACTCAAGCAATCAAACAACCAATTTAATTCTTGAATATCTGGTGACCATATAAATTTAGTGTGGAATCCTTTTTAAACTACCTCGGTGTTAAATAACACCTTAAGTGCATAAGGCACCGCAAATCTTATCCCTCGGTGTTAGAAACACCTTAAGTGCACATAGGCACCGCAATATAATTTATCCATGTGTACTAAGACACTTAAATAGATCTTTCCTCATGCTTATAGCATCAATAAAAATTATATGAACCATAATAAAATTCCTCTTCCATAATCCAAACCAAGATAAACATCTAGTTTAGCCAAACATGCCTTCTAACATGCCAATAATAAAAGTATGGTTCAATATCAACATGCCAATATAATTAATTCCAATCACCAGTTCACCATAAATAATTCATTCATCACAAATCATTCACCAATATCAATCAAATCAACAAATTTCATCCAACACCTATCATGATACTAATTGGAATTAATTTAACACAGCCTAGCATGCTTCTACATGTTCCAATAATCACCAAGTACGCGAACGTACCTCGAATATGATCTTAAAATAGCCACGATTACACGAAATTGCTCACTTGGAGTTCTCCTATAAACCACAATTATAAAGGAGTATTAATACCCTTCTAACACAAAATTCCAGCAATATATACTCTTTTTAAATCACTCAAAAACCCCTTTAAAATAATCTGAATTTTTATCTAAAACCCTTACTTTATTCCCCAATTAAATGGGTAATTAAAGATCTTTTCAAGAGACTTAAATTAGACTTATTATATAAAAATTCCAGCATTATTAAAACTTATAAAATTGCTGTAATTTGGTTTAAAAACATTGATTTTAATAATTTCAATCAACCACAATCAAATTCCATCCATAAACATTAATTTAAAAACCTAGGGTTTCCAATCTTGGGGCTTTTTTAAATTAAAAACCAAAATCTAAAAATTATAATTAAAATACTTGTTATTAAACCTCCTAAGAATCATCACAAAACTCAAAAACAACAATTGGATTTAGGGTAGATTTAATTAAAATAAGAAAAACAACATATATCTTTCGTTAAAATCAAAAACTGCCCGAAAACCATATTTAGAGGCTGAATTTAGCCACGAAAGACACTATTTTTTTGTAAAAATCGGACGAGTTAGAATTTAATCGTGATTACATCGAGATTATGAAAATTACAAACGGAGAATACACAATATGCAACCACCTGGCCGCCGCTGCCACACTGCCTGGTGGCTGCTGCCACCGGAAAAATTTGGTGGTGGTGGCCGGCGTGTGTGGTGGTGGCGGTGTAAACAATAAATAAATAAATTAATAAATAAAAGGGGAAGGGGAAAATTAAGGAAAAATAAAATAAGAGGGGAGAAAGAGAACGTACCTTTGGGTGAATTTTCACCCTAGGCACATGAGGAGTATTTATATTCCCTCTTAGCCCTCCAACTTACTTCCCTTAATAATCCCTTTCCTAATCGGATTAGGATTTGACTTTCTTTATAACTTGTCTTTTTAAATTATTTAATATAAAATAATGTGCCCCAATATTTTAAATCATAAAATCCAATATTTTCAAGATTATTAAATAATAAAATATATTTTTAATTAAAATCATTCTTTTTGTATAGAAGAAACCCTAAATAATTTATTTCATATTGTTTAAATACTTCAAGAAATACTTATTTAAATTTAAAATACGTATAAAAATACGGGGTATTACAGCACTTGAGTTGGTGAACTTTAAGGGATCTCCAAGAAGAGAAAATCGTTGTTCTAATAACTCTAATTATTTTTTGGTCTAGCCCCAACTAAGCTTCGGGGTAGGTACAGGTGCGGTTCGGTAGCGAAGGTGTGAGCCGTCGGAGGTTCTCGCACTTGCGGAACTTTAAGCTTTCAAGTTTGAGCTCGAGGTTGAGCAAAGCACGCTACAAGGGTGAGCATATTTCTCTTCTCTCTCTTCTCTTATGTTTACGTTTATTTTGCATGCTTTTATTTATGTTGTAATTATTATGCATGCGATCCAATCATCGGGTTTTGTTTCCGCGTGGTGTCGGGCAACGCAAAACCCAACATGGAGTCTCTCACCCTAAACATCCATCAATTTAATGGACATGGATTGTTGATAATCTTCCTGGCTTATGCCCATCTGTTTAGCTATCCAGGTAGACTTAGCGCTTAACTCTGTTGGTACAATAGGTTCATGTCCATACACTAGTTGGTAAGAAGTAGTTCCTATTGCATCTCTCTTTAACCTTTCTATATGCCCAAGTAGCATAGTGCAGAAGAACATGCCAATTTTTAGGATTTTCATCCACCATAATAGCAATCCCTTTAGGAATTACTTTATCAATGGCTTCGGCCTGTCCATTTGCTTGAGCAAAATAAAGGGTTGAATGAATCTTTTAAATCTCGAATTCCTTGAGATAGGAATTGAACTCATGTCTTGTAAACATGGTTGCCTGATCCACGGTTATGGATTCTGGAATTCCGTATCTTGTAAAGATTTTCTCTTCCAAGAACAAGATTACTGCCCTTGAATTTAAACTTTTGAAAGCTTGGACCTCAATCCACTTTGTGAAGTAATCTGTAGCTATCAAGATGTAGTCATGGTGAGTCGATGAGGGAGGCTTAATAGGCCCAATTGCATCCATTCCTCAACCTCTAAAAGGTCAGGGCTTGATAATAGGTATAATTATATTGCCGGTGCCCTACTTATTAGTCTATTGCATTGACATTGTTTACAACCTTTTGCATACTACAAAAAATCTTGTCTAAATAAAGGCCAATAAAATCCAATATGATGGATTAACCACCTCATCTTAGTCTCTATTTGGTGTGACCCACAAATTCCATGATGAACCTTATCTAAAATGGTTAACACTTTCATTGTGCTAACACACCTTAGTAGAATGCCTTGAGGATCTTTACTATACAGCTTACTTCCCATAAGAAAGTATTTGGTAGCTGCTAGCCAAACTTTTACTAGCACTTTTCCTTTTGAAGGGTCTCTCAAGTACTCCTTAATCTCCTCCCTTCAATCTACGTCTTGAGCAAAAATACTATACTTGTGCACTTCTACCTTTACTTTTTCATCTAAAGGTTTCAATTTGTATGTGTTTATATGTATAACTAATTCATCGAAACCTTCACAATCAGACAATGATGCTTGTTATGCCAAAAAGTCAGCCTCTCTGTTTTCTTCTCTCGGGATATGGGAGACTTGAATATATTCAAAAGCATTAATAAGCTCTTGAACAATAGATGAAAAAGTCATCGCCAAGGGAGAAATTCCTTTGTATTCTTTGTTTACTTGGGCTATCACCCATTGTGAATCGCCTAAAACCTTAAACCTTGTGACTCTCATATCTTTCAGAGTCCTCAAACCTATCACTAAGGCTACAAACTCTGCTCCATTATTAGTGCATTGAGTTGAGAAAGTGATCGTCATCTTAGTCATTACATCGGAAGATGAATAAATCACAATTCCAGCTCTAGCTGATATGATTCTCTCCTACTAGATCCATCAAAGAACATAGTCCAAGGTCTCTCTTCTTGGACCATAACATTCTCCATAGGTGGATGGTCAGCCAAGAAAACAACCAGTGCCTATCCTTTCACAGCCTTTTGAGGTACATAAGTCAGCTCGAATTGTGATAGATGCATACTCCATTTACACAACCTTCCTTTGATGAAATGATGATTCAATAAGTATTTGAGAACATCTATTGGTTAGAAAATCTCTACTAGAAAAGCCATAAAATAATGATTAAGTTTTATGGAAGCATCATACAAACTCAAACACCATTTCTCAGCATTAGTGTATCTAGTTTTAGTATCATGTAGGATTCGACTTAGATAGAAAAATTTCATGTTCATCATGACCCTGTTCATTCTCTTGGGTTAGCATGCTTGAAATTGAATCTTTTGTAGCTGAAAGATACAACCTTAATGGCTTTCCATTTTGTTTGGGAGGAATTAATACTGGTGGGGGTGGCCAGCTTCCTCTTAATTTGTTCAAAGGCTTCCTGATGTTCTGGTTCCCACTTAAACTTTTCCTCTTGTTTGAGTTTAAGGAGAGGTGTTTTTCTAACCAGGTTAGTGATAAACCTTCGAACATAGTTAATTTGTCCTAGAAACTTCTATAGTTCCTTTTTATTAGTTGGAGGTGATGCTTCAAGAACAGCCTTAGCCTTGTTCTGGTTGACCTCAATGCTATTCTTATGGATAAGGAATCCCAAGAATTTATTGTCTTTAACCCTAAAGGCACATTTAAGGGGGTTCATCTTTAGATTGAACTTCCTCATCCTTTTAAAAGCCAGAATGAGATGTTCCAAATGCTTTGATAAGTCATGGGATTTTACCAAAACATCATCTATGTAAACTTCCATAAAGTCGCCAATCATTTCATCAAATATGAGATTCATAGCCCTTTAATACGTTGCCCCTACGTTCTTAAGCCCAAATGGCATCGCTACATATTCATTGAGTCCCAAAGAACCTAGACATCTAAATGCAGTCTTTGAGCGATCATCTTCAGCGATTCTTATTTGGTGATACCCATCAAAACCATCTAGCGTTGATACAAACTCATGTCTTGATGAAGCATCTATCAATATATCTGCTACAGGCATAGGGTGTTGATACTTTAGGGATGCACTGTTGATATCTTTGTAATCTATGCATATTCTGATTTTGCCATTCTTTTTAATCACAGGGAATGTTAGCTATCCACTCTGCATATTTGGTGGGTGTATGAACCCTGCCTCCAAGAGTTTAGCAATTTCTTCCTTTATTTTTGGAATTAATTTTTGCAATAAACATCTTGGGTTCCGGACTATAGGATTGTAATTGGGTTTAATGGGAAACCTATGCTGGATGATAGAAGGATCCATACCAAGCATTTCGTGATGTTCACATGCGAAACAATCCTTATATTTATGAAGTATGTTAATCAATAATGACTTGTCTTTGTCGAGTAATTCCTTACTTACATAAGTGAATCTAAGACAACCTTTTGTTCCGAGATTAACCTCTTCTAGAGGTTCATGGACTTCCTGTTTGATATCTTCACTTTTAGCCCATACTTTTTCATTCTCTTCTCCACCATAAAACTCCTTATTAGAGTTTGACGGTGATCGAGTATGGTCATCAGAGTTTGAATAGTCAAATAAACATTCATGAGTTTCCATGTTTGTGTTAACCTCTATATCGTGTTGCGAATAATAACTTGCATACAAATTTTGAAGAGCTAATAAAGTACCAGATTGGAATTTGCTTTTTGTATAATCATCCATAAGATTTGTTTAAACTACAATTGTACATAGAAAAGATACTAAACATATCCAATCTTAAGTACTCCAAATTCAGAACTGGACTCTGTAGGTAAGTTATGTTTGTCTTCATCTGCGTCTGCCTCTTCTATTTTGGCGATTACACTAGATATCACCTTTAGCTTAGGAACTGACTGTGAATCAAGTTTGAGTACAATCGCATCTCTCTTTGGTGTTGACTTCACAAGAAGCCTGGGAAAATCTTGGTTAGTATTAATGTTAATAATGCACATAACAACCCTTCGAAATTCACAGTCATAAAAAAAGGTTTGTTATGTGCATTATTAACATTGTAATTTCTTAACAAATGTCGAATAACTAACTATTCCTGATCATGTGTTACTATTTCTCTACTAGAAGAACTAGATGTTGCTTTATTCAATTCAGAAGATATAGTAGAGAATTTATACTTACCTGCAGCTTCTGCCTGATCCACTTCATCTACCCATGAATTGTTTCCAGGCTTCACCACTTGAGCTCTAAGCTCCACTGGTAAAGTCACTGTATTGCAATCTGCCTCGCAATCCTCTTCTAAATACTTCGACAGAAATTCCAGATCTGATTTTGAAAATTCTAGATCAAGACCTTCCAGGTCATAGTCTACTAACTCAAATGCAGGTTGATTTGTGGCCATCAGATCCTCACCTAAGCTTTCTTCTTTATGATATTTTGGGGCTTGGTCTTTTTCTAAAATGTTTTCCATCAGCTCCTTCACTATGGGATGACTCAGGATATCATCATTAGGCAATTCGGTAGACTTTTAACCATCCGTTGATTACTCAATCACTATGTCAACTCCAGGTTGAACAATTTGTGATGGAATGGTTCCGAGGACACCTCTCTTTAAAGCATCATCATCCAATTGAACTGCCATCTCTTGAATCTGGATGCTTAAACTTCTTCTGACTAATCTCGCCTTTTTATGGATTTCCTTTTCTCCTTGAGCTTCAGATTATTATTATTTTCCACCTTATCTTTTAGTACTCCTTCTATTCTCCTTTTCATGCTCACATAGTTGTCTCGTCTTGCCATGGGCCAAAGATTATCAAAATTCTCCTTTCTCTCGTTCACCTTATGATACCCTAGCCTGTTCATCGCAAAGGTGGTTAGATTGTCAATCTATGTCCTCTTCTTATGATGAGCTCTTTGGTGTCTAGGTATCCAGTATGGATCATTTGGGATGGTCTCAGTCCTAACCAACTCAAAATGTAACAGATCTGCACAAGAATGACAAAGATTGTGTCGCAAATTCTTAAGCCCCACTACCGCCTTAACTTGCAAAGGAAATAACTGAATTGCTTCTTTGTAAGACCTGTGAGCTTTTTTACCATTCTCAGAAGACTTAGCTTTATCTTTCTTTCCTTTATGGTTGAATTCAACAAGATTCATTGCCTGATATTCTTGCTATGAAATTCTTACTGCATTCATTCTAATCTTTTTGTTCAGAAACCCTTTGAAAGCCAAACATTCATTGGTAGAATGAGCAGAACTAAAGTGCCATCTGCCTATCATCATGTCTTCATACTCATCTTCCTGGCATTGTGGTGACACAATTACTCCTTCCCTGACTAGCCTCCCGTATAATCTGACTACAACAGTAACTTCTTTCAGTCTTTGTATGTTATCATGCACAATATCCATGTCAGCACTTACCATAAAACAATTCATTTCATAAACTTCAGACTGGTGCAGACTCTGACTCTAATTCACAATAGCTAACTTTCTCCTCAGGGAAATTTATGTGTTTTTTATCTATTTCATCTTGAATCTTAATTCTATATATTATGCAATCACTAGTCTTATGAGTAAAAGCATCATACCATTTACAATCATTCTTTCCTTTAACCTCATTAGGAATTCAAGTCTTATGTCTCCCTTCTAACTTAATCTTTTTATGACTCAAAAGCCAATCAAAGATTTCATCACACCTCCTAATATTAAAGGTATATTCCCTTTTCTAATCAGATTTTTAAATCTTTCTTATAAGTAAACTTCTTGTTTGTAATACCACGTATTTTTATACGTATATTAATTTAAAGTGCTAGTATACGACGTATTTAAATTATTTGAAATGAATTATTTATGGTATTTTAATAATTTAAAAAGGTTTATTTTAATTAAAAACCCATTTCTATTTATTTATTTATTTTGAAAATATTTTACTTCATTATTCTGAAACTTTGGGGCATATTTAAATTATAAAAGGAAGTTTTAAAGTCAATGGAATTTTAAAGAAAGTCAAATACCAATTTGAATGGGAATAGGAATCATTAAGGGTTAAAAGGAAAATTAAATTAGGAAGGTTTTGAGAGGGAGTATAAATACCCATCTTATGAGCAAATTAAACTTTGCCCGAAGTGGAGAATACCCAAAGGTAAACTATCTTTCTCTCTCCTCTTATTTTTCTTTCCCTTAATTTTACCCCTCTCCTTCACCTCACGGCACACACACTCACACCACTCGGTGGCCAGCTGCCACCACCAACTCTATAGCCGGCCAGCCGCCGCCAGCACGGAGCAACAACAGCAGCCGCGAGAGATGGCGAACCGACCACCCTCCCCTCTCGCGGTTTGCAGTTTTATAAAAATAAAAAAAGAAAAAGAAAAAGAAAAAAACTCCTCTTTGTTTTAAAATTTATCTAGCTTTGATTAATTATTGTTTTTGGGGGTGTGTGATGATTTTATGATGTTTTAATGATGATTAATATGTATATAATTTTCAGATTTAGTTTTTGTATAAAAAAAGCCCCAAATTGATAAACCCTAGGTTTCTAAATTGATGTTTATTGATGGAATTTAATTGTAGTTGATTAAATCTATTGAAATTAATGTTTTTAAACTAAACTACAACAAGTTTAAGAGTTTTTATAATGCTGGAATTTTTATGTAGAGGCTAGAATTAAGTTTTCTTGAAAGGATTTTTAATTACCCATTAACTAGGAATAAAAGTATATAGTTTTAATTAATTTTCAGCATGTTTTAAAAGGTTTAAAAGTGTTTTAAAGAGTGAATATATTGATGGAAATTTATTATGGATTGGTAATAATGTCTCTTTGTAATTTTGGATTGTAGGAGACTTCCAAGTGAAGGATTTCGTGTAGTCCTGGCGATTTTGAGATCATATTCGAGGTACGTTCGCGTACTCGGTAATTATTTAAGTGTGTAGAAGCATGCTAGGACTTGTTAATTAATTCCGAGTTATTATCATGATAGGTATTGGTTGGAGTTATTGGTTGGATTGATTTTGGTGATTGATTTGCGAAGCATGAATTATTTGAGGTGAATTATTGATTGAAATTAATTATGATGGCATGTTGAATATGGACCACACTTTTATTATTGGCATGATCAAGAGCATGTTTGATTAAACTAAATGTTTAATTTGGTTTAGATTATGAAAAGGGAATTTTATTATGTTTCATATAATTTTTATTGATGCTATAAGCATGAGAAAGGAGCTATTTAAGTGTTTATGTACATGAGGATTAAATTATATTTTGGTGCCTAAGTGAACTTAAGGTGTTCTAAACACCGAGGAATAGGATTTGTGGTGCATTATATGCTTAAGGTGTTATTTAACGTCGAGATAGTTTAAAAATTAAAGGGCTCAACATTAAATTAAATGTGGTCACTTATTATTCAAGAATTAACTTGGTATGTTTGATTGCTTGAATGATTCATGATGATTGATTATGTTGTGGATTGAGAGTCGTCACCAAGTCTAAAATATGTAAACAACGTAAAGTGGAAGAGATTACGCACTAAAACTCTTAGAACGTAAATACCTCGAGTATGAACATATGGGGGGAGTTACGGGGTTTTATATTTAACCATAGCTTCTACTGGGAGTAGAGGACGCTGTATTTTCCTTTTTATTATTATGCGCAGGAATTCCTCCACTTACGAGTGGTTCTTTTATACTAGCACGATTAGCTCCCGTGTTAGTACCCCTTTATTAGGGCAGGTTACAGGGAAACCCGTTCGATGCCTAATGAAATTATATAAGCAATGGAAATGTCTATGGAATGAAATGTGTGTTGTATTCTTGTAAATAGGTGCAACAAGGTAAGTTCTGTGATGCTAGGATGTATGCATGTTAGTGTGAGTCGTTTACGCTTATGTACTCAGCATTGCTGATTGTGTGTATTGTATGTTCGTTTGGCCTTGTCTTTATCTTGGCCCTACGACGACCCATTTCTAATGGCGAGTAGTTGGGAAAAGTAAAGAGGAGCTTTTCAGGTGATGGAGCATATTCATGATGGGCATGAGTGAAGAGGGAATCTTGTTTAGTTTCCATAAGGATATGATGTGTTTATTTACTTTGATTATTATATAATTTCTTGTGAGACTAACGCAATGATTTTAAAATTCGTTATGGTTTTTGGAAAGGGCCTACAATGGTTTCAAGTTGTAGGTTAACTTCGTTTGACTTTACTTTCGTTTGATTTGACTTTTAGAAGTTGACTTGTTTTGAATGGTTTTAAAGTAAGTTTTCCGCTGTGTGTCTTTGATAATTGCCTTAGTCGTTATCACAGTGGCGGTAATGTCTTAAAATTTCCTACTCGTATTTTAAAAAGGAAAAAACAGGTATTTTAAAGAAAAGGAATTTCTAGGGTGTTACAAAGTGGTATCAGGGAGCTTTGGTTGATATTTTTATTACCACTAAAGCCAAAAACGTGTTTTAAAGTATTTTGTTTTAAACTTGGCCAAGTGTTTAATTAAGGAATTATTTTTAAAAAATAAAAAAAATAAAAAAAAGTAAGTTTTTTTATTTTATTCTACTTAATTTTATTTTTTTTTAGAGAGGACCGAAATTTTATTTTTTTTAGTAAAAAGGTCCAAAAAAAATTTTATTTTGGAGAAATCCAAAAAAAAAAAATTTAGTTAGGTTGTCCGAAATTTTTTCGGTTGGCCGAAAAATATTTTTGCCTTATTTAGGCTTAATTTCGAAAATTTTAAAATAAAAAGGGAGTTAAATTATTATTTTTTTAGTTTGTTCATTTTGCAGGGAAGTGAAGGACTAAGGTATGAATTATGTGTTAAAAGTTTTTAATAGCATGATTGTAAGCTTGGGTAGGAAAGAATTTGGGGCATATAAGTTAAAATTATTCATGTTCTTGTGTGCATTAATATTTAGGTTGTGATGTTTGATCATGTGAATTGGATGATGTGAAAGCATGTAATTATGTGATTAGGAATAAGTAAGATTGTTTGATTGAACATTGAACCTAAATTCATGTAAGAACTGTGTTATTTTATTTTATTTGGGAAGGGAATCATTTTCTAAACTTTTTCCTTTACAGGATGCCGATCTTTCCTAACAAAAACTCTCAAATTGGAACACTAATTAAGAAATACTATGAACATCCCTTTGACTATGTCAAGAAAATTCACTTTTATTGTTCACACCTGAGTGATGTCCTAGGAGACAAGCAGTATGATCATCCTGATCGTGTTTCAGCCATGATAATTCACTTTCTTCCTAATAAACCCCCGTACCTTGCTGTCAAGACAAAGTTTTCTGATTCTACTTGCCTGGGGACATTCCCAATTACTCCAAATATAAAGACTATTATGGACAGTGGTATCCTAACTACAGATATTTGATTTCTTACCTCGTTCGAGTTGAGAAATATCACTGCGAACGCTTACATATTCCATCCAAATTATTATTATTATGATAACCCAGCAGGGAATAATTCCCCTTCCTCAAGCAACCAATCAGGAAACACTTCCCCATCACAGGGCATTCAAGGAGGAGCAAATGGAGGGCAAGAGGAAGGAGAACTAATGGAGGAGAGTAACCATACTGTTGACAGTTCCATTATAGAAATCTCAAATCCAAATCCATCCTCAACCCCAATCATTATTGACATTTCATCTGACGATGAGGAAGATGAAGAGTTTATTCAAGTAGAATAAAATCCAGAGTCACCTGAACTAATAGAGAAGAAAGATGACCCTGAATTCGATCCTAGAAGCTATAAGAAGGATGATGTTCGAAAGGACTAGATTTTTGTAACTAACACTTCTTTATAGGATTTCTGGGTTTTTTTTCCCACAATTATAGCTATTTCATTTCCAGTAAAGTAATAAGTGGCATGGCCACAGTGAACCAATAAACCTATTGTTTTGCATAGGTTATTCGGACTCATTTCATTTTTATTTTCCAGTCATTTCCTTATTCGGCAATAAAATTTATATTCATTTACTTGTCAAATGATTCATTTTACTACCAAATAACTCATTTCGTCACCAAATCATTCATTTCATATCACTACTCCAACGAGCCATTTCTTACTCAAATATTCCAATAATTCCTTTCCAAACTCTGGGAAACCATGGGAATTATTTTTATTTATTATTGTGATGCTTTATTAAATGTATGGTTGGTTAGCAATCAAAATTGTGTTGACCAAGCTGCAAAATTGGGAGTTGTAATTTTGCAACCTCACTTTGGTAGCTTAAATTAAATGTGTATGTATGTCTGGTCTAAGTTAGTAAGATGGGTGTCTAACTTGAGAGCTAACCATGACCATAATTAATAAAGACCCCTTGTTTTGATTCAGGAGAAGAAGGATGGCAGGAGGAAATGGGAACAATAATAATGGAGGAGGTGAGCTAAGGGAAGTTGTAAGGCAATTGGCAGTGGTCGCCCAACAGTTAGCATGAAACTCAACCAACAATGGGAATGCTCAGGGAGAGTTGTTCAAAAAGGTGGCACAAAGCAAGCCACCAACCTATCAAGGCGAACCGACCCAACTGTGTTAGAAAACTGGTTAAAGGAGTTTGAGAAACTGTTTGGGGCAATAGGATGCCCAAAAAATTTGAAAGTGGGTTGTGCTACCTATTACCTTAGGGGAGAAGCCGACCTTTAGTGGCAACAAAATGAGGCTACCATTAAGGCACTACCTGGTTTCAATTAGACAATGTTTCAGGGAGAGATGTCAGTCACTGAGTATTATACCAAGTTTATTGAGCTCTCAAGGTTTGCCAGGGAATTTGTTGCTACAAAAAAGGCGAAGGATAGGACATTCGAGAGTGGATTGACCACTAATCTTTAACTAAAGCTGTGTGGATAAGTGTTTGAAACTCTAGATGAGGTTTATGGGAGGTATGCACACCTTTATTCTTTGGAGTTGAAGAAAAAGAAGAAGTTAGCTGAGGTGGAAGGCAAGGAAAAAAGAAAGGAGATAGGACAGGGCTCTAGAAACCACCAAGGTAACCAGAACAACTTTAAGAAGCAGAAATACCACAACAATAACAGCAATAACTTCAACAACAACAACAATTACTTCCACAATAACAATCGTCAAGGTGGAAGAAACTTCAATGGAGGGGCTAAGAACTCTAACCACGGAAATAATACGGATGCAAGGCGTTATTTCTGTAGGAGGTGCAGGAATAATCATCCTGGTAAAGACTGCGAGGGTAATTTGGTTACTTGTCGCGCTTGCAACAAGTTGGGACATAGGGAATATGAGTGCTTCTATAAAGATCATAACCGAAACAAGTAGGGAAATAATCAAGGATTGGGCTCAAAGGAATTTTCAAGGAAACAACAACTATGCAGAAAACAAAGGGCCACAGTAAAATGGGGTGAAAATCAACAATAATGGAAATGGTCAAGTGAAAAGGGGAGCTCCAGGAAAACAGAATGTGATAAGTAGGCATGAAGCTGATACCACAAAGGATGTTATTACTAGTACTTTTTCTATTAACTCTAATTCTGTTAAAGTTTTGTTTGATTCTGGTGCAACTCTTTCAATTCTTTCATTTCAAAAGCCATTGTTTCAAATTGTCGCACTGTTTGAAAACCATAGACGTTATAGATGTACCTATAGTTATTCCTACGGGAGGGGTAGTACAGTGTACCAAAACCTTTAAGGATGTGCCATTAGAGATCAAAGGAAAAGTGTTTTTGTCTGAATTCATCGAATTTGGGTTAAGCGACTTCGATATCATTTTGGGAATGGATTGATTAAGTAAGTATAGTGTAGAGATTCGTTGTTGATCACAAAAAGTATAGCTAAGTATAGCTGAGGGTGAATTGGTAACACATTGGAAGGATGGAGAGACAAAGTGTCCTAGGATCATCTCTATGATGAAGTTGGCTAAGTATATTAAGAAGGGACATCCGGTATATTTTTGTAGTGTAAGGAACTTGGACCACGAAGAGACAGCTAAGCCTGAGAACATAGAAGTGGTGAATGAATTTTTGGATGTGCACTACTAGAAAAATGGGCAAAGGGACCTATAATAAAAGACCTGTTAGTTAATACAACGGGTCTCTTTAATATAAGGGATCTAATATTGGAGGAAACGGGTCTCTTATGTATCAAAGGGCCCACCAATAGTTTTGGAAAGATGGAGGGAAAAAAATAAAAGACTCGTTGTTTGGCTTAACAGGTCTCTTGTGTGTGTAAGGGCCCACCACTCAAAGCAACTATTTTTTTTGGGTTGACATCAAAACCCTACTTCTCTTCTTATTCCCCATTTCCCATCACTACCCCATTCACGCCGCTCTCTTTCTCTTTCACTCTCCTCTTCTCTACTCTCATCTTATTTTTCTCTCGGAATAAAAAATGTTGTTGCCACCTCCTTTTTAACGCCGGTGGTTGCTTCCTCCTCCTCCTCAACACCAATGTTACTGCCTTCTCAATTTTTTCTTCATCATCAATCAACCTCAAATTTAAGGCTTTAAAGGTCAATTTTGACCATGAAAACTTCAGATCTAGAGTTTTCATGGAAAATTTTGGCCTAAAAGCCAAAATTGAAGTGTTTGAAGAGGTGTATTCCATTTCTATTTTATATTTAATAATTTTACAGGTTTTTGGTGAGGTGACTATGAGTTTATTTGTGGTGCTTTCGGGTTTAGGTTGACTAGTTTTGAGATTTTTCGTGGGTGGCTAGGGTTTTTTTACGGGTGGTCTGGATGTGTACTAGTGTTGGTGGTATTTTTCTTGGTTTTTTTTGTTCTATTTGAATGTTGAATTTGGTGAATTTATTGTTGGTTTAACTCTAATCCATGGGTATACTTTCAATTTGTTAAAATGCCTCTGAGAATTTTGATTTTTTTAATCTAATTTTAATTCAAAGGATATGAAACTAGGGATGGTGACGAAGATGATGACAATAGTGGTGCTCCAAGTGTATCAATGAAGATAATGGCGAAAGGTTTTTTAGTTTGAGGTGTAGTTTTTCTCCACCTGTTGATCTTATGTTTTTCAATTAAATTTTATATTTACGCTTCAAATTTGTTGTGCATATCTCATTTACTTTGTATTTTCTTTATTGAATGTGAATCTTAAGTTTTCTGGTGGAATTCTCAATTATTTCATTTATTATTTTTGTTTAGTTTTGTTAGATCTGCTTAATGTCATCGCAACACACAAAACTCCCAAATGGAGTACTCAAGTCTTATTAATATAATTGTAATTGTAATTGTAAATTTCAATAAATTCAAACAACTTTTTGTTGGGATTTTTACGTTGGTTGATTTTTATTTTTAATTTGCTATTTCGTGTTATTTTCTTGAAGTGTAATTTGCATGTTACATACAAATTAAGTATACAAATTACAAATTCCACTTCATAATTTAGTTCATCAATTCTCCCAAATTGTATAGAGCATAAAAATAAAAATAATTCAAATGCCAACCGCAAAATTTTATTTTACTTTTTTATTAAAATAAATAAGGAACTAAGAGACCCGTTAGCTAGCCTGATAGGTCTGTTTCATAGAAACTAAACAGTCCTCCTATCTCAAACAACGGGTCTCTTTTTCTTCTAAATTATCATTCTCATCACTCAAATAACAGACCCGTTATCACCAAAAATGGGTCTCTTTGTGCGCATAAACAAACCCCTCCATGAGACGAGGTCTCTTAATTAAAGAGACCCCTGAGATAAAGACCCGTCCAGAGGCGATCTCTAAAGCATTCTTTGCCAATTGTTGTAGTAGTGGTGTTTCCTAAGGAGATTCCAAGGATGCCACCTAAGAGAGCAATTGATTTCACAATAGATTTAGTTCTAGGAACAACACCAATTTCCAAGGCACCATATCGAATGGCACTTGTAGAAATGAGTGAATTGGAGGAGCAACTACAGGATTTTCTGGAAAAGGGATACATTAGACCAAGTGCATTGCCTTGGGGAGCTCCAGTGTTGTTTGTTAAGAAGAAGGATAGAAGTATGAGATTGTGTATTGACTACAAAGAATTGAATAAGGTCACCATAAAGAACAAGTACCCATTACCAAGGATTGATAACCTATTCGACAAATTAAGGGGAGCATCTGTGTTTTCTAAGATTGATTTGAGGTCTGGATATCATCAGTTAAGGATCGCAGACAAAGATATCCCTAAGACAGCATTTAGGACAAGGTATGGACATTATGAGTTCACAGTAATGCCATTTGGATTGACTAATTCTCTAGCAATCTTTATGGATTTGATGAACAGGGTGCTCCATCCATTTATGGACAAGTTGGTCATAGTGTTCATAGATGATATACTGGTGTATTCGAAGAATAAGGAGGAACATGTGGAACACTTGAGGGAAGTTTTACAAACTTTAAGGGAGAACCAGCTCTTTGCGAAGTTTTCCAAGTGTGAGTTTTGGTTAGAGAAGGTAGCATTTATGGGTCACTTTGTATCCAAGGATGGGGTAGAAGTAGATCCAGCAAAGATTGAAGTAGTAAAAGGATGGCCCACGCCAAAGACGTTGTCTGACATTAGGAGTTTCTTAGGTTTAGCAGGTTATTATACGCGTTTTGTGAAGGACTTTTCTAAGATTGCTAATCCTATGACCTCTCTAATGAAGAAGGATAATAAGTTTGAGTGGGATGAGAAGTGTGAGGAAGCGTTTCAACTGTTGAAGCAAAAGTTGATTACAATACCAGTGTTAACATTGCCACATGATAGTGGAATCTACGATGTGTATATTGATGCATCCAAGAATGGTCTAGGATGTGTGCTTATGCAAAATGGAAAGGTGATTGCATATGCATCGAGACAGTTAAAACCTCATGAAGTAAACTACCCTACTCATGACTTAGAATTAGCTGCAATCATTTTTGCACTAAAGATTTGGAGACATTACTTGTATGGGGTGAAATGTAGGATCTATACAGACCACAAAAGTTTGAAGTACGTCTTCACCCAAAGAGATTTAAACTCACGCCAAAGGAGATGGTTAGAATTTGCAACAGACTACGACTTAGACATACAGTATCATGAAGGGAAAGCAAATGTAGTTGCAGACGCTCTAAGTCATAAGACCAGCCATGGACTGAACACTTTGATAGTGGCTGATGAATTATGTAGAGAAAAATGAACTAAGAAGTATTAGAATGGGGAGTGCCAGCAGGTATACTTGCAAATCTAAGCATTCAACCAACAATACTTGATGAGATAAGAGAAAATCAAGCAGGTGATGTTAATTTGGATAGGATTCGTGAGAAAATAAAGCAAGGAAAAGCTACAGATTTCAAAATTCATGAAGATGGGAGTTTGAGGTACAAGGGTAGATGGTTTGTACCACAAAAATGTAAGGAACTAAAGAAGAAATTGATGGAAGAAGGGCATAATACACCATATTCAGTACACCCTGGAGGAGACAAGTTATACAAGAACTTGAAGAAAATGTATTGGTTGCCTAGGATGAAGAATGAAGTTACAGAATTTGTAGCAAAATGTCTAACATGTCAAAAAGTGAAAATAGAACATAAGAGACCAGAAGGAACCGTGCAATCATTAAAGGTCCCTGGATGGAAGTGGGATTGCATTTCGATGGACTTTGTGACTTGCCTCCCAAAGTCAAAGAGTGGAAATGATACACTACAAGAAAATTGTCTTTTCGTAGCGATTGTACATTCGCTACAATATGCATATATGTTTGTGAAATAGTAAAGGAACCCGTATCATTTTACAATCGACATAGTAAACCCATATGAAATCGATACGAAAACATAATAATAATTATTCACCTTTTTTCACATTTATAAAAATGGGCAAAAGTGTATTGTTTACAATCGCCACTAAAACCCAAAAATGGATACAAAAAGCCTTTTTTACACTAGATTTTAAAATTTTGTTTGACAAAGAGAACATAAAAATATGTCATAACTTATTGGAAAAAAATTTAATATTAAAGCTTGAGGTTGCATGTTCGAATCTTGTGTAGATCATATGTAGGGATTTTTTTTTTTTTTTTTGGGAAATTCTACATAGTAGCCTCCAAGATTCAATTTTTCTACGTGGAAGACAAACTTTTTTCCAATTCTCTATAGTGGCACCCAAGTTTTGAAAAATTAACCATAGTGCCCATTTTTAGGTTTATGGATAACTTTTTTAGTTTTTGGTTAACCATAATTAAAAAGTAAATTAAAAAAATAATTAAAAAAAAAAAAAAAAAAACCACCTACCAAACCCCACTGCCACCACCACCACCTCTACGCAAAAACCCTAACACGCAAACCACAACACGCAGCCACCTCGCTCCAGCCCACTTACCACTGCCACACCAAACAAGCACAACATCGACGCCAACAACAACTGCAGTCACCCACCTCGCACTAACCGGACTACTTATCGTAATTTCGAAAACACTTGCACCCAACCAGTGTTCATCGCCCTCCCCTCCGCCTCACATCAATTCAAACAGAGCAGTCGCACTTCATCTCATCCCCAATTCAGCCCCAAATTAATTGGGATTTCAAGCGAACGAACGGAACCCTAACGAATTGGGGGTGGTTTGGGCTATGGGGTTTCGGGTTTGGGTTAGGGGTTTTAGGTTTGGGGTCGCCACCTTGCGATGGAGGATGGGGAGGGGGTTTATTTCAGTTAGGGGGAAGGGGAGGGTAGTCGAATCAGGGAAGGGAAAGGGAGTGGCTGGGGTAAGGCTGGTCGACTGGTCTGTGGGGGTCGGCGTGAGAGGGAGAGAGAGGTCTGGGGCGGCGGATGGCCTGTGGGGTTAGGGTTTCGGCGAGTTGGTGGTGGGTGGGTTGGTGATTGGGGTTTTTTTTTACTTTTATTGTTTATAAAATAATTTTTTAATAAAAAAATCAAAGGTTAACCATTTTAATCATAAAGGTTAGCCATAAAACCTTAAAAAGGGCACTATGGTTAATTTTTCAAAACTTAGGTGCCACTAAAGAGAGTTGGAAAAAAGTTTGTCTTCCACGTAGAAAAATTGAATCTTGAGGGCCACCATGTAGAATTTCCCTTTTTTGTGTAGAAAATGAGTTCAACATTTTTAGCGATTATAATCGCTACAATAATCACCATGATTGAATGTAGATTTTCGTATCGATTAATGAGGACAACCCCAGCGAAAGCAAAAAACACTACTAAAGGCTATGGTAACGGTGGATATTGTATCGAATAACCATTCGTTGGGATTTTTTTCGTAACAATTACAATCGATACGAAATGTTAAAATAATCGCTACGAAAAGGTATTTTTCTTTTAATGATACCATTTGGGTCGTGGTGGATAGACTTACCAAATCCGCAGTGTTCATACCAATGAAGGAGACCTGGAAGTTGGAGCAACTTGTAAAAGCTTACATTAAGAATGTTGTGAGGTTACATGAAGTTCCAAAGGATATTGTGTCTAATAGAGATTCTAGGTTTCTTTTAAAGTTCTGGAAGAGTGTTCAGGAAAACTTTTAGACAACACTAAAGATGAGTACAACATTTCACCCTGCCACATATGGACAAACTGAGAGAACTATTCAAACCTTGGAAGATATGCTGAGAGCTTGTGTTATAGACTTACAAGGGGGATGGGAAGATTGCTTGGACTTAATTGAGTGTTCTTATAATAATAGCTACCATGCGAGCATAGGCATGGCTCCATTTGAGGCATTTTATGGAAGAAAGTGTCGTAGCCCTGTATGTTAGAACGAAATAAGTGAGACAATGATCTTAGGGCCTCAAATGATTGAAGATATAGTCGAGCAAGTGAAGGAGATTCAAGCTAAGATTCAAGCTACACAGGACCGTAAAAAGAGTTATGCAGATTTGAAGCACAAGGAAGAAGAGTTTGAAGTTGGTGACAAAGTGTTGTTGGAGGTGTCACCAATGAAAGGTGTCATGAGATTTGGGAAGAAAGGGAAATTTAGCCAAAGTACATTGGTCCATATGAGATATTGCAGAGGATAGGCAAAGTAGCTTATAGGTTGGCCTTACCTATGGAGCTAAGTAGGGTGCATGATGTATTTCATGTGTCTCAGTTAAGAAGGAACCTGATAAGTCACATGTGCTACAGCCTAAAACAATTGAATTAGATCAAAGCTTAACTTATGAGGAAAAACCTGCCAAGATTTTTGACAGTAAAGTGCATAGTACACGCAATAAGGAATTTAAGATTGTTAAAGTGCTATGGTCTAACCAAGAGTACGAAGAAGCAACTTGGGAAGCTGAGGATGAGATGAAAAAGAAATACCCTGAGTTATTTGAGGTATGTTGAGTTACGGGGACATAACTCATTTTATTTAAGGGGGTAGAATGCGGTAGAATTTCGCGCTTTTTTCTTAAACTTTCAATAATTTTAGTACTTTTGCACATTTTTAACGGTTATTTCGAGTACTTTTGGTTTCAAGGAGACATTAAAGGTAAATGTATGTTAAAAGAGTATAGCAATATTACACCAAGTGAGGAAAAAGATTTTTTAAAAGTTAGTATTCTTTTACTCATTTGAGTATGGATTTTGTTTTTCGTTACTCAAGTTTCGGGACGAAACTTTTTTTAAGGGAGGGTAGACTGTAATATTCTGTATTTTTATACGTATATTAATTTAAAGTGTTAGTATACGACGTATTTAAATTATTTGAAATGAATTATTTTTGGTATTTTAATAACTTAAAAAGGTTTATTTTAATTAAAAACCCATTTCTATTTATTTATTTGTTTGGAAATATTTTACTTATTATTTAAAAACTTTGGAGCATATTTAAATTATAAAAGAAAGTTTTAAAGTCAATGGAATTTTAAAAAAAGTCAAATGCCAATTTGAATGGGAATAGGAATCATTAAGGGTAAAAAGGAAAATTAAGTTAGAAGGGTTTTGAAAGGGAGTATAAATACCCATCTTATGAACAAATTAAACTTTGCCCAAGTTGGAGAATACTCAAAGGTAAACTCTCTTTCTCTCTCCTCTTATTTTTCTTTCCCTTAATTTTTCCCCTTTCCCTCACATCACACACACACCTCACGGCACACACACTCACGCCACTCGGTGTCCGGCTGCCACCACCACCACTATAGCCGGCCAGCCGCTGCCAGCACGGAGCAGTAGCAGCAGCAGCTGCGGGAGGTGGCGAACCGACCACCCTCCCCTCTCGCGGTTTGCGGTTTTATAAAAATAAAAAAAAAAGAAAAAAAAAGAAAAAAAAAACTCCTCTTTGTTTTAAAATTTATCTAGCTTTGATTAATTATTGTTTTTGGGTGTGTGATGATTTTATGATGTTTTAATGGTGATTAATATGTATATAATTTTTAGATTTGGTTTTTGAAAAAAAAAAGCCCCAAATTGATAAACCCTAGGTCTCTAAATTGATGTTTATTGATGGAATTTAATTGTGGTTGATTAAAACTATTGAAATTAATGTTTTTAAACAAAACTATAACAAGTTTAAAAGTTATTATAATGCTGAAATTTTTATGAAGAGGCTAGAATTAAGTTTTCTTGAAAGGATTTTTAATTACCCATTAATTATGAATAAAAGTAGATGGTTTTCATTAATTTTCAGCATGTTTTAAAAGGTTTAAAAGTATTTTAAAGAGTGAATATATTGATGGAAATTTATTATGAATAGGTAATAATGTATCTTTGTAATTTTGGGTTATAGGAGACTTCCAAGTGAGTGATTTTGTGTAGTCGTGGCGATTTTGAGATCATATTCGAGGTACGTTCGCATACTTGGTAATTATTTAAGTATGTAGAAGCATGCTAGGACTTGTTAAATTAATTCCAAATTAGTATCATGATAGGTAGGGGTTGGATTGATTTTGGTGATTGATTTGCGAAGCATGAATTATTTGAGGTGAATTATTGATTGGAATTAATTATGATGGCCTGTTGAATATGAACCACACTTTTATTATTGGCATGATCAAGAGCATGTTTGATTAAACTAAATGTTTAATTTGGTTTGGATTATGAAAAGGGAATTTTATGGTTCATATAATTTCTATTGATGCTATAAGCATGAGAAATGAGCTATTTAAGTGTCTATTTACACGAGGATTAAATTATAGTTTGGAGCCTAAGTGAACTTAAGGTGTTCTAAACACCGAGGGATAGGATTTGCGGTGCACTATGCACTTAAGGTGTTATTTAACGCCGAGGTAGTTTAAAAAGGGTTCAACATTAAATTAAATGTGGTCACTAATTAATCAAGAATTAAGTTGGTATGTTTGATCGCTTGAATGATTTATGATGATTTATTGTGTTGTGGATTGAGAGTCATCACTAAGTCTAAAATATGTAAACAACGTAAAGTGAAAGAGATTACGCATCAAAACTCTTGGAACGTAAATTCCTCAAGTACGAACATATGGGGGGAGTTATGGGGTCTTATATTTAATAATAGCTTCTACTGGGGGGTACAAGACGCTATATTTTCCTTTTTATTATTATGCGCAGGAATTCCGCCACTTACAAGTGGTTCTTATATACTGGCACGGTTAGCTCCCGTGTTAGTATCCCTTTATTGGGTCAGGCTAGGGGAAACCCATTCGATGCCTAATCAAATTAGATAAGCAATGGAAATGTCTATTGAATGAAATGTGTGTTGTATGCTTGTAAACATGTGCAACAAGGTAAGTTCTGTGATGCTAGGATGTATGCATGTAAGTGTGAATCATTTACGCTTATTTACTCAGCATTGCTGATTGTGTGTATTGTATGTTCTTTTGGCTTGTCTTTATCTTGGCCCTACGATGACCCATTTCTAATGACGAGTGGTGGGGACAAAGTAAAGAGGAGATTTTCAGGTGATGGAGCATATTCATGACGGGCACGCATGAGTGAAGAGCGAATCTTGTTTAGTTTCCGTAAGGATATGGTGTGTTTACTTGCTTTGATTATTATATAATTGCTTGTGAGACTAACGCAGTGATTTTAAATATTCATTTTGGTTTTTGGAAAGAGCCTACAATGGTTCCAAGTTGTAGGTTGACTTCGTTTGACTTTGGTTTAACTTTACTTTCGTTTGATTTGACTTTTAAAAGTTGACTTGTTCTGAATGGTTTTAGAGTAAGTCTTCCGCTGTGTGTCTTTGATAATTTCCTAAACCGTTATCCTGGTGGTGATACTGTCTTAGAATTTCCTAACTCGTATTTTAAAAAGGGCAAAACAGATATTTTAAAGGAAAGGAATTTATAGGGTGTTACATTGTTAGTCAGAGGAGGACATTTAAATGAAAGACCCTGTACAAACTCAACTACTGTTGCTTCATACATATCATCAACCTGATCACATTCTTAAATCATGCTAGCATAATACTAATGTTTAGACCTAGAATCTTCTTCTAAGCACCTCTCATAGACCATTACACCACTAGACAAAGCGGAAAAATCATGGAAGTATTGTTCTTCAAACTTTTCCTGAAAGGAAAGGATAAACCCTTTTGGACGATAGACACAAACTCTGATTCAAGTATATTTAAGTGATATTTAATCTTAGCATTCTTAAATCTGTGAATGTAATCTCCTACAGGTTCTTCTTTTTCCTGCACTATCTTGGCTAAATTACCTATATTGACCTCTGCCTCAACTTTAGTGAATTGGCAAAGAAATTAAGTTTGCATATCTTGCCAATTTTAAATCGAATTAGGTGGTAGGTAAGTAAACCAAGAGAATGCAGTACTAGTAAGAGAACTGGAAAACATTCTAAGCTTAAGGAATTCATTATCTGTCGCCTATAAGAGAACTGAAAAACATCCTAAGCTAAAGGAGTTAAATCTGAACAAGTGTTCCTCGGCGGACATTATACTGTCGCTAGAGAAAAGAGGGGAGAATTCAGGAACCTTGAACCCTCTTGGGAACAGATACATCCTATCAATCCACTCAGGATATGGACTGTAAGTTTCTCTTCTAGCATATCCATCATTCTGACCCATAGCCCTCTGGATCATTTCCTCCACTCGCCTAAGCAGGGGTTCCTGTCCCATTTGTGGAGGGTGACTTTGCATTGGTCCATTAGGTTGAACTAGTGTATCTTGTGTATGAAAAGGGTTATGTTGGCTCCCTTGAGGATTGTGGAAACCTCTTGTGAGGAGGGTAGCCCGTCGTTAGGGATCTCATTTCCTCTTTGCCCGTGGCCCTTTAAAAGCCTAGGACTTTACACTTTTTAGGGTGTGTTAGGATTTGAATTCCTAACTGTTTGGGGGACCTTGAATTAGAATTGATTCTATCATTACTCTTTTATATTAAAAACCAATAAAGAGTCGCCAATGAGTTTTAGGAAAACCCATAAACCTTGTTCATGCCTTTCTCCCAAGACGAGCTCAAGGGATATTTAGCACGAATCATAAGTTTACCCATGCCCAAATTGGTCTACTAGTACCAGAAATGAGTTCGGGAGCGAGGGTACTAAGATGACATTCCTTTTGAGGGGAATCACCATCCTAGCCCTAGTGCGGCCTCTACTAGATCTTCCTTTTTCACAATTTCATTGCTAAACAATATATGCAACGTGATTCCTAAAACTAAGTTAGTTGATTTTATTTACACGCGTCAATCACAAAAGGATTACATTACAACGAATGTCATTATTCTTATTTAATTCAAATTTGTGGAATAAAAAAAAATAAACAAGATTCGCCTTGACTTAGTGATAAAACAATCAATTAATTTATTCAATTCTAGTCTTGTTTAACGAAATAATAGTATGTCGAATTCATTAATTAAAGGTTTGTTTTAACGTGATCAAGCAACACTAATTAGTCAATTTAGGTGATTTAAGACAAGAAAGGTAAAGTGATTTATCTAAGCGCTCGGGAATTACCACTTTTCCTTGCTAGATTTTCGTTTAGAATGCAAATGGACACCTTCTTGTCCGGGAACCTCCACCGTAAGGACAAAGTAATTAAAGGGTGAGTGTTTAGGACAATAGAGTTTGATTATTGCATAAATTCATAAAGAGTGTTACTGCTGACTTTCTAGCTGATTTTCTGTGTGTCAAAGCTCGTATTGAACCTCTATTTATAGGGAATGGTTGAGATTAGGGTTTCAGAGATTCTGGAGGTGGCGCGCGCAACTTTGGAAGTTGCGCGTGGCTTCCGCGCGCAAGTGAGGAAGTTGCGCTGCTCGTGACTTCTAATCTTGCGCGTGATTGTATGGTAAGATTCGATTTAGTATCTTTCTAAAATTATGAATCTTCGCAAACGCAACACTGGAAGTTGCGCTTAGCTACTGCACGCAACCTTATAAGTTGCACGTGGCTGTCGAGCACGACTTCATGAGGTGCGCGCAGATTTTCCTGCGGGAGCCTTAGATTTTAACCTAGGCGCTCTAAATCTGATCGACATTAGGTTTAATTCTTGGATTAGGCCTAATTTCTGATCGGGCTTAGTATTAATGAGCTTTAATTCTTTTCGTTTGGGTCAAGCTAGTTAGTTTTATGTGTTTAGGCTTCAATCTGTAGTCCATTAGCATTCCTTACTCCAATCTAGCACAAAGATGGAATTATTTATCGTCATAACACTTCCGTTCGAGATAGGGGACCAAAAGTAGATGTCTACATTTAGCTCCCACTTTGATCGAGTCTAGAATAGACGATGATCAAAGTAGTTAAGGAAATAAATCCGAGACTCATTCTGCGAAGTTCTTTAGATATAAGGAATATCTTTCAGTGGTGTTGAGAATGTCGAAGCTATCCTTAGTTCGCTAAATGTTCAAGACAAGTAGCTACTAAGGCCAAAAAAAAAAAAATTTTAACTTAGTGCATTAAAGAGTCTAGATTGAACCTTTGTAGGTATAGAAAGCTTTTACAAGTAAAGGCTGTTGTGGATGATGTCATGTTATGAAAAGGTATCGGGTTTAAAAAGATTAAAAGAAGATGATACCTTCTTAATACGGCATCGATGGTCTAAAGTCCCTCGATCTGTCGTTGAAAATTAATCCATGATTTTAACAAAAGAAAAGATAATCAATAGGGGGTGTTTCGGCATTCTAGCCTAACACTTGAATAAAAGATTGACATACGCTACCAAAACAAAGATTTGATGTCCACAAGATAGAAATACAAGTCTCAGAGATGAAAATCGGCAACTCTCTCAGCGGTTTTGTCCACAAGATGAAAACACGCGTCTCAGGACTGGGGGCACGTGTCTAAATGGGGTGCAACTTCTTGGGGGCCGCTTTTTATACAGAGGGTAGACAGATACCCTAACTGTCCGATGAAACAAGATCGCTTTCAAGCTAACCGTATTTTGATATTCGCCCAACAGGGGTAGTCATTGCCCCGATGGTCGGCGCGCTTTGTCAACTCGTTAAGCTAACGCCTAAAAAAAAAGGTTCTTGTTCCAGAGTTGCGCGCGCCACCTTAGTAGCAACTGAAGTAGTTAAATATTCTATCTTGTTCTAGAGTATTAAGGGGCTGCCCCTCGAATTACCGGTTTCAAAGATTGATAACCTTGTTATCGTAAAAACAAAGCAATAAGGAAGCTTTTCCAAAAGAAGTAAAATAAGTTAGATTGCTTAAAGAAATGAGTAGATAAAATATGACAAAAGATACAAATGCATTCCATTAATTAAAGAATAGAGTCAGGTTTACAATTGTATAAGTTAAAGGAGAGGTTACCTCCATGATCATACAATTGGAAAAGACGAACGATCTTCAATACATGCTACGTGAAGAACTACACTATCGCTTAGCTACTAAGCCAAGGGAAACTACGAAAGCTAAGAAGAAAGATTAAAAGAAATAAAATGCTTGTTGTTGATTGATTTGTTGATGTCTTCCTTTGATCCTTGCGCTTTTATTTATAGGCGAAATTGAGCGGTTATGACTGACTCCCATAATTGTTGTACGGTTATGTTTCTTGGCGCCAACACTTCTTCAAAAATTAAAAACATCCATTAGCCTTCTAAAATGGCCTGTATTGGGCCTTTATGTGATATCGGCCCAGTTTTATGTCTTGACCAGTTTAGCCCAAAGACTTTTTACTGACTCTAATGACCTTTTTCATTCGGTCAAAGTGAATAAGGTCAAACAAAAGTCAAAAATCTGATTTTTGGGTGTAACAATGATCGACAAAGAACAACTCAATTACCATCAAGCCACTTGAATGGATTGTACATCCACTAAGTACTTTGAGCTCTTGAAGCACACTTGGAACCCTGTTCTTTATAAGATTCATGTAGGCATCATGTGGAAATTTACCAGGCAGAACACCAAAAGAGATAAATTTCTTAAGAATTATTTTCCCACATATGGAGAAACCGATATTGGTTTCTTCAAACAAATGCCAAAATAAAACAAATTAAATTGAATTAAGTAAGAACACTTAGGAGCAAAACAATGAAATTATACATTTACAACACTTGAAACCTCTCTTTAAGGTAAGCATGCACTAGGAGTAATCTAACTTTGAATTAAAAGAAAATAATAATTCAAAATATGACACCACAAGATTAATATACCAACTTATTGAAAAGATAGCCACCAAAAAAATTCAAGAGTAAGATAAAAATCAACATATAATCATATTTTAGCTAACGAGAATTATGTAGCACATATAAGAGTCACAAGAAGTAACAATAAGAAAATTCTCCTAAGGAGAAAAATTATAAAACTCTTCACAAAGTATAATATTACATCATTTCCATTCAAAAGACTTCACTCACTTAAACTTTGATAAATAATACACAAGCTACAGACACATATATGGAAATATGTAATGGAAATATTTAAGCATGAACAAAGTTTCTACAAAGCAAGACATATATATCAACATATATGCACTAAAAGTAGTAGACTTTATTGTTCAAAAAAAAAAGTAATAGTCTTTAGTATGTATCATACTCAACATAACACAAAATTCATGGTAATACATAAAAATACATACACCCTTAAAATGTCACAATTGAACCATAAATTATCTAAAGTTATAGAAACATGTAAGCATTACAAAGAAATAACTTGCTAAAAAAATAGACATTATTCTAAAATCAAGAGTCTAACCATTACCTTCATAATGAACAAAATCATATATACTTCAAAACTCCAACAACTTGATAAATTAAACTAATTAGGTATCTCTAAATACTAAGGTCAAACCACAAGTGAAGAACCAAGAGAAGGGACGATCATACCAAGCAATGTCACACTTATATAACATGGATTATACTTTAGCTTTTAATCGTTTAATCTAATAATCACTTAGAAAATAATAACACGTTATTGACAAAATAATCATCCAACATTATATTGCCAAAAAAAATCACAATCATATATTTGTCAAGAGAATTATTAGAAATTAAACCACATGCTGAACATAATCGATAAAAATTGGCTAAGAACGGATCCCCCTTAAATTAATTCAAGTGACGTGAATAAGAATTCTCGTAATACTCCCAAACATCCACTCCAAAAACGTAGCTCAAAGATGTCATCATAAATCCCAAATGTGAGTTGCTATCAACGATCCGACCTTTTAAAAAGAAGCGTCAAATGTCCCGAACAAGCTCTTAAAATTTCAGCAAAAACCGACAACAAATGACCTTCGATCAGGGGCCATCTTCGGGACTTCTCCCAAAAAACGTGAACATAAATTTTTCCTAAAAATTATTTTTCTTCACACCATACAATCTTCAATCAATATCCATTGTGTAGCCATTGAAGATAATAATTCGTTTTCAAATTTATTGTAAAAATAAGAGTTTCAAAGGCTACAAATAATACAAGAATAATAATGTGTTTGATTGATAAAAGAAAGACGGTGTGGCGTGACATTTCGTCACTGACTTTAAAAACGAATTTTGACGCAACCGGAGTGCACATTGTATCGCTGGTATGTTCCCTAAGGTTACACTCTACTCTCACTCAAAGACACTTTTAGGTGAGAGGTGGAGCCATATAAACTTATGCCCAAAAGAAGAAGATATGTGTTTAGCTCTTTTGATAAGTATAATGTGCATGTATGTAGTCTTGTGTATTTGTGAAAGAGTTCCGAGCAATATATAGATTATGCAAGGAAGATAAAAAGGCAAATATATAACCTCTCTAACAAGTGAATTAATCAGAATAAAGATGAAGATTAATCATCATAAACAACCACAAGTATGAGACCATGGGGAACATCCTTGTTAAAAACTCTATCATTGCGCCTATTCCATATATACCATATGAGAGCCATACATTTTTGACGCAATAGACCATCCGCTTTTTTCCACGAAGCTAGCAGAGTAGCAGCTCTAGAAATAAAGGTCATGGACTCAGCATTTTCAACTAGCTTCTCGCAACCAATCTCAATCCATAAGTCAAATACCGCTGTGCAAAAGAAGAGGGCATGATGCAAAGTTTCCTAGTTAGAGCACCAAGGACAAGAATCTTCATCAATGATGTGTCGTCTCTTTAACAGGCCACGAACAGGGAGGGAGCCTGTGCATACTCTCCATAGAAAATGCCGCACCTTAGGGGTCGTATCAAACTTCCAGAGATCCACCCAAGCTTGATGAAAGTCATCAAGGTTACAAGATTTTCCCAAAAGGTAAGCTGATTTTATAGAGTAGATATCGTTGTTAGAGAAGGCCCAAGTGATACAGTCCTCGGGTTCACGCAAGCTCAGGGGAATTGCAAGAATGCATTTCCTATCACGTTCACTAAATGTCGAGAAGAGCAGCTTGAAATTCCATTGCTTCACCAAAAAAACAAAAGACTTTCATAAATCTTTAATAAAAGTTTGAGAAAATATGGCACAAGGTATAACCTTATAAGGTTTTTGATAGTTTGTCATCATAAATTAAGGCCTGGTGAGCATGAAGTTAATACTCTATATTTAATATTAATCATAATTTTTTGTGTCTTCCTTTTAATTTTTCTTAATTTTCATCGAAGAATTGATTTTATTATGTGCGATTATTATTTAATTAAAGGCGGAAATTTAATTCTGAATTATTGAAAAAACTAGTTGATAGTATTTGAATAAGAATGGATGACTAATATTGTTATGTTCAATTTATTTAGACAGGGTAATAGGTATAATACTTCTATCACCGATAACCAGCTCTTATATATATATATATATATATATATATATATATATATATATATATATATATATATATATATATATATATATATTTCTTAGCAGTCAAACTTGTCAATTATTTTGTTGTATTCGTAATAATCTTTACAGTAAAAGCATAAGCAACAAACACTCATTTATCGTTTTTTTTTTCTACAGTTCGTTTTGTATAATCCATACACTACAATCCATTGTCAAGCACATCTAAATCTAGTTCTATTAGCCGCGATCTTACACTACTGAATGAAATAATGGCAACCCCTTTATTACCAAATCTCCAAGTTGACATATTCATAGTTTTTTCTATGGTAAGAAGTCGAGACTCCCCATTTCATTGAAATTTGCCCTAATTAGCGATAACATTATTTTTTGTCCAAAAAAAAACAATAACATTATCTAGACGGAATAAGAAAATAGAACAAGTTCTTAGTTTAAATAGTAATATACGTGTTGTGTAAAAAAAAAATAGTTACATACATGAAGTATGAATTACCAATAACTTTTTGCCTAGATTTTTACCAATATAATATAGCTTCTTTTTTTATTTTTCAATTGCTACAATATACATTGGAGAAATGGGAGACATAAGGATATTTTGGGCAATGGGGACTTCAAGACTTTGTGGAGATGAGCGAAAATTTAAATAGTCAGTGCTATGAGTGAAATGATATAATAGTATTGATCTCTTACTTCTACATATGAGAAGTTAAAAGGAAAGATTTAAAGTAAATTCACACGTTAATTATACGGAGTAATGATAAATGTTGTCTTGCATGTTTATTTATTATCAATTTAGGAAATTCTATACCAAGCAAAGCTTGGTTTAGTGGGAAAGTTTGCATCTCACAACTAAGAGGTTGTGGGATCAAACTCCACTAAAGGGACTTTGAGGTAGGGATTTGATGCAGTTCCAAGGCATCAATATTATCATTTTATTGTTTTTATTTATTTTTGTTGGGTTGTTTATTAATCATGAGGGATGTATGTAATACTCCGTATTTTTATAATATTTTTATACATATAAATTATTTATTTTATTTATATTTATAAATTAAAATGATTCATGTCATTTTAAAAAGAAATTAATTATTTAAATATTATTTGAGTGTGCATAAAATAATATGGGTCATTAATTGAGGCAATAAAAGTGTTTTGAATTATGTCATCTTTATTTTAATAGTTGGATCAACTTGTTGGGGAATTGAAGACAATTAAAAGCCCAACAAGTTGGCCCCAAAGGAAGAAGTCAAGGGGGGGTAGGATTTAGTAATGACAGTTTTGTACTTATGAGTTTTTGTTTTAAAAGGGGAGTATAAATACTTCAAAACCTCAAGATTTTTCACTCTAAAATCATAATTGTCAGATTTCACAAAAATTTCAAAGGTTTTCTCTTTATTTTCTCTCTCCTTTTTCTCCTTATTTTTCCTCTTTTTTCTCTTCTTTTTCCTCTCCTTCCCCACGCCTCTCTCTCCCTCTTCTTCTCCCCTTACGCCGGCAGCCACCGGCGCACCACCGGCGGCATGCAGCAGCAGCAGCCGGCAACACCGCCGGCCACCCTCTCATTTTGTTTTTGGTGTTTTGGTATTATTATTTAAAAAAAATTAAAAAAAAAACTCTTTTTTCTCTTCCTAATTTAATTCTATTGTTTTTATTAATTTAAATCATGATTTTGATTATATTTTGGTATTGATTTTGGGTATTTTATGTTGTTAAATTATTTATATAATTTTCAGATTTTTATTCAATCAAAAACCCCAATTTACAAACCCTAGAATTTGGGAATTATGTTTATGGTTAGGGTTTGATCCTAGGTTGATGTTGTTGTTTAATTAATGGTTTAAACATGTTTTTATTGAGTTTAAAGCCCTTAAATTAATGCTAAAATTTATCTATGCCACTACTTTTTAATTATTGAGTTAGGGTTTGATTACCCATAAAAGGGGAAAAGGTTTTAATGATTTAAATATGATTTTCTAGTCTATTAGTGATGTTTTATATTAAATAAGTATGCTGGAATTTTATTTAAGCCATAAAAATCAAGTCTTTTTGAAAAGATTTGAAGTACCCACTTAAAGAAAAAGTTTTATGGTTTTTATGTCATTAAATTGGGTTAATTAGTAAGGTTTAAAGAGTATTATAGTTGCTGGAAATTTGTGAGAATAGTAGATTAATTATACTTATGTATTCTTTTGTAGGAAGTTTTGAGCTAGGTGATTTTTAGCGAGTGTGGCCGAGTTTTAGGCATTATTCAAGGTACATATGTGCACAAGAATATTTGTGTATGAGTAGTATCATGCTAGGATTTGAAAAGTATGATTTAAGTAATGAATTAGTAGCATGTTTGGTTGATTATATGCTTGGAATTGATGTTGGTTGAGCATGATTTGTTATGCAACATGTGAATATGTTATTTGAGGCATGATACAAGTTGAGTATGTATGAAACATGGAAGTATGTTTTATTTTCAAGTATAAAAAAAGCATGTATTTAATAAGCAAGACTTATATATGAATTAAAGAGCTAAAGTTAGAATTATTGAGCATGATTCATGAATTTATTTCTCACCCATTTATTATTGGTGTTGAGTCAAGAAGTTAGCTTATTTATTTACTCACTCAAGTAAGTTGATTTTGAGTCAAGGAAGTTTAGTAGTGCATCTTATGGACCAAGGTAGTAATCGTGCAATTTTGTGCACAAAACTAGTCAAGGAACCTTAATTAAAATAAATAGTATGTGCTCACTAATTAATTCAAGAATGAATTGAAAGTATGTATTGATTGTTATTATGTTTGTTCTTGATTGATTGGTTTGAGTCATCACAAGTTAAATTTGTAAATCACGTAAAGTGTAAGAGGATATGCACCAAAACTCTTGGAACATATATACCTTGAGTATGAACATATGGGGGGAGGGTTATGGGGTTTTATATTTAAACATAGCTTCTACAGGGGTATAGGACGCTGTACTTTCTTTTATTATTAATGCGCTGGAATTCCGTCACCAAGTGTGACATAGTAGGTGCCAATTGGGGTAGCTCCCTGATTGAAAGCTCAATATTTAAATGGGCTATTTTCAAGAAAGGAAACTCGTTCGATGCGTAATCCTAAATTATTATTAATAATTAATGTTTCTAGCTATGAGTCAAAGGTAAGTTGATTTGTGATTGTGTGGCGAGCATGTTTTAATTATTATTTTTATTTTGATGCTAGGATATTCATGTTAGTGTGGTGCATATGTACTCAGCTTTGTTGATTCGTACTTTTGTGTTTGTGTTTGGCTTTCCTTTGGATTGGCCCAACTATGACCCATTTATATGGTGAGTAGAGGGTTGAATAAAGAGGAAGTAACAGGTACTTGAAGCATGATGGGATAGAGTGCGGAGAGTTACTTGTTATGTTTCTTAGTTTTAATAATTTTGAATTATTGGTTATTGTTTATGGACTAACATTATTATGTTTATTTTTAATTGGTTTTTTTTTTAAGACGGGTCATGTTTGAATTGGTTCCAACTTGTGGATGTTTTATTTTGCTTTTGTTTTGAGGTTGTGGACTCAAACTTTATTTTTTGAAAATTGGTTTGTATGTTTTAGACTTCCGCTGTGAGACTTTGAAAATTTGCCTTAGTCGTTATCACGATGGGGGTAATATTTTGGTTATTTCCTAAAAACGGTTTTATTTAGAGTAAAATGAGTATTTTAAAGGAAGGAAATTTCCAGGGTATTACGAAGTATGCCTATAAATAGGATTGATTTCTGTAATAAAATGAGTGAGCATATTGATTAAAACCGTGAGTTTTGAGTTGTTTCATAAGGGAATTCCATTGTTTTGCAGATATTGCACAATTCCTTAGTTGTTATTAAACCTTAGTTAGGAATTAATAATTTCACATCCTAGCTACAATTTGATCTTGTTTAGATTAAATTGTTCCACATCCTTATAATTTTGTTAACTCGTCACAAATTGTATGAAATCTAAACTACAATCCATCTAAGATCGGAATTTTAGTGTAATCAATTAAAAATTCGCATCAGGATTATCTTACCTTCCTCCTCCCCCTCCTTAAGTGCCTAACCCGGGCCGGGAGTACCTGTAAGAAGTTCCGGCCCGATAGGGCCCTTCTTCTTACAAAAAAAAAAAGGAAATTCTATATACGCATAGGCAACCATAAAAATTGTACAACAAAAGGACTAATTAGTAATTATACCCCTTGAAAGTTTGTCTCGTTTACAATAAGATACATATTACATTTATATCTCCATTTTCATTTTTTGACGAGAACATGCCAATAAATTATATTAAGGCTATATCTCCATTAAATATGTGGAAACGTTATAAAAACTAGATATTAAGTAAATATACAATGAAATGAATTCAATAAGATCGCGCAAAACTATATTATCTTTTATAGATTAATAAAAGGATTTTATGGTTAAGATTATGAAATGTTGATCCAAATGTTTATCAGGGGCAAAAAATAAGAGTACAAAAGGAGTACACAACTAAACTATGTTAATCCTCCATTGGACATACTTTAGGATTGTAGATGTAGGCCAACTTGTAACCTTTTTATAATTGTATTACGTATTAAATTAAAAAGGATCATTTAGCCCAAAAAGATAATGGTAGATCTGTAAATGGTAGTTATTATATTTCGGATTTTAGATGGAATTCCAACTATTAAAATCTAATTCATCCTACATCAAATAGGATTACATTTTGAAAAATTTTAAACTCGTATAAAACTTAACTTCTCAAAACCAACTTAATTCGAATCGAATTGGACCCAAATTCAAACCGAACACCAAATATACGACCCACCCCAACTTAGAATTAGGACGGATGGATATAGGCTACCGACACGTGTCATTTAAGTTAATCAGAATTTTGACCCCACACAGTGGCAATCTGACTTCCTGTCTCAGGTTGGGCAGGACTCAACTTCCAATCTTCCATAGCTCACAAACAACGTTACATATAGAGAGGAGAGAGAAAGGAGCTTTCAAAATTCAGTGCTTCAGGTAATTAACCTCATTGTATGATATGATTATATCTTGATTTTTCATCATTTACTATATTAAAAGACATTAAACTGTTTATACTTTTAATTTGTAATTTGATTTGTTGTATTTTCTTGATTTTTTTTTTCTCTGTTTTAATTCACATGCAATTTTAAAACATTTCTAGACATTTGTGTTTTTTATTTTTTGGGACATTGGAGATGCAACATTTTATTTACGGAGTAATAGAGTATTTTAATTACTAACTTGTTCATAAATTATTGAACTTTTAATTTTGTTTTGATGGAAAATGATTCACAATAATGTAATGTCAGAAATTTGGATGGTGTGAAGGTAGTTTTTTTGGGTCTTTAATTAGTAGTTAATTGACATTTTAATGGAAAGATTTAGATATTTTGTTATACCTAATAATTAAATTAATAATGTAGTGGAAAAAAACGAAAAAAAAAAAAATTAGAGAGAGAGAGATTGAAATTAGATTACTATGTTGGGTTTTGCATTCAAAAGAATCAAAACACAGGGTTAGACTCTTTTGTCATCACTTGATCTGATTTTCAGTTAATTCGGGAATAATAAGTTTAGATAGGTTCGATTCAAGAAAAAAGAAATCAGGTGAGTCAACTTTAGGAAAATTACAGATTTTGAAGTTCCAATTCGCAGCTACATTAAGTTCTAATAAGATAATTAAGAAAAATAAGTTGATTTCATGGCTATTAAAGTAAAAAAGCTTAATAAATGAAAATCAGGTGAAGAGAGCACATCGTTAATTTCCTTAGTTGTGTATGTCAAAACATAGCTTGTTACCGCTGTCTGTGTGTAGTTGTTAAGAAGGTAGTATATCTTGGTCAATCAGATTTGTGAATTTTTGTTTACTGTTAGTCATTTTCTGCTTTTTACCACCAAAATTAGCACTAAATTGACTGGATTTAGTTTTGACACTTCTAAGCAACTCTGGCTTCATATAAATGAAGACTGCGGATTACCACTAATGCAAGGCATGACGGGCATGATGTTGCAATAAATTTTAAACATGCTCCATAAACTCCAATCAATCCAGCCTTCTTGTCATTCATGAGCACTAATTAGAGATAGAAGTATTATTCAAACATAACATAGAAACTTCAGAGTTGAGTTTACTTATTTCAACTTATATATGTAAGTGACAGAAATTGGCTCAGTATTTTTCTACTTTGGTTTGCACAGTTACCAGCTTACCAGACTGGCTGCGATGGACAACAAGCGTAAGCTTTCATTTAAGAAAGCGTCCTTTATAAAGGTTCTCGAGGATGAGTTCACCAAGAAGCTGGTACTTCTCTTGCAATGGATTCCTCCAAAGTAGTTTTAAAATGTGAATTAGTGCTACTTGTTCAGCATAACTATTATGACATACTTATATAGTGTGAAGTTATTAAAGGCCAAATCTATCAGCCCTTCCATCAAGTTATGATTTTTGGTTGATAAGCTTATATGAAATTACCCTGAGTTCAGGCATTTGAAATTTACAGAAGCTCTCAAGACATTCTAGCACAGTTACTCACAGTTGTTTTGCATTTTTTTTTTTTTATGGGGACATGAAAATAGAGGAGGCTGAGAAGGAGCTAGCAATGATAGAAAATGAAATGACTTTATTTTACAAAAAAAATGCTGTGTTAACAAGATCAAATGAATATTTCACATTAGACAGCTACCTTTTCGACAACTCAAAGCATTTAAATTTAGATAGCATAATTACGACAGAGTTCTGGATTATGGACTCTGTCCAAAAGGAATAGTTGTTAAAAAATTAATGATTCCACATTTTTAGTTGAATATCTTGATTATTTAGCATCAAATTCATGCAAATTTCTCTAATGAAGCTCCCAACTTCAGTGGGGTAAGGGGGATCAGATATTCGGATACATTCAGCCTTACCCTTGCAACTGTTGCAAGCAAAAACGGTTGTATCCACCCAACCCTGAACTGATTGTCTGACTTTCTGCTAAACAGTAATAACCATGGGTGTCATGAACCAACAATTACTATAACTTTACATTACTATAGCTTAACATTGCTTCTAATCTGTTCTTGTAGCCATTACCCCCTGCTTTCACTAAGATCTTTGAAGATTACATACCACTGTGGCTCATCTTAGAGATTTCTGGAACCAGAAAATGTTGGAGGGTGGACATAGAAAAGGATGAAAATGGCAGTTTGTGTCTCAGTTGTGGTTTTAATTGCTTTGTGAAAGCACATTCTGTGGAAGTTGGAAACTTCTTGCTCTTTGAGCTTGAAGAACCATCAATTCTCCAAGTGAAAATCTATGAGAAAGATGGGTCTGAAAAAACAGTAGGAACAACTCTTGAGTCAGGGTATGAAGTTGGAGCCTTTGAATCTCCAAGAAAAACTCCGTCAACCCATAGAGAAGGAGAAGCAAGTCCATGGCCTACAACACCTTGTAAGTCAATTTATGCTAACATTTCCGAGTAAGAAGCAGCCCTAGTTATTTTACATGTTTTGATTTTGATCAAAGAATTGTTTTGGCGTCTTGGTGTATTGGTCTGAAAAAATCAGTAGGAACAAATTTTGAGTCAGGGTATGAAGTTGGAGCCTTTGAATCTCCAACAGAAACTCCGCTAATCCATAAAGAAGGAGAAGCAAGTCCATGGTCTAAAACACCTAGTAAGTTGTTTTACTACTAGTTCAGCTAACATTTCCGAGTAAGAAGCAGCTCTAATTGTTTACCTGTTGTATTTCTGATCTAAGAACTGTTTTGGTATCTTGGTGCGTCGTAAGCTGTTCAAAATGGAGCATATCAGATGCAGCCGTCCTTTATTGACAGGAGCACGAGGAAAAAATGTATATTGTCAACTACTAAACATGGTTTGTGTTTCTCTCTGACCTGGAGAAAGGCCAGTCACTTAACTTATTATCTGGTAAGTTACTTTCATATTAGAACTGTATCAACCGCATCCCCATTCTTTTAGTTTGTAATCTACATTTTAGGAAATATTAAAGAGTGAATATTATTCAGGCAAAATTGGTTGGAACAACACAAATTTTTATTTGGGTGCTCTCAACAGCACAAACTTTAAGTGGAGTAATGGGGGTTGTGTGCCGTAAATGATACAAATGTTTTCCGGTGCCGGAGATTCAACCAGATTCCAGCTTATTTTTTTATTATTATTATTAAATTAACTCACGTTCCCCTTCATGTGACTAATCATATGAGAAAAAATAAAATAAAATAAAATTAAAATAACAGAGAATTGAAGATGTTTCAGTGCTTGTAATTGATCATTTTATTAAAGTTCTGACTTTAGTTAAGAAGAAAGGAGTTAAACCAGAGGTTTTTGGGTCCTACATAGCCTACTGGAGCTTGGTTAGATTTGATGTTTTGAAACTTGTTTGATGATGAAAGTGGATGTCGCTTATTGTTTAATCTGAAGAAAAGAATTGCCTCAACCTTGGACAAATCCCAATCAGACAATTACAAAGAATATAGTAGTCACGTGAAGGGGAGGGGGGTTAATTTAATAATAATAAAAAAGGGAGAATCCTGGCACCAGAAAATATTTATGTCACTTGCGGCACCCAACCCCTAAAGTTTTTGTTGTTCATTGCTCCATTTAAAGTTTGTGTTGTTGAGCGCACCCAAACAATTGTTTGTGCTACTCTAGCCAATTTTGCCTATTAGTTAACCTTCGATAACAAAAAGTCGAAGTATGTGAAAAACCGTTAAGTTACTTTGACGTAGTCATCAAACCATGCCAGTGTAACTTTAGAATCACCCATTTCAAAAAAGTTGTAAGAAAATGACAGCCAAATCTGTATTTTTTAACCCAAAATTTTTAGTACAGTCATGGTGGGGGTAGAGGGACTATGATTCTATACAACATAGCCTTAATTTAGATTTTAAACATTCTTTATGATGAATTGAGTAATGGAAAGCATAAGTGAAGAAAAGTTGATATGTAGACAATTCCAAAGCCGGTGCTAAATGGGAAGGCATTATCCAACAAAGAGGCAGTAACACTCCAGAACCAGGAAGGAAGTAGCTGGCCAGTGGAGTTGAGATTCAGGGCAGATGGTCGTGTGGATTTAGCAAAAGGATGGAGGGAATTTGTGATAGACAATGAATTAATAGCTGGTGACACACTGACCTTTGAATTTGTGTCAAACAATGTGATTCAAGTTAACGTGGATCGGGCTTCTCAAGTTGACAATCCTTCTCAAAGAGAACAAGAATGCAAAATTGAACCCATGGAACTTATTGATATGACATGTGAGTTTTGTAGCAATATACAATCTTCTTCTTCCCTGTATTAATCCTAATCTGTCTGTCAGATTTTGGACTGTTATATTCTTTAAACAAAAAGACCTTTATCATCAAAATCGATAAAAGAATAAAAATCACAGATACGTAGAAGTAGCTAAGAACGGGTCATGTGTATAGGTGAAAATGAGGAGCTTGCTGCTAACTGTATCATCAATACCAATACACCCGTAACCATGGATAAATTTGAGAGAGTTTCCTTGGAATCGAAAAGCCCTTCATTCTCTCTAACTTGGACGGAGAAAACAAGAAATTCTTATTTGGTAAGTTCTCTCAGTTTGCCCTTTTTTCTTAATTATAATGTCAGAAACCTTGTGCATGCCATGACATGTTAATTTTCTTGCTACAGTATCGATGTGTTAGCCGTTCAGTTAGATGAATATGAATGTCATCAGGTGTTGAAATTGATATGGTCATCATTTGTGAATTTTTGGGTTTAAGATGACTTCCTCTGATTGTCTGATGGAAACTAATGTTGCTAAACATGTGTCTTAGGCATAGGACATTTTCTCTTCAACAGCATATCAGCAGAATTTACTTGAAAACTTATACTCCTTGATGTGCAGCATATTCCGAAGGCAATTGCCAGCAGGCAGAAGTTGGAGAACAAAGACATATTAGTGCTATGTGATCCAGAAGGAAGGAAATGGCTAATGGAAGTTAGAACCAGACAATCAGATGGTCGTGTTGGATTAGGCCGTGGATGGATTGATTTTACAAAAACATATGGATTTGGTGCTGGTGACACTTTAATTTTTGAGTTTGTGACTGACCGTATGATGAACGTTAATATAATTAAAGTTGGTGGATTGAACCATGCTGTTACAGGAGATATTGATAACGCAACAAGTGTTGAAGCTTCACTAATTGCTCAGAAGAGTCAGAACTCTCCATGGGGATCCAATGTGCAAAGTCTTTTCTGAAAATTGAAGTGATGAGATCACACATTCGAACAAGTAGAAGAAGTTCATGGTTTCCTGTCATTTTGACATGTATATATACTAGGTACAAACTACCTTTTGAAGCACTAGTTGCCTGGGCAAAGACCTTATGTCCTTAGGGCCAGTATTCATGGATAATCACTGGTTTCCTTCGTGAACTTTGTACTTTGTCTTGGTGCTTCATGTTCAAAAACTTTAAAGGTCATTTCATGATGCAGCTGAATCTTGTTTATTTGGCTATTCAAGTTTTCATTTCGATTTACCTCCAATGTCACTGTTAACAGTTGAACTGTTTAGATTAATTGTCATCGTCTCTACTAGTCTACTACATCACCGTGTTCCTTTTAATCCCCCCACCCCCACCCCTTTCCTTTATAGGTGCAGATGAAGATCGGAACAAGAAATATTATTGACAAAATTTTAAAAGATCTCTAGTAAAGTTATGCTGCTACAAACAAGTACTTTGTATCATAACTGTAGTTGATTTACCTAGAATGGGTACTTAATTTTACAGGACGTGATATGTGAATGTCACTCACCACGAAGTTTTGTTATATTAAACGGAGTAATACAAGAAAGATAAACGAAACCAACAAAAGAATAACACACGGAATTAACATGGTTCACTAATATGCATTGGGTAAGTCCATCGGACCAAAGATGCGAGTTTTATTGATTTTGAGAAAAACTAATTACAAAAGTAGTCTAGATTTAGATTAAGGGATTAAATTACTGCCAAAATAGGAATAAACCTGAAATGTAAGCCTCAACAAAAAAACCGTATGCCCAATAAAATAAGGGCTGTGGATTTCAAGGGCATACTCCAACCGACCAACATGCTACACTAGCCAACAATTATACAAATAATACAACAATGTATCACACAATGGTTCATTGGTTCCCAAGGAGGCGAGCAAGCAAATTATCGAATTATGTACCCCATTATTCCCTAAATAATAGGCCACATTTCAAAGGAATTGGCCCCATTATTTGTCTGAAATATTTCCATATGCAAATCTATCATACAATACCAGAGAGATTCACAGGTACACTATAGACGAGCCAATACCTTATTATCGGTGCTATCTTTACCAAGAAAGGGGTAATCAGTGTAACCCACTACAGGATCCTGGGTGTAGAATGTTTTCCGAAGATATCTATTCAAGGGAGAATTAACCTTAAACCTTTCGACCAAATCAGGATTCGATATAAAAAAGCCTCCCAAAAGATACTAAATCAGCGTCACCTTGAGCCACAGCCTCCATCCCAAGTTCCCTGGTGTATCCACCACTGCACATAAAAGAACCCTGATATGCTTTCCTCAGAGTTCGAATAAGCTGAGCTTCCTCTTCTTCGCTCCCTTGTCTAGCTGACTCGGTTTGGCCATATGCAACATATCGAGGCTGAGTTACATGAAGATATGTAAGCTGTGAGTTCAAATCTAACTGGAGTTTGTTGAGACACATGACCACAGTAAGGCCAAGTGCAAGAGGATTGGAGTCTGAGGCATCAAGGTGATCTATTGCTGGTGAGATCCTTATAGCAACTCTATCAGCTCCAATGGCTGTAGCCACTGCATGAACCACCTGAACTAAGAATCTACAACGGTTAGTAAGGGACCCACCATACTCGTCTGTGCGATCATTGATACCATCTTTTAGGAATTGGTCAATGAGGTAGCCATGGGCTCCGTGGATCTCCACTCCATCAAAACCTGATAATGACAGTACAAGCATTATATGGCTGAATTTTTTGTAAGTTCGTCGTCCATAATTGCTAAATTGTATACTGTATACTTCAAGTCGGCCTTGAAGACCATGACAAATTGATAAGAAACACTCTACAATTAGTGGTGACATTAACAATCCTAATAATAAGATACATCTTCCTTTTTAAAATTTAGCAATATTTCTCATGTTACCCTGCATATATTTTGAAATCTGCTTGTTTCCAAAGGTAATCTAACAGCTAATAAGGCCAGAGAGGTAATCTTGACAAAAAAGCATAGTGATTATATTTCATTTGTGAAATGACTGACACACACTCACACAGGTCTCTCTCACACACACACACACACACACACACACCAGCTAAACAATCATTAGAAGACGATGAACCTGCTTGAATGGCATTTATGGCAGCCTGACGATATTGCTCAACAATCTCAGGTATTTCATGGGAAACCAGGGCTCGAGGAGCAGGGTATTTTTCTGTAGACCCATCTGGCATCAGAATTCTCCATCTATTTGATATCGGCTTATTTGTTGAAGAGATTGGTGCCTTGCCTCCAGGTTGGTACACTATATAGAGCAAAGATCTTTGATATTTAATACAAAGAAAAAATTCGAAAATAAAGCAATAATGCTATATTATACGAGTAATTTATAATTATAGAGTGTGATTAGTGAACCTGTATGGGAGGCTCGACCAACATGCCACAACTGACAGAAGATGACTGCACCCTTGGCATGAACAGCATTAACCACTTTCTTCCATGCTTTGACTTGCTCATTAGTGTAAATTCCTGGGCAATGGGGAAACCTGCAGCATTAATTCCGTTTTGTCAGACAGACGGCAGTAAATTTTTTTGTCAGAAAGACCATGATATGTACACAGACGGTGAACTAAAAACAGAAGAACGTAACTAGCTAACTGTTAAATAAGAGAAATTGAAGAAAGCAAACATAGGAGGGAAACATGAAAACCAATTTGATTTTTCTAGTCTGGATTAGTTAACTGATAATTTCTCAAGTGCACAGTTGCTAGAAGAGACAACGCTACCATATGCCTTAGAGCCAGGGACAAAGCTAGGAAAGGGGTGGAGTATGCCTCACTACTGATTCCCACCTCCCCATCTCAGCTTTATGGCCCATCTATTTCTTAAGATGGCACGAGATTAAGCCTGTACATTTCACATTCCAGAAAGGCAGAAACAGCAAATTGCTTCTTTTTTATTCCACTCTTGATTCATATATTCACTAATATATTACACCAATAGCAATTAGTGTTATACCAGCTTAGTTTGCAATTTGCTGTTGCAATTCGCATTATAGGAGCAGGCAACAGCAAAGTAATATGTCCACCACAAATAGCTTCAGGTAACATCCAGTTAGCATAATAGCAGCATTATAGATTCTGTTTTTAGCTGCTCAACTATAGAGGTTTCTTTAGCAAATCTTCTATTCAACTCTAGCTAATATTACAATATTGAATTATTCTATCCAGTGTTGATTGCTAAATTTCTAAATTTTAAGGTTTAGCAAAGTCAAAGAGAGAAATAAAGAGGATGTATCAACATTCTACATTCAAATTAATTAAACCATTTTAATTGTTAAAGTTCTCAGCTTTTTTTACCCTCAACTTTTTTTTCAGAACTCTTTTCTTAATATATCATCAAACCTCCTCTTAAATTTCTAATTGTGCATTTGTGCCCCTACTTTAGACATGCAACTCATATTTTCTCAATATCAATAATCAAAATAATTATTATAGAGTATCATTTGATTAATCTATACCTAGTCTATAAAAACACGAACCTACAAGTCATGTACTTGTATTACTAGTAGCATTGCTACTAATTTCTTCCAGAGGTAGAATTGCTACTTATTTCTTCTATTGGTAACTATGGTTAATAGATGTCACCATAAACAAAAACTTTTATTAATAATGTCAACTTATGTAAAAAGTCAAAAGTACATAGCTACTGATTTTGATATATTTTAAAGAATCAAAACTTGGCTATCAATGATAAAAGTCAAAAGCATACGACTTGGGATGAGAATTTCCCAAAAGTAAAATGAAAACCAAAACTAATACGAAGTAGTTATATTTCATCAATTGGCTATCATTTGATAGATGATTCTAATCTAGTCTTATGACTTTTGACTACCACAATTTTTTAAAATGGACGGTTGAGATTATTTGTTTTTTTATTTATTTTAATTAGTAATTTAAAATAAAAATAATTTTTTAATTATTTTAAATATATTTTTATCTTCGAGAAATTATTTTTAAATATTTTTGAAATTCTAGAAATAAAAAATATATATAAAACAATAAAATTACTCATTAAAGATAAATCAAAAGTAAAACAATCTCAGCCGTCCAATTTAAAAAATTGTGATAGTCAAAAGTCATAAGTGTACATTAGAATTTTCAATCTGATTATTCGTTGCACGAGTCATAAAGCTAGTTAATTTTGTTTTCTCTACCCTATACATCACCTTCCCTAAAGTTATGTTATGTGTTTTTTTTTTAAAAACCATTGCATGAGTCATAAAACTAGTTTATAAATAAAAAATAAAAACACTCGAAAAAAATTCAAATCAATTGTAACATAATGCATCATAACAAACAATAATCTACTACTGTACAATTCAGATAATCTTCACAAACAATGTTATGACAAATCATCACATGATTCATACTCAAAAATATATAAATTATAAGAAAATTAAAAATACCCAGGAGCAGTAGGGGAAATGAGTGTCCCCTCAGAAATCAAGAAACCACCAGGAGTAGATCGCTGAACGTAATACTCTTTCAACGCATCGTTTGGTATCTCATTTATCGCCCTACATCTTGTCATAGGCGCCAATACCACCCTACAACAAATAATAATAAACGCGTCATTACTCAAAAATCCGAGATCAAATTCCATCTACATCATATAATACTCGAGACGGAAAGTAGTTAAAAAAGTACCTGTGGGAAAGAGAGAATTTGCCGAGTTTGTAAGGAGAAAAGAGCGATGCAGCTGAATCATTTACTTCATTCTTGTAACTTGCCATAACTGAATCAAGATTTTCTGCTGAGTTAAGAGAGTAAAGTTGGAGCAATTGAGTCAATGAGTCGTGGAATGATAGTCATAGTAGCAGCCAATTTTGATTGATGAGAGAAAAGGAGGTTATATGGTGTGGTCAAGACTAGATTAATTATGTGGTCGGTGGGTGAGAGATTTGATCATCGAACGGTTGAGATTAGATTGATCATGGTTGTATCTTGTATGGAATTTTAAGGATTGAGATGTTAGATAGGGAGAAGGGAGAGTGAAGTAGTGTAGTTATTGGACAAAAAAGTGGAAAATATAGTGCATTGGGGACTTGGGGTATTATTACTCGCATTAGTTGTTTTACAACACGTGGTTTTAATATCATTTCCCAATATGGTGTGTGGGAACTTGAGAGGACTCGTAAGTCAACACTAGTGCACAACTCTCGATAGCTTACACTCCATCCGGTTTTAAAAGATTGTTTCATGGAGTACTAATTAGAGATGGATTGTTGATTGGAGGTGGTCATGGGGCGTTTGCCCCAGGTTTAAATCTTTGAAAAAGTTTTTTCTGATTTCCTCTAAAATTTCTTCTATGGAAGTGTTTTTGTAACGTCCATTACTACATTTTTGTTTTTTTTGGAAGGTTTTGTTTCACTCATTTCTCTTTTCTCTCCTTCTCTTTCATCTCTTTTCTTCTGGTCTTAATTGTGAATCTTTGTACGGACTTTCACCGGTATTTCTACAGGTGGTAAGCACCAAAAACTTTTTAATTGCTTTCAATAAATGAATTTCATCTTTAAGATGATGGTTATTCTATTATGCTTAATTTCTTTATTTGTTCGTCTGCCAAGAATTGAAAATTTAGGGTTTCATAATCTCCACAAGTATCTACAAGACCATATGAGTATTTTCACTCAAACAACTATTCATCAGTGGATTTCAAGCCAAATTAATACTAACTCACAGATTGTATTGTTTCGGACAAAGTTTTTTATTAAGGAGATCGTTGGTCGAATCTGCAATGTAATCAGTTCTAATATGATTTGTACTTGTGTTGGAATTTTAGATTTCATAGGAATTATTTGTAAGTGTCGTTTGGCTATCTTTTATTAATGAAATCCTTTTTCTTCTTGTTAAAAAAAAAAAAAAAAAAAAAAAAAAAAAAAAAAAAAAAAAAACCTCCGTGCACTTGAAGATCTCCCTACATGATTTGGACAAGCTTAAGGAAAGAAAGGGAGTTGTTTCTCTATTGCCCCAATTAACTGTTTTTTTTTAATGAAGGTTTGCACCTTCATTCGCCAAGAAATCAAAAATCCCGATAGTGACCCCTCGCAATCAAGTATTGAGGGAAGCAATGATCTCAAGTTCGACTTTCAAAGCATGTGATAGCCCATGTGATATTCTGTTGAGAAAAATCATCGAGTCTGGAAGTAGAGAATAGATTAACCTTCACAATTACAGAATACATGTTGAAACTTGAGTAAAGCATTGAAGCCTTTGAAGGTGATTCCCCAATAGTGAGTGAACAAATCAAGGATAATGCATTAAAGGAATGGCCAGCCAACCTTGGAGCAAAAGGAAGGGAATAAATTCCATAGTTAGCAACAAGGAGATTTAACCTTGGAGTGAAAGGAAGAAAGTATGTTGTGAAGGGAAGAGATTCAACCAACTCTTAGCCGGAAAGCCATGATGGCCTAGCTACTACTATCAAAAGTAAGATAATGCAAAACAACTCGTACAGGATAGGCTTATGGGTTTGTAGTTATGTGCTTACAAGGATAGGCTTTGAGGTCCAAAACCTAGGCATTGAGGCTATGAAGAGAACCATGGATTTGCTTCTTTATTTTTTCCATTGCCAAATAAATAAATATATATATGTTAATGAGAACCTAGTATATAATGGGAACTAGGAACCAATGAAGACTGTCAGATCTAATTAAAAAAGGCGCGCGATCAACCGCCCTAATTCATTCAGACATTTTGAATGAATTGCACGAAAAACTAAGCGCGAATTCTCTCTCCTCTCTCTCCTCCGCCATTTTCTCTCTCCTCAAGAACGTTGAAAATCTTTGAAAAACCGCCATAACCACCATTGATAACTGCTTAATTACGCTATATTAGCACAATTTAAGTTCCATTATCTACACTTCTTCAGTTTTGGGAAAAAAAAAATTAAAAAAATTGGTGAAAATTGATGAAAGTTTAGGTATACTTCGATACTTTGAAGTTAATACAATTACGTTTATTTTTGTAGCAATTTCTAACTTATTTTTGTGTTTTAGGTTAAAATTTGTTAAAATTGAAGTAAAAGAGATCGAAGTGTTTCGAAGTTCAAAATGCTAAAAAATCAGGTATTTTTCTTGAATTTTTTTGTATTTTTTGAAATTGAAGTAGAAGAAGTTCAGTCAAAGTTTTTTTGTTATAATTTCGTTTGATTTAGTTTTGATTTGTATTTTTGATTTACTTTTTTGAAATATATCATGTTTCAAAGTGATTTCTTACTTTCAAAATGATTTTGAAGTTCAACTTGGATGAATTTGTTTTAATTCGTTTTATTTACTTTAAATTTGCGTGTTTCAGTAAATTTGTGGATTTATTTGTGTGTTTGAGTGTGTTTGTGTAAATTTTTATCTACATGCAATTATAATCATGTATTTGTTTGTGTATTTAGCAGTTTTTTTTAGTGATTTCTAGATAAATTTGTTCAAATTTCATTTGATTTACTTTAAATTAGGTTAGAAATTTGATAGAAATGTTGTTTAAGTATATGTTTGAGTAGCTTTGTATAAGTTTTAGATGTGCATGCAATTATAATTGTGTATTTGTTTGTGTACTTTGGTATAAATTTGGCGCAAAACAAATAGATCTTCTGAAAAATTGATCTTCATAATGTTTTGTTTATTGTAAATGTTTCAGTTTTAAAAGTAAATACATAATAATTTAAAGTTAGTGAAATATTTATATAATAATTTTATAATAATAATGAAATATTTAAATTGATCCTCATAATGTTGTGTTTAAAGTAATTATTTCAGCTTTAAAAGTAAATAAATTATGCTTTAAAGTTAATGATATATATATATATATAATAATTTGATATGACTAATGTTTCATTTTAACAGATTAAAATGAAGAAGACTTCAAAGAAAACTGTACTGTTGCAGCTGCAAAGAAATCTTCAAAGGTTTCAGCTGAAAGAAATCTATAAAGAAAGCTCATGTAGCAGCTACAAAGAAACCTCCTGTAGCATCTACAAAGAAATCTCCAAAGAAGGCTCCTATGTTAACTCCAAAAAAATCTCCTGTAGCAGCTACAAAGAAACCTCCTGTGGCAACTCCAAAGAAGTGTGTTGCACCTACGAAGAAATCTCCAAAGAAACCTGTTGAAGGTATGCATATTTGTGTAAATTTATATACATTGTTTAGATTTATTAATCTAATTTTTTCACTTCAACAATAGAAGGTGATAAGGATGAAAAGCTGTCAAAAAAAAAAAAAAACAAATATTGATAATGAGGAGGCTAAAGCAACTTGAACCTTTAGAAGGTTAAACAAAATTAATTATTGTCATATATAATCAATTGGGTTAATATAATTGATTTACTTTAACTGATTTTTTGTTTACTTTAATTGCTTTCTTTTTTTACTTTTAAATTTTATTGTTTTACTTTTAATAATGAATTACTGAATGTTGTGTATGGGTGTTTGGTTAACAAAATTTAAATATTTAATTATAGGGATGTTTATTATGATGATTTAGTTTTAGATTAATATTTGATATAATATGTCATGTTCAATGTTTGATTCTTCTATGTTTACTATGTTCTCTTTAACATCTATTTAGAAAGTAAATGGTTTGTCTTTAAAAGTAAATAGAATTCTATATAATGTAAATAAAAAAAAAACTGATATAAGATTTTGTTTATCAAGATGCATGGACCAAAAAAAGATAAGCAAAATATGAAAAAGATGAAGATGATTATGAACCAGAAGATGATGAAAAAACTGAATCAGAAGATGAAGAAGAGTCTGAATCAGAAGTTGAAGAAAAGGATGAATCAGAAGAAGAAGAAAAGATCAGGAAAAGAAGAAACAAATAAGACAAAACCTCGTCTAAAGAAGAAAATGAAGAAGGAGAAAACTAGAAAAAAAAACGTGAAAGAAGGTAGAAGAAGGAAAAAGCATAAAACAGATAAAGAAGTGGAGGAAGTTGTGGTTGTAGATGATGATGAAAGTGATGTAGATGACGGTGGTCATATCATAAAAAAAAAAAAAAAAAATACACTGCAGACCCAATGTTGTTTTCGATTTGATAAAAGACTTTAGTGAAGATCAGAAGAAGGATGTGCAAAGCATAGACTTTGGAGGTCTGTTTGAGTTGAAACAGACTCAAGTTCAGAAAAAAATAATACTTCCTTGGCTATGCCATCACTTCAATGAAAAGAGCGCCATGTTCAAAATTGATTTGTTAAAGGAGTTCTCTATAACAAGTTTTGATATTCATGATATCTTCCTGCTTCCCCATGTCATGCAAAACCAATTAACATATCAATTAAGGAAGAAAACTCTAGGAGATTTGAGGATGAAAAATGAGTAAAAGAACAAGCTGGAAATTCCTGAAGAAAATGATATAACTGTGAACAGTTTGGGGAAAAAAATTCCGAGCCTAAAAAATGGTGGTGATGATTTCAAAAGGTTTTTTGTTATGTATGTGTGCAACACCTTTCTTGCACCTGTTGCAAATAGGGTTATTGATTAAAAAATATTGGAGTATGCTGATGATGTGAATGAAATAAAGAACCTGGATTGGTGTATATTTGTTCTCAATAACCTTTGCAAAGCAGTTGAAAGGTGAATAAGAACAATGAAAAAGAATCAAATGGTTGTGTAGTTGTGCTTCAGATTGCCTACTTTCACCCCTTGTTTTTAGAGGCATCCATGAACTACCAATACAGCCATTGATATAGGACGGATGAAAAAATTAGAAGCAAAATAGCAAAGAAAGCAAAGACCAAATTTGGTCAAGGAGAACTTGTGAAGAATGTTTATCCAATTTGTATAAGGGATCCACCACTAACAAAAGTTTAAGGTTACGTTATTGAGACTTCTTACCAGCATTTCACAGACAAAGAAAGAAGATATATTACTTTGAACATACCATCCAATCTGATGACAAATACTGAAATATATCAAGCTGCTCGTGATGTAAGTATTATTTCTTCTATTAAATTTTATTTTTTCAGCTAATAAACCATGTTTTTGGTTCTATGACTTTATATTTCTACCTAAATTAAACATATATATTGTAAACACTAGCTTTAAAGTTGAGAGTAAGAGTAGAGTGTAATATATAAAATGATAGTTTTTAAAGTCAAGAAAGCAGACTTAAAAGTTAATAATTTACCTTTAAGGATAAATAATAATATTTTCATAGTTGTTATAACTATGGTATATTCATAATTTGCAGGAAGTTGAAGAGGATATGTTACTGTTGCAGAGAGATTCAGCTCTATTTTCATTGTTACATGCTAAAAGGGTGAACTCTATAACAGATAGGCTAAAAAAAGCTAAAACAGGTCCATCGACATCAAAAGGATCTCCATTAGTTTCTCAAACTCAGAAACTTTTAGAAGACCCTAGGATTCAAAGAGCTCCAGATGAAGTTGTTAAGATCTATGATGATTTGAAGGATGTTTCAAATGTTTTCTATTCTACTTGGGAAGAGCAAAATAGGAAGGAAAACCCTGAAAAGAATGTTCAAGATCATGTTGATGATCATATTGATGATCATGTTGTTGATCCATAACCTATTCATATCAATGATGATACTCCTAAACCTGCCAAAAATGAAGCACAGATCAATGAAGAGATCAATGAAGGGCAGACAGTTGATGCAGAAGCAGAAAAGGAAAGGGATGTTACTAAGGAAGTAGCCACAGTTCTTAGTAACATTCAAGAGGAGTTAGCTGCAGAAGGGGCTGATAATCTAAGGTAGGGTTAGGTGTTTCGGGTTATGGGTTAAGTGTTTAGGCTAGGTGTTTAAGTGGTTTAGTGTTTAGGCTAGGTGTTTACATGGGAACATGGGTAAGGAACAGGAACTAGTTCCTGAGAATGAGGAACTCAAAGTTTGACTAGCAAGGAACACTCGCAATACTAATCAAGGATAGGTATGGTTAGAGTTGAACACTCACTGTACTAACCATAAGACAAGCTAACCCCGAAAACTCCGAGTTAAGCTCACAAACTCGAGTCCACGAGTTCAAGTAACTTGAATCCACAAGTTAAAACAAGAAATAACACAAGATATATTTCAAAAGTAAATATTTCATTCATAATAATCTGATTACAAAAGCTAGACTAGACTTCCTTTTATAGACTAAGGAAGTAGTTACATTAATTAACTGACTTAGCTAATTTAATAAAAGGAACTTAAAAGTCACCAGCAAAAGGGAACTCAACAGTCGCCACAATGAGCAGTCCCTCAATGTAACAGTTCCATGCAAACCATCATACATTGAAGACTAATAATTACTGATGTTCCTTAACGAGTTCCTTAATCAGTTCCTTAGAGAACTCGCTGTAGATGCGCCCAGCTTTCTCCCTTATAACGGCTAACAGTTACAACTTTTATTACAGAAACTTAACTAAGCTAATTACTACTATAAACTGAAAATAAAACATGCAAATAAGTAGTAATAAAAAGCAATTAAACTAAGGAGGTTATACTCCATGAATGGCGCCCAAATAAGTGAATAAAAACCCACTTGAATGCTTACTTAACGTGTGTAACCCCCTCTTTATTTCCCTTGTCTTGGCTGCCTTCAAATCAGAAAGGAACAAGTAATATTCCTCCCCCAATTCTCATGAAAATATCTAAGGCATCCAAGGCAAATTAATTCCATGCTTATTCATCCATCCAAGTCACGCAGGACTTGTACAAAGACGAGGATATGTTGAAACTCATGCGTGGAACATGGTCAAGTTTGGACCCTTGAATGAACAGCCCATGGACAATAGGAACTTGATTCTTTTGGACCCTTGAACGTGTGTTTGGACCACTTGGACCACTTGACTCATTGGCTTTCACGAACTCTTTATCAAGGACCAATTCCGGATCAGATGTAAGCACATATTTCTGATTTTGAACTATAAAATTTGTAACTTCTGTATTATGTTAAACATGGCCTAACTAAGTTTGTTATTTTTTTTTTCCCAGGAGTACAAAAGATTGAAGCACCTTATGGTTACAACACTTCTTCAAATGCTTCTCAACAAAGAAAACCATATGGAATCTAAATTGCTTGCAAATGTGAAGGAATGGGAATCTAAGAAAACAGAAAACGTAAGAATTATTTTATTATATATATATATATAATCATATTTATTTTACACATTCTAACATTTTATTAAACTTCATTACTATTTTAGGCAGCAAAGGAAAAAAAATGAAGATCATTGATGGAAGAAAACAAGATTTGAATGTGAATATTTTGGTTTGAACATGTATGTACTTGGTACATGTGGATATTTTGGGTAGATTTGAACATTTATGTACTAAGTACATGTAAATATTTTCATATGATATTTTGAGTAGATTTGAATATATATATTTTGGGTTAATCTGAATGTTTATATAAATTTTTTATGATATTATAGTATGAAATATTTATGAAGTATTTTTTTTAAGAAACAAATTTTATAATTTTCATTAAGGTAAATCAAAATTTTCAAAAAGTAAAAGAAATGTATTATAAAGTAAATATGATAAGCTTTTCTTTAAGGTTCCCTAAGATTTTTCACTACTTGCACAGTTGCACCTACCCTAATGGCCTAATGATATTGAGACCAAGAGAATGTCTCACCTATGGTCAATTTGAGATATTATCATCAGAAAAAGCTATTATACGTCAATGATTGATAGAAAGACACGAGTTGCGTAAAAGGCCCGAAGACAAGAAAACTATTGCTCAAAATGCTACTTCAATTTTGCATCTTACTATTATTGGGCAATTTTAATGCTTGAAAAATTCTATCGGCATGAATGAGTATGCATGACAGCATCACCCAACCAAGATTAGTTTAAAATTAAGGAGCCTGCGTCACTTTCTTTTGTTCGGAAAGTTATTAATCATTGAGCTGTGGAGTCGTCCCATTGTTTGATAAAAGTTGTGCATTTCATCAATTTACATTAATTATCTTAGTAAACACCTTTAAACATCATCTTTTGTCATTCAATAGGCAACAAAGATATAAAACAAGTAAATAAAGCCAACTTCATTGATATTCTCTGAAAGAAGGATATGGCATGATATAATCTTATAAAAGTGCATCCATATCGTCTTCATCAACTGACTGGTATTCTGGTAGTTTTCTTTTGTCATTGAAATGCGTGAAGTCTGGTATTAGTGGCATAAAATTTTGTTGTCTTTTGGATAATCTATTGGATATCTTACTATGCATCCCAAATAGCAGAATGCAATAATCAAATTGATCTTACCAGAAACCCTGTCTGAATTATTGTCCTTGCTTCTATATAACAGATTCATGTGAAGATATGCTGATTGAGGACTGTTACATTAGTGTGGGGGATGATGGAATAGCAATAAAGAGTGGTTGGGATCAATATGGCACTGCTTATGGCAAGCCCTCTAAAAACATTCTCATCCGAAATCTTGTTGTTCGATCTATGGTCAGGTGAGTGAACTTCAATTATGAATTGTATAATTCCTTTTGAGTTTTTTGCTTTAGTCTAATCATAGAGTAATTTTTTGTGGATGAATGCTCATATTGTGAATTTGTTGTGATGTGAACCGTCGTTGTTGGACCGACTTTGAACATTTTGGTCTTGTAGGTACGAAAATAAGCTCATGGAATCATCTCAATTTTAGTTTTGACTGAGAGTGTTCAGCTCTTTTTATAACTCTCCCCAATATTTCTACCACGCTATCGCTCACAGATCCCACCCAAGGAAAAGTACATTACAAAGTTGAGTAATAACTTTTTTATTAGTTTCCTCATTTAGCACTTTAAGTTTGATGGTGCTAAGATCCATCTGGTCACATTTAATCATTACAAAGGGGAAAAAAATATATCAAGAATAATGCAATTTTGACTATCAAATATAAGAAATGAGGGAGCCCCAGTTTCTCATAGTGAGAAACAAAATTTGTTTCTCACATGGCATTTTTGGAAATAAACCAACAACTTTATTCAATTGTGGAGCCCACAATAATGAAAAAGTTGTTGATTTATTCACGAAAATGCCCCCATGAGAAACAAATTTCGTTTCTCACCATGAAGCAGGGAATTTCCCATAAGGTTAGATCTATAGACGATTTCGTAACCTCAATTTTTTTCAAGAGTTAGCCGAATATATTACTCCGTATATTGAAATTAGGTCCATGATCCTATCTTGTAGCAGTGAGGATTTATGAAGATAAAGTGCTATGACTGGGTTGTAACATGTCATGAATCTCATGATAGTAGGTCAATATGCTGAGTTTTTTTTGCCAATCTTTTATATTTGCAGTTCAAGAACATTGGAACTTGCTCATATTACCTCTGAACTCGTGAACTCTCTGTAAAATTTGACAATATTAACTAAAAAGTTGCTTTAATTGGTAAATAATTTGCCAATTCTTTCAGGTTTCGTTTATGAGATGCTGGAATTTGGAAAGTTGATGTTCAACACACTAAGACTGGATTATGAAGAGCGATTTCTCATGTAAGCAATTAAATGTGAATATCACTTAATTACATACACATGGGAAGCTTACTTGTTCCCCTATTATATTGGTTGTTATAGGATCCACAAGGAGCAGATTGAGAAGGGTGATTGATGCAACTAACGAGGAAATGAATGATCGCCTGAATAATGTCAAATGCCTACTTTGTATTTGCGAAACAACACCGATAACAAAATCACCCGAGAAATAACATCTAACTTGGGGAACCATGCGCATCGCACGCGGGTTTTATTTATTTTTTAATGAGATACTGATATCTTCTATGCACATAAATTCTTTCTGGGTTGTAATTTAAGTCGGATAATTTAATTTGTACCCCTAATTTTTATGGCAATGCAAGTAAGAAGTGAAAGAGGAAAGAGGATTTTATGCAAAATTTACTATAATAATCGATAGCTTTTGGGGAAAGATATGGTTGGAGATATATATATATATATATATATATATATATATATATATATATATAGAGAGAGAGAGAGAGAGAGAGAGAGAGAGAGAGAGAGAGAGAGAGAGAGAGAGAGAGAGAGAGAGAGAGATGGCCTAGGTCTTGGGAGTTGAGAGAGAAAGGCCTAAAGAGAAAGGGAGAGAGATTGGAAGAAAGAGGGAGATATAGAGAAGCCAAGAGAAATAGATGGGTTGGGGGATAGGGAGAGTGTTAAGGAGAGAAAGGGAGCAAGTACGAGGACTAGGAAAGAAATAAAGAAAGAGAAATAAATTAAGGAATAAATTAAAGAGAAATAAATCTCAATTCAACATGATTTCAATTTAAAATTGGACAGTTGATCAACATATTTTTTTTCATCTACGATTATCAATATTTTACCAATTTCATAAACTTAGATAAAGTTGCCTACTATTCCACTCTTTTTTATAATTTACTCTAAACAAATGAAACCTACTAATATCGTCATTCCTTTTTTCAATTTGTTTTGGATTTGCCACTTAACCTCATACCTAATATCTTTTATATTAGTTCGCGTTTTACCAATCAATTTGTAAACATTTTATGTATCACTTTTTTTTCGCAATTATAGAACAATACTTTCCCAAAATAAAAACTTAGTCATGCATTCTTTATTTATAACAAAAATTATCCTTAAAAAACTTTCCTCCACTTCATTAGGTATTACATATTGTCATTATGAAACTTAATCATACTTAACTAAGCCATTAATAATTTTAGCAAATATTGAAAACGGTAAATGCACACTACATTAAACACACCAATACTATTACTTTAAAACTTTTTCATCTAACCTCTTTAAACTTGCATATACATTAAATACGCCTCTAATGATAAAAATTTCCACATCATACCTTCCATTTAATTTCACGAAATTGGAGAGGCGCTCTAACAACTAGTGAATTACAGTTTCACAAAAGTATATATATATATATATATATATATATATATATATATATATATATATATATAATGATTCTTTGTTCAATCTGTAATCCATCTAGATCTTCAACAGCTTAATTCATCATGAAAATTCCAAATACAGAGGTACCTATAGGAGTTTGCACAAAATAAAAAATAATGAAAAGTAAATCGAAAATGAAGAAAAGTAAATCAATTATAATGAAAAGTAAATGAAACAGAAACAAAAGTAGAATACCTTAAAAACTACTTGTTTGGACAGTTTCTACTATCATGTGAAACTCCAGATTGCCTACAAGCTCTACAAGTTCTTCCCTTTTTGGATTTTTCTTCAAAGGCTATTTCTTTAGCACTTTTCAAGCGCTTAGAGCTTCTAGCAGAACATTTGTTAAGGCATTGATTTGAGGCAAGATGTTTACATCTACCTTATTTGATCCAACTAGAAGCTCAATATCAGCTTCTTTAAGTTCTTTAGAAGTTCCACCTTCACCATTTTTCATTTTCATCATTTCTTCCTCAAATGAAGTCAAAACTCTTAATAAGATCAGATAGATCATCCTCACATTACTTTGCTAAACTAACACAAGAGAACATCTTGGACCACACATCAAAAATTAACTACTTCTTTTTATCAAACTTAGAAACATCATCCACACATTGAAAATTACCAATCAATGAAGCATTATTCAAAACATCTTTAGTCCAACGATTCAAAACATAACGATCAGGAATTTCATAAATGGATTTACCTTTCATAATGAATAGTAAGTGTTTGCACAATATACCCTAACTCTCGTACATCTTGCAGGTACAAGTGCACTCATGTGTGGATAAATCAAAAGTAACATCAAAATTTTTCCTCCGTCCGTTATCCACAATAATAGAAAACTCAACACCATCACCATAAAGAAAGTTACAACTCTCTACCCCACATGAATAACAGGCAGCCTCACATTCCTGTTGAAACTCATAAAAAATAGCACGAGTGTAAACAAGAGATGCATGTTTTTCCAATTGTAACTGAGTGACCAATTGAGGCATGGACTTGTTTAGTCTAGTAAGCTCATCCTGTTCACGCCTATGAGCATCCAATGCAGTTTCATAGCGAAGAATAAACTTGACACAAGTAACATGAGGGTTGATAAAGTTACAAAAGAAGTTATTCTCACCCTCAGATCTAGAAGTAGATCTTAACCCACCCATAAATAACTCTCTGAAATAGGCAGGGATCCAAAGGTGCTTAATATTGAACATATGAACAAACCACTCATGATTTTGCAACCCAAATTCTTGTAAAACAAGATTCCAACCCTGAACAAACTCATAAGGTTCTATCTCCCTATCCCAGAATACTGCACTTAGTTTCTTCAAGAAATCAGTTCCTTGGCACAACTGAGGACCAACCCGACCTTACGCATAATGTGCCACATGCACAGCCTATGCTTGGTTCCTGTAAACACCTTCTCAATGGCAATACCCATGGCAGGGTCTTGATCTGTAATAATGCAGGAAGGTTTCTTTCCCATACACCTTAATAATGTCTGAAATAGCCAAACAAAAGATTCTATATCTTCTTTGGAAAGAAAAGCAGCACAAAAAATAATAGATCTTTTATGGTGATCTACACCAGTGAAAGGAAAGAACACCAAAGAATACTTGTCTGTGTCATTAGTCGTATCAAAAGAAATAGTCACCAAACAACTGAAAATATAATCCTTCCTACGTATAAGATCTGCCCAAAATGCTCGTGTTAGATGCCTATTTGCATCAACACAATAATAAAAAAAATAACTACCCTTACTATTCTTAATTCTCTCCTCAAATTTTGAACAAACATGGCACCATCAGCATCCAATATATACACTTTCAAGTCACGATAAAAGTTTTTGAAGTCATTTTTACTACATTTAACATGTTTATACCCACCACACATTTCTTTCATAAATCTATACGACATCAAAGCACCAATATTCAACTTAGCATTATCAAATATGATTTTTTTGTGAACATAAGTAATGCCAACTTCACATTTATTAACTTGTCTGGTAATAGGAGTCGCAAAAGGATGACAGTGAGATTCATAAAAATGATGGATCATATATTTCCCCCCACTACAATATCTAAACTTAATTCTTGCACCACATCCAACTCTCTTCACTAACTTCTTCTTCAAAACTGCACTATCAACATTTTTCTCAACTCTACTCTTATTAGTTGACACAAACCATTCTTTGCTACATAAAATATACTTGATTATTACAAGTCCCCTTTTCTCCATTAGGACCAATCACGTTCTTATCTGTTTTAGTAGTACTAAAACGAATTTTAAATCCACATTCATTAGCATATACTTGGAATAAAAATCAATTCCATCTTGGAGACTATCAAATTTCATTCCCAAAACAGGTTTTTTTTGCAAAGAACAACCAGGAATGTACTCTTTTTCACCTTTAGAATTATGCAATATCCTAGGAACCACATGCTGAGAAGGTGTTTTCAAAATGCTTACACTAACATCTGCAGGAGTAACAATAGAAGATGAATGTTCAACAACATTACCATATGTAGAAGTCACAGCAGAGGAAGACTGATCAACTACATTAACATCTCTAGAAGTCACAGCAGAGGAACACTCAACTGGTTCATTCATCTTCCTGAAATGTAAATAATTCAAAGTACAAAGTAAATAAAACGGATATAAAGTAAAACAAACAAAAATAAAAGTTAAATAATAAGAATGCAGCAGTAAAAATAAGTAAAAGGTAGCAGAATGTACAAAATCAATGAATAAACGAGAATCAAAAAGACAAACATAAGTAATTGATACATCTTCCTGAAAGTAAATGATTCATATTATAAAGTAGATGAAAAGTCACATAAAGTAAAACGAAAAACATAATAGTGAAAGAATAAGAATTTAGTACCAGAATTTGTTGAAAATAAACGAATAAATTAAAAAGGAAAACATAAAAAACATAAAAAAAGTGAAACAAACATAATAAAAGTGAACTAGAAGAATTAAGCAGGAGTAATAATAAAAAGTAGAGGATGTAAAGTTTAAAGTAAATAAAACACCATAAAAAGTAAAACAAACAAAAATAAAAGTTAGATAATAAGAATACAGCAGTAACAATTACTAAAAGATAACAGAATGTACAAAATCAATGAATAAACCAGAAGCAAAAAGAAAAACATAAGTAAGTGTAAAAGCCCTAAATCAGAAATAAAAAAAACCCTAAATCATAAAAACAAAACCCTAAATTGAACACTAAGTCGTAGAAAATCAATCAGGGAACAATTAACAAGAAAGAATAAACTAATTTGATAAAATTTACAATAACAAAACCCTAAATCGCGAAAATTTTAACGAATTAAACAGAAGAATTGAAATAAACAATGAAAATCAAAAACAGAAAAAAAAAATTACCACAATGATAACAAAAATCGAAGAATACGAAGTAAAAGAAGATCGAAATCAAAGAATTTGACAAATCAATGAGCGCAAGAGAAGAATTCAAATTGCGAAAAATCGCCTTTGAGAGAATTCGAAGGTAGAGAGAGAATGCGGAAGAAGAGAGAAAGAAAATGAAGCAGCGCATGAAAAAGAAGCGAGGTCATTCAACTGACGAAATTACAAAAATACCCTTAATGAAATTGAAAAAGGCGGGTGAAACACTACGAGCTGTCAGATTGAGAGCGATCAACGGTTTAATGACATTTTGGTATAAAACCAACAAGTATGAGACCTCCACTTTATTACTATTACTTGGTTAGTATTTTCGTAGCAATGTATTTGGTTTAGAATATTGTAATGATTTCCCCAAGTAAGAACTAAGAAGCATACAACATTAAAAGACACATTCTTTTAGAGAAAAAATGATCTTGATTGAATAGCTTATGCTCCTCCTTCTATGCCTTCTCTAATAATGTGTCTCCTTATTGATTTTTCTTCCTCTATTCTTTAATTTTATGGTTGAATCGATTCATCTTTTGATTTTCAGTGTATTTATTTTGGATGATCATGTTTGTAAGTTTTTGAAAATTAAACCAAGGTTTCTTAGTTTGACTCTCTCTCTCTCTCTTCTTCTTCTTCTTCTTCTTCTTCTTCTTCTTTTTTTGTCTATGTCTGTTTGTTATTATTGGCTCTAATAGTATTTCTATGACAATATGTCCTTGAAATTACTATCAAAGTGCGTGCTCTTTCATTTTTACTATTAATTAACTGTCTCTAACATTTTTCGGCTTCTTTTAAAAATTAATTTTGAAAATTTCTTTTTCTTCACGAACTTGGATATTTCAGTAGTTTTTTATTTTTATTTTTTATATTATGATGTTTACGGTGTGATCCTAATTATTTTTACTAATATTTTGTGAATTAAACTATGATAGCCAAATGAGACCTTTTTTTTTTACATATAAAATGAGACTCTAAATAGAAATTTTTGGCCTCAACTAGCTATACTCCATAAGGAATCAACTAAGGTAATTTTCGTAAATAAAAAAAAACCCTATCTATATACTAAATTTTAGTACCAACGAAATATATATGTAATACCATCCTTAGTAGTATCTAAATAACATCCTACGATAATTTGCTTTAATTGGTATTGTTCTAGTATTGCGGTTAGTATCATATTTAACAAGTATTGTTGTTGGTATATCTTGTTATATTGTTGGTATCTTAACCACGTTTATTTTGAATTTGTTGGTATCTAGCTGTGTTGAATTGGTATCAGAGTCATACAGTTAAATTTAAGCTAATTTTATAATTAAATTAGTAATAAAGTAAAACTGGAGAATACTAGGCCTTCTACCGAGTGTAAGAAACCTGATTTTAAGCATTACTATCACATTCCTGAAAATACTAGTAATTTTGGCCCAATCCTTAATTATATAGCAGATCAAATTGATAAATTAAAATCAAAAGTTGATAATATATATGCTCGTTGTATTAATATTGAAAACAAAATATCAATAACTACAACCGATATTAATAAAAAAAGTAAGTGAGCTAAAAGAACAAGTTAAACAAGTACAACTTGCTTTAACAAACGAAGTTAGACATCAAGCTAATAAAGAAGTATCACCTAATAAGGAAAAGTTGTCCCTTATAAATATAAATATTCTTTTCAAAATCTGGATAAAAATAAGAAGTTTACTGTGTCACTCCCTAAAAGACCTACTAGTAACCAATAAAAGAACAAAGAGACTAAAGATGAGCCATCATCTTCAGGAGAAAACGATTGAAGAATTGCAAATCTTATTTGATAAAGAAGAAGAACCTGATAAGCTAAACGAAATCATGAAAATATTTCTGAAAAAGAGATTGTGATGAAGAAGTAGAGGAAAATAATTATGTTTCTTTAAAGGAAGATTATATCAACAAATGGGATTAATGAAGTTAGATGATCTAGACTTTCTATCTATTGAAGTTGTTCAACAAAAGATTGAAAACAAACTAGGTAAAGAGTAATGGATAATAATGATGTTGGAGAAGAAATTATTAATGAAAACATTAATGTAAACAATGTTATCCAAAGACCTAGGTATCAAGGAGAAGGAAGTTGCACACGACTAAGATACATACCAGGGAAGACTACCCGATTTATTGTCAAGGTTATGCCTAATCAAATACCTAAACAAGAAGAAGTAACTCTTGAACCCATAAGTCAAACTGATTATAAGCTTAAATTAGATGGTGTAAGAGATAGACAAGATGTTTAAGATCAGTGGAAAAAGAGCATGAGTAGTGTACTAAATTTAAACACTGAATGGACTTCTGAAAATTTCTTAAACTATATCGAACATAGCTTTTATGGCTATGTAGAAGACTAATATGATGGTATAGATGAAGAAGTCAAAACTACATTAAGAGCTAGTGAATCTCCTACTATAATGTTTCGGCAGTTATGTCAATACATTGAGTTAGAATTCATTGGTCATAGAGCTGATCCTAATGAAAAACTAATGGAATATTAAAGAAAGTTAAGTAATTTGTCAATCTATAATATGAAATATGTCGAGAGCTACATTATGGAATTTGAAACATATTATTATAAAATTGATGAAAATGAAACAAATCTTGGAATGTTCTATGATAAATTACCAAGTCCTCTTAGAAGAAATTAGTGAAAAATACCAAGAATGGAGAGAGAAATTCTTAGCTAGAGATGCCCTAGGTAATAGAATTACTTTCCTAAGAAAATGGAATGAAAAGAAATGTAGAGAAGTTGCGGGAACTCAACAAATGAAAAGGCAATTTCTCACTTGTTGGGATTTCCCAAATAACTATGGATGTGAAAGAAAAAACAATAACAAGAGAAAGAATTATAAGAAAAATAAATTTGACAAATCAAGAGGAGAAACCTATAAGAAGTACTATAAACATAAATATAGAAAACCCAGTAGGTTTTTCAGAAAAGAAACATATTGTCCTGAGAAGAAGAAAACATGCAAGTGTAAGTCTTGAGGAGAATTAGGACATTATGCTAATGAATGTAAGAAAGCTAATCATAAACTAATGGAAGCCTTAAGAAGTTAGGACTACATAGAACTACCAGAAGACGGGGCGTTAGAATTGGCTTTGAGTAATAATAAAGGAATACTAGAGATAATAGAGAAAGAAAATGAAAACAATGAAGAACCTGAAGACAGTGAATTTGAAGAAGAAAATTATGAAGAAATAAATAATATGATGGAAGAGGAAGTATTAAAAAACTCAGAATCAGATGATGATGAGGATAAAAGTAAAATGACTATAGGTCAACTAAAAAGAACTGAGTATTCAATTGAAGATAAAGACCTAGATCAAATGAACAAAGAAAGTTGGAATTTTCTCCAGATTACTAAAGATAAAATATTTAAAACTTCTTTGTTTAAAACTAGAATTAAATATGTATGTGAGAAAATGGAAGGAAGTATAGTAATCGAGGATTGCAAAAAGAAAGCAGCAGAAATTAATATCATAAACTGGAAAAGCATTAAGAACCATAAAGAAAAAGGAAATTATAGTTATATTTGTATTGGTGCAGTACAAGTATACATTACTCCTTTACAAGATTTTGGCAAGGATGTTAAATGTCTAACCTTTGTTTGTGATGTTAGACATAAAGAGTTCTATGATCAAATAATTAGTGGTATCACATGTAATTTAAGTCAAGGAACAGTAAGCTACATATGTGAACCTAGATATTATGTTAGCCTAGAAGATTCGTTTGCTTCAAAGTTTTGGCTATCAAGTTATTAACCGATGGAGTTAAAATGCATAAAGGAACTCGACCTATACAGTTAAGATGGAAGGTAGTCTATAAGTTGGTATACACTATAGATTCATCTTTCAAGAAACAAATAGTTGATGATCAGAAATATGAGCAAGGAGCAGGCCCTAAGAAGAAAATTACCCCTACAAAAGTAAATCCTAATGAGATTGAAATTGAAAAAACTTGGGAAGAATTCTTCATGAATCCTGCAGTTAATAATAGGTCAAGTAAGCTGTTAATTGATGAATCAGGATTGCTTCATATTGGGATAACTACAAAACCTAAAATGCAGAGAAGTATGAGTCTTAGATCACCAAGTCTAAGTAGACAAAATTCAACTTTAATAAATATGAAAAAACAAGTCGAGGAAAATCCAGAATAGGATGAAGAAGAAATATTAGCTTTAATAAAGAAGCTTAATGAAAAAAAAATGAAACTAAGAAACCTTTAAAACAACTAGCAAGACATAGTATTGATATTGGTTCATATTCTAGTTTAGAGATAAATGAGGATCTAAATAATCCTATTATTGACAAAAGAAAGGTAATAGGATATAAAACCAAGACTGTGAGTGAACCAGTATATGAAGATGAGGTTAATATGCAAATGGAAGCTTGTAATGAAATAACCAGTACTAATCCTAATAGCATTTAGATTCCAATTGATATATGCATCGAAAATTATAATAAATATAAATTATGTGCATATATTGATAGTGGTTGTTCTACATATTTTGGAAAAAGATCATTATTTCCAGAATTCTTGTGGGAAAAAGCTAAAAATCCTATACAAGTTAGAATTTCTAATAACAGTGTCATGATGCAAACGGTAATAATTGAAGAATTACCAATAGAAATTGGAGGAGTTCAATGTGTTATTTCTATTTTATGGGCAACTGATCAACCTAGTCATAATATGATAATAAAAAATAACTTTCAAAGGTTATACTCTCCATGCACTCAAACCATTGATCAAATTATCTTTACTATTAATGGTCATTCTGTTCCTATATTGAAAATAACAAAGGCTTATACTCATCAGACTATGGAAATTACGCGCAGCCTGCGTGGTGATAGGGTTACACCTACATAACGAGAGGTTGCACTTAGAATTTCTGAGTATGAATCATCATTAATAGAACAGATAAATAAGCAGCAAGAAAAAATATGTGAAAAATTATATTCAACAAATCCATTAGAACATTGGGAAAAAGGATAAAGCATTTGCTAAGATAACTCCAACAAATAAGAATAAGATTATTAGAGTAAGACAAATGGTTTATACTTACCAAGATATATTAGAATTTGATGAAAAAATTGTTGAATAAGAAATTAATTAGGAATAGCAAGAGTCCTCATAATAGTCTAGCATTCATGGTAAGGAATCACGCAGAAGAAAAAAGAGGTAAAGCTAAAATGGTCATTAATTATAAACAACTAAATGACAATTTTGTGTTTGACGGCTATTACATTCCAAACAAAACTGTGTTATTCAATAGAATACAAGGAACCACATGGTTTTCTAAAATGGATTGTAAGAGTGGTTGCTTGCAAATTAAAATGGAAGAAGAAAGCATTCCATTGACTACATTTAGTGCCCCTTAGGGAAATTATGAATGGTTAGTGATGCCTTTTGGATTAAAAAATGCTCCACAAATATTTCAGAGAAGAATTAATAATATTTTCAGAGAGCTTAATCATTGTTGTTTGGTTTATATAGATGATATTCTAATATTCTCAAAAGATTTAGAACAACATAAGAATGATCTTAAAACTGTAACTCAAAAATGTGATGAGCAAAGTATAATCCTTGGGAAAGATAAATGTGTTTATGCTAAATAAGAAATTGAGTTTCTAGGATTAGAAATTAAAGCGGGACAAATAATCTTGCAAAAACATATCCTGGAAAAGATTGAAAAATTCCCAGATAAAATTGAAGATAGAAAACAACTAGAAAGATTTCTAGGATGTTTAACCTATACTTCTGATTTCATAGAAAATCTTGCTTTATTAAGGAAACCATTACAACAAAAACTCAAGAAAGAAATAACTTGGAACTGGAAGGAAAGTGATTACAAAATTGTTCAAGATTTATAAGCTATGTGTAAAGATCTTCCTGTACTAACACTACCTACTAGTGAAGATGATTTAATCCTTGAAACAGATGCTAGTAATGAGAACTTGAGTGTTGTGTTAAAAATCAAAGAAGGAGAAAGACTTTGCAGATACAGCAGTGGAAGTTTTAATAAAGCTAAGTTAAATTATCCTACGATGCAAAAGGAAATCCTTGCATTAGTTAGAGGGATTGAGAAGTTCTTAATATTCTTAGCCCCTTAACAGTTCTTAATAAGAATATATTGCAAAGGCATACTTAGTTTTGTTAAAAAAAAGAATTGTCTAACATGCAAGGGCAAGGGAGACTTCTGTGTTGGCAATTATGGCTTAACCAATTCTCTTTTACAGTTGAACATATACAGGGATCGAAGAATTCTTTGGCAGATAGCTTGTCCAGAGAATTAGCTAATGACGAAGAAGCACAAGACATCAAAAAAACCTCCTGCCCATCAACTTGAAAAGATGGAGGCAGAGTGAAAAACTCTTATTGAAGAAACTGATAAAGCAATGGAGCAGGTTTCACCCTCCACTTGGGCCTTGATGGAGGCCATGATTGTTTCATAAAAAAAGAGATCTCAAGATGGTTTGATTAAAAGTTGCCATGTAGCAGTTCGAAGGTTCCTAATGTACGAAGTAATGGTCATTATCCTGCGACTCATTCCTGATATTCAGGATATAATACTAAATAAAATAAAAGATAACGATTTTAAATTCTGATACAATTTAGTTGTATCAAGATCATACAAGCTATGCGATGTTTATGATCTATGGGGAAGTAGAATAATGTTCAACAATAATTCCAGAGTGGGTACGGTGTCAATTCATCCACATACTCTGGAATGGAGGGCACTATATGTGGCAGAGCACTACAAAGCTTGGGATTATGGAATGGTACATAACATTGTACCATTTCCCGATAATAATACTACTTTCTTTTGGAAGCTCACAAAGTTCCAGAGGTATGTATTTAGAAGAATTTATGATGCAACAAGATACAAAGTAAGAATTGAACAAGTCCAAGTGCAAAGTGCAAACATCGAAATGGTTGAAGGAAAAGTTAGCTCTCCACATTTCCTAATCATGTTTGAAGATGTTCATCGCAAAGTCAAAGATCCAATCTGTATCTAGTAGAGACGAGTAAGAGATCCTACGGAGGTAAGAGCTTATGGATTTTTCTATATTGCTTAGTATCTTAACCAGTTCATAGCAACAATAAAGGAAGAACCACCAATCATAATACATGTAGGGAATACTACAATAGAAGCGCCAGAATGGTTGAGAAATTACATAGAAGAATGAGTATTACATGGTGAATCAGTGTATGATTATCTTGAACAAGTTGAAGCTGGGAGATATTTATCCTTAGAGGGAAAAGAGCACTTATTGGAGATCTTTGTCACATGGGATGAATCCTATGATGCCAAATGTGTGATGGATCTCAGTATTGAAGAAGACAACCAAATGTATGTCCACTATGAAGACAGTAAAGATAGCGAGGGTGGTCTACAAAACATGATGATGGACGAGATAATGGATTCTTGAGCCCATATCAGCAATTATGTAATCTACTTTCACTGTTGTAGCCACGTTTTATTTGTCTTTAGAAAAGCAGTACAATGGAAGATATTCACTTGTTGAGTCATGGCTTGTTGTAAGCCATAGAAAGTGTTGGTAATCTGTGTAAGCCTTCCCCTATATAAAGGGCATTAGGTAAAGAAGTGAAGGCAGAGTTAGAAGAGTTAGCTAGAGAATTCCTCTGAAAGCGTTAGAGAGTCCTCTAGAGAAAAATACTCACCTTAAGAGACAGATTGGTTCTCCATCTCTCTTAAAGTAGAGAAAACTCTAGTTCAGCTTATGTCTGTTTAAGCTTTCAGTTATTGTGCTGTAATATATGAGTGTTGTAATCTTTTCAAATTAAATAAAATGAGTTATCCCCTTGAACCTTATATATCAAATGAGTAATCTTTCCGTTTAGAAAGTTCCATCATAAACACAATAAGAATTGTTTAATTAGAGATTACGGTCTAAGGTAGGAAACGAATTAGATATGTGATAATGTGCTTGATCTAAGGAAGACAGGGTTGGGGTTAGCTACCTTAATAACGTCGGAGGTTCCGTTGTCGACTAAATTCAGGTATTGTCAATACTCTCTAGTTAAATAATTATTATTGCGAAGCATGGTGGGCTATTAAATTGTTAAGTTAGTTTATTTCGATATATAAGTAGTAGAATTATGATACACTAGTACCAATAAAAGTCATTAATTTGAAAAACGAGTAAACATTAGTTGATATTATTAACTAGGGTTTTTTTTTTTTATGGTAAGATAAAAATAATTAGGAAGCCCTAATTATTTTTATCTTATAAAAATAAGGGTTTTTCTCATTGGTAGCAATAAAGATCTGTAAATTCTCTATGGTAGCAAAATTTTTGTTAAACTTCATCACCCAACCAACTCTCTTTTTATTTATTTTAATTTCTATCTTAAAGATTGTATATTTGAAATTACCAATTCATTTGGGTATTCGAATTATATCGAATTTATCTAGAATTTTGTTTTTTGCTCTATTTTTCATTGAATGTAATACAATTAGGGTATTCGATTTTTTTTTTCCTGAACTATGCAAGTTGAAATTGAAAATCATTTTGTTTGAAAATTGCAGAATGGGTGATGAAATTGTGTTGAAATTTCAGTATAACAGTGGTGATGTTAATGTTGTTGTAGATGACATTGATATGATAAACCTTATTGATGTGGTTATTGAATACTGGGACAATGCAGTTAAACAAGGTATAGTGATGCCTAAATTTCCTAGCTTTAGATATGTGCATAAGATGAAATACCACTATCTGAACAATGATAAGGATTTAATGAGGATGTCCAGTGAGTTGGCTGGAAAAAGTGAGATTAACATATGGGTCTATGATGAAGATAGTCCAACTCAGGTTATTAAAGATGCTAAGAGTGTAAGGATGACAAGGAAAGAACAAGAGATTAAGGAGAAAAAAGATGCAGAACTTGTCGGGTTTTCGAATGCTGGCCATAGTGGGATTTGGAGGCATAATGATGTCGTTATAGTTCCAAAAATACCTTAAATAGGTAAGCCTTCAAAATTAACACCTAGGAGAGGAAAAAAGTTAGTGCCTGAGGGTACTCTGTCAATCCAATTCCAAACCCTACCATTGGCCAAAATAATGAAGGTAATAAATCAAATCAGGTTGATTTGGATGCATTGAATGATTTGAGTTAAACAATAGGTCTTGTAAGGGCTAGAGGGGGGAGAAGAGGTAGAAGAGGTGAAGGGAGAGGAGGGAGAAGGGGAGGTTCTAGGGGGAGAGGAAGAGGACCATCTAGAGGTTTTGAGTATTGGTTGGGGCTTGAAAATGAGGAAGGAGCTACAATTGTTAATGTAACATCTCAAACTAAACCTAAAGCTAACATAGGTGTTAAAGTTGTAAGGAGAAGTCCAAGGAAGCATAGATAAGCTATTGTTGAACCTGATAGACCTGAACAACAACAACAACCGTCAGTTGTGTCATCCTTTTCGTCTAAAGCCCTAGTTATGAAAAAGAAAATGCCGAAGACAACAGCTAGGAGGAAGGGTTTAGTAACTTCAACTTCAGTTTCACCTTCGGTTGCTGGAACATCTAACATGCTTTCACCTGAAAATCAAGATCTTGATGATGAATATGATCCAGAATTCTCCTTCTCTGGCACAGACAATGAATCTTCAACTGATAGTGATGAAACTGTAGATGGTGAAGATGATGGGCAAACGAATAATGAAGCTGGGATTGTTGTTGTGGATAACTATGATCCATATGCTGATGATGTTTGGGAAGATGATGGTGTAGAAGATAATGGGGATGGAAATTACTTTTCAAAGCTATATAAAAACGGGGAAATGTTTGATAAACAGGAAGATGGTAAGACAGATTAAGACCATGGCAACTTTTCTACGACAAGCAACATTTGAAAGATGTAGTCAGGGACTATTGTATACAATGTGGCTTTTCAGTGATTGTTGATAGGGCAAACAATTCAATTTACACTATGTATTATTCTGCAGAGGGATGTGAGTGGAGGCTACATGCTTCTAGATTAGCGGATGGTTTCACTTGGGCTATAAAGTCAATAAAAAATGGAGAGCACACTTGCTTGGGTTTGGAATCTAGAAATCCAATGGTGACTTCAGAATGGGCTAGTAGAGTGCTATTAGAAGACATTAGAGCCAACAATGACATTTCTGGTAAGGCATTGAATGCATTACTATGGAACAGGTTTAATGTTCAAATTGCCACTAGTACATTGTATAGAGTCAGTGCTCGGGCTTTAATTGAGATACATGGTGGCTATGATGAGTCATATGCTTATTTGCCTGGTTATTGTGAAATGATCAAGAAAACTAACACTGGTTCTTATGCTAGTTGTGTGTGGAACCCAAACACTCATGTTGATAGACCTTTGGCTTTTGTCACAATATTCATTTCATTTAAGCCATGTCTGGATAGGGTTGAAGGATGGAATTAGAGGGTTTGTTGGAGCTAGTTGATGGGACACACTTGAAAGGAAATTATGGGGGTGTTCTTCTTTTTGCAGTAGCACTAGATGGGAATAATGAGTTGTTCCCATTTGCTTGGGGAATTGTTTCTAATGAAGATTCAGACACTTTGTGCTTCTTTGTGCATCGTTTGAGGGATTTACTTAGGTCAACTAGAAAAGGAGATAAATGGTGTATCATTTCAGATCGACAAAAGATTAGTCTCATTGAGTTTTCACTTTTAATTTTATATTTCATTTTAATTTAACTAAATCATAATGTTAAATAAACAGGGAATTGAAATTGCACTTGACAAGTTGTGGCCAAAAGTGGATAGGAGATACTGTACCAAACATTTAGCTTCCAATTGGAAGAAAGCATTTCCTGGTCCATTAATGCTCTCTTTGTTTTGGAAAGCATGTGGTGCGCATTCTGAGTTCACCTTTAAAAAATCTATGGAACAAATGTATAAGGTTGGAAAAGGAGGAAGGTTGTGGCTTGCAAAACTAGGCAACCAAGCTCGGTGGATAAAGCATAAGTTTAACGTTGCAACAAAGTGTGATGCAAATAAGTCCAACTTTGTTGAGAGGTTTAATGCAACTCTTGGTATTGACAGATGTAGACCTGTACTTACACTTTTAGAAGGTAAATTATCGTATATATGCCATCTTGAAATGCATTGTGCAAGATTTCATGGCTTGTGTTAACAATGCTAAACTGTGTCATTATTTGTTGTAGGTATTCGAAGAAACACTATGGTAAGGTTGGCTTCTAGAAGGCAGAAGTGTAAGGAGTGGACTAGAACTGACATTTGTCCAAACATTGTGCAAAGAGTTCAAAAGCTATGTCATGACTCAAGGACTTGCCATTCATATTTGTCTTCCTTTGGTGAATTTGAGGTGTTTGAGGGTAAGTCATACCTACCCGTAAGCTTGAATGACCAAACTTGTGTTTGTGGACAATGGTAATTATCTGGGATTCCATGTAGACATGGAATGAGGGCCATATTAGATTCTAAGCTTGACCCTCATGCTTTTGTTAATGAGTGGTACTCTGTCAAAAGATACAAGGCAACATATTCGAATGGCATTAAATTAATACCAGATTATGAGCAATGGCCTGAATTTAATCTACCAAAAATATTGCCACCTGAGCTTAAAAGAGGAATTGGAAGACCAAGCAGGAACAGAAAGAGAGATGAAACCAAAAGACAAGAAGGGGAAGAGAGCTAAAACTGTTAAGTATAGCAAGTGTCAAGATTTTGGGCATAATGCAAAGATTTGTAAAGAAGGAGCTACAAAGCAAAAGTGGGGTTCAAGTAAAAAGAAGAACATGCCAAAATTAGATGCATCTTCTCGAGGCACTGATGTTCCTAATGTAGCAATAACTTCCCAACCTAAAACAACTAGACACACTTCAAGGCTAGCTACATATCAACCTCAACCTACTGGAGTAACTAGATCAAGATCTCTCTTTTTGTTTGCATCACAACCAAAACAATTATAAATCAATGTCTTATGAATAATTTGTATTTTGTTTGGTAGAACATACACTATTATGAACCAATTAGTTAAGTGGCAAATCTTTTTTAAGAAATTTTGCATTTGGCTTGAATAAAATTTTGTTGAATGAAATTTGAATGCTGTTATTTTGTTGTTAATTTACTGTAATTATGTTGTTGTTTGCTGTTATTTTACTGTAATTTTGTTGCAGGCTCATGGATTCTTCTGATTTAGTTATTATTTTGCTGTTGGAGCGCTTTTAATGTTGTTGCTTTAATTTTTCTGTTTATGTGATCTGTCAGCTCTTGGAGATTGAGATGCCTATGGCTTCTCAAAAATCTGATCCCGAGTCCATTAAAATCAAAGTAAGGAGATACTTCAAACCTTATCGTTTTGACATTCGTGAGGCATAATTGTTCAATGCATATGTGTAACTGCTGTTTGTCTTATATATGCTTTATCTTGTTAACATATACAGTACTCGTATGAATTATGTACTTAATTGTTATCACATTATATATTTTCATATAATCTGCTCTGGAAGTCATCTGACGATGTAGCTGCAATCCGACTACTTGTCCACGTAACTTGTATTTCGTATTAAATAAGGTTGCCCATGATCAATGGAGATTTGATATTTAGTTGTGCCAACCTTTTGGCTATTGTTTGCAAACTGCAGCCTAATTACATATATGCTTTTATAGTTCTAAAATAAAGCTATCTGATCGTAGTGGACTAACAAAAGGTAGTATACGTGTATCATTCAATAAATTAAGTGAGGGTAGTTTAGTAATTTTATTATTACATAACCATGGTTAGTGTATTTTAGGCTAATATATCATATTTAATAAAATAAAGCTATACTAGGGAATAATTATAAAAAATGCTATTTAAGAGAATTTAACAAAAATTTTGCTACCATAGAGAATTTACAAATCTTTATTGCTACCAATGAGAAAAACCCTAAATATAATTACTAGGGCTCGTTGGTATTGAAAGAAATACCAATAAGGAGTTTGTTGGTATCAAAGAAGAATACCAACTAAACTTCTTGTTGATATACCAACGACATTTAAAACAATACCAATCGAAAACCGTCAAAAGTGTCGGTTAGTAGAGTCCAAGAGGACGCAATTTAGTAGAGACCATGAAATCCTCGACTCTAAAAGGGATACAAACCTAACACTACACATAATACTTTGACACACTAATGAAATACAAGTATCTTTATTTGGTTTGCTTTAAAAAATACGTTTGAAAATATTTGTTAGAATAACGTGATAGTATGGACTATGGGGTAATTTTTATGTTTATTAAGTTCAATACTCTATGTGACTTTTGAGGCTATCTATACAATTTTTGGAAATAAAATTTGTAGTATATATTTAATTTTGTAAAATAAATCAAAATCCACCTAACCATGCCCCGTCTAATTTAATCCAACAGCTAATCATTGCCAACTTACTGCCCTTTTTTCATAGGTAAAATTAAACCAATAAAGGCAAAAAATTGCCAAAAATAAAGATAAAAAATAATAAAAAAGAAAAGAAAAGAAAAGAAAAAGAAAAAGCTAAGAATTTACTCAAAATTCATATTTGTGGAAAATAAAATTAATCCAAAATCTTCATTAATATCCAGAGAGAAAGAAAGAGAGGTTTTCGGGATTTCTCCCCCTTTTCCCTACATCACCCTTTTCACCCGAATATATCCCCTTTTTTTTAATAATTAATTGGGATTAATTTAATTAATTTTAATCTAATTCAATTTGATTTAATTTTCTTCTTTGTACTTTGACAATGAAGGCATTAATAAAATTTAATTAATCAATTAAATTAAATTATAGTGTTTATATATAATCCCGACATCATTAATCATGATGTTCTTTCCATTTGTGGTTCTTTCTCTTGAGGAGGAGCAGCTGCACGAAAACCCTCCCTGTTCTGAAGAAGAAGAACAAGGTGATTATCCAATTTTCCATCTTTCTATGATAATTATGATTATTATCAATTATTTCTCAATTTGATAATTCATTTTTAAACAAAGTGTTTCCATTTTTTGTTCATCAATTTTATAATTTGGGTCTATTTTGGAATATACATGAGCTGCCTTTTTGTGGGTATTTCTGCTTTTTTGTGGGTATCTTGAATATTTATTCTTATATTAATTAATGATGTGGACAGTTTTAATTTCTGGGTTGTGAAGTTTGAATCTTTTTAACATGTGGAAAATGGAATGTTTTGTTTTTTTGGGTAGAATTTTGTACTTTAGAGCTTGAAAAGCGAAATTGGAGTTTATTTGAGCTTATAATTGGTTTTGGAAGTTTGATTATAGGAGAAAGTTTATGAGAATAAGGTCTTGCTTTACTTAGTAGTCATGATTATCGTATGGTAAAATAGTTTGAGATTTTTAGGTGTTTGGCAGTTGTAGACAAACATTGATTTGGAGTATTGCTAAATATGCTGATGATGGACAGCAACTAGATTGAGCTCGTCGTCTTTTTCCGTATGATGTTATTGTTGATGAGGATGCTGACTTCCTCGGATGATATTGCTGCAAATGGGTGCTGATTTAGTATTGACTAATGACAGTATATTCTTGCTGAGGATAAACTTATTTTTGGGGGCGGTTGGGTGAATACTGGAAAGCGTTGTGTTAGATTATGATCAATGAAATTTAGGTAGACTATACCATGAATGTGCTACGCAAATATATTGTCTGATTAGATATATAAATTTAGCATCCCTGAACTTCACAACTCATCTTCCCCTACAAGGTCTAGAAATATATGTATGCAAGTAGCTTCAACATGTAGGCTTTTGAAATGTTTGTTTGGATAGTCTCATCGTTCACTGCACAATTTTCATGTGGTTGGATTTTTATACTTCAATCGATGTTGTGGTTCTTAAGAATCCAGAATTGTTCCCTGCGGGCATGTTAAACTAATGGTTGAGTCTAGAAGGGGTTTGTAGATTGACTGCACTGTTTTAAGAGGCAAAATAGAGGATCCTCTGCTGCCTACAATATTCTTAGGTAAAGATCCTAGTGTTAACAAGGCTATTATCTTAGTCTCGCACTATGCGGAAACTTCATTGGCAAGTGGACATCAATATTGTCAATTTACATACTATATAGAAGTGATGTTTGGTACTCCGTATAAGGGAAAATACTGGTGAAATGAGTAGATAATAGTTGCAATCATGGAAACGTGCACAAGTCAAGGGTTCAAGTGGGTAACATTGAAATAAAATACCAGAAACCTCAAGGCATCATTGTGCCTTTTCAAAATACCATGAAAAAATTCAAGAACTAAGAAATGGACTATAGGCTCTCTCTGCCCTTTTATAATTCCATTCCTTTCATTTTGCTGCTTTTCTCAAGATCTTGAGGAACCTTTGAACCTTTAAGATAAAGATAAATATAAATACTTCACATAATGTGTGATGTTCTCATTGTGATAAATTTGTTAAAAAATATTGAAGAAAAATGAAAGCCGGAGAAGAAAATGTAAGGTTACTCTTCTCAAAATAAAAAATTAAAATATAAAAAATTAGATTATGGGTTACGTACTTGTGTACTTAATCAAAGAAAATATAAAATAATCTACAGAAATTGCCAAGACAATTTTATGCTGAGGTGACTTATGTGCAATGCAATATCTTTAGGCTGTTTCAATTAGTGAGACTAGGATCTTTATGCACGCGATGCGTGCTTTAGATTTTCTAAATTTATATACACAAAAAAGTAAAATTAAGGGCACTCTAGGTATTTTAGATGGACACCACTACCTCACTTCTTGGCTTATGTAATAGAGATTAGTTTGGAGTGCTTGAAAATGTTGATATCCATTACTTTTTCTGTTAGGGTTTTCTGTTGACTATATCTACGAGGGTAAATCAAGCTTTCAATCACTTGCATTCAGTGGCCACCATGGCCAGTCTTAGTCAACCAGACTTTTTCTAAATCTCCTGAAGTCCAGATTACACATGTTATCTTGTATCTTATTGTTTTTCTGCTTTAAGTGAAGTTACTTCATATTTTAATTGTCAGGTGAAGAATTTACTGAAGAAATTGCTGTTATGGCTGAGACCGAAGCCTCAGGCAGCCAAGGATGGGGATCTTCACTATCATTCCCGTCTTCAGAAGATGTTGCAAGAGCAGTGGCAGCTGCTGCTACTGCAGTCAGTTCACCAAGACCATCTGTAGTGTTCTCTTCAAATGATAGTGGGAGTAACTCCCCATTAAAGAGAATACAGAATCAGGTATCAAAGGCACTAAAGGGCTTATCACAAACTCCTGACAAAAGAATTCTCACTTACAATCCAGAAGTGTTAACTAAACAAAAGCGTCAATGGGCCAGCTTTCAGTTACAATCTTTGGTATGCTATTCTTCTAAGCTTCAGCCTGTGAATCAATGTAGCTTTGTTTTTTGTTTTGTCATTCACTTAAGGACATACATATATAGCTTATTATGCAACTTGATTTGTTTATAGAAGTGTTTGTCTTGTTTGGTTTGGAGTTTTGGACCTAGGGGCATCAGTTCCTGACTTCCTGTGTCTGTTCTGCAATTTTTTCTCACATTTTGATACATGCCCTTTGTTTGTGATGTTTGCATTTCCCTATTCTTGGCTATGTTTTCAAATGATTTAGGTAATATCATTTTAAAAGGTGCTCGTGAGTAACTTTAGGTGATTACAAGGCATCTATCAAAATTTTGGTTATGATTAACCTTTAAATATTCTGGTTTGATGTTGTTGATACGTGCAGGATCATCGATCTTTTATAGAGCCATCAAAGCTTTTTGAGAGCATGGTAGTTGTTGGGCTTCCTCCTAGTTTTGATGCTCAATCACTAAGAAAAAGACTACTTGCTAGGAAAACTGAAGGTTCAGGGAAATTTCGAATTGCTTTAAGTGGTCATAATCATTCTCGTGTTGAGCCAAACTTTGAGCCCCAGGTGCATACCCGCACATGTGAATTACTTTAAAGGTGGTTGGTTGATCATCATCCCTTTGGCCTTATCTTCTATTTTCTCTGGTCCCAGGTTCTATTTGTTTATCCTCCAGAAAAGCAGTTACCACTCAAATACAGGGATCTTTTATCATTTTGCTTCCCTGGTGGTGTTGAGGTCGGTTCCTCAATTTTTGGTGTTTTATGCGAAATCTTAATTTTAATCTCAAAGAATCTTTTCACCATATTGTGCTCTAAAAAATTGTAGTGTCACAATATGTGCAAGGATTATCCTGTGTTAGTGTGTTATTACCTATTCACCCTGTAATCACTAGGAAACATAAAAATATTTGGGGGTTACGTTGTTGTTGTTGTAGTCATCTATGCTTTTTGTTTGGCCTGAATTTTGCCCTTATCTAGGGTTTGACAGTTTGATACTCTTATATATGTTTTTTTTTTCTTATTAGTGTATAAATCAATTACGTATTTGTAAAATTTGAGTCAGATAGGCAATTGTAGTTTTTAGGTAAGTTAGAATGGAGGTAACTTAAAACATCTAACCTTAACTGTCTTGAACTGTGTGCACATTGAGGTCCTATAAGTGTTTTTTCTGTAATCAGAACTTGTTTCATGTGCCAAAGTTTAAATTGAAGAGATCAATTTGTTGTAGATCTTACCAGGCTGAACCTTGTGAAAGAGTTTTGGTGTCAGATTTAGTTCCATAATGCCTCTTAACTTATTTCTATCTTCTATTGTTTTCATTGCTTTTGAACCATGGAATCATGACTTAAATTTGTTTTTTTTTTTTGGGTACTGATAAATGAACAACGGTAAAATTCTTAATCTGTTTGCCTCAACCCCCACCCCCCACCCTACCCTATTCCGCTTCCTTTTTTTTTTGTTTATTAGGTACAATGGCATTTTATTTTCCTGTGGCTACATATAATATGATGGGAGAAGCTATGAAATTATTTCAATTTTTTAATAACATCCTCCTAATTATGTCGTTATGCTTGGTGTTTTGTTTTGTTTTGTTTTTGCCCCCTCCTGGAAGGATCTTCACATGATTCTGGAATGTGCTTACAGGTTCATGCTGTTGAGAAAAGCTCTTCAATGAGTGAGTTAAATGAAATACTTCTTGGACAGGTATTTGTCATCTTGCTGACTTCATTGTGATGTGTATATCTTGGATCTCAATTTTGGTGAAATTGTATGTGCTCTTTCTCTCTTTAATGAAATTAGAACCAACTTTAATATGAGAAAGGAGAACCAATTTGGGCATTCTTGTAAAGAGGTTTTTTAAATGTTAGTGGCAACTTCTTAGTCCATTCTCTTCTATCCCCTCCTTAAGCTGTCTGCCATTTGTGGTGGCAGTGGTAAGTTTTTGCTCTGTAAATCGTTTTCCAAATAGTATTATGTCTAGTCTGTGACCTGCCTGTACATTTTGCCCAAAGTTTCTCAATTTTGCAAGTTTTCAAATTTATTGGATCAATCAGGCACACACATATTTCGCCTAATTGCTTTAGTTGGCACTTGGATATCTAAAAAAGCTGTGAAAGGAAATAGGAGAGATAAGAAGAGGATTATGGGGTTTTATGGGAATAGGAGATTAATTAAAAGGGGGTACATGAAGAAGGCTAGCAGGGGTGTGGGGTATGTTGTGTTGAAGATCTAATCTTAAGAAATAATGCATTTCTGAAGCATCATAGGAGCTGAATGGTATTGGGGTAGAGTGGGAGAAGGAAAGGCAGAAGAGGGAAGAGAAAACAGAAGGAAAGGTTATGGAGCTTGCTTACCAGCAAGAGAGCAAAGGAAACGTTTGGCTAAGCTGAGTAGAGAGAATGGTGGAGGGAAGTGGCTACCTGATGGGGAATGTGCTGTGCTATATTTATTGGGGGATGGAGAACTGCTGGAAAGAAAAGAATTGGCACGGAGGGAGCTGGACAATTGTAATGTTTGGTCATACGGAATTGTTATCATTAGAGGTTACTTTGGAGGATTGTTGAAAGAAAAGAGAAAGCGGTGGGAGCTGCTGCTTTATAAAGCTTGGTGGTATACAACATTGGCTTTAATTAAGGCCAATTTGGATTTCCTCTTGTTATATTTATATTCGATTTTCTATATGCCACAACTTTTAGTTATTGTTATTATATGGAATATAGATGACTGATAATGGCTCTTTTATTGTTTGATTCTTATGAGGATCCACCCGTAATGACTTCAACCTAATGCTTTAGGCTTCCAGCTAGGCAGGGTTTAGTTGGTGGTAAACACTTTATACAGGTTGGTTTACCACTTTGCAACAGAAAAAGGGGACATTGTAGTATTATTGTCAGTAAAAAGCACATCACCTGTGCTTGAATGTGGTGAGATCAAAGCTCTTTGAGGTTAATTTTAGCTGAGACTTACTTTAAGCTTTGCATTCCCAGCAGCAAAGTGCACTGCTCGATTATAATGCCTCTGTAGCTAGTAATTGAAATCAGATCCAACCTTTTCTTTTCTGTTCATTTTTCCTTTTCTTTGATTTCCATTTGTGTGTGGGTTTAAGCATTTTGTTCTTTTAGGGGGAACTGTTAATACAATATTCAATTTTTTTGCAGGAACATCTCAAACAAAGTGAGCTGTCCTTTGTGTTTCGCTTGCAGCAGGTAGTTTGCCATTGGATTCATATTTGATGTTATAGGTGCTGCCTACTTTCTTATGCTCTGTTTGGTTCATTTTCAATGCAAACAACCATAAAGAAGCCTCTTCTTAGTTCCTACACACTAAAAACGGGTACAACTTAGAGTGAGATGAGTACAAGGGGGATAGGAAATTATTATGACAGAACTGCAAATCTCTGATTCGATCATGGAATGGTTTTGGGGAGCTATGCAGATGATTTGCAGCTGCTGTCTGCTAATATCACGGTTGTAGTAAGCTAAAAAATCTAAATAATGTTATAGCGATGTGGTTGAGATTATATTTCCTTGGAATACCACGTAGCAAATGGCAGTTATTCATTCTAGGCTCTGACAGAGTAGTATTTTTCCTGTTTACCTTTGCCTTAGAGTAAGTGAGCTAAACAGTTTGTTCTAACGCAAAAAAATGAGCAAATAATAGAGTTTGTAACAGAATATCAATTTTGACAGTTATGGACCTCATGGTTATAAGAAAGGCTTCCTTGATAGGTTTTGGTGTTATGTTTTCAGTTTATTTTATTATTATGTGGTCTTCTAGTCTTCAAAATGTATTCTGTTTCTTCCTTTCTAAGCACATGTTTCTTGTCTTACAGAAAAATTGGTTTAAAAAATGCCTCCGTAGCTAATTGAAGCTATGTGTTCACTGTATACCTTAAAGACCATGTTATTTGCATAGTTGTTACAAACAATTATTCTTTTTTTCTATAAGAAAAGGTTCTTATAAATAAAAATGAATTCAAGATTGTATTTTGGTATATTAGTTTAAGCTGGGCAGCTTCTTACACAGATTATGTTTATCAGGGTGCTGATAATTCAACTTTGTATGGATGTTGTATTTTGATGGAAGAACTTGTGGATAAGCCTTCACGGTTAATTTCTATGCTTTCTGACAGTCAACCTGTTAGCTCATGTTTGGGACGGTATATATTTACAACAAAACGCTGTTATTGCATACTTTCACGGGTACCCTTCTTCGACTTGCATTTTGGCGTACTAAAAAGGTTGGTTTATATGTAATTTCAAATTTACTATGAGTAATGAATTTTGTTGCTTGCATTCATTGAAGTTTATTCTATACTACGGGTTTTTACTTTTTAGATCGACTTGACCAACTATAGCTGTACCTTTAAGGCCTTGGGTTTTACCATTATGGCAACATTTCTCAATTCTCACACAACTTCATATTTGGATTTAAGCACCTTTTGGACCGGTTGTGTATATAGAGGGGCTAATTTCCTGTTATGAATTGTGAATTTTTTGATACTCCAATAAATATCTCCCTAGTGACTTGAATTTTTGACAAATCCTTGTAGTAGGACGACTTGAAGACTAAGTGGGTAAAAAAAAAAAATATATTCAGAGTTTTTTGTTTTAATTTTCTTTCTTTTGTGTTGGGGGAAGGGGGAGACTGGGAGAGGGGTAGGGTAGGGTAACAGCCTTAAATAGAAGGCACCTACCTTGAGATGCATTTACATTGAACAACTTAAGCCCTGCTTTATTATTTACGGAATTCCTAGACAACCTAATATGATACTTTATGAAGTATCAAAGATCCAGCATTATGCCCTCCTTATTACTTATTTTTTACTTGGATATGATGCCCCAGCAGGATGAACTTGATAATGGATTTATATAGTTTCTCTTAATTTTTTTTTCCTTATACATGTGTGTTTTGGGTCTTTACTAATCATTGAAGTATCAGGTATGCTACTGAATGCTTGGCAGTTGTCTACTCTTCAGTAAAAGGAGAAATTAATCAATCATGGTGATGCATTTCTAGGTATTCTTGACATGATTAAGTGCTGTTATGCTGGCCTTTTAACATCCTGATAAAAGTCTTTTTCTCAAAAACAAAGACCAAAGTAAAACTTAGGGTTATTTCTTGCGTTACACTGACCTTGTGAAGAGCATTTACATCCAAATATGACATGATAGTATGTAATTATGGTCATTCATTGTATAATTTTCATGAGTGTTTGAGAAGTCAGTATGTTTTTCCCAAATTCAAGTCTAAGCTAGAATTCCTTGGGGATGATTTGGGACTTACTGGATCGTTCTGGGAGATTTTACCCTGCAGAAAAAGAACTATATTTTCTGAAAGCGGGAAATAATTCTAGTATGAGACAAAATGTAACCTCTCTATAATCCTCATGTTAATCATAAATGTAATTCCTTTATTCTGTATGAAGTATAAGTCATCCCTAGTTCAGAAGATTTTTTGTGAGATAGTGAGTATTTTCTTTCTTCATCGTGGTGCTTTTTAAAGGGAATGTTTCCCTGTCTAGGCTTATGTGAAATTTGGTTTAATTGCCGTGTTTACGATAGCTGTTCTTTAGAAAGTCCTAGTCCACTTATTGTCAATGGCGGACCTATTAAGCCCATATAGGGAGCATCTGCATCCCCATTTTGTGAAAAAAAATTCAAGTCCATAGGCCCAAGTTAGTTTTGAAAAATAAAAGCCCAAAAATTTGGACCCCCATTCCAAATTTCTTTATCTCATAAGCTGACAAAGCACCTACTTTTTTACTCTCTTATCATCCTGCTTTTTCACGTGAAGATATGATAGTTATTAAAAAAAAAAAAAAATTCCAATTCTTGTTTACTCACGTGAGGTGAGCAATTAGGGGAAAGAAATGAAATTCTTTTAATTTCACAAAACCTATTTAACCACTTTCCATCTAATTTTCTCTCTCCAACTCAAAGTCTCAAACACCCATACAATTTTATAATTTTCTCTTTCTAGCTCAAAGTCTGAAACAAAAAAGTATCAAGTGTACCAACAAATTTATTTGCTCATGAAGTTGGTGATGGTTCTTCTTATGGCAACTGCAAGTGTGGAAAGAGCATTTTTATCAATGAATTATGTGAAGAATAAGTTACGAAATAGTATAGGTGATCAATTTTTAAGCGATTGTTTGGTTACTTTCATAGAGAGAAACATCACGCTTCCAAGAAATGAAAAATCGATGAGAACAATTGTATTTTTTTTTTAAATTATGTTTTACTTTGATTTCCCTTATAAAGTTATAAATAATCATGGATTTTTTTTCATGAGTACAAACCCTATTATTTGTTTTGTGTTATTGAAAACGATTTGTAATTTTTGGTGATGCGTCTTTGACAATTTATTACTTTGTACTCCGTACGTTGGTATGATTAAGTTGGAAATTTATTTTGGACCCCCATTAATAAATTTCTGGATCCGCCACTGCTTATCGTTGTCTTGTTCCTAACTTGGTTGGAAGAAGTTAGGAAGGATATGAAGTATATGGATTTGCATGAGGATGAGGCATTGGATCGTAAGGGAGGGAGGAGGAAGATTTTTGTCGATGACTACATGGAATAATCACTTTTGGTTCATGTAGCCGACCCCACTTATGGGATTAAGGCTTTGATTGATTGATTGTATAATTTTTCTGTATTTACTGAGTGCAATCTCCTTCCAATTGACCTTTTACACTTTTTTCATGGGAACTCATGTACACACTTTCAGATACCTTGTCCAACAACTGGAAAAAGCAATTACACTTGTTTCCAGATATCGATGGAGCAGATTTTTGCAGTCGTTGGGGTTGAAAAGGTCCATGATGTGGCTGTATTGATAGCTTAGTCAACTATCCCTATCAGTTGTTGGGTTCATAATATCAAATACTTCGTATCTAAACGACTAAATAAAAGTATATATAGCATTAGTCATCTAAAAGTTCTGCTCTGCCAAAGTCAGCCTACTAAACCAGGCCTTATTACAGGTTCCGACTACTGCCTCAATACTTAAAATCATAAAATTAATTATTTTAATTATAAAATTTTATATTTTGCACAAGAACACTCTTATTAAAAGTGTAGGATGTACTTCACGTTGCTTGGGCATCTTTTTTTTCCCTGTTTGAGAACTTTATGGTGCCATAGTATGGATGATATGGGGATCCAAGTAAACTGGTGGAGTTAAGTAACTTTAATCTTTTAGTTAAGATGAAAGAAATTTGAGCCATCAACAAGTCTGTCAGAGATACCCATCAATAGTTAACTCATGTCCTTCTCTCAATTGATTTCTGCATGCTGATATTTTGGTATTAGTTTCTTAGACATTCTGCTGACTGTTTGTAATAGTTAGGATTAAGATACAGCTGGTAGATCTCATATCAGTGATATCATGGTATTTATTATGTTTTTACTGCAGCATATTCATGGAAGAAAGGTTGGAACGCTTAACAAAAAGTATCGGTGTCTTAGATCTGGAAGTGCCAGATACCATCAAACCGATGGAAGGATTAGAAGAAAATGGAAGAATGTCTACACAGCATGTCTCAGAAGATGAGGCAAATGAAACCGTGGGAACTCCTCAATCAAGTTCTAGTGGAACTACTGCTTCTACTAGAGTGACTGATGTGGGAAGTCCCCTTGGCAATCTTGCCAACTCTGATCTCGAGGGAATCTCCTCTTTTAGGGATGATAGTCATGATACTGATGATTCTCTTACAACCACAACTTTTGAAAGAGATACCCTTGCATCTGATAAAGAGCCAGCTGTAACCATGCAAAATTCTGAAGCAAATGATGTCGATTTTGATAATTCATCTATGAGCAAGCCAACCATGGAAAAGTCTGCACCTGGTGCTGTTTGGCCACTGCTTCGGTACCCGCAGTTTGAGAGTTCTGAACCTTCGTGCAGGTATGTAATTGACTTTTGTGTTAGTTCTTACTCTTGTGCTTAAATTGGGGCATGCCTTTGATTACACTGAATCGGTTCCTGCATTTATTAATCTACTTTGTTTTTGAATTTAATGCTGTATACTCTTGTCGTACATGAGAGTCAAAAATACATCAGAAAATATTTCTTTTGGGGCAGTGAATCAATTCTATCGAAAAATACCCTTGAGGCACAAGGCTCAAACTGCTCAAAGTCTCTCCTTGAAGGTGCCTCAATGAGCAAGAGGCATATTCTAATCTCTTTGGCACTTGTTTGATTTGTTAAAAGATTTTCTCAAAACAAAAACAAAAACAAAAGAACTCACTAGTCTTCGAAATTTCCTAATATAATATCGGAGTTAACATCACTTTCAATGCCTGAAGTGTTTTTATCTTGGAGGACCTCAATATGATTGGATGTTATACACTGTTAAGGGAAAGAGGATTGGGCTGTTTAGACTATGATATATTGATATTTGACCAAAATTTTATGAAAAACACATACATAAAATTAAGTTAAACTTCGTTAGATTCTCTTTCTCCATCTCACATCTCACTGTTATTTATCTACATGAAACACTGAAAAAAAAGCTCCAAAACTTCCAAATCCCAAGTGCAATGATCCGATAAAGTTAAATGCTTCCACTCTCAAAGTCATGATTTCTTCAACTTCTATTCCTTAATCCCGCATTAAAAATGAATCAAGCAAAGAAAGATAAATCTACTAAATCAAAGGTAATCAAATATTTTGGTGCCTGTCTACAGTACCCCAACAAGAAGCAATTGGGGAAAGCAAGTGGAACACATCTCTCTAAAATGACGGTGGATATGGATTACTGTCGATAATCATGGGTCAGATCTTGGTATAGTAGTTGTAGAGAGTGTTTATTATTATTTTGATTTTTTTTCACTTTTTTGGAGGAGAAAAATGGGTGGTGAGGAGGGGTAAAATGCAAATCAAGTTCTGCCAAAGCTATAGCAAAGGATGCCCGTTAAATAATAATTATTGCTGCATGATCATTGAATTTAACTCGAGCATGCTTTGATGCTTTGTTTTTAATTGCTTTGTGTAGTCTGGGTTCTCCTTCTGAAGAGAGGCAGTTGAGAAGTGAAAATGATGAGACAGATATTAAAGAAACATCTATCTCTGGCCAGGAAGATTTTAGCAGCCATATTGACATACTTGAATGGGCTAAGGTCTGTATGTCATTTACCACGTATTTGGACAATTTTTAGCATCCATCTTGTAACTCATGTTGTAATTATTACTGTTGCTAATGCATTGATCCAAATCCTTACAGGCAAATAATCACGGGTCGTTGCAAATTATATGTGAATATTACAAGGTGGATTTTCCGCCAAGGGGTACAAGCATTACTTTTCATCCATTAGATTATTTGCACCCTTTGGAGTTTCATCGGCCTAGTGAAAGAGCCCTGGAAGTTTGTGGCTCCCCACTTGATTTAGGATCTTGTAGGACAAGTCTTGAGAGAATTGAGGTAATAATTTATTGTTTCATGTTAAGATGTATTTTTCCCTGCATTACAAAAGATATGCTCTTCCTTTGTCTCCATATAGTTTGCTCACATTTCGTTATCATCCCTTCCAACTAAGTTTGTCCAATTCTAAATTCAACATTGGTCCACTAGTTTATTACTTCTCTCTTCCCATTACTAGAAGTTAGGGTCTGATAGTCTCTCTCATTCGATAATAAATATACTTCTATCTCCCATTACTCCTGCTTTATTATCATAATTACATTTGAAAACTAAACACCACCTCCTTAAATTATTAACTATGTGTCACAAAGGTAAACACACTATGATACCATCAAATACTTTCATAAAAAGGGTTTGTGATGGGAGATAATGATTTATTTGTGTATAATTGAATGAGAGAGAATCTAAGTCTGTAACTATTAGTAGCGGGAATAGGAGAAGGCAACAATGGTATAACGGGGCATTGTTTTAGAATTGGACAAACTAAATAGGAATGGATGAAAAAGGTATGTGAGCAAAATAGACAGAAGGAATAGAATATTTTACCATTTACTTTTTGTATACTCGGGAATATGCTTTTATTTTCATGTAATTAGGAATCTTGATTTTTGGTTACTTATTCTTTGTTGGATTGGTACGCGTAACAAGTTTAGTATCTGAAAATGTTCTCTTTTCAAAGGTACTAAATGCGCTTATAGCTGAGGAGGAGGCTATATCTTTATCGGTAGTGACCATATCATGTATTTGTGGTTATCTAAGACTTGAGAATGTAAGTTTCTTCCAAATTGATGAAGTTAAATCTCTTACTTTCCCTGTTCTTTATTATCATTTGTTGTAATTATATTGGAACCACAAGCTTTAGAAGAGTTGCTTGAAATTTGATTCTTTTTTTTTTCCCTTGCACTTTTTGGTCTAAATAAGTCATTGTACCTATTGAACAGTGTTTAAATATAAAAAATCCAGGAAGCTAAGTTTTTTTTTTTTTTTTTTTTTTTTTTGTCTCTATCTCTCTCCCGTCATTGCCTTTCTAGTTGCTCAACTAGTTATATGATGTTGTCGGGTAAAGCCTTCATATGGCATAAAGCCAACGGTGTTATATTGGCTTAAAAACTCGCATATAGTGGAATAAAATCGAGCATGTAGTAAATTGTTTATAATTTTTGTTTACTATTCTTAATTGCATCCTTAGACTTTTAACAAATTTTCTAGGGTATCGATTGAATGATTTGTCATATTTGCAGATATTGACATTGTTCGCAGGAGCCCTGCTAGAGAAACAAATCATATTCGTTTGCTCTAATTTGGTATGTATAATGCTAATGAACTTTTGTGATCTCTCTCTCTCTCTCTCTCTTTTAATTGTAAATACTACGTAAGATAGTTTTTACTTTGCATCAACAAGAAGAATCTTTTACTTGATATGGAGATGCCAAGGCCTATGCTTTTATATACCATGTTATCTTGAGCTAGACGTGTAATACGAATCCCTTGGACTTATTAGCTCACATTTTATAGCCTTATTGAGTCCATCTTTTGATACGGCAACTTGTGAAAATTTAAGTCATTGTTCCTACAAAGTTATGCTGATTCAACAACTAGTCATGCACAGGCTCAGGATTATCATGTGCAACTTTGATCTTCAATGTTTAAGGGCAGGATTCTATGTTTCTTTCTCAGTCATTTAGCTGGGGGAAACTGTCTTCCAATGATAAGCAACTGAATAAATTTTAGTTTAATGTATCTTGAGATCTATGTGTTCACATTTGCATTCATTTTATGTTGTTATTTACCTCCATGGACCTTTTTTTTTTTATTGATTCAGGGAATATTGTCCGCCTCAGTTCTCTCATTTATATCTTTAATACGTCCCTATCAGTGGCAGAGCTTGTTAATGCCGGTACCTTTTTTCCCTGTGATTGTTTTTCTAAAACATTAGCTACCAAGAGGTTTTTTGTTTTTTTGATAACTTTTGTCATGTATTGCCAGGTTCTGCCTAATGATATGCTCGAATTTCTTGATGCCCCTGTGCCATATATAGTAAGTTTGATTTTCTATGATTATTTATTATGCTTTGTTAGGTAATGAAGCTGACTTTAGTTTTGTTTTTGTGTTTGCTTACATTTAAGTAAGCTGACTTTGTTAGGTAACTGTCGTCCTGAGAGAAAGAGCCTCTATTTGTCTTTCTTTCTCTTTGTTCTGTTTGGCAAACTTTTTGCTATTATGTCAGTCAGTCTGTGTCTACAACTGTGATTTTTTTTTTTTGTTTTTTTTTTGCCTCTTTTTCATTTGTTTGATATACCCTCTTCCTTTATTATTCATTTACTATCTTACCCCACAATATTTACAACTTTCCACTCGCTCTTATTTACCTTATCCACCTTTTTACATATCTCTTACTTTATCCACCTTTTTCTTACACCCACTCAACTCTCTAAAATAAAAATTTACAATTTAATGGGTACACCAAAAGAAAAAAAGGGAGTATCAGTTTTTGTATAGGAGTTTTGGTCAGTATATGGGAAGAAGCAACTTTTACTGGTGTGATACTCTAGGAAAGATCTTTTGACTTGTTTGGGTTTACACCGTATGCTTGTCTGCTGTGGAAAGCGTATTGATATATCTGGGCTTCTTTGTACTTATGTTGTGATTCTGTAAGGTTATTTTCACATATTTTAGCTTTTGAACCCTAAGTTCAAGCACTTTTGATGCTTAATACATGTAATATCTTGTTTCATACTGGTAATAATGCAGTTATGAGCATCTAATTAGCAACTTTGCATATTTAGGTTGGGGTACAGAGCAAATCTTCAGAAGTTCTCTCGAAGTTGCCAAATGCTATGCTGGTGGACATCAGCAAGAATCAGGTATATTTAAATGTCTAACTTTGGCCTTTTTTCCCCTTGTTAGACCACGGTACTGATTTATTGATAATTATCCAGCCTGTTTTAACTCATCTCTTCATCTTCCAAAATGATACTGTACAAGGGTCTGTTGACTCTTCCTTGTTTATTTGTTTTCTTGCATGAAGAAAGTACTTTGAGAAGTGTAAATTGCTCAACTTCAATTTTGTTGAATTTGATAATCTTATCTTTGGAGTTTGGACTGGAATCATGAGCATGTTGAGACATCATCTTTGTTAACCGAGTATGTGAGATTTGTATAGATCTAATGTTCTGATGGCCCTATGCGTAAGTTTGGTTGCAGTTTTATATGCAAAGATTTTAAAGATGTTTTGCTCTTGCATTAATAACATTTCAGTTCCTCCTAGTGTAATATCATTACAATATTTTTAATAAACCTTGGATGAATTTTTCACTATAAATTTCTTGGAAGTAATTGGCTATAAATTTCATTTCTTGTGGTATAGGTGAAATCACAATCGATGCCACAACTGCCACAACAAAGAGAATTACTAGCATCCTTGGCTCCCTACCATGCTAAGCTTGTTGGAGAAAGCTATTTGGGAAAAAGGCGACCCATATATGAATATACAGATGTACAGGTATCTGTATTATCCTGTTATGTTGGTTTATAGCCAGTGATTTCAAAACTGTTACTATTAATAATATGAAGGGGGGAAGCCTGTATTTGCTTCATCTCACTGTATCGACTTACTTTTTATTTGATTAGTTTTTATGTTATATTTTCTCTACTTTCTAACCTGTTGTACCAATTATTTCTGCTGTAGGCTGAAGCTGCTAAAGAATTCATGGACGTGTTAAAGAATTACTTAGATTCCCTTTGCTCTAATCTACGTTCTCATACAATAACTAATGTTCAGTCCAATGACGATAAGGTATGTCTAATTTGTGCTGAACACTTGTGTGTGTGTGTGTTTTGGCTGATTAATTCGAGTGTCCATGCTCCTGCTGTTATCAACAATGAAAAATATGTTTTAAAACGTTCAGGTATACATGTGTTTTCGAGTTAGTGAATAATGAATGATTAGATTTGCATCATGATAATTAATGTATGTTTTGATAATACGTAACCTGGGCACATTGAAGTTAACGACGGATAAATACACACCGGAAAGAAAACATTGTTAGCAAAATTAAGGATATAGTATATGAGAAGATAGGTCTGTCTGAATCTGCTAGTCTGATTATTTTGAATTAGTCTTGTGTACTTGCGGTGTATTTTCGTGGTTGTGGGAGGATATGTGATTAGGCATTTGGACCTTTACCCCACCCCCACTTCCCACTTTAGGCACTAGCCTGACTTATTCGGGCACCCATCCTATGTACCACAGAAGGCAAGTAGGCTCACTGTCCTTCATCTTATATTTGTGTTGTGAGGCTAGGGTCATATTGAACTCTTAGAGCATAAGTACCCAGTCTCTTCCTTTCTCAAATGACTTGATAACTTCTCCTTTTTGTCTTTTTTCTTATTTTCTTTTATTTATTTATTTTTTTAATGCCTTTATAATTTCTTGAATATTTTCTCTGGTACCAAGTACTCTTTTAAATCCCATTTATATATGTTAAGGGTATATATATATATATATATATATATATATATATATATATATATATATATATATATATATATATATATATATATATATATATCTAAACTATACAGTCACTTAGTGCAAGTAATTTGACCGTCTACTTGAATGTTAATCTATAAAGTTTTTCATATTCATGAATCATAATTTTGAACCGTATAGCACATCTGCAACATAAGGTTCTGGGATATTGCTCTCTGCCAAGTTGAACTTTAGGTGGAAAATAAATTTGGTTAATTTTCTATGTAAAGGAATAATTCTTCCTTTTTTTTTCTTTGATTTGTTTGCTTGAACTCCTAAGTTTTATGCACTCGGTAACCTTATTGGAGTTAGAATACTCCTCTTTCTCTCTTCCTGCTTTTACTTGGTTTTGAGTTATATATATTTATTTTGATGCCATTTTCTTGTCCTTTTTATCCTCAGGTTTCACTTCTTCTAAAGGAGAGCTTCATCGACTCATTTCCTAACCGTGATCGAGCTTTTATGAAGGTTTGTTCCTCTAGCTTTCAAGTGTATACTTTGTATTACTCTAGGTCAGAATTATACTGCAGTTTTTATTTGAATGACACATTAATACATATAAATGTCTTTCAAGAATACTAGTAAACCTATTCCTTTATCTGTGAATCCATGACATGTCTCCATAGGTTACAAATAAAATAGGTGGAAACAATAACCACAAATACGTCTTTGCTACAGAGAAAATTTGAGATCTTTTGGGGGGTTGAAATAATGACAAACTCTTTGGGATGGAGGGAGCATATTTTATCGATCATGTAGATTATAATATCATTGAGACTAAAAAATTTATTAATCATATTAATTAAACAATTAGTATAGAGGATATACCAACCGCCTCTCGAGGAGAATTTCAATGTCTAGGTTGGCCTACCCCAGTCAAAGAAGAACAAAAACCACAAGCCTTATCCAAGTTGTGCATTTTCCCGGGCCATTCAGCCTTTATATTTTCACAAACCATGTCTGGTGCTACCAACCTGGAGGGCCAAACTGCTCCATTTTGGGGCCCTCCTAATGTTATACATCAAGGCAGCAACAATTTAGAACACAAAATATCTTCTGAAGCTGGATTCTTTTTATCTTCTTCACATCCAGCTACTATTTTTCAAGGTCTTTTGCTGGGGAAACCAATAGCAACCATTGCTTCATAATGCCCAACACGGATCATCAACACTGCCGCAGAAGAAGATATAAGCTTATTGTTTCAGAATATTGTCCCCATAATCACTGGCCTTGATAATTTAGTCATCAATGGAAAATTTTCAAACTTAACTTGGTGATTTCTAGTTGACATCAACATACCGTTGGTGAAGTACTGGGAGGTTATTGATTTACGGAATTTTTTTTGTATGCAGCTATTTATCGACACACAAATGTTCTCTGTACATACAGATCTTGTTCTGTCCTTTTATCAGAAGGAATAAGGTTATTTCTGAAAGTTGGAATCTTTACATATACTTAACAGCTTCAAAACTGTACTTAGGTAACTCCCAAACTTAATTAGTGGTCGTTTGGTTAGGCATAGGAAGTATCACTTCCCGAAGTGCCAAAATCCGTTTGGTTTTCCATCAAAAAAAAAAAAAAAAAAAACAAATATTTGATTGGAAACAAGAATTTCTACTAATCGTGAAAGGAGATAGTTAAGAAACTTCCTTCATCATTTGGTGAAAGTATTTCCCAAGAAGCTACACCCATGCATTATTGTCACCAAACAACCACTCAATAATTATACACAATGGCCGAATTGCTTTCAGCGCCAGAAACGGAGCTTAATAGGCGTGACGACGATATACTTGCACATGTAAACACTTTGTTAGTTTGTTATACAAAACTACAAAAGAAAAAAAACTGTAAATATCTTGTGAAATTTTCGGTTTGTAATTTTCTGAGTGTATGTATGGGGGGTGTTTGAGGGCAGATCGAAAAATCGCTTTCGAATCATTAAGAAGGCTTTCACTGAAGTAGATCATGTACGTGTTAGGGTTTCATGTTTCCTTAGTGGTGATCTTAAAGCTTTGTTTTTGTGGTCCTAAACACCACTGTTGAGCTGTGTGGTATTGGACCACCATTTCTCCCATCATTGCTAACACAAAATGGCTGTCTTCCTCTAAGGAGCAGCTTTCTTTGTGGTCTATACATGAGATCGAATTTTCATCTGATTATGATTTTACAGTATAGGGTCGTTCTCAATACGTCTTTGTGGTCTATACAAGAGTCCACTTATACGTTGTTATAAAACCTTCATTGTGCATCCGGGTACACCTACGCCTTAAAGCTACGCAGCTAGGTGTACCTCGGGGTATTTTTAATACGTATTGGTCTTTTTCCGTAACTTGATTGTACCCATACAAAATATTCAAGAATTTGTATAAAATTTTAGTTTTATCACCAATTTTTAATTTTTGATGAGTCTGCAGAGATTTAGCAGCTATCATACAAGTACATTATCACTGTTTTGTTCTAATCTTTGCACGTGTGTGTTGATACTCTGCACGTGTGCACCCTGCTCATGTGTGCTAAATTCTGCATAAAAAGTAGGGAGTATAGTTGAAGCTCCTATTTGTTTAATTGATTGTTCTTGCTTTAATTATATTCCGTATGTTTTTGTAAGACCTGAAGATAGTCTACTGATTATTTTAGCCATAGGTGAATTTGAAGGTGACCTCTCATACTTGTTTTTCATTGAACTTTATTATCTTTGACTATTTCGAAAACGAATTCGTATTGTTTGATATGCTACCACTCGTTTAACTTTATGATAGAGTCGGGTTCTTGGTTTATACACGAGGATGGTAAGTATGAGTTTTAAGTTTTAACTGACGTTAATAATTAGTTGATGGGACGGAGGGAGTATTCATAGTTTCACAGATAAGTTTGTGATAAAGAGGAAATGTGTGTTAAAATGAAGATAAAATTTTATCAGTTGCCAAGGTGCTGACGTGTCCATCATCTTTGTTTTCAGTGTGTTAAACTTTTGGAAAATTCTAAAGAAGTGAACATTTCATTTACTGGCTGAAGTGTTAATTAGAGCTATTAAAAGTTGATTCGACTCGAAAAATTTACCTGAATTCGATTATTAATCAATCTGTTTGAACTCGAAAAAATAGTGACCCGAATTTGATATGATTCGACCTTAAACCAACCCTACACCTGAGTTAACCCGAATATTTGAGACCCGAACCCGAACATGAACCGATCTGGAGATAACCTGACCTGAATATAATCCGTAATTATTGACTTGAAGCGAATCCGACCTAAACCGAGATTGACCCAAACCCGTTTTAACCCGTCAAAATCCGAATTTAACCCGACCTATAACTAGCCTGACCTGTTACTAACCCGACCTGTTACTAATTCGACCAGATTTGTTACTAACCCGACCCAAAATCAACACGAGTGTTATTGACCCGACCCAAATTCAACCCGAATTGTTCCTGACCCATTTCAAACTCAACCTAACCTGTTATTGACCTGACCCGATTTCAAATCACTTTAAATTCAATTTAGACCACCTTATTAATATATAGTTATATAGTTAGGTTGTCATTTGTGTAGTTGTGTGCTTGTGCAAACGAGTTAATATGATAAGTTCAATAAACAATAGTTCAATACGTACGACTCCTTACATATACTAATTATAGCTATTTGCTCATTTCTAATTGTTAGAATATAATTAGCATATATTCTCTAATGATTGTATATATCTTTATTATTGTAAACATTGACTAGCTAAATAAAGATATATACAATAATTAGAGAATATATTCTAAGCTACTCGTAAAGTCGTAACTTCGTAAAGCTAAAACTACAATAAATGAAGAAATTGATAATGATTAAACGTGAACGTCAATACATGAACTGCTAACAAACCGACCCAAAAAATGTACCTGAACCCAATATGACCTGACCTGAACTCAACCAGAAACTTAGATTAACCCACTATTTGAGACTCGAACCCGAACATGACCCGACTTGGAAATGACTCGACCTGATTGAACTGAACCTGACTCGAACCCGAGTATGACCCGACCTAATTATAACCCATAAATTATTGACTTGAACCGAACCCGACTCGAACCTGAGAATAACCCGACCTGATTATAACTTGCAAATTATTGACTTGAAACGAACCCGACTCGAACCCAAGAATGACCTTAACTCGTTTTAACCCGTGAAAACCTCGAATTAAACCCGACCTATTATTCACCTGACCCGAATGTAACCCGACCTGTTGTGACCCGATCTAAACTCAACTCAAACCCGATAAGATGTATAATTCGACGTGACCCGACTCAAGCATGACTCAACCCGAACTCGACCCACATAGGTTACGACATTAACCCATATTGACCCAACCCGAGTTGACCTGATCCACCCTAACTCGTCTCATTTACCCGAATTGACACCTCCGTCCTTTATTAATGTAGTCGAACTACGTGGTAATGTTATCCTTTTGCAGGTTTGGATGTTCCTGTTTTAATCTTTCAATGCACTAACATTAACTCGTGAAGCAGAACAAAAGAGCTTTAAATTTGTTTTATACATGTTTGAAAAATTAACAATGACCTAAACTACTTAATCAAATTGTCTCTTTATCGAGTATTCCCTTTCATCCCTCTAAGGTTGCTCCAATTTCCTTTTTGTGTTTCCATTTAAGTTTGATTCGTATTATAAGATCAATAGGCGCCACCACTTTATTTTGACCTACATAAATTCGGTTTCATTAGGTTTGTTTTTTTTTTATACTACCTCCATGAACATTTTTGTGCAACTTTGGGGATGTTTGCGGTTTACGAGGCAAAGATTAGAGAAAGTTAAGAAATTTAATTAAAGGGATATGAGAGAGAAAGTAGGCTCACCCACTTGCATTTTTTGGTGGGAAATCCGGTCCTTCTAGGAGGGACGGATTCCCCCCCCCCCCCAAATTTTCACCAAAAATTCAAATTGGTTGATTTGGTGAAAATTTGTTTTCCCTCCTACTTTAAAAAAAAAGAAAAAAAAAACACCATAATTTCAAATTTTTGAGGCATTTGAAGCCTACATTCAGCATTTAGAAGGCATATAAATACCAGCCTCCATAATTCCAAGGACATTCAATGTGTCACCAATATTTACAAACATCAAATTTTCTCAAAAGATGAATTCCTACATCCAAAAGTTAGCACTAAATACCAATGATTAGCCCATTAAAACCCAAAAAAATCCGCTAAACTGAAATTAGTGATGCACATCATCAATCTTCATAATCTGCATCTCCTAGCATCCTTGATTATCTACAAATCTACATAGGGTAGCCTTCATCTCCTCCAAAAAAAAACATCATCAGCCACCCCTACATCATCAAGCTGAATCTGAAGAAAAACAAATCAGACACAATACAAAAAAAAGCTGAATCTGGGTTGATTCCCCAGAAATGCAACAACCAATTGAACAAGGGACTCAAGTTCCACAAAGAAAGCAGCTCAGCATGCAAAAAATAGAGAAATTGTTGATGCAATGTTGGTTAAAATGAATGAGGAGAATTTACCAAGGGGGCACATGAAACATTTATCAGTTCAATTCAATGTTCACAAATCCACTATCACAAGAATATTCACAAACATAAAAAAAAATAAAAAATAAAAAATAAAAAAAAACCCAGATGGCACAAGGGAATTTGATTGATGTCAGGACTAAGAAGTATGGCAGAACAGGTCGAAAGCCTGCAATGGAATTTTTGATGAATTCCTACAATCAGTCCCTTTGCATTTAAGGCAGACAAAAAGGAGTTATGCAACAACATTGAAGACCTCTCATGTCACTCTTCACAATTTGAAGAAAAGGGGAAGGCTAAGAACACACACAAGCAGCAATAAGCCAGCATTGTCATCAGCCCACAAGGTAGTTAGACTCAAATGGGTTCTGTCACATATTAATCCAATTACAGGTAATGAGGATCCCACATTTATTGATATGAACCATGTCAGACACATAGATGAGAAATGGTTTTATCTGAACCCTGATAAGAGGAGGTTTTATCTCCTACCAAGTGAGGAAGATCCAAACAGGGCAATACAGTCAAGAAGATTCTAGCTCAAGGCAATGTTTATGGCTTTAATTGGGAAGTCATTGTATGACACAAATGGGAAACTACTCCATGATAGGAAGTATGGCATATTCCCATTCACTGTCAAATAACAAGCAAAGAAATCCAGCAAAAACAGAGCAGCAGGAACTTGGGAAACAAAGGCAATCCAGAATGTAAACAGAGAAGTGATTAGAGATATGTTGCTGATAAAGGTGATACCAACAATTATCTTAAAGTGGGCTGATAGTCTGGCTAAAAATGTTGTCATCCAATGGGACAATGCAAAGCCTCACCAAGTTCCTAAGGATGTAGAGTTTATGGCAGCAACAACAGCAAATGGGTTCAACATTCAATTTGTTTTTCAGCCAACACAGTCACCTGATTTGAATGTGCTTGATTTAGGGTTTTTAGGTCTATTCAATCTTTGCAATATCAGTCTTTTCCTAGCAACCTAGATGAGCTACTTGAAAAAGTGATAGACTCTTATGACACATTCAATCCTCAAGTTAACAAGTACATTTGGATGAATTTGCAAAAATACATGATAAAGATCCGAAAAGGTGGGAACAAGTACAAAATACCCCACATGAACAAAAAAAAAACTTGAAAATCTTGGCATTCTACCAAATCAAGTAGAAGTGCATAAGGAAGTAGTGATGGAGGTTTTGGAGTACTTAAACACTATGTTTAAGCCAGCAAATCAAGGCACCGAACAAGCAACAGAAGATATGGAGGTAGATGCAGACTAGGGAACTCATCACAACAATGAAGAAATACATGGACTGCCACACATAACCACTTAGCTCTGTTAATCCTTTTTTTCTTTTTTTTTTCATTCACTTATTAGGTGGTTAGGTGTATTTTGTTGATTACAGTGATGCAAACATGTAAGGCAGTCTTATGTAAAGTCTTTTGCTGAAGGTGTGGTCCTTTTGTACCCACATTTTGAATGGAATAAAAATGAAAAAGAATCAGCTGTTATGTGGGCACTCAATCCATCAGAAGCTTTGTATGTCATTGTTGAATACAACACTAAGTCACAAGGTTACCTCATCAAAAACCGCAAAAAACAAATTGTTGGAGAAAAACACATGTGTTTAGTGAAATTCAATGGAGTCCCTTCATCATTTGGATTGTACAAAGTAAACAACACAGTAAAATGGGGGACTCAATACAAATGTGTAAAAAAGATAATTAATGGGGACTCCTTTAAAAATGTGTAAAAACAGTAAGGGACTGACATGTGTTGTCTACCTAAATGGTCATTGAGAACACTGTAAGGTATGACCATGCCAACTTGAAAAAAGAAAGGACACAACAACCTCATCATTCATCAATCAAACCCCCATAGGCACCATATGTCATTTTGGCAACACCAACCCAATCATAGAAGCCAATGAAACCAAAACATGCAGCATGAAGCAACAACAAGCCAACATAATCCATCAAAACAAACCAATAATAATCCAACCAGCAAACATAATCCTTTATAACAAGGCTATGTCAAGTCCAACAAGCCAACATATTCCAACAAGCCAATGGATCAGGCAAAAACACCAACACATACATGAAGCCAACATAATAAAAAACAACAAATAAAGCCAGCAGGTACAACAACCCAACACAACCAAACAACCAACAATCCAAAAGATCAGACAAATGAACTCAACACAACCAAACAGCCAACAGGTCCAACAACCCAACACAATCAGAAATAAGCAACATAGCCAACAAGCCACCAGATTAAATCAACATACTATAAAAAAAAAATCAATGGAAAGGGACTCAAATAAAAAATTAAATAATTTAGGGTTCGAAATCGTTACGCAAGCAGTCACTTGGAAGGTTGAACCTTTGGATTCATCCGCCTCGCACAGTGCTTCAAAGGAGGGCCTTGCACTTCACCATCTTCCACTAGAGGGGCAGCCTTCTTTGAAGGAGGTGATGAACCCTCCTTTTCAGGCTCATCATCAGAGGACAGAACGATCAACGCCTGATCTGGCAACCCACGCATCCGCCTTAGAGCCACTAACGCCGCCTTCCTTCAGGCCCCGATCTTCGTGGGTGGCCTAGCCTTCTTAGATCTGGGCTTTTTGGTGGGCCCAGAACTCCCCTCACCCCTGTCATAGACTGGATCTACAAATGCAGCGCTAAAATCAAGCGATTTCTTGCCACGGAACTCCCCCTCACCCTCGGCCCTCTTCAGACGCTCCTCCTCCTCAACGCTTTCAAGCACCTTACCCAAAGCCTTGTAGGTGGTCGACGTACAGTAAGGACCAGCCTCACCAGACTCATACAATTGGCAAGGAAAAGGAGATCCGGTCTCAGTAGATTGAATCAGGGACACAATCAAATTACCCTCACCGACGTCGTCGGTGGCCATGAAAGCCTCGTGAAGTGGATCAAGGTTAATCATGTTCTTGGGGGACTCTTTTTTTCAAGATATGACGTCTCAAGGTAAGATTTAAAGAGTAAGAATGGAGAAAACTAGGGACGAACAGGAGACAGAAAGACGAAAAAGATTATCCGAGAAAGACGAAGAAGATGAACCCGGTTCATCTTAGGAACTCTCCAGAAAATAAAAGGAAGCCTAGCCATCAGAAATTAATTTTTGGTGGTTGGGAAAGTGAGTTATGAGAGTAGTTAGGGGGAAATGGGATAATAAATGGAGGAAGTAATTAGATTAGGGTAATTTGATTAATTTAAGACTAATGTGATTAAAATAAAATATGGGTAAAATTAAGAAAATTTGATTTTTTTTAAGTAAGGGTAAATATGTAATTTCCAGGGTTTTTGTTTACTAAAAATAGGTTGCACACAATGTTTTGCGGACAAAAATAGTAAAATATTGCACATAAATATTAAAGGTAGTATTTCTTTTCAACAACACCTAAACGAAACTTTTTTTTTTAAAAGTAACAAAATTCTATTGGGACAATAATAAAGAGATGAAAAAAAATATTTTCTAAAAAATTTAGTGTGCTAATATCGGTTTTGTGATTGCTAGCCTGCTGGAGGAGTGTCACTCCACAGTCCACACTCCACACTCCACAATCCACAATCCACACTCATATGTCATAAACTCATAATTTGAGTCCAAATGAGTCATAAAGTCATTACATGAGGAGGAGAAATTCGAATTGTAATTATACACAGTATTTACTCAATTTTTACCATTACGTCAAGGCATCATTGATACAAGTAGTAAGAATGTAAGTAAGCACATGAGATGTTATAGGAAAATATATTAACTCCGTTTCATATTATTTGCGACAATTATATACTTTTTACTTATATTTTATATCAAAATGTTGCAAATAATATAAAAATAAAGTAATACGCGGTATAATTTATAATGTTGATTGGTTGGGCAGGGGTTATGAAAAATATTTGAGAGGAGAGAGTTGAGTAAATCTTGAGACCCCACAAGAGTCAGAAATAAATAAAGGAAAACACACTGAATTTCTTTCTCTTTTTCTCTGTGATGACTTTTTGGAGTGAAGTGGGAAAAACAGTGTCATGCTCCTCTGACAACTCTGACTCTCTGACTCTGACCCCCTGACCCTGAATCCTTTGATAGTAAATGCTCTTTTTCTGATGAACTATCAGAATTTATAACCTTTAGGAATCAACTTTCCCTTCACCAAGTTTCTTTATTTAATTATAATTTCCTAAAGGTTATGAAAAAAAGTTGTAATATTTGTTGCTTTTTTTTTTTTTTTTTTTACTTCATACGGAGTAATACTTTTCATTTATAGAAATAATCAAGTTGTGAAATACAGTATAAAGAATTAAAGATGGATCAAAACAAATTATTCAGGGGAAATTGTAGGGTGGGAGAATCAAGTAAAAAAAAATGCAAATGAGATTAGTGAGAAATAATAGAAATAATAATAATAATAATAATAATAATAATAATTGTGGAATTTGTGAGAGAGATTTATGAAAAACAAATACTCGTAATAAAGTTTTAATTAGTTTCAAATATTCCTTCCATCTTTAAAATTTTTTTTCTATTTGAATCGTAATTATCTCACAAAAGAAAAAAAAAATCAAAATATATTGAAATTTTAGAGACAGATGATTAGACTATACAGGATGTTTAATACAGACTTTACAGATGGAGTACTATGTTCCCATTCATTAATTTTTAAAATTTTGTTAAGGAGGGTTTGTTAATAGTGCAGAAATTGTTGGTGTTTGCATGTGTCTGTGATTCAGAAAGAGTACCTCAACAGTGAACAGTACTAGTTTACTTTCAATCCTTTTTCTCTCTATCTCTGCCGAATCTTACATATTAATACAGCTTATGTTATTTTATTTAATGACCTTAATACTGTTTATACCAATGAAAATCTCAACCAAACACATGTATCTTATCTACCAAATACCTCACTACTAAGAAAACCCAGTCCTTCATTCCCCACCATCATATTCAATATCAATGTTTATATTATAATATGTCACTAGATTAGACAATAGTCTGAATATATAGAACAACCAAGACAAAAAAGTTGCACATACTACGTATTTCTAAATTTTATCACATGATGCTAATTGCTAATAGTATTTTCCTAGCTAGCTTTAGCTGAGTATAAAATTGATAATGTGTAGTCATAATCATGAGTCAAAGTGGTTTTATGCCAAGTTTAGTCAATTGTCTATTAGTCTCAGCTATTCTACATCTAGATTTCATCAGCTTCCATGCAACCTTAACTGCTAAGATGGGTTTAGCCATTTTCTTAACAATTTCAGACTACTAGATCAAAATTTCATCTTTTTTTATAAAGGTAGAAGGAGTGTATTACTCATTTAAGTTTAAGAATATAAAGATAATAGTGGGTCGTGTTTGTACAAATGTGAACCCAAGTTGCTATTTTGTGGTTGGTTAACCCCGACCTAGCCCCTTACGATGTGGGCTATTGCACTACAAGTCATGGACTGATGGCACATCGGGATGGTACATCTGCATGTCATGCCGCGACAAGTCATGGCCTCATGGCACACCGGGATGGTCCGTCTGCGTGTTGTACCCATCAATAAACATGTATATCCAATTTGGTCCTCACTCTTTGACTTGTTACATGGTTGACTTGATAGCAAGGGTTAATGCTCAACTGTGTACATGAACTAGCAATGCCAGATGCCTCGTCTTTTGCTAAACATAAGCCTTCTATTTTTAGGGAAAACATGCTTAAATGAAAGTAGATCTAATTATAGCATGTCTAATGCTCATTTTAAATGGTTGTGCTTTACATATATCATCAGTCTAATCAATCCAGAAGGGTATCCATCTACAGTATATATAATCTACTATTCCATTCTACAGTCTAGACTCTAGAGTACGAAGATTTTTTGGTTTAAAAAAAAAAAAAATCGCCTTAAATGATAAGGTTGTTCTTGATAATGGAAAATTTGATTCTAATAATCCAACCTTTGCGCGGTCTTTTTTTTTTTTTTTTTATTAATCCTACCTTTTGATAATTCTACAATAATCCAAGCTTTTAGGGGTGTTTTATTCTATTAGGCCAAATCGGTTACCAACCTACAATAGCAAGTCACCTTGCCACGTGTCAAGTGATGATTCACCCAAATACATTTCAGATTTTTTTTTTTTAAAAAATAAAGATTACTCCCTCTATCCCATAATATGTGGAACGTTAGGGTGGACACGTAGTTTGAGAAAATTACAAGTGGGTCTATTTAAAACATTTGTTTATTATATAAAGGATTCACTTTTGTATTTTTATATTGTAAGAAAACGGTGGGAGAGATGGGGGTAATGAGGAGAGAGAAAATGTAGGATTTAATTGGGTTTTTGGGGTTTTTGGTCCCAAAGAGAGTATATGAAATACTTTTTTTATTAGTGGTTTCATTTCATATTTAGTAACGTGTCAAGTATTTTGAGACGAACGAAAATGGTAAATGTATCAAGTATTATGGGACGGTGGGAGTATTATTATTATTATTATTTTTTTTTTTATTTTTTTTTTATTTTTTTTTTTTTTACCAACTTTCCTCCTTTCTTTCTCTTTCTTCCATAAAAATAGCTCACTTGCTCGGTTCACCCACCACCAGCCACTCCCTCCCCTTTTCCGGTGCTTACCTCCATCCCAACCCCCTTTCTCTCTCCTTCTCCTTACACCAGCCGCCCCTCACCCTCCTTCCCTGCCACTGCTCCCCACCCCTGAGCACTGCCCATACGACCTCACCTTGATACCCCAACCGAAACTAAATGGCGAAAATTCATCACTCTAGCAAACCAAAATTCATCCGTTAATGGCGTTTTTGTGGGTTTGTCACCGTTCTCATGAGCGCACTCCATGATCGCACCATCTGGGTCTTCAATTAGGGCGTTAAATTGATGTTAGCAGCTGCCATTGTGGTTGAAATTACAATTGTTGGTGACTGAATTGTTGATTGCAAAGGGAGATTAGGGTGAAGACGGTGGTAATTAGTAAAAATCGAATTGGTGACGGTTTTAAGGTGAGCTGGGAAGTGGCCAGCGTTGATTGGTGGCGAATTGGTCTAGCAATTGGTGATGTGTGGGCTGTCGGAGGTCGGGCGGTTGTAGGTTGTTGCGTTGTGGTGTGATGTGGCTCGGTGGTTGGGTGCGAGGAGTTGATAGATGTAAGGGGGCTGATGAAGTGCGCAGGCTGGGCGTAATTGTTATTTGCTGTTATTGTTGTTGTGGGGTGTGGCCATGGTGCGGTGTAGTGTTTTAAAAGGTGTGGCAGCGGGAGATGGGAGGCGGGGAGGTGGCAGGGGATGGGGATGGTGGCCAAGGAGAGGAGGGAGGAAGGTGATGGCTGGCTGTGTTCTTTTTCTTTATATTTTTCTTCTTTTTTTTTAATTTTCAAAAAAGGAAATTGAAAATGGAAAAAAAAATTTACCTGAAGAACAAGTTACAGGTTACTTTGGCCTAATAGAATAGAACACCCTGTAAAGGCTTTTTTTTTTTTTTTTTTTTTTTTTTGTTTTTTTACTAAACACCTTCTGTTGAATTATTGTGGAATTATCAAAATGTCAGATTAATAAAATTAGACCACGCAAAGGTTGGATTATTATAATCAAATTTTTCTTAATCAATTGATCTATAGGTTACACTTAAAAGTAGAGTAGAGGGTAAAGGAATCCATATCTCCAAATATCTGCACTTTGCAGGATTTATAAGCTAATTAGAGTAATAGTAGGGTAGACAAGATTATAAGCTATTACCTTCGTTTTTTATTTTATAAGCTAGAGACGAGATTACGCGGGTTTTAGGTGATTTAATAAAATAAGATGTTTGTGGGGTAGATAAGGTTATTAATTATTTTATTGAAAAGTAAAGTGGTATGAGAGGGAGTGGTGACCATTAGAGAAGTGAGAAATGATAAAGTAAAAAAGAGTGGGGACATTAGTTGGTAAAAATATATTATTAAATTGTAAGAGATTTCCATGATAAAGTAAGAAAGAGTGGGGACATTAGTAGGTAAAGATATATTATTAAATTGAACGAGATTTTCAAAAATGAAACTCTAGCTTATTAAAAAAACGGACAAAAATAGTACTCTAGCTTATAAAAAAACGGAGGGGGTAATTGGTTTAGTATTTATATGTTAGACACTTAGATTTGATCATACCATTATTTTTTAATTTCCGTTCCCTCATTGCTAAAAGACTTGGGAGTTGTTTAGCTCACCTTAATTTTACTTATCTGAACTTATCTGATCTGATCTGATCTAATCTGAACTGGTCTGATCTTATTTTGTTTGTTCTAGTCTGATCTGATCTGGTTTGATTTGATATGATCTGGTCTGATTTGATCTGATCTGAATGTCAGATTTGACCAAACTTAGACCTTAAGTAGTGTACGATAATCTATAAGGAAAAAAGTATCAAGTGGGGTCTTGTTAGATTCGCAATAATGTATATTTTATTAATATATAGTTTTCATAATTTTTTTATTACGAAAATTAAAGATATTTAGCGATAAAAAATGCACGTAAAATGATGGTCTAATCTGAACTTATTTTTTCTGATCTGATTTGATCTGAACTTATTTTTTATGATTTGATCTGATCTAAATTTATTTTTTCTAAAATAAGTAAAAATAAATTAAACTAAACAATGCCTAAGTATATTTATAATAAAAAAAATATACAAAAAGTTTGTATAGTAGTTAGAAAGTATGCATTGTTACGACTCTAATAAGACAGCAATTTATAATTATTTTTCTTGTTCTTATTTCTTAGGAAGTATACATGTAGTTCACTCGTTTTATTTAAGCACACTTACCATTGCATATATTTAGACCATTGGCATTAATATCTCTTGTTATGCATTTTTTAAAAAAAAAATAGATATTTAAAAATATATACATCAAGACAAATCTAATAAAATTTATTTTACTACACATATAAATCTCCAATATAATTAAAATTCGCCAATATAATTTTATAATTAAAATTTTTTTTATTAATGAAAACCTTTTTCTTCTTGTCCAAAAAAAAAAAAATCGCCAATATGATCAAATAGTTTATGTAAATACGGTTAAAATTAAATAGATTATCTTTAAAAAAAAAATTTAAGGCTCGTTTGGTTGAATGTGGGAAATGCAAAATCTATGGAAAATTCTCATGTAATTGGAATTACTAAGAAATGCCAAATTGTGTTTGGTTAACCATAAGAAGTGGAAGAGGGTGAGGAATAGCTCAAGTGGTTAGAGCTTTCCGCCCGATTTCAGAATATTCTAGGATTGATTCTCACCCCCGCCCTTGTGGCTCTCTAGGATCGATTACTCCCTCCGTGTTTAAATAAATGAAACGTTTTGACTTTCACGGAGTTTAGGAAGGTTAGTTGAATTTATTAAAATAATAGGTAGTGGGGGTATAAGTTTGAGGAGAGAGAACAAAATAAGAGGTTTTGTGGGGACCATGAATTAGTAGAATATTATTAAAAAAATAGAGAGAAATTATTAAAAAAAGGAAATATTTCATTTATTTAAACACGGGCATAAAAGGAAAACGTTTCATTTATTAAAGGGTAATGCTATATGTAGCCCTTAGGGCTACGAATAAGCATTTAATAACTTTCCTTATTTGGTATTAATTTAGAAATGCATGATAAAATCACGCGCAAATCAGTGTAATTAATGTTATATTATCATTGTTTTTTCCATTTTTAGCTTCTTATATGTAGCCTTAATGGCTATGTATAGCATTTTCCTTTATTAAAACACAGATAGCATTTTCCTTTATTAAAACACAGAGAGAGTAAATTTCTCCATTTTGTGGGAAGTGAAAATTCATGGAAACTTCTACTTCCCATGAATTTGTCAACCAAACAACTCAAAAAAATTCTAATTCCAAGGAATTTCAACTTCCCATGTTTTTATTTGTCAACCAAACGACACCTAAATTTAATAAAATTTTAATGTCTAATCAAAATAATTTAAAATAAAATATGATTACTCCGTAAAGATTAGATGGACTAAACATAATTGTAGTGATTTATCTTGTACTTCCTCCGTTCTTTTTTACTTGACCTATTTTGAATTTTGACTTAGTGTGAGTTGTTGTTACTTAGAGCATGTACCGGAGTTTCTAAACTCTACTTTGCTTTGCGTACTTGTCCTCCTAGTAAATTTGAGGCAGCTCAGCGCACATTCGATGGGGCTCTTCGATCTTCCATGGAGCGTATTGTTACTGCTTCGATCGGGACTTGGGTTTGGCGATTAGCAGTGGCGGCTTGGCACCTTACCATTTGCGTTTGGAGGGCTTGGTGCTTATTCCGCAGGTGATGTTCGTCATTATGCTTTTCTTACTTCTTGATTACAGTCTGTTGGGTTGCAGACAAAGCTTCTACGACATGCTGGCATTGTTGGTCTTGGTCGACCCTTTGAAGATGCATTGAGTCTGTTTAATAAAACGGTGTAGTCTGGCATTTTGAGTAATCCTAGTGAGGTTGCTGCCCCTAAACTCATGAAGAAATTGGCAGATATATATTTCACAAAGGTTACCGCTTCTGCAGAATCCACCTTTTCTTTATCTCCTCGACAATCAGCTTTGTGGAAATCGCAGCAGGGAGATCACACCTCTGCTTGGCTTCGGGCGGTCCCTATTTCGGGGTTGGGTCAGACGATAAATGCAAAGACTTACCGATGTGTGTTGTGCTACCGATTAGGTGTTCCATTATTTTCTGTCTCGACGTCGTGCTTTACTTGTTCAAGGGTTTTTACTGGGGATATTTTCGGTGATCACGCGATATTGTGGGCTGGTATTGTGGGTATTAAACATTGGCATGATGTAGTTCGGGATACCTTTGTTGATGTTTTCTATCTTTCTAGGATTTCAGCAAGATAGAAGGTTGACATTAGATTGTCTGGAGAGAACGACGGGGCTCTCACACCTGCAGATGTGTTAGTTTATTCCTGGGATCGTGGTCGCGATATTTGTGTTGATTTGATAGAGCCTTCTCCTTACACATTTTGGGCTATCTGACTTTTGTTCCTGGACAGGTTGTGGCTGATGCGGCTCATCGAAAGCGAGTTAAGTATGAAGCTAGTTGTCAAAAGATTGGATATGGTTTCATTCCCTTCTCTTTTTTCTTCACTTGGGGAATTAGAAAAGGAGGTTGTTGCATTGCTGAAGTGGATTCAGAAGTTCTCGACGAAGCAAGATATTGGGGCACGTGCTGCTGCTCATATCTTCACTAAAATAGGATTTTCTATACCTAGAGGAGTGGGGCCCAAATTGTATCTCGACTTCCCACTAATTTTTTGTAGGTTGTATTACTTTGTCTGTTTTTGAGATATAATAATAATAATAATAACACTATACTAATTTTTTATTGGCTAGTTTTGACTTTTATTTAATATCAAAATTAAAATAAATTATTATTTATCTAATTTTAAAAATTGATTTATTAATTTTGAAATAATTTTTGAATTTTTAAAAATAATCTTCTTAATTAATTTACAAAATTCAATTTATTGGCCTAACCGTCTAAGAGAGTCTAAAATAAATATAAATAAAAATTTATAGAACACGTGGCAATAGATTTTGTCATCAGAAATCTTACTAGAAAATTAATCATAAGCTGGTAGTTGTGATCTAAGGATAGATAGTAGGATGGTGGGCTGAAGCAAAGAGAATGAGAAATTGAGGCAGCTTGTAATTTATGTTATTCTGCAAATTCATGTTCATCAGTTAATTTAATAACAGTAGTAAATTACTCAGTAAAGTGGTCCAAAAAGCTTTAAAGAGCAGGAGGTGAAACTCATGTGAAAAAAGCTAGTACAAGATAGTCAAGGTAAATTTATAGAAAGATGCATTTGGCAATAAGATGTGAATATTCATTTATCACTCCATTTATTTTTATGATTATGAGACCAATTTTTGTAATATTATGAATATGACAGTACATTGGAATGATTTTTCTTTTCTATCCCCACATAATTATTAAGGAAGTTTTGGTGCAATAACAAAGTAATGTAACAAATGATTTAAGAGAATTGTACATAGATGAAAAGGCTTCAATGCATTTGCTTTTTGTGAATTACGTTTTCAACTATAAGACAAATATACACATACTCACTCGATTTCAAATTACTTGTTATAATTATTACATCTTTATTGCAAAACTTTCCTACGTCCTCTACTCTATGAAGAATCACTATTAGATTATTTACGTACTTATCTACCCCACTAAATTTTACCGAATACTTTATACTCCAAAATGAATGGAGTGTATTATAAAGAATACTTATAAATTTTATTGTTGATTCTTATAATCTAGTCAAATAACCATGTGATAATTCCTTAGAATTTTGAGAAAAGACTTATATGTTTGACACGGAGTCAGTGGCGGACCTAGCCTTGTTCATGCTGGGTCACGTAACACAGGAAAATAAAAAGGTTAAAACAAAAATGAAAGCCAATATAACCCATATGCATCTCCGTGGTTCAATAGTCGAGTGTTTTACGTGAAATACTTTCCTAGTTGGCAGTGGCGGACCTGGCCTTGTGCCTGGTGGGTCAAGTGACTCACCAGGGCCCAAAAAAAAATCTAAGATTTAAAAAAAAAAAAATGGTTTCTGGGAAATGGGGTTTCATGGAGTAGATAAAGCTCAGAAGTTGCTTAAATGGAGGAGAGAGAAAATATCGGACAAGCTCACGAGCTACTTCAATGGAAGAGAGAAATTGGAGCTGCATCAATGGAAGAGAGAGAAAATGTCGGGAAAGGGAAACAGAGTAGGAGAGAGAAAATTAGGGTAAGTGTGAGAATTTGAAAAGACGATATGTGAGATGGAATTTGAAAGTTTGAGAGGAAGAGATTTCAGGGATGACCATGGGAGCTAGGTGATACGAAGGAGATAGAAGATAGGTGGATTTATTTGATATATTGTTTTCTTTTTCCTTCTTTTCATATACATCATTATTACTTTATTAGAATACTGTGCTAGGTGATGCTCTAAAATTGATATACCCTAAAATGAAATGATATTAAATAGACTTGCTTATCTGCAAAAGCAAGAGTACTTCTCCTGATTTCAAAATGTGTCAGTCTCTCAATTTTTAGATTGCTTTCCAAACTATTGAGCCAATCTGAATACCGTTCATTATGCACTACTTTCTGCATTTTCCAAAACATAATCTTGTTTTTTTTTTCAAGTATTAGCATGCTTCTTTTCTTTCTTTGGCTCTTAAAAAATGAAGCAAATATCCTTAACAGTTTGTGTATTCCTCGTGTAGTTTCAATGGCCACAGTTTGTGTTAGGGTCTTCGATTCTTGTTGTGATGTTGATATAATTGAGGTGGACTTAATTTTGTAAAGGCTTGTATTTGCATGAATTTGACCCAAATACAAATCCTAATGACTGTATTATCCAAACAGGCCCAAATGGGAATTTCAAATGAAATCCGCATATCCAAACAGGCCATAAAAAAATTCCCAGAAATTTCATTTGGGAAATAATTTCCCGTGAAATACAACTTCTTATGGAAAATTATTTCCCTTATCAACCAAACGAGTTATTACTTCATACTGCTGTTTTGTGTCCTCTTGTTGCCTTCGATTCTAGTCCTGCTTGCTTAATGCTTATCAACAACACTTCTGTTTTGTGTCCTCTTGTTGAAGATCATATGCATTTTGCCCTATTTCTTACATTGTTGTTGTTTTTGCGAGTGTTTCGACCTAAGTTTCGTATATTTAGTTGGTTGCATATACTTAATATTTAGTTCTTTAATGTTATTTAGCTTCTGAGAAAGAGGGTACAAAAACAGAGGATATATGGTTTCTGGGTTTTTGAATGTATTTTTTAGTACTATTATTTGGTTGTTTGGTAAATTTTTTTTTTTTTACATATTTGGTTATCGATTGTGACTCACCAGTCGGAAATTCCTGGGTCTGCCACTGCTAGTTGGCGCAGAATATCAACTTTGCTGCTTGCTTAGCTTGCATCACAATAAAGGTGACAAATATCTAATGCAAAATTTTGAAGTGTATGAAGATATCTCCAATAATATTTGCAATCTTCCGTAGTTGACTGCAAAAACATTATCAATTATGATACGAATGTTGCAAAATCTCGTTTTATATCGTGGTGGAGCATAAGGGCCTTTGCCATGTAAGAATGAGTGCCTAAATTGTAGTTGGTGATTGTCTACACTTCTGTTTTCGAGTTGCGAAGGATGAAACTCGCAATTGTTAAAGTCGCTCTAACAAGATGATTTATTACTTATTTGGTTGAACACAGAAAGTAATATTGCTTAAGAAGATGAGTTTTCATGTGATCTTAATTCCTAAGAATTGCTAATTGATGTGGTTGAGCATTTTTATGGGAAGTACTGTAGAATTTCTTAAATGTAACTTTTTATAATTTTGTCAACCAAACTACTCTATCTTATTCCCCAACTTAATGAGTATAAAGTTAAATATACCCCTTAATATATTTCACTTGTTTATCAAAAAGATCAACTTATATTTTCTCTAGTTTATGTCACGCACAACACTTAGCTATATGCCTATATACTCCCTCCGTCCCACAATATATTTCTTGTTTTCCTATTTTGGAGACCCAAAATATTGTTCTTATTTTTATTTTTGAATAGTATTGAAAGATCACTATACCCTCATTTTTTTAACTTTATTTATTAAACTTTCTAATTTTGCCCTTAACTTATCCACTTGCATTGTATTTTTTTCCACCTTCTCTCTCTAACTTTTGTCTATAATTGTACTTTTCACCTTTTTCACCTTAAATTATCCACTTGGCTTATACTTTTGTCTAGCTTTTTTTCACTTTTAATGTACTTTTTCCAATTCTCCTCCTATTTTTTAAATACCGTAAAAAAACACAATAGGAACTATTTTATGAGACTGAGGAAGTACAGTAATATACATATACTGCATTGTTTATGTACAAAATTCACGAGATTGAAGTTGTGCTAGTCTCTAGTCTCTACTAAGGTTAAACTTTCCAAATTAAAAATGTTCCTAGATAAGACAGAGAGAAATTAACAGTTAGTGAAAGATGTAAAAACAAAGAATTAGCTGTCTAAATCTGAGCACATAAACCAACAAATCTTTTACTAACACCTCTCTTCTTTCTTTCATTAGTTTTTGTTTTATGGGATTCTGCAAAAGATTGGCAGAGACAAATAGCTGCACACATGCAGCAGTTTTAGCCATAACATTTCAGCATCCCTGAACCTAACAGCAACAGCACTTACAGCAGCATCTGCTGCTTCAGAGTTGCAGTCATAATTTCTGCAGTAGACTTCTGCATTTCATAGCATACCCCCCTTCTCTTCTAGAGAGATAAACTCAAATCTTAGAGAGAGAAACTAAACCCAAAAAAAATTAATTTTTTTTTTATAAAAAATGAGGTGGGTTACAGTAACAGTAACAGCAGTATAGCAGCAGAACCTTTGCTCATCTGAACCATTAGTTTTATCCATGTACAGAAGATTCTGCCAAACACTCCCTTCTTTCTCTCTCTAATTTCTCTCTCTAAGTGGTCTCTTAAAATAAATATTTCCTCCCCCTCCTCTTAAATATTCCCACTTCACTTCAATTCACACTACTTCCACTCTTCTTTCTCTCTCTCTCTTCAAAAGAAGCTATCTTTTTTCTTTTTTTCACTTCCCCTGTTTTTGCTTGCTCTGTTCTTACAATTTCCCCTGTTTTTTTTGCTCAAAAAATCACAAAGTTTTCTTACTTTCTGTGTTAAATTTATCACAATGAGTACTAGTACTGCAACTGCAACAGCAGCATCAGGAGGAAGAACAAAGTTCCCATTTACAGCAACTCAATGGCAAGAACTTGAACACCAAGCTCTAATCTACAAATACATGGCTGCTGGAATCCCTATTCCCTCTGATCTCCTCTTCACCGTTAAGCGCAGCCTCGATTCATCGATTTCATCCAAGCTATTCCCTTACCAACCTTCCCCTTGTAAGTTTTTTGTTCATTTCGAAAGCATTGAACATTTTGTATTTTTAATTTAATGGCGTTCATTTTGATCATGACATAATGTAACCAATATTTTTGCAGTGGGATGGAATCCGTATCAAATGGGGTACGGTAAAAAAATCGACCCAGAACCAGGAAGATGCAGAAGAACAGATGGTAAAAAATGGAGGTGTTCAAAAGAAGCATACCCAGATTCAAAGTACTGTGAAAGGCACATGCATAGAGGCAAGAACCGTTCAAGAAAGACTGTGGAATCATCACCTTTGACTACTGCAAATTCAAATTCTTCAAATAATAATAATAATAATAATAATAATAATAATAATAGTCATAATAATAATAATAATAATATTAGTATTAGTAGTAATAATAATTGTTCAACTACAAATTCATCACTGACAGTTGCATCAGCAGCAGCATCTTTGACCAATCAATCACTTCTCAGTAAAAACCCTTGTTCTGTTTCTTCTGCTTCTCTGTTTTCTCTCCCTTCTCCTGATTCCTCTTGTAATTCTCTTTACCCTCCTTTCAAAAACAATCACAAGGACTATAACAGGTTTGTCTTTCTTTCCCTCTTTTTTAATGATAGTCTATCTCGGTTTAGTTGTCACATCGCGAGTTTATATTTTATTAATTGTTAGGTTACGGGTTTAAATTACATTGTTAGGACTATTAATTAGACTTATTATCGCTAACTGTCATTATATGGGATGTGGGTGTTATGTTATGCAGGGAAAGGTATTACCAAGGGTTAAAAGAGGAAGTGGGGGAACATGCATTTTTCACAGAAAGTTCAGGATCAAGTATGAGAGGATTTTCAGGATCATCAATGGAAGAAACATGGCAACTAGGTAACTTAGATCATCATCAACAACATTCAAAGCAAAGTGGTGGGTATCCCAATTACTTGCAGCAGCTTAACAATGGTAGTGCTGCTGCTGCCGCCGCGGCGAAGCAGCAACAAGAGAAGCAATGCTACATTTGGGGTATAGATTTTAACTGTGATTTATCAATGAAAGTTGAAGATGAAAGAGAGAATTTTCATGAAAAAACAACCCATCATTTCTTTGATGAATGGCCTATAAAAGGTGGTGGTGGAAGAGGAGGAAGAGATAATTCATGGCTTGATTCTTCATCAACTACACAGCTTTCTATTTCCATCCCTAATTCTTCTTCTCATCATCATGACTTTTTCCTCGCAAATTCTAGGGAAACTTAATTATAATTGGTAATTATGTTTTACATTCTTAATTTTTTTCATAATAGGAGTATATAATATGCTTTTATTTCTAATTTTTTTGCCTTTTTTTGAAGTGGTTGTTTGGTGTTGGCTTTTAATGTGACAAATATTTGTTTGTCATATTATGTCCTTTCTTTTTTTTAGTAAATAATTATTTTTCTATTTATTTTTGCAGATGGAGTTGAGAATTTCAAGAGCTGGGTGTGAGTGGGACTCTGAATCAAAGGTCACCAGAAAAAGAGAGCTGTTACTGAAATTTGGTGGGTGGGGGTCAGTCAGTCTGCTGTTAATTTTTTTTTAACTTTTTCATTTTATTTTACTTTAGGTTTTTTTTTTTTTTTTTTTAACTTTTGCGTATTTCTGTTTCAATCTCTGTAAGTTGTGGAGTGATAGGACTTGGTACTGGACTGTGGAAGAAGACAATGTATTTTCATTGGAAGTTTTCTGAAAAGTGTGACTGACTCAAATTATGTGCCAATTTTATCTTTTATGATATTTTAATTGTAATATTTTTCTTTTTTCTTTTGGTATACACCATCATAATTTCTAAAGGAAAAGAACCCATGTTTTTTTTCCTATGGCCTTTTCTTGATTCTATTCTATTCCTTTCTTGCCTGTCAATTGTGAAATGACTCTGCACATAACACTCATTTTAGTATTTAGCATTCTTAAAATATCTCTGAAATGAGTGTTCTGGTCATTTGTCGCGATTGATACTGTTTATGTGTACGAGTTTGATTAATTCTCCGTATTATACACTCTACACGCTTAAATAAATAAACTTGTTGAGGATATTTTTAGGTTTTAGGAGGTGTTACTTTCCCTCTACTTGAAAGGCAGATGACAGCTTGACCCCTTTTGGCAGGTTCTTAAGTTGGTTTTTCAGTTTTCAGAGCTTTTGTTGTTTGTTTTAAGACTTCTACTTGTTTGATTATATTAAGGTTGGGTCCCACAAATATGCCAGTTTTGGCTTTTCCCTTGTGATAAAAACTTCATGTTATTCAGAACTTAAGAAAAGATTTAATTAAACTGCCATTAAAATCTTAGACAGATAGTGTAATAAATTTAACTTGTGGAATCCAATTACTATTAATAGAGGAGTAACTGAATAAGACAGGCAACTAGATAGCTGATAGCTACATTTATGACCCTTATTTTAAAGGGTGTGATTTTTGTAGTTTGGTAAGCTAATCTAATTGGAATCCAAGGTAGTCAAATACTCCATTTCAATTAAATCACATCTCTTGGCTCTATTTTTTTTTTTTTTTAATTTTTTTTTTTTTAAGCTGGTCTTAATTTTGGAGTATGGCATTACACTATTACTCGTACGATTCGGGAATATACACCATTTGTTCAAATTCAAATTTAAATGCTTGGATTCATCAAGGTCCAAGGCTTAGAGGGTTGAATCCCCCCAACTGCAGATTCTTAGGGTTGAAGAAATAGGAAGATCTCTTATCCTTTCCCCTCGCTTCTAACTTTCAAGTGTTTAACATGCAAATATTGGGCCTGAAAACTATAAAGGTTGGGGTCTTATCAATCTCAATATGTATTAAGGTGATTAACTATTGAAACTGAACAGTGACACTGTACAAAATAAATACAAGGTACCATAAGCACTTTTAATCAGACAAAATTCTTCAGTTAAAGTCCAAAAGAAAAATAAAATGAATTAAGGGTGTCATTAGGTCTACTATTATTATGTGAGCTCGGGAACATACACAAGAATAACAATAAATGCTACCAAAGTTAGTATATTCCTATAATATTCAGTAGGAAAATAATACAGTATATAAAAACTAGGGCAGCTTGATACAGAAAAAAAAAAAAAGAAAAAAAAAAGTGCAGGCCCTTAATAAAAACTAATGTACAAAAAAAGATTGGGAATCATAACCTAAAAACAACTCTAATCTCGTATGAGTAAAACCTAAGTTAAACTTTTATACAAATTCTAAGGGCACGTGCATCCTCTGGGAAAACAGATACTGAACAACTTCCAAACACCAAAGTGCAACTAAATTCCAGGTCAGGACCTTCAGCCCTTGCTGCCTATAGTTGCACTCGCCTCGAGGGCCAAATCTCCATCTAGCCTAGGAAAACTTAGCACACTTTTGTTACCTTTTGAAAGGCTTGCGCTCACATCAATCTATATCATCATCAGCCTCAACATTTGTTTCGTTTTCATCATCTCTTACGGTACCAGTCTCATGCTGCTGTGTGTTCTCTCCTAATGGACTGGAATCTTCGTGCCTATATAAAGGTTCATCCTCGTCGGATTCAGCCCAAGCCTGCCTCCGCCGACTCGCAGTTGTAGGTGCACCCTTTATCAAGTGGAGAATGGAGCCATTTCAGAAAAAGTGCAAAACAAAGTAATCTCACTACTTTTGTGCACATAGGAGCAAAAAATTTTATAATAGCATATTTATGTTTGGAGATGTTGGAGGTAATCTTCAGGATTCTATCAAATTGATCATCCATAAGCATCACACCCAAAGAAATGAAAATTCTTATGTAGTATGAGAAATAAAAGATACACTAACACAAGAAATACTACTACATAAAAGAAAATCAATGCAAGGTTGCCTCATCACGACATCAATGAAAGAAAGTGCACAAAATATAATAGTGAGCTTACCATTTCGTCCTCTACATCTGAATCTTCAAGCCCAACTGCAGCAAGAGGATCTTGAGCCATATCTTCCTCATCATCATAAACCGTATTGAGCTGATTAGTGGGTTCCTCATAATCGTTGTGGTGTTCATCCATATCTTCTTGAAATTCCATTCTGTCAGCTTCAACTTCCTCTGTCTCATAATGCGATTTCTCGCTCTTGTCCTTCCTCTTCTTCTTTCCTCCTTTCCTCCTCTTCTTCTCACTATGCTCACCCTCCTCATCTTCACTTTGAGTTCTTTCCTTCCGTTTGGATGGTTGACTGCTACTTTTCAATTGCTCCTGAAATATACAAGTTTTCAGTGAAAAGACCCAAAAGTACTTCTAAGCTATAACATCTTAATAAAAAGACCATCTTGTTTTCCCTTTTTTTTAAAATTTAAATAAAGCCCTAAAGGGCGAGCTAATTTTGATTATCAAAGCTGGAAGGCGGTCTGTAAGTCTATAAAGACATCCAAAAAAAGATAGAGAAAATACTCAGTCCACACTCATCTACCAATCACCCACGGCACACAATGAACAGGCTCATTAGCAATCCTCACCTATGAACATAGCTTCTCTAAGAAACACTAGATAAGGACCTACCAAAATAAATTACATGACTAGAGTGAACATTATCTGACTAATTTTAATCATTCTTCAATAATGGATTATGGTGAATATTTAAGCTCAGAATCTCAGATACCAACAGACTAAATCCAATGAAGATGAAAATGACCTGTGTACATCACTCTTTGTCAAGTGTTATGCATCTAGAGATGATACTATGATATGATATTGAATAAAGTAACATAAAATCATTATGGAAAATGTCCTATCGTCCTTTGTCAATAACTACTCAATACACCCAAAAGAGATTGATACTTAAAATACACAAGGATAAACAATACCATCATATCAGCTTATTAAACGATAAATTCCCTCTGCAGTATTAACTTCACATATGAGCACAAGGGTTCCCATAAATTTACTCAAATTCCTGAAATGAAACTAGCAGCAGATAGCAATTTATTCCCTGAAAGGGTATTTGCTGAAATCATGTTAAAATACTTCAATTATAAAGGGTATTGCCCAAAGCTTAAATTGAGTATGGCGAAGGGATAATGGGTATACTTCAATTAAACTCATATTGCCAAAATCATGTTAAAATACTTGATTGTGAGAAAAATGGAACATTTGAACACTTAAACTACAGAATACTAAATCTAGACAGGAGTTTTAGCAGTGACAACTTTGATTGCTACACATTAATAAGACATTCCAATTCCCAAGTTGAATGGATGCTTTCTGCACACCCTAATTTATCATATTATACAGTGGCAACCTTATTTTTATTCTAAGAGCATTGGAAAGCAGTTTCTTAAGGGTAAGCTTTGGAATGATGATCACTGGGACTCATCATTTACCACAACCAGCTAATGAGATAGTTGTTTTACATACATTGCAAGAGTGCAAGATTATTCCAGTCAGAATTGAATAGTATCAGTACAAAATTATAACACATCAAATATAAGCAGGTTGAAGTCCAACAAGTTCAATGGCAAATTAGGGAACTACATGTCTTGAATTACTAAAAGAAGACGACTAAGATGAGAAAAGGAATGCAAGTGTGCAAACATACAAATGCATACATTTAAAAGAGATTAAAGACCATCTGGAGTGAATAAACAAAACTTGCAAGTGCTACAACGAAATATTAAAATGAAAATTAAGACAAAGCCACTCATTATACTTCCACAACATGGCAAGCCAACAGCAGCAACAAGCCAGAAACTACCAAGATAAACAGTATATGTTTTATTTTAAGTTCTTAGTTGATGATACTTGCCTTGACACGTTCAAAACGCTGTTCCATTTCCTTCACTCGCTTCAGCTCTTCCTCTTGCTTTCTCTTTTCCATCTGTTTCGGAAGCTATCAGTGTATTGTAAACAGCATGACATAATTCGTCTCTAATGAACAGTGAAGTGCGAAATCTAACCTGAAGTCTCTGCTGTTCTTCAGCCTTACGACGGGCTTCTTCAGCTAATGTGACCTGACGAGCGAGCTCTAGCCTCTGCCGGCTCTGCTGCTCCTCGAGTTCAGCAGCTTCTCTATAAACTTTTGCAACTTCCAACAAGTGCTTGCAGTAGCTAACATGTGTCTCAATCTTTTTTTCATCAATCCCGTGAATATTCTGGTTAAAAGCCACAGCGAGCTGTCCAAACACGCTAATAGCAATCTCCAGCTCTGAAACCGTAGTGCGCATCTATAACAAGCCATTAAAAAAAAAGGCATCAAAAAAGTTCAAAAAAAAAAAGGTTTAAGAAATAAATGGATGACACTAAAACTTATTTACACATCAAAGCGAGGTGAAATTAGAACCAGATATTAGGATAGAAATCTAATAGCATAATGTTTGGGGCAAAAAAAAAAAATCAGAGCTAGGAGGCTAGCAGGAAGACAGTTAATTGTGCAATGACGGACTACAATTAAGTTCAGGAGATAACTAATGCTTCCTCTGTTCTTTGACAATTAGAAAAATTGGACTATTGCACTATTCATACACCAATTTTTTTAAAAACTAACACACGTGAATTATTCCTAAATCATTTTGGGACTAAGGATTTGTTGTTGTAAGACATGAATTATATTTTATTATGTAAATTATTGATAGACAACTTCATTATTTTTTAAGAACAAAAATACTAAAGGTCAAAGTTGTGCATTGGCAAACATAAAAAGTCCAATTGTTGCAATTATTAGATGATGGAAGAAGTATAACATATTGAGAGAATCAGCTAATTCAAACAGAAAGTGTAATAACCAAATAAAATTTATAGCTAATATATATATGTATGTATATATATATATATATGTATATATATGTGTATATATATGTGTATATGTATATGTATGTATATATATATATGTGTATATATATATATATGTGTATATGTATATGTATGTATATATATAAATGTATATATATATATGTATATATATGTGTATATATATGTATATATAGAGAGAGAGAGAATTATTCTTGCAAAGGACTAGCAGAGTTCACTCAAGAAAATGTCTTGGATGAAATAGGAATTCAAATATTTGAAATTATTGGATGCCGAAGCTTGAAAGCAAAGCTATGATAGGAAAATTGGCTACCAGCGAACTTAATTAATGATATTGACAGCCTTAGATATTAGCCTTGGCAAAGCCTAGAGATTCAAAGTCATAGAAAAAGGCTGGAGGGAGAAACTACACCAGTGATTAAAGTTTATCTGCTGCCAAGTCCATAGTTAAAATTGGTAACATAGCTGGACACTGGCTTTAGATTGTGAGAATGGGTGGCTAAAGAATCCAAGGGATCAGAGAAATAAACGAGTTACCTGCACAAGCGTTGTGCTTAGATATCCACTGTAATGGTAGCAACTAGCAACATATTAGGCACAGAAAGCGGGGAAAGCTGTCAGCCAGCTACACTGTATATTTTTCTAGCAGACAGATTTTGAAGATTATCACAAGTAAACTCAGGACTCAGGTGACCCAAAGATTCAGATTTTGGTGCAGAAATGCAATCACCTATATGAAAGCAATTGGTAGGTATAAAGTAAGCCATGACATTTCTAAGGGTAGGCCAGGTAGCCCAAAACATGTTTAGGAGGCCCCAGAATTAGTAATCATTTTGATCAATGATTCACCCCACAAAGAGCACTAAATGAAAGCAAGACTTGCTACATATGTACAGTGCAAAAGTTAACACAGGCCCCAGCATGGAAACCTACTTGGTAGCTCACATTCTCTTTCATCCAATTCCAAAACAGCCTTTACACAGTCGATAATATATAGCCTTTCCATACTTTAAGGATGCTTCACATTTCCAGAAACCAAGACATTTAAAGAATTCACATAAAAGCAAATGAGTAGGTATGGTAAATCACCTCATCGGCAGACCTCTTTTCTTTATTCAACAAGGATGCTGAAAACTTCTGCATCACAACACCCAGATTGAATCTAAGTGTATAATTCGAAGGTGACAAACGGATGGCCCTGAGTAGCGTCCTCTTGCTTTCCTGCCACTGTTCAGCTTCATAATGAGTCCGGGCGAGATACAGAAAAAGTTGACTCTCTGTGTTGTAGTAAAACTTCCGCAAGCAATTCTGATACTGCAAAATAGGCAACACAACAATGATGTAACCTTGGATTAGGAACTAAATAACAAATTGAACACATGAGAAGGAAAAAGGGTGGGCAAGCACCATCTTTACAGCCAATGTATAATTCCCCTGAGCAAAGTACACATGTGCCAAATTTATCCACACATCTGGCATCTGAGAAAAAATTGTTCCACTTCCAGCTTCTTGGACCTGAAGCAGATGTATAAACAAATTAGACACTCCAACATAGTAAGCCATTTACACAATACACACCCTCCTAGAGGATGATGGAAATTCAGTAGATTCCCCCCCCCCAAAAAAAAAAAAAAGAAAAAAGAAAAAAACCCTCTCATTGATGTGGTGGAAACTGATGGTGTTCATTGTTCAGTAAAAGGAGTGGCGACTAATGTCACGGAGAAACCACTAAAGCTGACATGGTGCCATGGTGGGACTAAATATACAACTCTGCAGTAACATATTCTGATTGGGGAAGGGTTTTAATCGAGTGAGTAAGAGAATTCACAGAATAAGAGGATCTGAAGCATAAATTTAAAATAGAAAGCAGATGTGTAACTCAGAAAAACCACACATTTCTTATAAAGGAAAAATTCATGCAAAACTTACCTGTGTGAATATTTCTTTGGAAACATCAAATTGTCCCTTTTCTGCAAGAATCATTCCCAGCCCGTTGGCAGCATACAGATTGGAGGTGCACTTCTTTAAGACCTAGTCACACAATAGACAAAGAAATTTCAAAATTAATTGACAGCTATTAAAATTTGACAGAAAGAGCATAGGGCAAGATCAAAGCTAACCAACCCACCCCCCAACCCCCTCCCCCCGGCCTATATATATATATATATATGATTACTGAAGGAGAAAGGTGGTACAACCGCACAATCTGTTAACAAGTGATATAAATACTCCCTCCGTCCCAGAATATCTGGGACATTGGACTTTTTCCACTATTCATGTGTTAGCTTTGACCATAAATTTTTACTAACATAATAAAAACATACTTTATCATAAAATACGTTGTTAGATAGATATTAATACAAAGTTTCATAATATTATTTTAAAAATAATTTACATTTATATTTAATTATATAAAAACAAAGTCAAACTAGTGTATTGGCATGTGTGCAAAGTTGACTGTTTGTTATTCTGGGACAGAGTGAGTGTAATCTATTCTAGTAATGATAAGAAAATGACATCTTCAGAAAAAATTACATTTGAGTACATGTCCTTCGCTTTCTCCAGATGAACGGGAATGTGCTTGACCTGTTTCTTCAACTCACTTACAAGTGCGGCAAAGTAATTCCAGTTTCCCTAATAAGAGCAAAAGAAAACAAAATATAAACAATAAACAGATGAGTAAATAAAATAAGATGTTTACAGTAAATACTATTATTAAACTGAAAAGATCTTTTATAAGAACAATGACAGGGTTGCAATCTAGCAATGATACAGAAAGAAATGACTATTAATACTTGATATGGTTAGTAAACAACAGCTAGGGAAGAATTGGGAGAGATCAAGATGTATACATTCTCCCCAATGACAAACTATAAGGACTGGTTCTAAAAGACCCACAAAACTGCAGTTTTGAAGGGAAAATATACTTCCTCTGTTATTTATTACTTGACCTACTTCATTTAGGCACAAATATCAAGGAAAACTTGAAAAGAAAGCTAAAAGACCATATTACCCTTACCCACTACCCTGCTCACTGACCAAACCGGCCTACCCTTCCCCGTCACTGTCACTGTCACCCACCTCACCACTACCACCACCACTACAAGTCAGATCTACAACCTCCACCACAAATGCACGCAACCCCTTCACTACCACAACAACACCGGCTCTCCTCTACGGCGGCGACTCCCCTCCAAACCATCTTTCATCACCAAATTCGACCACCACAAGAAATGTCTCGACAACAATTACCATCTAATGGCGACGAGACGGCGAGATCAACTGTCATCTCATCAATACTACTACTCAAATATGCCATCTTCATTTTATCACCTTCTTCATACCACCACCAAATTAAATAAAGGAGAGGAAAGAGAAAATACCCATACTCCACCAACCACCGTCCATGGAGTATGGGTATTTTCTCTTTCCTCTCATTCCTCAAATTGTCACAGATTTTTCATAAATTGAGAAAAAGGTGGTCGAATTTGGCTATGGTGGTTTCGGATCTACAAATTGCTAGCCAAATTCGACCACCATGGCCTCAATTTTGAACTTTAAGCGCTTTTACAAATTAAGGTGGTGACAGCGGCGCACGGTAGACCCTTGAAGGTGACGAGTGAAGGTGTGAGGGGAGGAGTTTGGAGACCATTGATGGTGAAGAGGGAGATAAGGGTACGGTAATGATTGATGTTGTGGTATTTCAAAAATATTGTTAGGGTGGTGGAGATGGGTGGCTGCCATGGATAACTTGAAGGAGGGAGGGAGGATATTGTGGTGACTGGTGAACTATGAAGAATTTGGGTTGAATGATTGAGGTCAGAGAGAAAGGGGGAAAGGTAAAAAAGGGTATATGGTTTTAATTATGTTGAAAATGTTTGGGTAAATAAGTAAAGGTATAGTGTTAAATTTGCCAAAAAAGGAAACTGGTCAAGTAAAAAGAAACTTCCCAAAAAGGAATACAGGTCAAGTAATAAAGAACGGAGGAAGTAGTACACAATGAAATCACAAATGAAACTTTAAACAGTAGCAGGCTTAACGTTATGTTATATCTAACAATTTATTTTCTGGTAAAACGCCAGAACAAGAGCTAGCTATATAGAGTAATTATGTTTGGAGTACAGTCTGATTCTCACCAGACAGACAGAAGCATAAAAATCCTTCCCATCAGCAGCCTCACTAGCAGCACGGAAAGTCTCCTTAGCCTTAACCCATTCATCATTCTTCAGCTCCAAGCATCCCAGAATAGCAAGAGCACCAGGACACTTATCATTCACCTTTAGTGCTTCACCAACCTGAAAAATTAAAGATTCTCACCATCAAAAAGATATAAAAGCAACATAACAAACCAAGGACTTGTTTGCACTTTTTCTTTTTTTTATGGAAACCACAAAAAAGCTTTTTCCAGTATTTTATTGTCCGTTTTTCAAAATATCCATGATTATTATAGGTATGAGCATATGACTAATTTTAACGTTTAAGTTTATTAAACAAACAAACAAACTGACAGTGATACTGAATGAGCCCTAAGATATTAAGTCATTGTGAAACCCTCATATCTTATATAAACAAGCTAGTACATCTAAAGGTATCCATCTGTAATGTCAGCCTTCAGAATTTGGGGTTCCAGATCATTATGTATCACAAGTTGCCATAGAATGATAAGAAGTGGTTTAGGAATTATTTGAAAAGAGCTTGTTTCCAGAACATTAGCACTTTAGGCCACCAGAATAAAAAATTTATGTAAGAGAACTCTTTGAGGAATAAAATACGCTGTATCATACAAATGGACTTACCAATTCAATGCTCAATTGAATGTTGCTTCGAGCCTTAGCTATGGCAGCAAGCCTTAGCAGAGCATCTACATACTCTGGATACTGCAAAATAGATAAGAAACAATTAAGGCTAGAAAATCATATAGAACTCAGGGAGAAATTGGGTGAATATTAAGTTTAATTCCTTCCGAGGGGGAGGGAGTAGAAGAGTTGAGTAGTTAGAACTGGGCTCCTGTGTAAACATGAAGCAATTAAGTCCATATCCTGGAGAACTAGTAAAGCCATTAAGGATGTATGATTCAGCATCAACAATTACCCATATGTTATTAACAAGGCCCCAGTGTGGTAGGGTTAAGGGACAAAACAATAAGGCTGTACCTTCACGTAAAATGCAATCACAATCTGCTACTTATAAAATCAAGCATGGATAGTTTAACACACCATTTTGATTCATAACAACCTCCATTACCACATTGGAAACAGTTTTTCTATGTAAAATATTCTCTAGAAGTTATTTCAATAAGAATGCTATGGTAATGACACTTTCGGCTTTAAGCAGTCGAGAAAACCAAGGCCTCCTTAACTATTTCAACGTTTAACAGAATCAATATTGGCTAAATTCCCCCACCCCCAAGTGACAGATTCTCTTGAACGATGATGGCATCGTCATTTCACATATTCTTCTAAGGGCTCAATAGAATATTCTTAAATAACAGGTTTCCCTTATACTTCTCAGTTCACAGAAAGCCCTTGAAGAGATCTTTGCTAGTAGTAATTAATTAATTATTATTAATGAATACTCTTGAACTGGTGCCAGAAATAGAAGCTATCACTGTTACTTCAATGTGGGCTGACAACCTCAGTGTGTTCACAATTGATTAAGATTCCCACTTTTTCAATGAACATATATTTTAGCTTCTCACATAAAAATCTTTCTTGCACATTAAATACAAATACATAGCATAGACTCTTCAAAGGGACTATTAAACCTAAGTCCTCCAAGATACAACCCCTCCAATCCCATATTGTATGAATAACTAAATAATATAAATATGTAAAATATGCTATAGATGTGAAAAATTTAACAAGGGGTACTGGGGTATTAGCATACTTTATTAAATCACACAGAATATCTCATTTTCTCCACTACATCCATAAGCAATTTCGCTAATATATTCCCAACAAGAAAAATTACATTTAACAGCCCACACTCTACTTTTCAAATTTTCAAAATATCTTATGACACCATTCACTGCATTCATAAAGGAAAAACTCCTAAAAATTTTTGTTAAAACATTACTCGGTTATTGTATAAGAAACAGGGACTTTTAATATATGCCTTATCATCAATAGATTTTCATAACCACTTTAGCCCAACATGATATGAGACCTTATATTCCTTATTTAAAAGTATTGAGTGCACTTTCATCAAAGGGTAATCATATTTAGCATATCAATAAAAAGATGAAATTATTTTAGCCAAATTTCCATTTTTACCTTATATAAAATCAAGCGATACAACAAAATCGCGCTTAGAGTTTTATGTGACTCCTCGAGTAATCGGGCCAGGTTAAAGATTGTTGAAACTTTGCTCCATGGTAGTTCCACACTACTTCCTTCTTCCTCAAGACGATGGAAAATTTGCACATCCTTGTACTGAAGCAAAGCTGTGAATGCATCCACAACATAATTGTTTTCTTTCCCATTTATCAGTGAAAGCCATATACCACTACCTAAAGCATCCTTGAAAGTTTGCTCTGCAAGCTAAAATCAGATACCAAGAATTTACTATGCTATCTTGAAAAAGTCAACAGTTGCACAACCTTCAGAAATAAACAAACCTCGAATTCTCCCCTCTCAAAGTGAAGAACCCCAATGTTGTTAAGAAGATCTATTGGTACATCTTCACCCACTTTCCTTAGCAGAAGGCGCGCCTATCAAGAAGCATAAAATTGTGAATGCTGAATACAATAAGTGGATTATATATTATTCAGTAAGAGAGCTAGAAAAGACAAAATACAGTATCTGATAGTAGACAAGCCCTCACATTTCTGTAGGCTTCTAGAGCAGCTCCAGTATCAGATGTAATCAAAATTTCACCCAGATCTAAAAATGCCTGCGTATAATTTGCATTATATATTATTCCAAACACCAAAACTACATGTTAGACAATTATTATATGACAAACCATGTAGCCAAAAACTAAAGTTATAACTACGTAATACATTCCCTCCTGCTCTCTAGGTTCTACTTTTTTCTTAGACAAAACAAATTAAAGTTATAACTACGTAATACATTCCCTCCTGCTCTCTAGGTTCTACTTTTTTCTTCAAAAGGTGTCACTTAAGTTTCCCAACTTGTTTAACAGATATATTTTTTTACATTAATATTAAACAACCATATTAATATTTTGCATGGTATTTTTTACACATGATCCCAACTTAAGTTATACATGGAAATTGGAGCAAACACTTGGAAAAGTAGAGAATATATCACCTGAGCATCACGTGGATCAATTCTAGTAACCTTCCTTAAAACCTCTAAAGCTTTGTCTGTCTGGTGAAGTATAGCATAAATGTGTCCAAGTGACTAAACAATAACAAAACAGCAAAAGCAAAAAATAAAAATTAGCAAACAAATGGAAACGTCTTTCCTGAGTCTATAAAGCCTTAATGCAAGAAGGAAATTTCCAGAATTAGCAGCTAACCTTCAGAGTTTCGCAGTTCTCAGGATAGACCTCCAAAACCTTTTCAAAGTTGGCAAGGGAACTTCTGTAGTCTCCCAATTTGAGCTGTACTTGGCCCAGACCTGCAGAAGGCCTTGACTTTAGCCCAGGTCTCAAGTATGAGGTAAAAAGATAGATAGAAAACAAATCAATGATGTAGCCAGTTTAAAAGGCAAAAAGGGTTAGGGTGTACTGTAAATTTTACAAAACCCACCAAAAAGTTTCCTGCACTTATCTCTGTAGTGATGTAGCAACATAATCAAGCTTTAACATTGCAGACATAGTCAAATTAGTCCAATGCCTTACCCTAGAATCTAAATTTAGCACAAATAGACATGTATCCTACACAAATATCTTTTAATTTTCCCAGGGATGAGAGAGTTCTGCTATTTTGGAGCAGAAAGAAGCTGCGTCAAGATATACAGGTGAGAAATACAAGGCAACAAACAGATGCATTTCTAAGAATTAAGATTGTTTCACACAGCATGACAGGTCCTAAACCAATCTCATTGTAAATGTAATTAATATCGGTGTGAGTGTCACCAAAATAATGCTACTCCCTTCATTCCTTTAAGTTCTTCCCATTTCCTTTTGATACGTTTGACAATGCACATTTTCAATAGTTAATGTCTGTATTTACATGTTAGTAAAAGTTTGATAAAGTTTGATATTCTAAAAGTACTCATCAGGATGAATTAACCAAGACCCCATTGATTAGTTTTTTTCTTGGAAAGGATTTAGAAGGTTCTCTTAAGCTGTAAATTGTGTCTAGATTCTAAATGGGAAGAACTTCTAGGAACAGAGGGAGTACCAAAGGAGCATTTATATGGGAGAAGAGACAGATCAACACCCAATGTTTAGAAACTTAATAGGTTAGAGGGCAGTGTCTGGAAGATAATCTATCAAGTTCAGACTCACGAGTATAAAGAAACACAGAAAGAGAAAGGTCAGACAACCCAAAGCAAAAAGCAAAACCCAAACTACAAAGAACAACAAAATATATACATAAACAACCAACATTCAACATGAAACATAAAATCTCAAGTAACAAGAACCTGAGCTAGACAGACTGATAGACAAGGCTAGATAATTATTTGCAAAACTTCATAAGGTCAATTCTTTTGAATTCCATAATACTTCCTCCGTCTTTTTTTACTTGACCCGCTTTGACTTTTACACTATTCACCACCTCTTCTTTGACCGTCTTTTGTTAATAATATGTAAGGAAAAACATATTCATGTGGGATCTTTTTAAATTCATCTCAATAAGTATTATTATAATATGTAACTTTTATAATTTTTACTTAAGAAGAATTAAAGTTATTAATCGTTAAAGTTTTGCATTGACAAGCGTGATAAAAGAAACGGGTCAAGTAAAAAAGAACAGAGGAATTACATTACAATCCTACAACCTATACAGCCATTAACAATGGTCAAACTGGGTTTTCTCCATTAGAATGAATCAAAATATTAGAAACAACATACTAAAAAGAATTGAAGAACCAAGCAGCAGAGACAACCCTTTTTCATTTTTAAGGAACAATAAGAAAACCTAAAGATCTCATATGAAGCACCTATTGTCTGACTGAAAACTCAATTGTCGAAAATGTGCTGGTTTTTGAAAGTTAATAGTCTGTATATACTAGTGTGGGAACTAGAGACAGTAGGATGAGTCACTACCACCTTAATTTTGGCGCCAACTGGCTTTAGTGATCCATGAGAGCAAAAAATATCAGATTTTTCATTTTCTAAGGTTGTTTGCAAGGAAAATATAACTCTGAAATATCAGCCCTTATATCATATATTCATGTATAATACTTCCTTCGTTACTTTTTACTTACAACTCACCTCACGGGCACGCAATTTGAGGAAGATATTAGATACGGTAAATGGACAAATTAATCAAGATAATTCAAACCGCAATAACCCAGCCCTTTTCTCATATTGGTGGCAATTTTTTTTTTTTTTTTAAACATTATGTTCCTTAACCCTCCTTAAATTGCATGCCCATACGCTGAGTTGTAACTTGTAAGTAAAAAGAACCGGAGGAAGTATATGGTTAGCTTTAATCATAGGAAACACCAAAAGATGGATTTTCTAAGAACTAAACCAAACCTTTTCTCTTAACACAAAGTCAATTGAAAACAACTTCATTGGACATACCATAATATGGTAACACGAATTCCTGAGGCTTGCTACTTTCCTTAACAGAGGCCATGTAGTAACGACCTGCTTTTTCATAATCTCCCTGCAGGAAAGATACACCAACATATTAACACAGATAGAGGAGATCAATCTTCATAGTTCAAAACCACCAATAACCAGTTAAAAGGTAAGAGGAAGAGGAAGAAATCAGAAATCTAACACACTAATACTAACTAATACATTATAGCAAGCCAACAAGATAGATTAGGCTATCAAAATACATAAAGCTTGTAGCAGGAGAAGCATGATCAGTTACAATTTTACATCACAATTCAAAATGACCTGGTATAGCAGATAAATGGGAAGTAGAATCAGTAGAACTAGGGTTAAGAAATAATGAAAGCAGGAAAAAACAGGCGAGTGGCACAAAAACAAAACTGAACAGCTGGATAGAATCAATATAAGGGAAAAGGGTTCACTCTAGATCTTTTTCTCCTTAGTCAATTGTATACTCTACATAATAGGAAGTTCCACATTTATTTACATTAAAGTAATCAAAAACATTCTCAGACCTTGCTGTGATAAGATCGAGCCAAGTTGTAGTATGAATGAGCTTTAGTTGGTCCGTGATTTGTAACAGCCAAGGCAGTTTCTGTCAGCTGCTCAACTAAAAAATGTTGACCAGTGAAAAAGAAGTGATTCGCCAGATAATTCAAAGACAATGCATTGTAGGGATATATCTCAAATGCAAGTAGCATTTTTTCCATCCCTTTTCTAATTCCAGCAGCTGTCAATATTTCACCAAAGAGGAAACTTCAGTTAAATAGTGATTAAGCTCAGAGCACAACCACCATCCAGAAAATTCACAGGTCACTAACCATCGTTTGCATGCAAATCCATAACCCCAAGAGCCACAAGAGCTTCAACATTTTCTGGATCTAACTGCAAATCAAAAACCAACTCAGTTATATCGAAAATCTCATATCATAAAGTAATCATGATCGATGGTAATAATAAGCCAGGAAATCAAGCAACCCCTCCCCCCCCAACCCCTTTTACATAAAAAAAAAAATTGATCAAGAAAATATGGGAAAGGATGAATAAGCTTTTTAACTTTACTAAAAACACGTTTCAGTTAAACAAGCTATAGATACACGTACAATCCCTTGAGATCAATGGAAAAACACGTGTTCTTTAGTGTTAGGCCATAATCACAGTTAAATTGCTTTAACTTGGCTACTAGTGTCAGACATGAGTAAAAGTCCATAAGTTCACTATTTTATGAAAATTCTAATCTTTTTGGACTGAAACAAAGTTCTAAGTATCAATACCAACATTGAAGCATCAAATACCCAGCAAGGGCAGGTAAGGTTAAAACATAACGTACGTGTATATAGAATCCCATGATATTCATCTACACCAAATTCATGTGTGGATGTGTGTGGCCAACTGTGACCTCAAGTGTGCCTAAACATACGTAAATCCTGGTCTTATCCCCAAATGTCAAAAGAAACAACAAATAAAAGAAGTTTTCTTACCTGCAATACACGCTCAAAAGCTTGACGGGCCCTTTCAAAGTGACCTAACTTGTAGCGACATAAACCTATGCCTAATCTGACAGCTCCAGGACAATCAGGATACACTCTCAAGGCTCTCTAACAAAGATTGATAAGATTAAATTAATAACAACTAAAAACTTATCCACTTTCAAGCAGTATGTGCAATCTAAATAGCACAAGGCCCATAAGTATAAGCCAGGCTAAACTGACCTTGTACAATTCCAAGGATTCAGAATAACGTCCACGATTAAACTGGACAGATGCCTGCAATTACATAGATCATTAGTATATGAAAAGAAAGATACGCATACAGAGCATGCTTGAAACAATCAAAATGAAATAATGAACTGGACAAAAAAATATACATATGCTAAGCTAACAGAAAAGAGTGTCAGTCACAAGGCTATTAGACATAATCTTGCTAAACAAACTTGAAAGAGACAACCTGAATTCAAATATAACAAGGTCAGTTTTTCAAAACTGAACCCCAAGTTCAGGATAGCAGGCATAATATTGTTGAGAGACGAATTTTTCAAAGCTGCTGCATATGACATAGTAACAAGGCTGTCTTTAATCCTTTAAATTAACAATTTAATTTAATTCTCCAAAACTCTCATTTTCTTATCTTACAACACTTCCTCTGTCCCCAATCTGACTTCCCACTTTACTTTTCGGGATGTAACCAATAATATTCCTCATTTCCTTTTTAAAGTTGAAAACTTACTCTCTCTCTCTCATGATTCACATAATAAATCCTTTTGTTTTCTCTCTCAACATCAATGCTTCAGTGTTTCTTCCTACTTTTCCATCTCTATCCATTATCAATTTTCCCTTTGACTTTGGACAATATCATTTAATCTCTAAGCGTATGCCACTCAAAATGGAAAGCTAGATATAGGACAGGGGGAGTATGGTTAAAAGGCCAATAATCAAATACGAGATGTATTGGTCAAGTCTAAGTAGTTTTCCAGCAGGCTAACTAATATATCTTGACTTAGGGACCCTTACATATCAATTGAAATGGCCAATAAAAAAAACATAAATAAAAAAATTACAAAAGCAGACAAAGGACGATACAGCTGAATGACCCATACAGCAATTACGCCACATCAACCACAACACGTAACGCGACACCATAATAAAGTATGTGCCACTATAATAATTTACCACAATGGTTACAACAGCAACAACTTAAAACCATGATACAAATAAACTGCAGGAATGAACTGTAAGAAACTCAAAAGAACTTGCACATAACAAAGGGAGAATTACAGAATGAGCCACCAGAAAACTAATATCCAGCTTCCTTTATCATAAGTAATAAATTTCCCTTCTTCATTAACCAAAATAGAGAGCATAGATACCTGTCCAAGAAGAGCGGGAACATTATCGGGATCACCATCAAGTACAATCTTGAATGTATTAAATGCTTGCTCTACATCACCCTTAGCTAGTAAAAGCTGGCCTGCGGCAGCAAAGATGATAAAAAGTTCACCAATAAATCCTTATCCAGAGTATTGATAGTATAAAATCGCCAGAGAATAATCCTCAATGAAGTTCCATGAAACTATAATAAATCCTTTTGGTATGTCATTCAATTCATAAGCTATGCCTGCTGAATACAAGTAAATATCTATTCTCATCTCTTAATGACTATAAATACGATTGCAATAAAGGATGAGAACATGAGATACCAACCAACCACATTGCTCACAGGAAAACTGTTGCATACAACTACTATAAATCCTTCTTGACAAGTCATTCAATTGAAAAGTACTTGTGCTTAGCGCTTACCTTTGCCAACCCAAGTAGACGATTCATGCATGTCAATTCTTGATGCTCTATTGTAGTATTGTGTTGCTTTAGCAAAATGGTTATCCTTCTCCTTAAGACCCGTCTCAATTTTTCCAATATAGCTATAATAAGCGCCCAGCCCATTAAGAATGGCAATCCTTTCATATCTCACATCAGCATAATATTCATTGATTTCTGAAATTACATAAAACGATACAGCCTCAAACTCTATAGTAGAGAAAGCCAACTAATAACAAAGCACAACTTCTTCTGAAATTACCTGGGCTTGAACCTTCTTCTAAAATTTGACAAAATTGTTCAATCTTCCCTTGCTTAAAGTACTCCCTCTACAAAACACCACCACATTCCCAACCACAATAAGTCATAAAATTTACAGAAAGCAGAATTCGTACTTAAATTGACATAATCACTCCCACTTTAAGCGGAATTAACAAGTGACCCCGGAATCAATTCGAGCCGATCTTCAGTAACAATGCCGAAGTGCATGAAACTACGCCACAGCAAAATCATACACAACTAAACATAACAATAACAACAACAACAACAACAACAACAACAACAATAATAAGCCTTTCCATTGATTTTTGCAAGTAGAAACCCAGAAATTCTCAAAAAGCTCTCGTTTTTAATAAAATTCCATAATCTTTTTACAATTTATCAACCCTAACACTAGCAAAAACCACCAATTAAACCTAAATCAACAGTTCCAAGTAATTCAAATTCAATTAACGCCCTAATTCATTGAAAATCGAACCGAAGCGAAGAGAGAAAGCGAACCGCGATGACGAGCCAGAGGTCGAGGGGAGCTTGTTCGGCCTTAAGAATATCAAGAATGTCAGTGGCATCACGAGGCAATTGATCGAGAGAAACTCTAACTTCTTCCTCAGAATTCTGAACTGGAATGTATACGCACGCCATTGATGAATTGGATGATTAACTTTCCCCTTCCGAAACCCTAGTTTATCAAAATTTTCTGGGAAATTTTCCAGAATCAGCAGAGAAGGAGCAGGAGAGCTGAGGTTAATAGTGGTGAATTGATTTTGTATGTGCAATTCAATTGGAGGTTGTAGCCTTCACCGCCAAGAGAGGTGATTTTATTTAGGACGTTTTCCCAAAGTAAGCTTAAGCAGCAAAATATATACGTAAATGGTTGCGTGGCAGAAGTATTTACCAAACTAAGCTTTCAGGGTAAAACGCTGTCTCAGACAGCATTTTACGCCCTAGTTTTTTTATAAAAAATTCAACTTAAAAAACGCTGTCTCATACAGCGTTTTACATGTTGACTTTTGTTTTTTAAATTTCGTAATTTTTGATATTAAAAAAAAAATATATTACACTAAAACGCTGCCTGAGGCAGCGGTTTTAGTGTATAATTTTATTTTTATTTTTTTTAATTTCTAGTTTAAAAATAAAAAAAGAAAAAAAAATATTAAAGTTGTTGTGTTCTTGAGCTGCCCCATTTTCCTAGCTTAATTAACCTTTTTTCTTCTTTGTTCTACACGTAATGTTCATGCACTATAGATTAGTGTCTCCTTCTAGGATTTTTTATATTTGGTTTTTACCAATTATTTGACCCTCTTCCTATTTTCACTCCTTTAATCAAAGTTTCTACTGTTCTTTTCTCCTTCACTTTCACTATACTCCTACCTTTAACCTTCTCTGTCCTCTGTTGTGGCTTTACTTGAGCAACAAACCTTCGTTTTGGATGGTATGTAGAATTTGCTCATGAATTGATTTTGTTAAACACAAAACAATGACAGCAATCAAAGCATATGTATTTTCAGTATATTGCAATCATGTGAATATGGACTTAAATACAAAGAGGAGAAGAAGATAGGAAGCAACAATCGTATCCCAACCCCAACCGCAATACTCGAATACGATATGATAATTATCACATATTGATAATTATCCACCCAAATAATACAATCATTATCACATATTGATATTTATCCACCCCAAAGAATACAATCATTATCATAATAACGCAATGGTGTATAATATTTTTTTTTTCTTTTTTTGTTTTTAAACTAGAAATTAAAAAAAAAAAAAAATTATACACTAAAACCGCTGCCTCAGGCAGCGTTTTAGTGTAATTTTTTTTTTAATATAAAAAATTACGAAATTTAAAAAACAAAAGTCAACATGTAAAACGTTGTCTGAGACAGCGTTTTTAAGTTGAATTTTTTATAAAAAAAAAAAACCAGGGCATAAAACGCTGTACGAGACAGCGTTTTACCCTGGAAGCTTAGTTTGGTAAATACTTTTGCTACGCAACCATTTACGTATATATTTTGCTACTTAAGCTTACTTTGGGAAAACGTCCTTTTATTTAGGTCCACTGCGTTTTCCCACTACAGCCGCGTAAGATTTTGATTTTCTGGGACTAAAGGTTATTTTTACAGTAATCTCTTAAAAAAAAAAGCGGAGAAAGGGCAGGGGTACACTTGGTGTGTGCAAGAGAATCTTGTACACCACCAATTAGAAATCGTCAACTCAACCTAGAATTTAGGGAAAGGAGAAAAAAAAAGGGGGAACAAAAAAAAAGAGGGGAAGCTAGGCGGGAAAAAAATTTCACTGAGGCGACATTGGGAGGAAGCTAAGCGGGATTATTTTCACTGGGCGCCAATATATAATGGATCAATTAATGTATGAACACAATTAACTTCCGAATTAAGCGTCAAAATTTCTCAGGCAATATTCATCTTCTCCCCCAAAATTTCTCGACAATGAACATACCAATTTGAATAACGAAGTGTGAATAAATTATTCAAAAGTGTCTATGTGGATATCAATTTCATCAATCAATTACAATTATTCGCATGTAATATTGTTTGTTGTTGAATTATTTCCTTTAATTTTCAAAATTTCTTTTTTTGAATAAGTTAGGGTTTTCATTGTTTTATTTTATAAAAGTTCAATTTCTGTAAAAATTTAGAAATTTTATAAAGATTGATTTGAAAGGGTAAATCGTTTAATTTAGATTTATAGATTTCTTTGTATGTTGTTTTGGATTTGTGTATTTTATAATTGTTTCATCTAAATGTTATTTAATTGAAGAAGGAGTGTTTATGGAAACATTCTAATGGAATCAATTGTTAAATGGAATCGAGGTTTATTTAGAGTCAATAATATATTATATTATAGAATCTTTTTGTTATATGTAGAATCATTTTGTTAATATTATATTAAAATATTATTTTATAGGATCTTTTTGTTATTTTCTAGCATCTGAAATAAAATACAATAGTGTGTTTGACATTGAGGCAGTGAAATGGAAAGCAAAAACCAGTCCCCTCGTTTGAACATTGATCTTAATGAAGTGGCAAATGAGGTCATTAACTCAATCAGAGATGCAGAATAAAACGATGAAACAGAAGAAGAACCAGTTATGCCATTCGATCTTAATTAATGAAGAGGTTGAGGTTAATAACAATATGGGTAATGAAGAGGTTGAGGTTAATAACAATATGGGTAATATAAATCAAGATGATTCTGAAAATCGGTCAAATGAAGAAGAACAACCCAATCCTACTCTGGTTGTGGGTATGTTTTTTTGCAAGCAGTGAAGATTTTACTAGGTTTTGCCATAAGTATATGTTTGAGAAAGGGTTTGAATTTTTTGTTCAAACAAGTTTACTAATGAGAGAGTATCGCGATAAAGGAGTAAATAGTCTAGGTGTAGGAAAGAAGGAGCCTAGGAGCCATATGATGGTATTAGACTGGACCGTAAGATGGCTACAAAAGACAAGAGGAAAAAGAAAACGGGAAGGAAGATATCATGTCCTCCTCCAGAATGTAAAGTGTATGTTGATGCACGGTTCTCAAATGGTGGGTTAGTTATTAAGAAGTGTGTGTTGTCCCACAATCATGCACTATATCCAAATGATAACCGGTTGGTGGTGAACTATCGAAGCATTGACGAAGGTGCTTTTGAAAACATGGTCTTAAACGACTCAACTAGAATTTCAATGACCAAAAGCTATAATTCGATTGTTATTGCCAAAGGAGTAGGGGTGGGCAAAAAATCCGACCCGAATGATCCGATCCGTGATCTAGTTGATCCGATCTGAAAATTAGATATCCGATCCGGTCTGAAAATTTCTCGAATCGGATTCGAATCATGAATCTTGAAAAATCGGATATTCGATCCGATCCAATTTTTCAATATAAAATAAAATTATAAAAAAAAAATTAACTAATTTGCAACAAACTCCCACTTAGAATATTAACTCTAATTATAATGTAATACTGTATTTGTATCTTGAATTTTAAGGAAGTGATTTTTTATTTTTATTTTTATTTTTACAAGTATTTTTTAGTTGCCTTAATAATCAAGTGAACCTTATTGCATCATTGTGCTTGAATTTGTTGCGTTTATTTAAATTTTTTATAAGTATTATTACGAAAGTTCATATAATATAAGATTTTAAACAACTCAAATCAAGGGCATTTTACCAAAAGAAATACCAAAATTTCAATATTACTATGCGGATTGGATATCCGGTGATTCGATCTGAAATTTCTGATATCCAAAAATCGAATATCCAGATTATTTCGGATCGGATTCGAATCGTAATTTTCCAGATCCGAAATTTTCGGATATCCGAAATTTTGGATTGGATCGGATATCTTAAATGGCCACCCCTACAAAGGAGGACAATAGAATTTAACTTTCAACCAGAGCGATTTGAGAAATGCAGTAAACATTGTTCGTCAACGTACCATATTCGGTGGGGATGTTGACGCTGTACAAGAACATCTTGGAAAGATGTTAGAAGCAAACTCTGATTTTTATAGTGCAATCCAAACATATAAAGAGGGCAAACTTGTTAATGCCTTTTGGGCTGATGCAAGGTCTCGTTTGCAGTACAAAGACTTTGGAGATATAGTTTCATTTAATACAACGTTTTTATGCAACAGGTAAGATATAGTTATATTGTATTTGTTTGGTTGTTTGTATGATTTAAATAGTTTAATAGAACTGTACTGCTAGGATATGTGTTTTTTTTTAAAAAAAAATAGTTAATTTATTTAGAGAGTATTTTTTTAATTTAGAGAACCTATTTATAAATTAAAATATCTTTATGAAGTAAAGTATCTTTTTAAATTACTTTAAAGAGTACAATATATTTAAACAGTTTATTCTTTGCACTTTAAGGTATCTTTTAGAATCAAAGAGTCTTTTTAAAGGTTTTTTTCTAATTTAAAGTATCTTTTTGAATTATTTTGTAATTAATTAAATAAAATTATATTACATTATTCAGGTACCATATGCCATTTGCTCCTTTTGTTGGCTGCAATCATCACGGATCGTCGATCATTTTAGGTGCAACCTTTAATGAAAATTCAGAAACATTTGAGTAGGTCTTTAAAAATGGCTGCAGTGTATAGGCAAGCCAGCAAAAGGTATCATCACCGATCAGTGTAAAGCTATAGGGAAGACAGTTAAAATAGTATATCCTGATGTGCTGCACCGACTATGTATATGGCACATCTTGCAGAATGCTCACAGGAACTTAGGAAAATTAGAGAAATTTAAGGAGATACAGATTGATTTAAAAACTGTCGTGCATGATTCTCTTTCTGTAGAAGAATTTGAGGATGCTAGGAAAGAAATGGTAATAAAATATGGGTCACAAAACAACAATTAGATTAATGACACATATGAGAATAGGCATCGTTGGGGCCTCGGATTCTGGAGGGGTAATTTTTGGGCTGGACAAAACCGTAGTATTAAGGGATATGTTAGTTTGAACAATGGGATATTGCAATTCATGAACCAGTTTGAGCAAAGCTATAAAAAGAAAGTCGAAGATGAGAAGGAATTGAATTTCCTTTCTCATAGTAAACCTTGTGGTTATGATAACACAATTCTAGCTGAGTCAGTATTTAGCAAGGCGTACACAAATAAGAAATTTCTAGAGGTGAGGGATGAGGTCATAGGCCTTAAGCACACATATGTTTTGAGGACAGGAAATGACGGGACAAAAGTTATGTATGATGCAGAAGAGAAGATTCCAATACCTGTTTGGAAAGCAAGGCGTAAAATGTTCAAGGTTTCCATGGATAAAGAAAAAGGTGAATTTTGTTGTTCATGCAAACTGTTTGAGTTTTGTGGAAATACTATGCAGACATATCAGGGTCATTGAGATAGAAGACATTGACTATATTCCTTCTAAGTACATTTTGGATCGTTGGAGGAAGAATATAGTAAGGGATTACGAAGGCATTAATGTGTCGTACTACGACTCTAATGATTCGATTAAATTGAAAAACACAACGAAATAAACTTGAGACATCAATACCTGTCAACATTAGCAATGCACAGCTATGAGACACTCTAATTGTATAAAGAAGAAACGGACAAAATCCGTGATACTCTGGAAGCAGTTATTGGTATTCGATCCACGAATGGTGGAGACGGACGGGATTAGTCAGACCCTTCGGTAACAAAGGGTATTCGGCCGGCGCAGGCTTAGGCCAAAGGAGCATAACCAAGAAAATCTTCAACGGATGCAAAACCCCCGAATAAAGGAACATCAAGGACCTAGAAGACAAACGAGGAGTTAGTAGGGCATAGATTATGAGAAATAAACACCCATCAGAGAAAGGATTGAAGAAAAGAAAGAAGAAGAATGACCACGTCAGGAATTTTTGTTGTTTATGTGTTAGATTGATTAAACTACAATTATTTTGGTTTAATATTGGGTAATTATTGCTATCATTAAGACGTTTTTATTATTCTATGTTTTAAGAACCTGAGGATGAAGATGAGGAGGATGATCCTTTAGATAATGGTATGTTTGGAAACCAATATTATGGAGTGGATCCGCAGCACCATACTGGTAATTTCAGCTCTGTTTATGGTGGTCTTGTTCACTATGGATCATTTGACTCTCGAGGCATTTACCAGCACAACCCATACGGAGGTTTAAATCAAAGCCCACGTGGTAAAGTGTTTTCACAGCCTGGAACAACTATGGACCTACGTAGCTTTGGGAGAGGCGTTCCTAGACAAGTCACCATGAATTCTCAGAATAGTTCCCAACAATTGAATGTTAATCCCCATATCCATCCAATGTTTCTAAGTTGGATAACTGTGTATTACATTAGATTTGAATCTGTAAGCCAATTTTTGTTTTGATCCTGTAAATATTAATTTGTTGCTGTTTAAACTTGGAAAGATCCTATTTTATGGAATTTGATACTCAGAAATTCTCAAACTTACGGTTTTGTAGTGGGAGTGTCTTAATTTTGAATTTAAAGAAATGATACCTCGAATTGTTTTTTTTTTTTTTGATAATCAGAAACCCCCGAATTGTTAATTGATAGGTATTTAAAAGTGTATTTTTAATTGGGATACATAAAAAAGGAATATTTAGAGAACACAGTTGTTTTTTAAGGCGAATTTATGGCTATATGTGATTGAAAAAAAAATAAAAAAAAAAAAATATTTGTTGTAGTTAGGTCTCGAACACAAATCACTTGTGTACAATACGAAATCATTGACCAACTAAGCCAAGGGGTATCAGCACATAGTTTAAAGAAATATATAATATTTTGTACCATTTAAATTGATGTCAAATGAGTTTCATGATACTATTAAAGACAATACGATATCGTAAAAGTTAATAGGACACTTGTTAATACATTATGATAATTATTGTTGCATACAATTATATTTAGGGTTTAGGGTTAAAATTTTATCGGGCTTCAAATGTTAGGATAATGGTTTTGAACGCCGTGTGGTTTAATAATATGTATTAACAAGAATATGTATTAATAATATGCATTAATAAGTTTTTATGTACAATTCTTGTTTTGTTATGTGCATCACTTTCTAAATTGATTAGTTTCTAGATGTATCAGTTGCTTTTATAGATTGTAATGATTTCTTCTATTTAACAAGTTTATATTTGTCTATTCATTTTATTTGAAAAAAAAATATGTGTGTTATTCGTTCTGTAATTTAAGATTGTACGTTTCATATATTACCACGGAGGTTAAATTGTAAGTATTATAATAATACGTATTAATAGAGAGGTGTAATTGTAAGTATTCCTAATTTACATTTTACGTATTACTAAGTTATTGTATCTTATTTAAGTTTGTTATAAAATCATACATGTATTTAAATCAACAAATTCATAAACATGCACTAATAGGATCTAGTTTTAGTAATCATTTTTATATTCCCAATAATATTATTCTATTCTTAGTATCTTATCCACAAACATTGGTTACATTTAGTGTAAGTGGGGGTACATTTGAATGGATAAGTATTAAATTTTTGTTTTTGGAGGGAAATTTATCAATTTTTCCCTCCAAATTATTTCTATCAATAAGTATTCATATGTTGTATCCCTTACACATTTTTACATAAAACCATAAAACCCTTATTAGCTATGGATCATGTTCACAAAAAAGTACTTGCGCCCAGAGTGGAAGTTAGTGAATTTGGTCCATGGAATGAGATATTCGAGGAACACATCATGCCAAAGATCCACGAAATAGGTTTCTCACTGAAATTCCTATCAGAAAACAAAAGGTTGTTGCGCACAATCGGCGAAAGAATAAACAAGAACAACGATATTGATTGGAGTCAGCTGGAGAAGCTTCTAAGTCGTCCTGTTTTTTATTGCATGGTTGACCATGCTAATTTTGAAGAGTTTGAAGGTTGTGACAGGTGCAACTAGCATATTCACGTACGAAAGAAAGAACTTCAACAAGGTATTGAGTATTACGTCGACACCTATGGAGGTCATGTACGTAATGAAGACCAATCATGGCCATGGAGGGATGCGTTACGATACGAGTGGCTATTATGAACAAGCAACCAGACAAGAGCTTTAACGTGAACAACTATGTCTTTATGTAGCGATTGAAGACGGGTGAAAAGGTTTAAATTACATGTTTGTTTTGAGCTCTTACTAATTTGAAACTCGTACTATGTATCAGCTATTATTACGTATGTTTTCCTCTTATGTATCGGCTATTATTGCTTAAGCATAATAAAACCTAAATTTTAATTTATATTATACGTTTTCTGACTTAGTTTATACCCTTTTTTATCATCTTTGAAATGTGAAACAATAGTGAGTGGTTGGTAATTGTTTATTTAAAATGCATCAATATTTGAATAATGTAAGATCCCTACTACATTTTTGAGCTAATGCAACAACTCAAAATGGGCTAATACAACGGCTTGGTCATTACCGTCGCATTAGAAAGGGCTAATGCAACGACTATTGTACTACCAATTTAATTGTGCATGCTAATGCAACGGTCTCTACCATGGCGTCGTATTAGCCTGTGAAGGCGTGCATTAGTTAAGCTATTGCAACAGTAGTTAACCATAGTCCGTATTTGGAAGCTATAGTACGACCATTTTACAAAATCCCTCCAAATGAGTACATTTCCAAATTTTTGTTTTTCAGACTATTTCAAAACCCTTCCTCTAACTTTAGAGCGCCTCCAATTATGTGAGAGAAAAAGAAGAGAGAGAAACTCTATATTTCTCCTAGTATGCTGAATTCCCAATTCAATTCCTCCTAACAAGAAAGAGATGGTCATCATCCTAAACAATTTAGGAATCGAAAATTCAAGCCTGGTGAGAAATTCTTTTTCCCATCTTCAATTTTTAATTGTTTTGTGTTTGAATTTGACAATGATAGTACTTTTGCCTTTTTTTTTCTTTGTTGTGCTCTTAGATACGGTAAAAATATAGGTGTAGGGAATATTTCAAACATTAACTTTAAGCCCTACTGTGATCATGCATTTAAGCATGGTGGCTTCCAAAGGGAAAGAAGCTAGAGATAAAAGAGTCGCCAACAAGTTTTAGGAACTTGTAAACCGTTTACGGATGTGAAGGTTACACTCCATTCACGACACGGAGATCGCTAACTCCATAGTGGTCCGGAACCATGACTGGATATTCGGGGATGATGGTACGAATCCAACCTAAAAGAGATTGAACCCGCCCTAAATCGGCCTCTACTTAATTCTTATGATATTCATGTGCGCTTCCTGATCAACATACATACAACAAGTTAATCCTAAGCATATTTAATCTACGTTGGTTGATTATTAATGCACAAATAAATCTATTATTGGCGATCACTTGAATTAAAATCATATTAAGCCTAAATCAAATTATTAATTATCTTATTAGGCGTGATTTCAAGTACAAATTCCCTTCAAACCTGCAAGAAGGGGCGTGATCAAGCAATAGCAATAAATCATGAATAATCAAGCAAAATATGATTAACACAATAATCATCATCATAATATCATTAAATCATGATTAATAGCAAGATCCTAGGCATGATACTAAACGGATTAATAACAAATCCTAGCATGTCACTAATAAAAACCACATTCAAAGCATTAACCTAAACATGACACTGGAAACCAACATGATATTAGGAATATTAATTAACACCCTAACATGATACTAGAAATCATAAAAGCATCCTAACATGATACTAGAAATCATAAAAGCATCCTATCATGATACTAGGGATTAAAATAATATTCTAAGCATGATTTCTATATCAAAAAGCAAGGAATAAGAATAGTAGATCTACTCACTTTGATGCCTCGTATCTCTTTCTATTAAAACAATACACACGTTAGTAACTTCAAAAAAGATTAAATCAAACAAACCAAATAAATCAAATAATTAAAATATAGGTTTAGGACCAAACCCTCAGAACTATCAATCTTTCACGTCGAGGTTGAAGGCAACTTCGAGATTGGCTTGGAGTATTCATGGCTTGTGAAGGAAGTATGGTGTATGATACCAAGAAGGTGTTGGGATGTGTTTAGGCTAGGCTAAGGGTAAGGCTAGAAAGAAAGAGAGAAAAGCTTTTAGCTTGGAGAAGGGATTAGATGATGATTGTTGGTGATCAAGCTTGTTGATGATTGAAAACGGGGTGAAACGACCTCTATTTATAGGGAAAAAAGAGGGTCGAAGTCTTTATCTTTTCTAAAACAGGATAAATTAGAACCTTCTAGAAGATTCTAGAAACTAATAGTAAACCCTAAGGGATTTAGGAATGATGTTTAAGGTTAATGGATCCTCCACATGGTCATTGGGTCGTAGGTAAGGCTCGGTTTGGGCTTGATTTAGTATTTTGGCCATAACTTCTTCGTTATAACTCAGACTTGGGCTTATAATATATCGTTGGAAAGCTCTTTCCAAATACCATCCAACTACACAATTATTGGACTAGGATTATGGACCAAATAGACTTATTTGGACGTTTTTATAAAGTGGACACAAAATGAATGATTTTAAAGGACACGAAATGAATGATTTTGGATTAAAAGACCCGAAATAAATGATTTTGGATTAAAACATTTAAGGAAAGGTTAAAACGGTCAAGGCTAAAGGAAATTCACTAGACGCTTCAACTCTTCACCTAACTCGATAATCAAAGACGTGAAAGGTATTCATCATTGAGTTTGGTTTTTGGGGAGACACAATCAGGTGTCTACAATAGGGTTTTTTTTTCCTTCTTATCTATTTTATTATATCTGTTACTATTGGTTTTAATTGCAAGTATGCAATCAACTAACAAGTACTCCGTAGGATTTACTTTTAGCATCATTTAATGATGTATATTTCACATAAAGTACCAATTTATGATCCATATGAATTTTTCCAATGGTATTGAATTCATACAGTACAATAAAGTAGATTGTAGTTGCTAGAATTTAAATTAAATTATGAGATATAGTTGTAAATTACGGAATTTTGATCTAGATTTTATTGAATCTTAAAGCTTCATTGTGTAATAAAGAGATTTTGCTTTTCATTTTTCTTGTTTCGCAATAGTGCTCTAAATGTATTTCCAAGAAAGCTTGTCTGCCTTTGTGTAGTATACCCTGTATTGTAGTGATGACACCTTGCATTGTGGAATTTAAGATTAATTACTCTAATATTGGCTTTTATTAAAAATGTGTGGGTTGTCCATTTATTTTGATAACATTAAAGCCTACTAAATACATAGTACATATTTATTTCTCTGATTAGAGTCACTAAACTATGTCTAGCAGCCTAACAGTTCAGAGAAATGGGAGTATTGTGGAATTCAATACTATCGACTTTATTATGGACTCTAACAACTTTTGGTTAGTGGCACTTGACCTTTGGTTGTATATAGGCATCTCTAGATCATTATCACTATTTTTAAGTTTATAAATCTAGCTAATTGAACATTCATTTCACATGTAAAATGTATTGGTTACTCTATTCATCCAACATCCTAAATTGAAGTTTTTTGTTTCCTAACTCTTGCTTTTTTTTTGTTTACAGCAGGGGATAAATTACTAGATACTTTGTTTATAGTTAGACTTTGAGGTTATATCAATTTTTTTTTTTTTTACTCTTTTTCTATACAATATTGCAGTAGTTTGGCGGGTAGTAAGTTAACTATGCTTTCCTTGATTTTTTTTTTCTTGTTATCTTTTTGAAATTAGAGTAACATGTTCTTCAATTTAGTATACTTTTCCATTAAACTGACTTTAATTTTAGTTGTGCTAGTCACCTATTATATATACAAAGCTTAGAAAAAGTTCTAGTTTGCAACAAATTAAAGGCCTTTAGATTTGTTGTTAGTCCTAGTTATGTAGCTAGTATGATTTAACTACTATTATTGTATGTTTAAACTTCTCTCTTTATTCTTGAGGTAGGTGGTTGCTTGGTTCATTAAGAAACATTACGAAGAAATAATTCTATTGTAAGGTGGTAGGTTACTTTGGGGAAGTCGGGAAGGTAAGTGTGATTGTGTGAGTAGTGTGGATTGTCTCCGAATTTTCATTATGTTCATCGACTACTACAATTTTCATTCTATAGTTTTGTGATATGGTTGTCATGTCATTAATCTTGTAGTTTTACATTCTTTCCCGTATAATATGTTTTTCATTCTTCATATTTAACTTTTATTGTTCATTTGAGTTCCCGTGAATTATTGAATCAATTAATTTGCTAATTTTACGAGTAGTTTATACTTGTGTAATTTTCATTTTTGTTATGATGTGATGCTATGTCGAGCTCTTGTTGTTAAATTCATTATGTTGTCTACATGTTGCTTGCTGCTGTCTCTAAAGCTATATTGCTGCTATTGCCTCTACTTTATATTGTTGTTGCTACCATGTTGTATACTCCGTAGTAATGTTCTTTTCGTGGTCTAACATGCTATTTAATGTTTATTATGTGGTTTTATATGCTGGTTATTATTGTGTTTACTCTAAAGAAATAAGTGAATCTGATATTAGCTATGTTGTTTACAAATCTCATTGTGTTAAATAATTGTTAATTTGATACCAATTAATTTTGATCCATTTTATTTTATTTTATTTTGCTTTAGCTTTGTCTTAACTACTTATATTCTAATCAAGGGTTTATTTTATTTGTTTATTTTTGTACTAGGTAGTTCAGGAACTAAATTTGGATTATAGATCAACAGGTTGAGATTTTCCCCTTATTTTATGTTTGTTTTTATAAAATTGGATGGTATATAATAATAACTATGTATGTTGCTTATTTATCAATGATGCAAGACTGTAAAAAAAATTGATGTAAGGCATAAAGTCTTAGAGAAAAATTGTAATTTTTTTCTTTACATGTTATGCAGGGACTAACATCAACCATGGTATAAAGGTGGAGAATTATAGGCTTTCAATTTATTATGGTGGCGGTTCTGCTCAAGCTCAAAACTAATGTCACAATTTTGTTTTTGAAGAATAAACATTTAGTTTTAGGTGTTGTTTGAACTTTATTTTTGTTTAAGTCTAACATTGTATATATGTACTATTCATTTTTTTGTAATCTCAATAAAATTTCCATTTAATTTCTCAAAATTGTCATTAATTATATAGTTTCTTATATATATATATATATTGGTCGTCGCATTAGCTACCTGACCGTTGCGTTAGATATATATGATCGTTATATTAGCTAAATATGGCTAATATAACGGCTATAAGGGTGTTGTTGATTAGATATATAGCTAAAGCAACGACACTAGTGTTACCGTTGCGTTAGGTCATTTTGCCGTTGCATTAGGGCTAATGCCACGCCAACAGATGCCACCGTATGGAGGCGTTGCATTAGGCCTATGACAACGGTTTTAGGGCTCTAATGCGACGAATTTAGGCGTTGCATTAGGCTTGAAATGTAGTAGTGGATTTTCATGTATTAAAAGTATCATTTTTCTGTTTGGAGAAATTCAAAGAACGTAAAAGATGTATTAAAAAGGCAAGATAGATAATTATTATTGCAGAAATTAAAACCAAAAACAAACAAGACCAAGACTAATTGACGCATAAGGCTAACAAAATCCCTGAATAAAGACAAAAAAAAAAAAAAAAAAAGGTAATCATAAACGATTGGGAAAAATTGACTAGAATAATCCCAATTTTGCATCATTCGCCCAAAATAATCTCAACTTTAGATTATTTTTTAATAATCTGAAATTTAATGTGAATTTGCTTCTAATGGTCCCGAGTGACCCATAACCTGTTGAATAGGACCCATAACCTGTTGAATAGGTAAAAAAATATTTTATATATTTAATTTACACGTGTTAACACCTGATTGGTAAAAATGAGTTTTAATTTTAAATTTTATTAAGAAAAATTATTAATTACACATTTATTTTTCTTGAAACAATTATCAATTACTAAGTTGGTCTCATGTAAGAAGAGATGGCAATTGTGTTGCTCATGCTCTAGCTAGGCTTGTTCCTTTTGGGGTTGAACAAATCTGGGAAAACTCATACCCAGAATCTGTTGCACCCTATGTACTTATGGACTCTTTGTCTCTTTAAGTATTCCTTGCTAGCTTGCTTTCAAAAAAAAATTAACATTTAACTAACAATAAAACTAAATTTTTCTAAAAATAATTAAAATAAAAACTAACTAATTTAAAAATAAGTAAAAAGAAAAGTAAAAAAAATCCACCTCCACCACTACCACCACCAGCAGCCCCAGCCATCCCTTGCCCGACGACCGGCCACGTCGGCACCCAGCTTCACCATTTCCATCGTCAGCCAGCCCACTTCCTCCCTTTCCCCCTTACCTTGCGCCCACGGCCATAATTGTCGCTGCCCGAGCTCCCCTGCAAACGCACCAATTCATGCCGCTTCTAATCGCACAGCATCGCAGCTCCAACGCTAGCATCATAGCAACAACTAGCACGCGTACTCCTCGCAACCCCCAAGGGAGGGGAACTATTCGTGGTGGCGGGGAAGGGAGGGGGTGGGGTTTAAGGGGTTAGGGTTTAGCTGGGTGGTCGCGCGGTGGGGAAAGGGGGGTCGGGGTAAGGGGAGAAGGGAGGGGGTAGGTTAGCCGCCTGCGTTGGAGGTTGGGGTGGCCGGGAGCCGGCATGGCCGGTCGCCGGCAGGGGTGGCGGTGGGGAGGGTGGTATGGCTGGTGGGTTTTTTTAGTTAATTAAATAAAATTTAGATTTTTTCTTTAATTTCCTTTAATTTTTTATTTTATTTATTTTATCTTTATTTTTTTTGAACCAGTCAATTGCTGACACGTGTCAGGTAACTTGTAAAAACAAGTTAGATAACCGGTTGGGTCCATTAGAAGCAAATTCACATTAAAGTTCGGATTATTAAAAAAAAATCCAAAGTTGCGATTATTTTGGGCGAATGAGGCAAAGTTGAGATTATTCTTGTCAATTTTTCCTAAACGATTGTGATAAACAAAGTGAAGCAAGATTATATTACGTTATAGGCACAATCTAGTAACATCATCAACACCCACAACCGAATCCCTAACACCTGTCCCATCACCCACACCCTCATTTGGCACATGCCCTGCATGTTGATGATGCTATGCCTCAGTTTCATTTGTTGAAATGTCCATTTTTATTTTTTCAATTAGCATTAAAAATTCTTCTCGCCTTCTTTCTGCCGCTTGCTGTTGATATAAAGCCTCAAAAAACACCCTTGAAGACAAGACAAATAGTGTTGCAAACCGACCAATTGAACATTGACTAGAGTTGTAGAAGATGAGGCACCATCTTTGTTAGCCATTTTAGAGGATGAAGTAGGACATTGTTTTGAACAGTGAGAGAAAGCGTCTGTAGAGAATAATGTTTAAAGATGAAGTTGAAGCATCATTAGGGTTCTTTAAATAGAGGACAAATCAATAGCTACCTATTCATCTTCCCCTTAGTTTTATTGGGAAGGTGCACGTCCCTACAATAAACTTTTAATGTTGAATTATTATATATATATATATATATATATATATATATATATATATAAATATATATATATTATTTGAAACGACACAACCTTTTTCTTTTTTTTATTTTTTTTAAAGGAACTTAATGGACACAATATGTATTCCACATGAAATTGTATACCCTTTTCTAAATTAGAAAAAAAAAATGTATACATATTTTGTTATCATTTTTATTTTAATTTTCTTATCACCAAAAATAAAATATTTTTAATGTTAAACAACATTTTGTACAATTTTTACTTTAATGGACCAAATAAAATGGTAGATTTCGTTTATAATATTATTTTATTATTTGTAAGTTATCTATTTTTAGTTTGATTTGTGTAACTAGTATTTAGAACTTAATGTTAGGATTACAGTGATTTCAATAAAAAAAAAACACTTAGAATATGTGTGGGAACAAATCCTAAATTATAATATTACAATATAAATTGTAAATATCAAATACAACACAATGTATTTGAATAAAGTATTATCAAATTCTAAAAAATTACAGAAAATTTTACTAAGATTACACTAGTGTGAAAAGATCAAACTTGCCTTTCCTCCAAAACGATGACAACAAGCATGAACATGAGAATAATAATGTCCCGTAAGACTCAATCCTTGATACATTGTCAAAGGTGTGTATACACTTTCCTAAAGAGGTTTATTTCCCCCACACGGTGCTTGGGTTAAACCGGAAATCCTCTTTGAGATACAATTGACAGCAAATTTCGTTCTTAGCACTAGAATCGAAATACAATGAACAATTCACAAAATTGGCTAAATTTCAAGAGTTTTTCTCACAAAAGTTTGCAAGAAGTTTGAGAGAAAATGTGGAAAATTCTTTTTTGGGAGAAAAGATCTTAAAATGTTCTGTCTATCTACTGTTCTAAAAAAAAAAATCCCTTTTATAAGAGAAATAACTGTTAGCAAAAACCGCAGAACTGGGAAGCAGCGCGGGCGCGCCTCCCAAAAAACCTACGAAAGATAACTTGAAGTCAGTGAGGGGTGCAGTTTTCACGCCACCAGGCTGCGCGGGCGCGCCACCCACATTCATCCAAAATGCTGATTTCTAGAGAGGTGCGCGGTTTAGGCGCGCTCTCATCGCGGCCGCGCCTACCTTGCACGGGCGTTCATAACATGGGCGCGAGCGCGCACCGTACAACACTCTAAATCATCAACACTTAAGTGCATTGTGTGTACATGTTGTGAACCATAAAGTAGGAGGTAATAGTAAAGTTATTTGTTTCTTTACTTATTTAAACGTATCAATTTCCTATTTGTTTGAATCATTACTAATTTTACAGTGATATTTATATATTATGGAATAGTAACAAATTCAATTTTACAGTGGCTTTTAAATATTATGTTATTGTAACAATGATATTGACATGGAGGAGTGACTTTGTTGGGTATTGACTACTACGAGTAAATATTATTGAGGCATCTATTTCGTAGCGTGTTAAATTGCATAAAATTTTTAGTTTTAATGTTGGTTATTTCATAGCATCATACGTTTATTTGCAGTATCAAGTTTTGATATATGGTATATAATTGACGAACTTCAAAGAATGTAAAATATGTATTAAAAAGGCGTAATAGATTATTATTATCGGAGAAATTCTAACAACGATAGAAACACCCATAGCAACTACAAAAAAAAAAAAAAAAAAAAAAAAAAACAGACTAAGATTAATTGACCCTTAAAGCTTAAAACAAACGACCCTTAAAGCGTAAAACAAACAAAGGTAAATTTAAACGCTTGCGATAAACAAAGTGAAGGAAGATTGTATAAAGTTCCATCTTCAACCCTTGATAAACCAACGCCTTTCTAATTTAAAAAAGGGTATACATTTTAATTCCACCATGTGTGTTAATTCTAATTCTGGGCATGAGTTGTAAATCCTCTTCTTCCTCATTCCACCATGTGTGTTAATGAGGTATTTGACCCCTATTGATAATGGCCGGTACCTCATTGACACACTCCAGTTGCAAATATCACAATCCATTAATTCTTCAAAGCAGTGATGTTTTACCCCACAAGTAGCTATGTTTTTTTTTTTGAAAACCCGAAAATTAAATTATGGACATGCTCTATATTTATTTTTTGAGAATATAATCGTTTGCGTTTTTTCATAATCATTAATTATGTATATCTTTTTATTATTTAAAATATTATACACTAGTTCTTATTTTGAATGAATCTAATAACTAAGTGGAATAGGCCATCGTAATTTTTTATAACACTAGTTTTAATTATTTTTTTCAACACTAGTAAGCATCATATTTTATTACTAAAAATTATAATTCAAATTTTGTAATACAGTAGTATTTTTTTAATAAAAAAATCATGATTATATATTTTGTTAATGATTATAAAGCATCATATAAAGTATAATGATTGTATAATCTAATTTCAATAATTAATTAATTTAATAATATTAAAAAAATATCATATAAAGTATAATGATTATATAATCTAAAGTCAATAATCTAATTAATTAATAAGATAAAAAGGCTTTACCACTTCTGATTCATATTCTCTAGAGATGCAAAGGGCTTTGATGAAATGATTGTGTTTAGTCAATTCCAAAAACTGGGTCAAGTTCAATTAATTAATGTATATACCGGTTCGTCTCCTATTCTTTATATAACGGTACGATTCCTTAATTTTGGAAATGATACTTTGAATTAATAATGTATTTTTTTTTGTCCAGAATTTTAATTTAAAAATTAGAAATTATAATTTTTTGATAAATTAGGTCGCCATTAGATATAGTTCATTACAACCCCTTTTTCATACTTCTCTACACCATATAATTTTATGTTCACCACGCATACTTTCTCCAACACAAATATGGAGGGAGACAAACCATATTATCTAGACCCACTACTAGAGAATCCGTCCTTTTAAGGTGCTTTTTAAGCTTTTTTTCAACGCTAAAAAGCGTCGAAAATATGTGAGTCGAGTAAATTAGACGTCATTATAAAGCGTCGCAAATCTCGACGCTATATGACGTCCAAATTTTTATACGAGCGTCGAAATTTGCAGTTTTTGGCGCACTTTCTAAGATTTATCGACGCTTTTTGTGTCAAAAACCTTAAAATTGGCGACGCTTTATTGTGTCCATAGTCTCATATACTAGATGCCTAATGTTTTGGCGACACGTTTTTCTGTCTATATTCTCATTGTTGGGGATACTATTTTTTTTGTCCAAATTCTTTACAAAAATATCTAGAATATAATTACCAAAAAAAATATTTCACACTAAAAATTTACTAGTATACTAGTATTACCAATATATACACAACAAAATTAGGCCAATTTATTTTTTATTTTATTTTTTTTATTGCATATAAATATGTTATAGTACATGTACAATATCTCATTGTAATGAGTTTTCTATTACAACAAATATAATTCCAACTTATATTTCATTCGTGACTAGTACGTAGTGGAACAAATCTGCTCATTTCTTCACAAATAAACTTCAGTCGATCTCCAATTAGCTGCTCCTTAATCTGCTTGCAAAGGGCGTAAAGCAAATTTCATACTGTGACGAATCACAGCACACCCTTTGATGTTTGTGGATCCTTCGGCAGGAACTAAGTGGTTTAGTGTGGCCTGGGAAGACAGACAACAACATCATCATGGACCAACAGCATCGGAAACAACATTATAGAGTAGCAACGCAAGGTGGAGCGACAAGAGTGTGATCAGCATCCTACAACAACAACAACAACATTAATCTTTCTATCTAATTTTGATGTTATAGGTGTTTAGAAGAAACAAGGATGTTGAGAAAATCTAGTTGAACAGTGGAGATGCATTACCATGACAATACGTGGGATATTCCACTCAGATATCCACACAACCATTTATATTTCACACTAATCTAGCTCAAACTGAGTCTTAAACTCATTAGTATGCAGAAACGCAACTTCAAAAAATAAAATACAAGGAAAAAAGAGCTAGAGAGCAAAAATGATAACATGTACAACTTTTAAATAGTTATAGCACAATATTACTACAAATTACAATATGCAAAATATCACAGTTTCAGCAAACTCAGATGAATAACATCAAGGCTAAGCCTAGTACTTAAAACTTGTTTGATAACTTCACTATTATTATGCCCGTAAAGAGAAGCCTTCATCGATTCACCAGTTGCACATTAATAAAAAAAATTAAAAACCAAAGGTCCAAGCAACAGATTACAGGTTACCTTATTAGGAAGGATCCCCCTCTTGAATCATTAGGCAAATATCTAGGTGGAAATCAACCTTGAATTGAAGAAGCACAAAAAAGTGATTGTGTTGGGAGCATCACATCAGTTTTGAGTAATTTAGGAACACTCATATACTACAAAAATGTGATTGTGTCGGTCAAATCACATCACTTTTTAGATGCACTATTGAACTCTACAAAAACATTTTGGAATATCTGGATACTAGCATAATCATGCCAGCTTGTAAGCTATAAGTTGTAAGTCAATTTAGTCACAGAGGGAAACTTAATATATACTCCACTTATGCTTTCTCTTCCTAATATAAGTTAATACTAAAATCTGTTTGAAAAAGGTAAAGCTCCCAAAAAAAATAGCACAAAGATCGAGCTCATGTACAAGAAATGCAATTTACCGTAGTTCTCAGCAAGGTAGAGTTTGTTGCCTGCAATTCTATGTAAGAATCTAGCCTCCGAGTTAGGAAAATCTTTAGGAATTGATATAGCAGAGTAATAATGTCGATCTCAAGTTGTAAATTTGATGGCATGTCTAGTAATTCACACTAACATAAAAAAATATGCATTCAATCATTTAAACTGATGATAGAAATTGAAATAGTAATATAAATACCAATTACTATGATTCGAAAAGAAACCACACCAAATACTTTAAGGAACTAACTAGAAGCCACCCTCTTCTTTTAGAATAAGGGTATTCAAACATAAGAAACTAGCAATACAAAAATAAAAAATAAAAAATAAAAAAAAACATTGTACCAAAGTATATCATCATCCAAGGCAATTAAAGTGACATAATGTTCATTTAAATAACTCAAAATTACACTAAGTAAGCTGAAAGTAGAAATTTTTTGCAACATAATGAAATGTTAAAACAGGAATAGACACTTATGCTTTAAAATGTTACCTACCCAGGAACGTAAATATCTCTAAATTTGACGAAATTAAACTATGGCTCTGGTATCTGCAAGAAACTCAGCATCAATGATAGTAGATTAACCAGAAGCATATAAAACAGTAATGAACAAATGCAAAACATACATTTCTTTTTAATGGAGAGAGGGAAGCTAGGGGGATAAGAGAGGGAAAGTTGCAGTTTCACACCTGAAACTTCAGTAGAGACACAAACTCATATCCGATTATGAGAAACATAAGTATATATGCTTATTTAAGAAATAAAATGGAGAAAATTACCAGCATTTTATACCAAAGACACCTCATATAATTTGTAATTTCCTCTTATAGCATTCTACATAGAATGTAACATAGAGTTGGTACAATAAAATATTAAGTAGCCAAAATAAAAGTCCAATGAATGGAATCCTCTATTTATTTCAAGTCTCCTAACCTCTCATGAATCAACAAATAAAAATTCTCTAATGCTGATGGTTTGATTTAAATTATATTTATTGTGAAAAATTCAGTCAAATTCACTATAAGAACTAGAATTCCAGAATTTAGAGAAGCTAAAAGGAATAAAAAATACAAATTTTTATCTAAACAACAGCAAAACACAACCACGAATTAATAAAAATTCAGAATAATAGGAAGATAGGGAGTGGCCTGGAAACAATTGGACCAAACAAGCACTCAAAACAAGCTGCATAGCTGACAAAAGCAATGCACATCAATATCACCAAAATTATGAAGCTGAGTATATTAGAATCTAACATTAAATCTGAATAATTTTGCAATATTAAAAAAAAAAAAAGGAGTGAAAAAACTAACATCAACTCATCAAGAACTCTTCATACCAAGAAAATGAGTTTATCTCAGTTAAGTTGAGAATGCACCAATAATAAATCACATCAAAGCAACAAAATAGCAATCAAAGTTTCATATTAAATTTATAAATTTCAATCGCAAAGAGAAACATGCATTTAGTAATTATTACTCTGCAAGAATGGAGTAACGAAAGCAATTGAAACAGTAATAATTTAACACTGACCCAGAATCATGTTAAACCTGGTATCATTAGCATTATCAAAATATATACCCCAATTATACTTAGTTTAAAATTTTAAAAACAACAATGAATTTAACATCAATTGAAACTGTAATTTGCAAAGATCTACTCTGTAGCATGTTAAATAGAGCCATATATTTACTTACTTGAACGAGATTTGGGAAAAAAATTTCAATTTGAGATAAATATCCATCTTATACTGGAAATTCAAATTGTGAGAAGAAAGAAAAATTAATTCACCTAAACATGGAATGAGTTGTATGTGGACCTTTGAGAAGAAAAAAATTGAGCATAAGAGAGATATAGAAGTAGGTAGAGAGAGAATTTACAGAGAGGCAGTTGAAAAAGATGATAATGCCAAATTGTTAATAACCCTAGAATTTGAACACGCGGGATCTAAGATAATATCACAAACAGGGCACGCGACTATAAGTAAGCTCTCTACGCGAAAAGTAGCCGACAGATTTTTATGATGCTTAAAAGCGTCGACAAAACACGCTAAAGTCCAAATTTACGTTGACGGTCTTCCCAAGCGATGATAGCGTCGAAAAAACAAGGTTTTTGTAGTAGTGACCAAGAGAAATTTTCCGACTGGGATATAATTTTTGAGACTCATATTTATCCTAAGATTAATGAGATTTTTTATCTACTAATTTGTTACGGCTTAATACAGAGTGGAACTATGTTGTTGGAAAGGAAAACGGATTAACGCAAACGTTGATGTGGATTGGATGCAGCTGGAAAATTATTGTTGTAAGAATATTTATGAGAGCTAGTCCTTGTGGAGGGGATGATACCCTTGATGACATGCAGCATTGTGAATCTTACAATTGGACAGTGCCATGGAGAGTCGAGGTTTTGAACTCAGGTACACTCGTGCAAACTTATGGTGGAATGATGAAGCGACGAGTATTCGATGTACGGGAGTATAAGCATTTTTTTTAAAGCGACGAGTATATAAGTGCCCTATTTTAAGGCAAGATGAATAGTTTCCAAATTAACATTAGGGAAATTTAACATGGTAATCCCCAATTTATGCTACCTATATTTGGTAACCCTCATTTTATTTTATTTACAAATTAAAATTCTATTATATCTTTTAACCTTAATGAGTGTTTTTACTTAAAATTTTGGTTAAAGACTAACTATGGTTAGATTTCATTTTAAAAAAACATCCTAAAAAACATTTTTCTTTATCCTCTTCCCCATCATAGTACTCCCTACAGCCACCTCCATCGTTCCCCCATCCTCTGGTGCGCCACCACCGCCAATACCACCCAGCTTATCCACTACCACACCAAACAAACAACAAAAACAATTGCAACAGCTTTGACCACATCAAGCAGCAATCAATTTCGAAGGCAAAACGAACCACATAAGCCCCAGTTCAATTTCGAAGGCGTGGGTGGTTGGGGAAGGATTTTCGAAGGGGTGAGTAGTTTTGGGTTGGATTTTTGAAGGGGTTAGGTGATGTGCGTTTGATTTCATAAAAGAGTGGATGGTGCCTGGTGAGGGTCGGATTTTCAAAGGGGGAGGACGGTTTTTTGGCCAGGTGGATGGGTTTTCAGTCGTGTGGTGGGCGGTTAATTAAAGTGAATTATATTTGGGGGTGGCTGGGGTAGTTTCTGAGGCCCATTGTTGGTTTACGATGGTGGATGGGTGGTTGTGGTGTTTGATGTGATGGTGGTGGAGGTTGTAAAGGGATGTGGGTAGAGAGCATAATAGTAATCTAATCATTAAAGTTAACCATGATTTGTATTTTAATAAAAATTAACCCAATAAGGTTATAAGATAGAATAAAATTTTAATTAAGGTCATTTTGTGAAATAAAATAAAAGAGGGGTTACCAAGAATAGGTAGCAAAAATTAAGGGTTATAATGTAGAATTTCCTTTAACGTTATCAATTTATCATATATATATATGTTATGAATCACTATCTATGTATATGTTATGAATCACTTTCTTATGCTATGTTATGAATCTTTATAGAAGTACTACTTTATTTTTTTTATTTTTTTTTTTATTGTAAGTTAAATTTCACAAAATTATTTATGCAGTATCATAATATATTATTAATAATCATTTTTCTTATTAAAATAACATTCCGATTATATTACCGTTAGGAAAATAGCTATGTTATGAATCTTTATAGAAGTACTACTTTATTTTTATTTTATTTTTTTTATTGTAAGTTAAATTTCACAAAATTATTTATGCAGTATCATAATATATTATTAATAATCATTTTTCTTATTAAAATAACATTCCGATTATATTACCGTTAGGAAAATTGTTATAACATGCCATAGTCGTGTTATAAAATACATTGGCACTGCGCATCATTTAAGCAAAAGATATTAGTAAATCACAAATACCTCTAATAGATAAAGCATGTAATATCGAACTATTCTTCGGTGAGATCAACAAATTCAACTTTCTTGAATAGCTTTGAACATATATCCTCATCATAAGTTAATTGGCTCAATCTTCACAACACAATCGTCTACTTCCGCTAGAGATATGATTCTTAATCCCTTGTCATTCACTGGAATGTTGTTGAAGTTGCCTTTGTGCATCATATAATAAAAAGCTCATCTTCATACATTTTCTCTATAAATGGGGAATGGCCACCAACACTAACTAACTTCCCCGTGTCAAGGAGGGCTATGTGATACAACACGTTCCTCATGAACAGTCGAAAGCTATGACTCTCCTTCATTCTTTGCATCTCTAATTGCTCGATCTTGCTTGGAGCTGGATAACATGAAGAAATTGTTAGTATTTTAAAAAGATAGATTGAATATAATGTTTTAATTTACGGATTATTTACCATATACCACTGAGTTATTTTTTTATTCATTATATAACCAATTTTTTTTTCTCAAATTCACCATATATACATAAGTTTTTAAAAATGTCATCAAATGCCCTTAATGACTAACGACAGTTAAGTCTGTTAGTCATTAACGTTAATCAGGACACGTGGCAACCTCTAATTAATTAGTTAATTTTTAAAATTATAGAATTAATTATTAAAATATAAAAAATAAAAAAAAAACCTTCTACTGCAACGGTGCCACCGTCCCTCCCCTTGCCGGTAGGGGTGGCAATTTGAGTTAGCAGGTCGGGTTCGGGTCAATTTCAGGTTGTACTTAGAAAACTATCAAAAATAGTATAACACTTAATATTATTACAAAATATGAAATTTGGGTCAAATCGGGTTGAATTCGGGTTGTTCTGGTTCTGTTCGGGTCGGGTTCGAGTTTCTCTCAGTAACTTCGGGTCGGGATATCGGGTCAGGTCAGGGATTGCCAGACCTACTCGCCGGCAACCGCCAGCCCATTCCGCTAGCCGGCGCCCGGCCAACCCATACCCGTCGCTGGCTGTCCGTGCTAGTGACTACCACCGCTACATCCCCACCCGTCCCCAAAGCCCCCATTAATTTTTCTCTCTCTTTTGGTACGAGCCCAGCCACATCCCCCGCTTCGGCGCCGACACCGACTTGCACCCTACCTTGTGACTGATGCCGCACACTGTTGTCTCTTCCTCGAAAACCCTGGCCGATCGAAAACCACAATTCAACACCCTAAAACCCCAACACCGAAACCCTAGATTTGGATTATAGGGTTTTTTAATTTGGGTTTCAGCGTGGTGGTTCAGGGGGTGGAGATGGCGGGGGAGGGGTGGTTTCGGTTTGCCGGCGCGGGGAGGGGTCTTGGATGCTGGTGGTGGGGATGGGAGGGCTTTTCGAGGGAGAGAGCAGGGTGTTTCGGGGTTTTCTGATGTCCTGCGGGAGAGTTACAATTCCGAGACTGGAACCTGGCGCCTGTACCTGCAAAACAAACGGATGCTCCGGATGATTGGAGATCCGCCTCCGACGGTCAAGTTAGTACTTGATTAAGGAGTAATTAATGCGGAAATTAAAGTGATTGGGTCTCTCTAGGTGAGAGAGTTTAATGTGTGTAATCTGCGTAATCTCCCTTAATGAGGATTAAGGGAGGTATTTATAACCTCGGGAAACGTGCCAATCTAGGTTTAGGTTAACCTTGGGCTGATTGGGCTTCCCACGGAAGTTGGGCCTAGGTGACCGGTTATCCCAGGTGTCATGGGAAGGACACGTGTTGTGTCGTAATTGGTCCATAGTGGACGGATCATTGCTTGACACGTGGCAGGCTCCTATTGGCCCATGTGACGGACACATGGCGGAACCTGATTGGTCCACTTGTCAGATGGTGATTGGTGGGGAAAAATCTCCTAATCATTTGCCCCTCACAGGTGGCACGTGACTGGTCACGTGTTACCTGTGACAGGTATCGCCCTGTAACAGGCGACGACCTGCTACAGGTGTCACTCGGCGAGAGGCCGAGAGATTCTCCCGCCAAAATTTTGAATTCTGGAAGTGACCCTTCGCCTTCTCACTTCGCCTATATAAAGGAGTGTTGACTTCGGTCATTTTCACACTTGAAAACTTCGTGAGAGAACATTCGGACCCCTGAACTTGCTCTGACATTTTGGACCCTTTCTGCCTACCGCCTGCTCTAACAAGCCGACTGCAAAGGATTTTCAGAATTTCATCAATCGTCACTCGTTCAGGTAACCGTCGGTTCTCTTACTCTTAATTTTCTCTTTACTTTATTCTTTTTTTGAAATGGCACCACGGAAGCACACGACACGACCTAGGTTAGTGATCAGCCGGTCACCGGGGACGGCTGAATCTAGGACTAGGAGTGTCGCCTGCCCTTTTCTGGACCCATCTTTGCCCTTTATACAAATTCCGACTGTATCTGTGTCTATGCAGAGCATGATGGCCAGAACAAAAAAGACTGCCAGGATCTCAAACTCAGACGGCTCCTCCCACAGGGTGCCGATTAGTGAAACATCTGACCAGGCGCCAGATGTGGAAGTGAAACAAAGCGGCTTGAAAGCCGGCAGTTCTGAGGGAGGAGTCAAAGTGACCCCTTCCCATTTTACAGTTGACAATTCTACATTCTCTCCTGCTCCTTTTAAAGGAGAGGAGGCGGGCCCCTCCGGGAGAGGGGAGGAGTCGTCCTCTTCGGACTCGTCAAAGGACGATTCCGAGTCTAGCTCTTCTGGCCATGCTTCTCTGGACACAGAAGAGAAAACAGTCGCCTACAAGAGGCGAGGCTTTCTCACGCAGTTGAGAAGGGGGACGATTGGGCGGAGCCATCCGCCTCTCACCGAGAGCAAAATACCCCTACTACTGCACGGTACCTCGGGGCCGGATCACAGCCATGCAAGAGAAAGTGGAGAGCTTTATCGCAAACCACACAATGGGCCCCGGCTTTTTAGTGTTCGTGCCGGATCCAGAAGACACAGTCGTCTGGCCGGCTGGTACCAGTTATGATGGCGCCTGCTTTGGCTGCTACGAGGCGGCCATCAAGGCTGGGCTACGCTTCCCACTACATCCGGCTGTTCAGCGGATCTTGGATGGGTATGAGTTGGGGTTATGGCAGTTAGCCCCGAACTCTTGGGTCAACGTACTCGGCTATGTGGCCGGGTGCGAACTGCACGGGGTGGAGCCGAACTTCGAGGCTTTCGCCCATATGAACTATCTCAGCCGAACCCCTAAGACAGGCGGTACCGGCTGGTATCAATTGACAAGCCACAGGGGCTACCTCATGACAAGAGGTAAAGCAAACAAGTGGAAGGACTGGCGGAGCACCTTCCTCATCATTGAGAGTTCAGACATTGAGCTGAACAAGCGCTTCAATAGGTGGAACAGGAATCCGCCCCTTCTTGCAGGCGGCCGTAGCATGCCGCCTGTTCCCCCCAAGGCTAAGAAAGAGATCCTTGATAAAGGACTCTTCAAAGTAGAGTCAAAGGTGAACTCTACTTCAGGGGTACGAGAGCAAGTACCCCTGCACTGCGTCCCGAGCTTCAAATGGCTCTACGACGAGTACTTTTTGGCCGCCTGTGGCCTCAGCAGTCGGTGCTCAAGAGGTAGCCGGCCTGTCGAATACTCTGTTGTTCCATTCATTTCTTGTTATGACTTTTATTAACTTTGCTATTTGTTTTTGCAGCGGACACCATGAGAAAAATTACCGCCTCCAAGACTGTGGCGGCCATGTTGCGGGCCTCCATCATGCAACAGTCTTCAACCGACTCCCCCAACAAGGGGGCACCCTTGGTGGGCTTCGAACCTTTCACCCTCTTTTTGGAGTTGTGTTTATGTATATACTGACTTTTTCTTCTTTTTTAGACGGGCGCTCCAAGAGCTTCTTCTTCCCAACAGCCGGACCCCAAGGCCCGGAGGACGACTGTTGCGAGCTCTCCTAGTTCTGCCAGGAAACATGCGGCGGCTGAGAAGCAGCCGGCCACTTCTTCTAAAACTCCAGCTGGGCCACCTAGAAGTATGAAATTATCCTTGTAATTTTTAGACTTGCTCCCTTCTTTACTAGGTCTAATCTGTTTGTTTATGCTTGATGCAGCCGGCCCTCAAGAGCCTGACTTGGTCGAGGTGGCCAAGTCTATGATCAAGGTCGTTCCTCCAGCTGAAAGGGAGGCGGTCAGGGGTGTCGGCACCCTTGACCTAGACGGGATTGCAGGGGTCCTTGCTGAGGTATATTTAGCATATTTTTGAGTATTTGAATTCCAGGACGCCTGTTTTCTTTTTTGTTTGGAAACTGACGCCTTTTCCCTTTTTTACTTAGGCCCTACTCCGAGTGAACGGCCTTCGCAAGCCGCTTGACCGGAAGAACAAAGAGGTAAAGGCTGCAAAAGCTATGGCCGCCTCTGACTGTGATAAGGCAATGTTTCAAATTGCCCAAAATGAAGTTCTGACCATTGATATTCTTTATTATCAGGCGCAGGCTACCGCCGCTATCCGGGCTCAGTTAGAGGCGGCCCAGAAGAGGAATAGCGAGCTGGAGGCGACCATCAACAACCTCAAGGCCGAGCTGAGACCTCTTCGCCAAAAGATGTCCTCATACGAAACCTTGGAGAAATCCTTGGCGAGCGTAAAGGTACGCTTGGTGACCCAGGAGAAGAGTCTTACTCAGGAGCTCTCGGAAAAGGCCGAGCAAGAAAAGAAAGAGCTGGTCCGGGAGATGATGGAAGACTCTGCTCAAATCCAGCGCATGACTTGGGGCCGCCTCTTCCCCAATGCCGACTTTGCCTCATGGGAAAAAACGTACCGCCAGTGTTCTGATAGATATAATCAAGAGATCCTGGCGGCTGCTGAGGAAGAGGCGTTGGAGGAGGAGGAGCAGCCGGTAGTGGCGCTTGTGCCGCTTGGGGGTAATGCATCAAAGAAGGATGCAGCTGAAGCCGAGTCCAGCAAGAAGAGTGCTGATCAGGCGACAACTGCTAATATTGAAGATCTGCCCCCTTCTTAAGCTTTATGTCTTCTTTCCACGGCCTGCGTGCCGTTTGTTTGTATTTACCCGGCCAGGGGGCCGGGGCTCTGAATATTTTGCCGGTCTTTAATGACCGGCTTCTTTTTAATGAATATTTTTGTTTTGCTTCAAATTTGTTTAAGTATTGAATATTCTGATATCCAATTGTACACTATACCGATTGTTTTACATGGCCGATAGTTGCAGACAGGTACGGATAGTTAGTCACGCCGCCTATGCCCCTGGACGACTGGTTGTCTGTTTCCAGGCTAGGCGATCAGTCGGCCATTTATCCAATCGGTATTCGAAACATTTTAAAGACTGGATCCCCTTTAGGCAGGCGGTCCTGTCATTTGTAAAATTAACCAAGTAGGAAAGTTGTTTCCTACTTGTCATGCTTTTAGGCTAGAGACTTTAGGCCGTCTAGGCCGACTGTTTCCCGCCATATTTAATCTAGTGTGAACAGGTGCTGTATGAACACCTTTTTAGTTTCATACTAAATTTTTAAGGAGTGACCAAGTAAACATGATTGTTACCTAGTCGCCAAGTAACTGAGTAGTAGAGGTATCAAGCGGTGGGTACCGGTTGTTCCCCTTTATTCGCCAATGTTTGTTGGCTTTTAACTCATAGGTTGTTAACCTAGCAGGAGTAGTGGTTGAGAGCCCCTGTTTGCTAAAAACAGGCGGACGATTCATACCTTTTAGGCTCCATACTAAGTTTGAGAGAGTGACTATGAGTTAACTTTGGTGTTACTCAGTCGCCGTCACTCCTGCTTGAGTAGTAAAGGTACCAGGCGGCGGAGGCCGGCTGAACCTTTTGATTCGCCAATGTTTGTTGGCTATTAACTCAAGAGGTACCCCCTGCATTTATCCCAAGTAATACAGGCGGTCATCTGACTCAGATGCCAACTGCTACCACTGGTTTGGTTAGTGATAGAGTTATCCTTGTCTCAAAAACGGCTACGTGGTTGCCCTTGGGGACAGTCGTATAGGTGCCGTGTAATTAGTTTATAGAGCAATGTTCCACCCAAAAGGGAGCTGCTCTCTGCGACAAATTTCATCCGGAGGGATGCCGCCGGACGCCTGCTATGATGTTGGGACAGGTCGTATTAGTTTAAAGATTGGATCAGTTGCCTTGGCGCCTGGACTGATCATTCGGCTTGTGGAATTGGTTAGTTCTTGGTGAACGTAGGTGCTAAGTAAGAGGAGGGTAGCCGATAAGAATAAAAATTAAACATGGAATTGGTTAGTTCTTTTTCTTGAGACCGTCTGAGATGATTTTATTAAAGGCTTCTACCTGGCCGTTTGCTTGTGGACGGCCGACAGATGCAAAATAGTGTGCAATTCCTTGGTCACCCAACCAGCTTTTGAGAACAGGCGTCTCAAATTGGGGACCATTATAAAAAACCATAGACATGGGAACCCCGAACCGAGTGATGACATTTTTCCAAATGAATGAAATTACATCCTTCGTCTTGATTCCCTTTACAGCCTCCGCCTCTACCCATTTAGTGAAGTAGTCGACGGCAACAAGTATGTACCTCCTTCCGCCTGTAGAAGGCGTATATGGACCCAGAATATCCATGCCCCACTTAGCAAACGGTAGTGGGCTATGAATGGTAGTGAGGTCAGTAGCCGGACGGTGAATTAGCTTGCCAAACCTTTGGCACTTGTCACATTTTTCACCATCTCCATTGCATCTGCTTCTAAAGTAGGCCAAAAGTAGCCCTACCGCCTTGCCCGTTGAGCAAGCGTCCTACCGCCTATATGGGAAGCACAGTAACCAGAGTGAAGATCGTCTAGTATCTCTCGTCCCTTTTTTGGAGTAACACACTTTAAGAAGGGTTGAAGGTACCCCCTTTTGTGAAGTTCTCCCTTTATTATTTCAAAACTGGTTGCTCGTTTTTTCAGTGCTGCCGCCTGTTGATGATCATCCGACAGGGTACCGTTTGTCAGATATGCCCTGATTGGATCCATCCAGGTTGAGCTTCTGTCTAGGATTCCAATAGGGTCTTCCTCGATGCTTCTCTTCTCCATTACTTCCCAAAAAACAGTTCGAGGAGTATCACAGGAGGCGGATGATGCTAATTTTGACAGTGCATCCGCCTGGTTGTTTTCTGATCTCGGCACTTGGTTCAGATGGAAATCCTCAAGGGAGCCGACTGCTTGTCGGATCGCCTGTAAATACTTGATCATGGCCGGATGGGTTGCTTCGTATTCGCCATTGTACTGACTCACTATCAATTGTGAATCGGAACAGGCGTCTATTTTTCTTGCCCCTGCCGCCTTGCACATGCGGATTCCGGCTAGTAAAGCTTCATATTCTGCCTCATTGTTTGAGGCCTGAAAACTGAAGCGTAGAGCATACTCGTACCTGTCGCCCTCTGGCGACTGACATATGACGCCTGCTCCACAACCATTTGAAGTAGAGCTTCCGTCCACATATACCTTCCAGACTTGGTCTGTAACTTGAGAGTCAGGAGGACGAGTCATCTCAACAATAAAGTCAGCAAAGGCTTGCCCCTTTCACTGCTTTTCTAGGCTCAAAAGTAACTTCGAGGCTCTGTATTTCTATGGCCCATTTGATCATTCGGCCTGACGACTCCATGATGGTCAGTGGCCGCTTGATAGGTTGGTCTGTATACACGACGACTGCATGTGCCAAAAAGTAGGGCTTCAATTTTTTAACAGCCATGAAGAGTGCAAGACCAAATTTCTCCACTAAGGGATACCTCAACTCGGCATTTTTCAGTACGTGACTGACAAAGTAGACCGGGAGCTAACAACCGTCTCTTTCAGCAAGGAGAACAGCGCTTAACGCATGATCAGAGACGGCCAGGTACATGTAGAGTACTTCTTTGGGCAAAGGGCTGACCAGTCTCGGCAAGGAATGCAAGTGAACTTTCAATTTCTGGAAGGCCGCCTCAGAATCCGGCCCCCATTCAAACCTTGCCTTTTTCTTAATTGCCTGGAAAAAGTATAGGCATTTGTCGCCTGATCGGCTTAGAAATCTTCCCAAGGCCGCCAGACAACCTGTTAACTTCTGAACCTCTCGGATGGTACAAGGCGACTGCATGTCGATGACCGCCTGCACCTTCTCAGGGTTCGCCTCTATTCCTCTCTAATTGATAAGGAATCCGAGAAATTTCCCAGACTCAACTCCAAAGACACATTTCTTGGGATTGAGCATGACATGGTGCCGCCTGAGTGTGGCGAAAGTTTCTCGGAGGTCCGACAGATGATCTTTCTGAAGTTTAGACTTGACAATAATATCATCAATATATGCCTCGACATTTCTCCCAATCTGATCATAGAACACAGTGTTTATCATTCGCTGGAAAGTGGCCGGGGCATTCTTAAGACCAAACGGCATGACCGTGTAACAGTATAACCCCTGATCAGTGACGAAGGTTGTCTTCTCCTGATCTTTCTCCCATAAAGGAATTTGATGGAAACCAGAGTAGGCGTCCATAAAACTCATCAAAGCATGGCCGGCTGTTGAGTCGACCAGGTTATCAATTTTAGGCAGAGGGTAACTGTCTTTGGGGCACGCCTTGTTTAAGTCTGTGTAGTCTACACACATTCGCCAGGTGCCATTCGGCTTTTTAACAAGCACCACATTTGCAACCCAGTCTGGGAAGTAACATTGCCGGATGAACCCTGCATCAAGTAATTTTTTAACTTCGGCGGCCGCCGCCTGACTTCTTTCTTCGCCATGGTTCCGCTTCTTCTGCCGTACCGGCTTCTTTTTCGGATCCACGACCAGTTTATGTACCGCCAGATCAGGACTAATGCCTGGCTTTTCATGGACTTCGAATGCAAAGATGTCCTTGTATTCTTTCAATAGTTTGTGAAAGTCGTCACCCAGGTCCCTTAGAGCAGTCGTCCCAACCTTGATTGTTCTGTCAGGACGCGAGTCATCTAACATCAGGTCCGTATGCTCACCAGCTGGCTGAGGGCGGAATTCATCCGACCGCTCCTCTGCCAATGATTGCTATTTTCTGTCTTTTCTTGCGGCCCCTGTCTGGGATGCCTTTCTCTTCTTGCCGTTGCTTCTTGAACAGGCGCACTCTCCTTGACATTGTCAAGGTCTATTTTTCCACCGCTCGACATAGTGGCCATAACAGTGGGCTTGACATCCGAGAGATAGCACTCTCGGGCCATCCTCTGTTCTCCCCTTAGGGACCCGACTGTTCCATTATCCCTCTCAAACTTGAGCAACATAAGAGATGGGATTATAACAGCCTTGGAATTATTCAGGGTTGGTCGTCCCAGAATCATGTTGTAGGCCGAGAGTTCTTCTACTACTAGGAACCGGACTACCATGTGTCTTCCTTCCCCTTTTTCACCCAGGCGGATGGGTAAATCCACTCGTCCAACTGGGTGGACGACTCCTCCTCCAAACCCTACTAAAGGGTGGGATGCCGGATGTATGCAATCAGTCTGATATTTTAGTTTCGACAGACATTTGCTACTGATGAGATCTGAGGAGCTTCCGGTATCTATAAGGATTCGGCCAACTCTCTGGTTGGCCACTTTACATTCAATAACGATAGGGTCGTCATGCGGCCCTCTTACCCCTCCTAGATCTTCTTCAGTGATGACAATCTCAGGAAATGAATATTTGGAGGGCCGTTCTTGGTGAACGGAATTTACATCTAACCGTCTGATATTGTCTTTGTTGCCCCTAATAGTGGGGCCGCCTCCTGAGAAGCCGCCTGCAATGGTGTAGACGACTGCATCATCTATATCGGAACTGTCGGCCTGTTGATTCTTTTTGGCCGACTGCTTTTTCGAGGAAGTGTTCCCCGTAGATTTCTTGACATAAGTGTCAAGATCACCTTGCTCAGCCAGGCGGTCCAGATACCGCATGAGACTGATGCATTCATTGGTGTGATGACCAACATCTTCATGATAATCACAGAATTTTTCTTGGTTTCGGTTGTTTGCAGAACCCTTCATGGGGACCGGCTTCTCAATTGAGATCCGTCCCTTGATTTCCTTTAGGATAAATTGGCTATCCTTGTTAAACGCATACTTTGGGGAGTATGGTTTGAATTCTTTTTTCTTTTTCTGGGCCGGCTGTTTAGAGGAATCAGCCGCCCAGACCTCTTTTCTCTTCTCGTCTTTGTTTGACGACTGTTTCTGTCGTCCTTCTCTTTTGTCGGACCTTCTCCCGTCTGACTGTTTTACCGTACTACAAAGATCAGTCGCCTAAATATAAGCTTCCGCTTCAATCAAGGCCTCTTGAAGAGTCGCCACCCTCTTTCGGACCAAATCAAATTTGAAGGTCGACCCGTCTTTGAGACCTCTGAAAAAGTCAGTATAGGCTACTTCATCCGGTAACCCTTGAATCTGTATTCTCATCAGGTTAAACCGCCTGATGTAAGAACGAAGCCCTTCCTTCTCGCCCTGCTGAATTGTTCCTAAATCAAGGGTCGTCTTCTTCGCAGGGATGTTCATGGCGAAGTTGGAGGTGAATAAGTAAGCAAGCGTCTTGAAGTTATTTACACAACCAGTCGGCAGGTTGCCGAACCATTGTTGTGCGATTCCTTTGAGAGTCGCTGGGAAACACTTGCACTAAGTGGGATCATCCAACCCTTGAAGGTACATCAGGTTGGTGAATGCCATCAGATGGTCTTCTGGGTTAGTAGTGCCGTCATAGGCGCCTACTAATACATTTTTCACTTTGGCCGGCTGAGCGGCTTCAGTAATTTCCTTGGAGAAGTCCGACGGTTGTTCACCAAGTCTAAGCAACCGTAGCTGCCAGTCCATAGGTTGGACATTTTTTGCTGCATGTCCACCAAACGGAGGTGGCTGTAAAAAATAATGTTGTTGCGGTACAAACGGTAAGTTTGGTACCGCCTGGTCGCTATGATAGCCGGGCTGACGGGAGGTGCCGCCTGACTGACTCTCATGATACGACTGAGTATGCCTCATCGAGGTATTTCGCAGACTGTCTTGGAAGTTTGAAGTAGAGGCCGACTCTGACAATCGGTCACTCTTCTTCTGCTCCAGCAGTAGCCGAGCGTCTGTGTATGTTTTCCTCGACCCGTCCGCCTGAATATGACGAACAGGTTTCCTATTTCCTGGAGTAGGAAAACGGTATTTTGTGAAATCAAGGGCAGGTGGCTCCCACTTCCTAGATTTAGGATGAGGGGTCGCATCTCGCCCTTGAATTGGCTTCCTCTTCCGTGAAGTGGAGGGTTTCTTAGCCGACTGCTCCTTGTCCAGAGCAGGCGGCTTCTTGTTGATCAACTCTTGAATTTCTCCCTTGAAGTCCCTCATGAAGGTCATGAGTTCGTTCCTTGTGATGGGAGCAGACCAATCAGTCGGCTGCTGCCGAACAGGCGGTGCGCCTGCTAGCTCGCTTCCTGTATGAAGATGTTCCCGTTCCCTCCTTTCGGTATGACGGGTACGTCGGGCCCTTAGGGTCCCGTCTGAAGCTGTGTGAGCTTCAACTTCAAATTCATTCTCAGTATCGTGGTCCGACTGAACTAGAGGGTCGTCCAGGGGACGTCTCTCTTCAGGAGCCGTTACAAACGTGGATGCCATCTCAGAAGTACTCTCCCCACAGACGGCGCCAAGATGTTTTGGGGTTTTCTGATGTCCTGCGGGAGAGTTACAATTCCGAGACTGGAACCGGGCGCCTGTACCTGCAAAACAAACGGATGCTCCGGATGATTGGAGATCCGCCTCCGACGGTCAAGTTAGTACTTGATTAAGGAGTAATTAATGCGGAAATTAAAGTGATTGGGTCTCTCTAGGTGAGAGAGTTTAATGTGTGTAATCTGCGTAATCTCCCTTAATGAGGATTAAGGGAGGTATTTATAACCTCGGGAAACGTGCCAATCTAGGTTTAGGTTAACCTTGGGCTGATTGGGCTTCCCACGGAAGTTGGGCCTAGGTGACCGGTTATCCCAGGTGTCATGGGAAGGACACGTGTCGTGTCGTAATTGGTCCATAGTGGACGGATCATTGCTTGACACGTGGCAGGCTCCTATTGGCCCATGTGACGGACACATGGCGGAACCTGATTGGTCCACTTGTCAGATGGTGATTGGTGGGGAAAAATCCCCTAATCAGAGGGGGTTTTCGATTAGGAGTGGGTGGTTCAGGGGTTTCGAAAGGGCGCCGACCGATAGGGTGTCGGGGTCAAGGTTACGCCGGCGCGGTGGTTTTGGCAGATTCGGCGCCGGCTGGGATTTGGCGGGGACAAGGCGGTGACTGGGGCTGGGTTATGGTGGGTGGTTTTTTTTCTTTCTATTTTTTTGATAATTAATTAATAATTATTTTAAAATTTAGATAGTTTAAATGACAACCAATCATAGGTTGCCACGTGGCAAATTTACCCTTAATTGGTCTTATTTTTTAAAAACTCATGTGTATCCCGATGAATTTGAAATTTTTTTTGGGTGTATGGTGAATAAAAAAAATAACTCAGGGGTTTATGGTGAAAAATCCGTTTAATTTGAAATCCGTTATTACCTTTGCATCGGTTGCGTTTCGCCATGGAAGAACTGAGACACAAAAACCCCTAAACAAATTTTATAATATGAGGAAAAATGTAACCAAAACTATAAAGAGTATTGTTATCGCTTAATGACAATGTAGAGGGACTCAGTGCCTCTTATATAGTTTTTTTTTTTTTTTTCGCCAAAGATTGTAAAAAGTTAACGTTTTGGCAGGTAAAATAATTATATATTTGAATAGTATCAGAATATTGTTCAATATATTGAAATGTTAGTATAAATATACACGTATTGTTCAATGTATTCAGATAATTATGTATTTTGATTCCATATGACGTTTTAATTTCCCTCATTGGAAATAGAACAATTTCTAGAATGAAGACCTTATAATTACCTATGCTATTTATTATCCATATGAATATTTTTTCTTATTTTCTTTTTAATTTAAATGATTTTTATTATTATTTTTGTAATATTATTTTTTTGGACTACGAATACTATTATTATTCTTTGGACTACGAATATTATTATTCTTTTTTGTGGACTATTAATATATATGTTAACATGATCAGAAAAATATTTTTCTTGTATCAGAAAACTTTATCTCCAAACTATTTAAGAAATTACTTTACAATGCATCATAAATTATTTTATAGCATCAAAAATATCATTTTGGCATCGTAAAAAGTTACCATTGGTCGTCAGTCTTCAATATTACAATACAAAATTATATTTAAAAGCTAATATCACACGTTAATTTTACTTTAAATAAATGACTTTTTAATATATTGAGAAAATAATATTGGAGACAATAAAAGGATAACTTAGGCAACAACATTTCTATCGCACAATACAATATTATATGACAAGACTTGACCTTGTACATGCTCTATAAATCAAGTTTTGTCATTTCACTAATTTTCCAATATCGTCTAGATCAATTAGTTTTATCCCAAAGCTTCAGCATTTTCATCCATGGCCGACTTTGTTCCTCACTGTTAGGGATGGCAATTCAATACGAGTTCGATTCGAATCCGATTCGAATCGAAGAAAAAAAATTCAATCCGAATCCGTTTAAAATTACTCCGAATCCGATAAATTAGGTCCAAATCCAAATAGGAGGCGGATCGGACTTGGACCCTACGCGAAGTCCGACCAATTCCAATTCGACTCCGAGTCCGAGAGTATGAGCATATGCTTTATAACTTGGGACAATTGCTTGCTTGTTTTATAGCAAAATTTTGTTATGTAACTTAGTTCATAATTTAAATATGTTATGTTTATACTTTACTCGGTATGACAATACAAGCAATTATAGGTATATCACACATTAAAAAAAAAAAAAAAAGGATCATTTCGGAGGTCAATAAACGGACCGGATTCATACTCGGATTCGGATCCGAGTTCAGGGTCCGTTTACTCAACAGATCGGATTCGGATTTAGCCGCATATGACCCGAATCCGATCCGTTGCCATTCCTACTCGCTGTGTCGATTCTTAACGCCATGGTGGTTAATGTAGCATGCTTTTGCCTTGCTGAACTTGCCATTGTGCCATATCCCAAACCACCTACAATTGTCACACCCATTTAATTCCTTAATAGTGAGATGAACGAAGGGGCACGATTAATCTGACTTGCAGAACATCATCTCTATTTCACTCCAATTGATATCTTTGTTTTCGTTTACCCTCAAACCAGCCTTAACTAACTGGTGTTTGCTAACCATTTGTATCCGTAACAAATCCGAAATATCAGACATATATGGGAAAATATGTTCTTCATATAACATATCCAAAGCACCAAAATTTTCAGAACTGGCAGAGAATTTTGTAACTTTCAAGTCTTTTTCCATTATGTTATTTTGATAGGAGAAAAAAAAAAGTAAAAAATATTATGATTTTGTATTTTTGTTAAAAAAGACACAACTCTTCCTAATTTCTTTAAAAAGATTGAAATGTATTTAGCATTTGGAAATTTAAACCTTTTCATTCCCTCTAGAAAAAAAAAAAATTGAACTGTTCAAATTCCCCATAAAAGCAATACAATTATACCATATAAAAATATATATATTTTGAAACTAGATTTACATGTATTAAATGATTTTAATTATTAATATTATATACTTTAAAAAACTTGGTTTTAAAGGAAAAAACGAAAAAGAAAAAAACTATTGTCATAAAATAATAATAACGATTGAGTACTTATCATAATATTAACAACGTTTAATGTTAAATATTGTGTCCAGTGTCCATCACATTTCATAACTTCATAAACAAAAGGTGATACATAACCAAACTTAATTTCATACATAACTTAAACAAACTGTACTTCATCACTAAGACAAATATCATAGACATCTTAGTAAAACATAAAGGAGTGAACTTGTACTAAACTTAAGGACATGCATGAGGTGCATAACCAAACATCAAATTTAATGGAAATCGAGAAAAGGGCCTTTTGATCTTGCGCTCCATAGGATCATCAACAAACCAAGTCCATTTGCGGCAAACGGGGCTATCGTTCACGAAGTATGGAATAACCCTTCCCCATTCACGACAAACAAGCATGGCGTTAGCCAACCTCTTTTCAGACATGTGATACCAAATTTGCTCCATCAAATAATTGTTTTCCCATATAAGATTCATCTTCCATTTATTAGGATCCATAGGTTTAATATTTTGCCAGTCCCAAAGTTGAAAGTAGAGCGGCTTTGGTAACATTGGACTTGCCCACTTTGGATCATCCCTTTCCAAAACCCTTTCACGCTAGATGCATTCACATTTCTTTTGATATCTATAAGGGTAGACTAAGTCATTCAGCCGCTGCCTGTATGCTCTCCAATCAAAATCATAAGATTCATCGTGTTCCTGTGGAACATAATATAAGAAAACTAGGAAAGATTGAATAATTTGTATGACATAAGTAAAAACTGTAAAATCATGCAAACTAATGTAAACAAATGTAAATAATTTAAAGTATATACCCTAATTTTTTTTTTATTGGAGAAGATGTTGAGCCCTTTTCATTCTCTAAGAGTCTTTTCCCCTTGCGATCAAGATCCTGCCAAAGGGAAGAAAACAAAAAATCACATTATTATAACACTTCACAAGTACTACAAATCAAATCTTCTATATATATTAACCTATCCCATACAATCTTCTAAAACACACATACTTGGACTTCTTTTTGTTCATTTCCTTCTTTGTCAATGAGTTTGATTTCCATCTTTCTAAAAGGAGATTTATGGTTGGGAAGTGTCAAAGGTGGTGGGTATATTGGATGAAAACGAATTAGATGCCCTTAAATAGGAGTTAGAGTCCCTCAAACACAACTAAATTATGTACAAATAGAATATTTTTTTTAAAAATAAAAATAAAAATTGGAAGAGATAAGGGGTGTGCACGATTATTTTTGGGAGTGGTGGTTTTATTAGTGGGTAGTTTTTGAATATTGGTGGTTAGTTATATAGTGAGTAGTTTTTGAATATTGGTGTTAAAAAAAAAATTGGTTTTTAAAATTCATTTGAATTTGAATTTGAATTTATATATGTTATTATTATGTAACTTACCCTTTCTGCACAAGAATGTTATCCCAATTTTAGATAATAATTTTAGATAATTTCAGATTTTTCTAGCATCTAAATGATATTTTAAGAATCTTAAAACCAATACAACAACCTTTTTTTGTTGACCTCAAAATAAGTGACGCCATGATACATGTCAATCGACATTGATTAGCCAATTCATTAAAAGCCTAGAATAATGACCTGAGTATTTAGACAACTCACTAAAGTTAATTTTAAATTTATTACAATTTAATGGTTTTTTTTATATAATTATTAAAAAGTAAAAAACAGAAATATTAAAAAATATGTGTCATTGCAAAGCATATTGTTTTATTGCAAAACAAATATGATCATGTTTATTATAAAAAAAATTGTCATTGTCCATGCAAAATTTAACGTACATGAATTAAACATATTTCGTTTTTCACGTAAAGGTAGCATCAATGGGACAAATTAATTCTAAGTCCCCCCCCCCAAAAAAAAATAAATAAATTCTAAGTTTAGTACAAAAGACTCTGTAAATTGTACTCAATCCTTTGTAAATAGAAGTTACGAATTATACAAATTAATATTTATGTGAAGGGTGACATCCAATAGAATTAATGTTACGAATTATAAATTTGTATTTAATATTATTTTGCTTTAATATAATGTCAAATTAAATTTGTTTTTGGGCATTATGGATTCTAGTCAAGTAAACTCAAACCATAAACCCAAAATCCAAACCCTAAACCCTAAACCTTATCCCATAACCCTATTATTGTAATGTACTTCGTAGCAAATACCAATGTTGTACGATACAATTGAATTGCTGGGAAACAAATGTAACGACATAAATAATAATGTAACGGTCTTTATTAAAAAAATTACGCTAAATTTGTAATATTGGACAGATTATACAACGTATGTAGATTATTTAATAATGGTATCAGACATGTTTTAATAAAATTAAGTAATATATACTCCCTCCGTTTCACCTTGTTAGTCTCATATAAAATCAATCACATAAAATAAGAAAAAGAATAATATTTGGAATCTTACATTAAAGTACAAAACTACTTTAATTAATTTTTTCTTATTAAATGTTTTTTTTTTGTGAAGAATATTAATCAAGTGACATGTCATCAATCCACTAATGTCAGAATATTCAATTACTGCCATGTCATTAATCCACTAATGGGATTAGAATTTAAAAGTTAGAAAATTTTCTTAGGGAGTATCACCATGAATAGGGGACATTGTCGAATAGGCTTTGAAGTCGAACAAAGTACAAAACTCGAACAAAGTACTCCGTAATTTGCAGAACTAAGTTTTGAATAAGCGAGATGTATAGAACTCGAACAAAGTACTTCGCAAAAATTCGCAATCCAATCAAACAAAGTACGGAGTAATTCGCAAAAATTGAACAAAGAGGAAGATTTGAAGTAAAAATCGAAACCCAATTTCAGAGGAGAGAGAAACTGAAAATCTCACAATTTTAACATACGTGTTTGTTAGATCTTGCGACAAAGACCAATAAAATTGAATTTGCCATGGGATTGAGAAGAGAGAAAGTTTCGGATTGAGGAGAGAGAAAGCTAGGGTTCTTCAAAAAATGGAAAAATGGTGGAAGGTTGAAGAAAGAGAAAGGAGGAAAATTCTGGATCAGAGAGGGCCGTTAAAAATAAAGTAAATTGGGAATGAATTTATTGACTGAAGTTGAATTAATCATAAATATCCAAATAGAATTGTAGGATAAATTAGGTATTTTAATGGAATAATAAAAAAAATATAATAAAAAAGGAATATATTCAATATGGGTAGATCTTTTTGAAACGCCCAAAATAATATATGGGACTAACATTATGAAATGGATGGAGTACAAGCGTACAATTTTAAGAATGCTAAATATGTAATATTGAACGCAAAGGATATACAACGTAAATAGATTATAATAATATTCATATCAGATATATTTTAATAAAATCGATAAATATTTAAGTGTTTATAATTTTACTAAATAGGGGCGTCATCATTACTCACTATGCCTACAACCTCCTTCTCAACCTTTGATTTGACTCTTTAGGAAATTAATTTGGAATAGATAAGGTAATAAAAAAAAAAGAAAATATTAGAAAACCCTAATATAAAACTACTAATAATATGGAGTCACATATAATACAAGTAAAATGATGGTGTGTTCTACAGGTTTGAAAAATTTCCAAGCATCACCATGATATATTTAGAATTGAAAACCCAATAAAAAGAACATTTTTTGTAGATCTTTAAAGTAAGTGACGTCATGAGTACATGTCAAAAGACATTGATTAGACAACTCACTATAAGTCTAGAAAGACGTGAGTATATAGATAGACGAGATAATGGTACAGTTAATAAATACTTTCTCCGTCCCTAAATTAGAAGCCTATTTCTCTTTATTATGTGAGTAATAAATATTAGAAATAGGCTTTTAATTAAGGGACGGAAGGAGTATTATTTTGTAATATCATAAATGTGTTTTAAATAATTTCATAGATTTTTCTTTTGTGTTTTTCTATTATTAATTTATTTTAAGTGTGTTTATCTTCATCTATGGTAATATATAAAGTGAAAGTGGTTATGAGTTATGAATTTTATTTTTCCAATTTACCCCTTTCACATTTTAATTTGTTTAGAATAAGATAGATAATATTTCAGGAACAAGAGGATAATTGAGTCGTATAGAGAAATTATATAAGACACACGAAACGTGCGCGTGTTTCCTAGCTCGTAATTTAAAAAAAGAAAAATTGTGATAGGTCCTTTGTAAATTAATGTCACCGTAGGGAACACTACTAGAAATAGGTCGATTTCCGACGGACACATAATTCCGTCGGAAACGTAAGAAGTTCCGATGGATTTTTTTTTCGTCGGAAATTTCCGGCGGAATTAAAATCCGTTGGAATATAAGGCTTTCCGACGGAATATTCCGTCGGAAAATTACATTCCCGGCGGAATAAAAATCCCTCGGAATTTTACGACGGAATATTCCGTCGGAATGTTAACATTTCCGACGGATTTAAAATCCGTCGGAATCTTCCGACGAAATATTCCGTCGGAAAAAAGGAATATAAAAAAAAACCCTAACATCTCTTCTCTTTTCTCTCTCCTCTCCCCTTCTCTATGCGTGTCTCTTTTCTCTTATTCTCTCCTCTCCTCTCTTCTTTCCTCTAATCTTTCTCTTTAAACTCCTCCCTCCTTCTCTCTCCTCCGCCATTCTCACTTCTCCTCTCTTCTCCTCTCTTCACCTTCTCCTTTCTCACTAACAATACCCACGCACCAACCGCCGCTACACAACACCACCACAGCCATTGTCGTCGTTTCACCGTACTTCTCCATCTCCTTTCTTCCTTCTCGCCGGCGTTCCATGGTAATACGGCCAAATTCGACCATGAAACCTCTAGATCTAGAGGTTTCATGATCGAATTTGGCCGTATTAAACCAAATTCGTGTGACATTCGAAGCAAAATTCACCATTTAAGGTATGTTTTTTTGTTTTTTTTTTTAATTTTTCACACGTTTCGTGTGGTGGTTGTGATTGTGGGCGGTTGTGGATGGATTTTGGGTTAGGGGGTTTGGTGGGTTTGGGTTAGGGGGGTTTGGTGGGTTTGGGTGGTGGTGGTTGGTGGATGTGGTAATTCTTGGGTTAGGTCGGTTCAGGGTTAGGGTGGGTTTGGGTAAAGGGGTGGGGTGGGTGTAACACCCCCAAATCTCTTTCTACGTAAATTGTAGAAAAATACGTATAAATACCGTAGAGATAGGTTTGGGCGTGTTACCGCCGCGTATAACGCAAGGCTTATACAAAAATACTTTTGCAGCGGAAAACTTTATTCTTTATTAAATAACCATAATAAAATTCGTTCATAATTCGTGACACAAAAATGACTCAAACTTTTCCTAGCTAGGTGAAATTCCCGCGGACTCCCGTATGCATCAATTAATTTCCACCTGAAAAATTCACCTACTTACCGTAAATGATAAACAGGGCAAAGCCAAAACAAAAGCACGTATTAGCAAAGTATGCTAAGTAAGTCATGTGTAAGATAAGTAAAACGTAATTTAAATCATTTTCGTTTAATTAATAAAAGAAATACCAATGTCGTATTCAAATAGAACTTTTTCAATCCAATTCTTTTAATACAATTTAAAACTCAATCGATTCATTCCAAACCAATTCCTCACTAAGTGTGCACACCCCCCAAGTGGTTTACTTTATAATCAAAGGCCAAACTTGAGGAAAGACTAGGTCATGCAAAGTCCATAGTCTTCTCTAAACCATTCCCTAAGTGGGATTCAACATATCGATTGATTTGTTTAAAAACTCGTCTTTAAAAATCCATCACACTTACATAACAACAAACTTGTAAATCATTTCCAATAATTTTCCAATCACAATTTAAGGTCCTTTTGATTTAAATCCAAATCATTTAATTCAATCCGTCATGATTTCATAATTTAGGTACGGAACATAATATCATAAATTTATACGAAACATAAAACATGATTTCATACGGAATGTAATAAAATATGATTTGGTACGGAACATAATAATTTATAGACTCATAATAAATCATAGTTTTATACGGAACATAAATTATAGCTTCACAATTAAAATTTTATACGGAATAAATTATAATTTCATACGATCATAAAACATGTAGTTCCATAATCAACTTTCGAAGGTATCAAACCACATAACGTACCTTGATCAATCACGAGCGATTCACAACTACTTCTCTAAATCACGAACACCCTACACATAATTATAACCTTAATTATATAAGGTTATCAAATAAACACAACAATTTAATTAAACTACCCTATATGTGCATGAATTAATTATCATTATATAAAATAATTTTCTATTTATAATTTAAAGAATTTTCTGTTTTTATAAAAATTAATTTGTATAAGAAATAATATTTAGAAAATGGTTAATAAGTTTAAGAGAAAAGGAGGGATTGAAGGAAGGTGGAGGAACCAATGCAAGGGAGGAGCAAGGGTGGCTGCTGGTGGCTGCCAGCAGCAGGTGGTCGCCGGAGGTGGTGGCCGGAAATTTTGAGGGGAAGGAGAGGAGAAATCGTGAGAACAAGGGGAAGAAGAAGAGAATTCTTGAGGTTTTTGGTGTGATTTTTGGGGTGTATGAAAGGGGTATTTATAGGTGTTTAGGGGATGAGTTTATGGCATTTTAGGGTTTATAATTTATGGAAGTTTTTGATCATGAAATTCCATTTGGTAGTTTTTAAGCTTGGAGTGCAAGGATGACATAGAATAAAATATTTTTAGGTTTAAGAATGGAAGTAAAGAAATTAAAAGATTTTATTTTTAATAAAATAATTTAAAATCTTTTTAGAAAAACCATGAATGGCCGAAAATATTGAGCAATATTACTCAATATTTTCGGACCTATCATGTTAGTTTAGGGATTTTATAAAAAATTTATTTGTCAAAAACTAAAGATTTAATAAGAATAAAATCAATTTTTCTTGCTAGATTACTAGGGTGGCCGAATTTGGACAATACTAAGGTATAAAAATCAGAGTCAAAAACTAAAGATTTAATAAGAATAAAATCAATTTTTCTTGCTAGATTATTAGGGTGGCCGAATTTGGACAATACTAAGTATAAAAATCAGATTTTTATTATATAAAGTTTAAAATATTATTTGATAAATTTTGGAAATCATTTTATTTCATAAAAATAATTAATTTAGCAAATAATTAATAAAAATCAGATTTTTAATATAAAATCCGAAAATGTATTTCATTAGTTTAGGAATTGATTTTATTTTATGAAAATACTTTTACTTAGAGTAAAATCAGATTTTTAATTGTAAGAATTCGAAAATGATATTTATTTAGTTTTAGGAAATTAATTTTATTTCATGAAAATAATTAGTTTAGCAAGATATTAAGTAAAATTGGATTTTATTGGAAAAATCCGAAAATATGTTTATGAAAAATCAGATTTTTATATTCGAAAATGCCTCTAATTTTATTAATTAATATAGTTTTTTTTATTATTTATTTAATCAAAATACTATTCATAAAATTTTTAGTTTATTCATTTAATTAAAATAAATGATTTAGGCGCCAAAATTCAAATATCATTTTGGCTCCAAAACTAAAATACTCTTAAGTTAGAAAATACGTCAAAAATACGAGACTAAATACTCTTTAATTTAGAAAATGCCTTTCAAAAATACGGGGTATTACAGTGGGTCTGGGTAAAGGGGTTAGGGTGGGTCTGGGTCTGGGATAGGGGTGGCGTGGTTAGGGTGGGTGTGGGTCTGGGTAAAGGGTTTAGGGTGGGTCTAGGTAAGGGGGTTAGGGTGAGTGTGGGTCTGGGTTAGGGGTGGCGTGGTTAGGGTGGGTTTGGGTTAAGGGGTGGGGTGGTTAAGGTGTGCGTGGGGGTTAGTGGTTAGGGTGGGGTGGTTTGGTGGGTGGGAAGGGGTGGCGCTGGGTGTGTGGTTAGGGTGGGGGGGCAGGGGGGTGGGGTGGTCTGGTGGGTGGGAAGGGGTGGCGCTGGGTGTGTGGTTAGGGTGGGGGGGCAGGGGGGTGGGGTGGTGTGGTGGGTTGGAAGGGGTGGCGCTGGGTGTGGGTGTGGGGTGGGGGGCTGCTTTTTTTTTTTTTTTTTTTTTAAATTGACTTTTCCGACGAAAAATTCAGTCGGAAACCAATCCACCTCCGACGGAAATTTCCGTCGGAAAATTGCGACGGAATTTCAATTAAAGTGAAAAACGTCGCCGACAGAATTAGATCCGTCGGAATCACCTCTTCCGACGGAATTTCTGCCGGAAAAGGTCGAATTTCCGACAAAGGGTGTTGCTACAGACTACTTCCGACGGAATTCCGTCGGAAGGCTTGATTCCGACGGATTTTCCTATGTTTCCGACGGGAAAATTCCGCAGGAATCCAGCTGTTTTCTTATAGTGGAATTTTCCAACTCTGCCCTATTGTGGTTCATGTTTTTAAGCATGGCGGTGCTCCAAGGAAAAGAAGCTAGAGAAAAAGAGTCGCCTATAAGTTTTAGAAACTTGTAAACTGTTCACGGGTGCGAAGGTTACACCCCATTCACGATCACGGAGATCGCTAACTCCATAGTGGTCCAGAACCATGACTGGATGTTCGGGGATGATGGTACGAATCCAACCTACACTACAACAAAATTAAGCAAAGGGAACAGTGAAAAACCATTGCCTAATATAAAAAAAGTGTTGCCTTGTAGCTAAGGCAACGCATATGAGGCGTAGTTTATGCCCCTGTTGTCTATTCATAAGGCAACACATTTTTATTCAAAGGCAACAGTTTTTAAAGGCAAGGTAAAATGTTAGCTAAGGCAACAATTGTACAAGGCAACAAGTAAAAATTGTTGCAACCCTAGGAAACAATTCAAAACTATCTCCTTATGTGATAATATACAAAAACCTTTCACTTGTTATATTTGTTAGAAATAATAGGATAATTTTTTTTATTTTTGTTTATATATATACCTCAATTTAAATAGGATAAACATAACCAAATTAAAAGTAACACAAAACAAATCGAAACGATTTTAACGATTTTATTAAACAAAGTCAAAAATCAAGGTCATTACAAACAACCCATGTAAATCATTGGGTACCCCATCCTCTAGCCAAACATGAAACCATTAAAATTTCAACTCTAACTTTGCTAAGCCTATGAGCAACTTGATTCCCTGATCTTTTGACGAACAAGACCGTAGAGCTTTGACATTCTTCAGCGAGCTTGAGTACATCCTTTGCTTCTGGTGATGATGATGTTGGTGTTGCTGTTGTGCCTGCTGCTCTCTAATGATTAGTAATTATATGATGATGCTGCTGCACAAAATTACACCAGAAGCTGAACAATCCTGCTGCCTCTCTCTTGAGACACAAATTCTTCCCTCCATTCCACAAACATTACACCATTTTCCGACAGTATGGCATATGAAATTTTTAGGAATAAATATCCCCCAAAAAGTATTTAAATCGAAAAGAAAGCAAAGACAGAAATTCTCAAATTGATAAATGGTGGAATTAGAAAATAAGCAGACATTGGCAAACTCACATTATTCTTCAGCAGCAAATGGAAGGAGAATACTCCCAAGTCCTGCGATAAATCTCGGTTCTTGCTTAAGGATTGTTAACCTTGCAGCTATAATAAGCAGTAGTTCCAACATCAAAGAAATAAAATCTGTTGTAGTTCATATTCATTGACCAATATGCAGTTTTCTGAAGAAGCAAGAAGGAATATGCTACATAATAATTAGTTGCTACACAAACAACTGATATAGCTACACATTTCTTGCTACACATGACCGTTTCAATAAACTTGTAGAAGGAAACAAGCAAAAGAGTATTTGACCCATCACTCCAGCAATAAGTCAAACAGCTGATACAGCTGAAACTCAAACAACTGATATAAAGAGCATTCCCTCATTCTCAAAAGCTCAAACATTTAAGTAACACCAAATGCAATCTTAAAGAGTCCAAAGATGTAAAAACAATTTTTTGACAATGTTTGAATAAATTGATAAAAGAAAAAGAAAGATAAGCAATTTGGTGAAATGTTATTGTATCTTCTGACATATCATATTAAATCCTAAAGTAATCATCCCCACTATAATGAAATTGATTTAGAAGATCCCCAAAACTTGACTAGCCAATTCGACAAGTATATTCGCACCACCATATTTAGCAAGTCTATGAGCTAAGGGTTCAGATCCAATGCATTAAAAGAACTTCTATGTATAGTATAATATCACAAATCAAAGTATTTCTACGGTAAAAATATGAAAGAAGCAACATCAGGTAGGTACCAAGTCACCAATAATGCGAATATTTAGCAAATTACTTCGGGCAGTAAGAATGAGTAATAAGTTAGTAACAACAATTTTAACTTGTAAGCTAAAAACACCATAAAATGAAAGCCTATACACCAACATGTATACCCTGAATGTGAGCAAGAGACTAGTATAGGATATGCCTCTTTTAATAGCTATTGAGTTCTAACAAGAATGACCAAGAATAATCAAGAACATTGTCAATAGTTAAAATTAATCTCTTATAATAGTATTGCATTGAAAAATTGAGTATTAGAGAACAGAATGTCAATCAATACTCTTCAACCAAGCATAAACACATAACAATTTCCTCAAATCACAAAAAATTAAAATAAAAAACCTTAAATTTAATATATTATAACGCAATCAAACAACTAAGCGCAACTCCAAAATCACTAAAATTGGGTAGACAAAACACAACTTTATAAGCAGAAACCTTGCTACAAGCCTACAACTACAAGCAATTCGAACTCCGTATATCAAGCAAACCAACAATTAATTAACAAAAATCAACAGAATTTCAACACAATAGAGAAGATTTCACCAGGATATAGTTCTGAATTGTCAATACCCACCAGATATAATTAAGAAAACAAACACACCCATCAACAATTTCATAAATAAAACCCTAAATCATTAAACACCCACCACCGAATTTGTAAAAAAAAAAAACCCCAAAATCTTGCACACCCAGGAACAAATTCAGCAATTAAATGTCAACTTCACAGTCAAATAAACAATCAATGAACTGCAATCGTCAATATCCTACCAAATTAAGTAGAGAAAATATCTAGAAACAGAATAACCCTAAAACAAAAATCAATCTAAAAAAGTAAGAAACCCCTAAATAATGAAAGAAATAAAGAAAAGGCATTACAAGGGTATGAAAATTAAGAATCGACATGCCTCTTGAAGATGATGAATAACCAGCACTTCAATTCATTGCGCCAAGTAGATCGATCTGGAGACTTTGAGGTAAGCAGAGAGAAACGAGGAGTGAGAAAATGAGGACCACGAGCAGAGGAGAGGGAATGAGAAGTGGAGTAAGAAATAGAGAGATAGAGTGGCCGTCGCCGGTGGCGGGGCGGCGGTGGAAGGGGAGAATGAAAGAGAAAGAGAAAGAGAGAGAGAGCGAGAGAGATCAGAGATAATGGGAAAGAGGGTTAGGGATCTAAGAGAAGTGAAGCGAGTTTTTGGGATTAAGGGCACCGTTTCTAATTTGATTTAAGCCAATTTTTAGTTTTTTTGGGTCTAGACTTATGTTTTATGCACCGATTTTCAAATATCGGTGCACATTTGTGTATTTCTACTAGTGACAGCTGAAAATTAATAAACTATTTATTGAGACAATTCCAAAAATTACCCACAAAAGTATTTTTATTCTTATACATAAAGCACAAAAATTAGTCAAAGTGAATTAGATGAATAGTGCAAAACATCAAATTATTTCACTTATTCAAATACGGAGGGAGTGATGTATGACTATTTGCGGCATGCGTACACTTGGGAAGACTCAAATAAATTGGATTTTTTTTAAAGAAAGATTGGTTCATAAATAAAAAAATAAAAAAACATACAACATCAACCAAGAGATTAATATTTAATAAATACATGACAATAGAGTATTAGAAATAATTTTAATTGATAAAAATCAGAAACAAATATAATAAAATAGTTGTAAAAATAAACTAAGTTTTTTAACCAATAAAATTGTTTTCGAGTTATATAATTCTAGAGGTGATCAAAAATACCCTAGTCCGTTAGCCAATCCAACCGTAAAAACATATTTTTAGATCGACCAAACCCCGGTCTCAAACAAAAAAAAAAAAAAAAAAAAAAACAAACAAACAAGCCCGACCTCATTTTGTAGGTTTGGGCACAAAATTAATTATATACTTAACCCCGGCACAACCTAATTATTTTTTTATACCTCTATTGTATTTATTCTGCCATGCATTTTTTAGATCAAAATGATGTAAGGTACATTCTATTCATCTGATTTTCACTTATCTCTATTTTATAAGTGAAATTAGGATATAAATTTTTCTTCACTTGCCTTTAAAGTTACCTGGAAAAAAAAATATTATTTATAAGTTACATAAGAAAAATAATAGAGCAACCCATAATTTTCTTTTAAAACATTTAATTAGATAAAAACATCATACGAAATATAATTAGCAACACATCGCTTATGTTGTGTATTCAATGATATGATGTCATAGATGATCAACATAAACCTAACAATTGTTTCGGGGTTTTCTGATGTCCTGCGGGAGAGTTACAATTCCGAGACTGGAACCGGACGCCTGTACCTGCAAAACAAACGGATGCTCCGGATGATTGGAGATCCGCCTCCGACGGTCAAGTTAGTACTTGATTAAGGAGTAATTAATGCGGAATTTAAAGTGATTGGGTCTCTCTAGGTGAGAGAGTTTAATGTGTGTAATCTGCGTAATCTCCCTTAATGAGGATTAAGGGAGGTATTTATAACCTCGGGAAACGTGTCAATCTAGGTTTAGGTTAACCTTGGGCTGATTGGGCTTCCCTCGGAAGTTGGGCCTGGGTGGCCGACTTCTCCATTAGGCATGGAGTATGCCACGTGTCATGACATAATAGGTCCAAGGCGGACGAATAAGCGTGTGCCACGTGGCAACCCTGAGAGGTCCAACTGGGGAACACTTGGCAGGACCTGATTGGCCCACGTGGCGCATTCCGATTGGTGGGAGCAAAATCCCCTAATCAACAATTATGTTGTTTTTATCTTTTCCAGCAACATTTCCTAAAAATATTGCCTTAGACAAGAGAAAAGCAACATTTTAGGTGATTGTTGCCTTTAATGGTCTATAGCAACACTTTTTTAATTGTTACACAAGGATCTAGTATTATTATTTTGGTTCATGGTAACATTTAAAAATTGTTGCCTTAGGTTACCTAGGGTAATAGTTGTTTTAGTGTTGCAATTTTAGGTGTTGCCTATTCTCATTATTTTTGTAGTGCTAAAAGAAATTGAACCCGTCCTAAATAGTCCTTTACTCAATTCTTATGATATTCATGTGCGCTTTTCGATCAACATACATACATCAAGTTAATCCTAAACATGTTTAATCTATGTTAACTGGTTGATTATTAATGCACAATCAAATATATTATTGGTGATCACTTGAATTAAAATCATATTAAGCCTAAATCAAATTATCTTATTAGGCGTGATTTCAAGTACAAATTCTCTTTAAACCTGCAAAAAGGGGGCGTGATCAAGCAGTATCAATAAATCATGAATAATCAAGTAACATATGATTAATACAACAATAATCATCAAAGAACATCATCAAAACATTGTTAATAGTAAGATCCTAGGCATGATACTAAACGGATTAATCACAAATCTTAGCATGTTACTAATAATAAGATCGAAGCGTTATCCTAAACATGGTACTAGAAATCATAACAAGCATACCAAACATGATCCTAGGGATCATAAAAAGCATCCTAAATATGATATTAGGAATTAAAATTATATTGTAAACATGATTTTTACTCCAAAATCAAAGGAATAATAATAAGGATGATTGAATTATTCACTTTGATGCTTCAACCTTCTTGCTATCAAAACAATACACACATTAGTAAACTTCAAGAAAATTAAATCAATAAAGTAAATAAATCAAATATGAATTGAAATATAGATTTGGGATCAAACTCTCATAACCATCAACCTTTCAGGTCGAGGTCAAAGGCAACGTCGAGGATGACTAGGAGTATTCGAATCTCGTGAATGATTTGGGAGTATCAAGGATGTGTTCAGGCTAAGGCTAAGAACATGGATATTTGATAAAGATGATGATTGGATCTAGGTGGTTGTAGCTTATAATTGATAGTTCTTGCTTATTTGAAAACGGGGAAAACTGTTTCGGGGTTTTCTGATGTCCTGCGGGAGAGTTACAATTCCGAGACTGGAACCGGGCGCCTGTACCTGCAAAATAACGGAGACTCCTGAGAGCTCCGCCTCCAACGGTCAAGTTAGTACCCGATTAAGGAGTAATCAATACAGAAATTAAAGTAATGAGATCTCTCTAGGTGAGAGTGCTTAGTGTTGGTAATCTGCGTTGTTAGCGAGATTAGCCGGTTGTTAATAACTCTGCTCTTCTCTGCTTGATCTCTTGATTATTCGATCCCGTGACTAATGAGGATTAATCGAGTATTTATAGCCTTGAGAAGCGTGCAACTCTCTAGGTTTAAGGTAAACCTAGGGCTGATCGGGCCTCTAGACTGAATTGGGCCTTGATGGCCGGTTGTCCCATTTGGCATGGGTGGACACGTGGCGTGTCTAAAGTGGTCCGTAGAGGACGTATCTGTGATTGACACGTGGCAAGCTCCTGTTGGCCTTCGTGAAGGACACGTGGCGGAACCTGGTTGGTCCACTTGTCAGACGGTGATTGGTGGATAAAAATCCCCTAATCATTTGCCCCTCACAGGTGGCACGTGACTGGTCACGGGTCGCCTGTGACAGGTGTCGCACGGTGACAGGCGACGGCCTGTTACAGGTGTCACCTTGCAAACGGCCGAGAGATTTTCCCGCCCAAATTTTGAATTTGGAAGCGACCCTTCGCCTTCTCACTTTGCCTATAAAAGGAAGTGCTGACTTCGGTCATTTTCACATTTGAGAACTTTGCGAGAACATTCGGACCCCTGAACTTGCTCTGACATTTTGGACTTTTTCTGCCTACCGCCTGTTCTGACAAGCCGACTGACCCGAACTTTCAGGACTTCATCAACCGTCACTCGTTCAAGTAACTCAGTTCTCTTACTCTTAATTTTCTTTTTATTTTTTGAAATGGCACCATGGAAGCACACGACACGCCCTAAGTTAGTGATCAGCCGGTCACCGGGGACGGCTGAATCTAGGACTAGGAGTGCCGCCTGCCCTTTTCTGGACCCATCTTTGCCCTTTATACAAAGTCCGACTGTATCTGTGTCTATGCAGAACGTGATGGCCAGAACAAAAAAGACTGCTATGATATCAAACTCAGACGGCTCCTCCCAAAGGGTGCTCCTTAGTGAAACATCTGACCAGGCGCCAGATGTAGAACGAGGCGACTGTCAAGCTGACAGTTCTGAGAGAGGGACCAAGGTGTTCCCTTCCCATCTTACCGTGGACATGTCTAATTTTCCTTCTGCTCCTTCTAAGGGAGAGGAGGCGGGCCCCTCTAGGAGAGGGGAGGAGTCGTCCTCTTCGGACTCGTCAGGGGACGAGTCCGAATCCAGCTCTTCTGGCCACAGTTCTTCTGGCTCAGAAGAAAAACATAGCCGCCTACAAGAGGCGAGAAGTTCTCATGCAGTTGAGAAGGGGGATAATTGGGCAGAGCCGTCCGCCTCTTACAGAGAGGAAAACGCCCCCTACTACTGCAGGGTACCCCGGGGCCGGATTGCAACCATGCGAGACAACGTGGCGAGCTTTATTGCTAACCACAAAATGGGCCCGGAGTTTTTACTGTTTGTGCCGGATCCAGAAGATATTGTCGTCTGGCCGGCTGGTACCAGCTATGGTGACGGCTGCTTTGGCTGCTATGTGGCGGCCATCAAAGCTGGACTGCGCTTCCCATTACATCCGGCTGTTCAGCGGATTTTAGATGGGTATGATCTGGGGTTATGGCAGTTAGCCCCCAACTCTTGGGTAAACGTACTCGGCTATGTGGCCGGGTGCGAACTGAACGGGGTGGAGCCAAGTTTTGAGGCTTTCGCCCACATGAACTATCTCAGCCGGACCCCTAAGTCGGGAGGTACCGGCTGGTATCAATTAACAAGCCATAGGGGTTACCTCATGACGAGAGGTAAGGCAAACAAATGGAAGGATTGGCGGAACACCTTTCTTATTATCGAGAGTTCAGACACGGAGCTGAACAAACGCTTTAACAAGTGGAATAGGGATCCGCCTCTTCTCGCAGGCGGCCGCAGCATGCCGCCTGTTCCCCCAAAGGCTAAAAAAGAGATCCTAGACAAAGGACTCTTCAAAGTAGAGACTAGGGTGAACTCTACTTCAGGGGTACGAGAGCAAGTACCCCTAAACTGCGTCCCGAGCTTCAAGTGGCTCTATGACGAGTACTTCTTGGCCGCCTGTGGCCTCAGCAGTCGGTGCTCTAGAGGTAGCCGGCCTGACGAATACTCTGTTTTTTCACGCCTTGTTTACTTGGGATTTTTACTAACTTTGCTGTTTATTTCTTTCAGCCGACGCCATGAGTAAAATAACAGCATCTAAGACTGCGGCGGCCATGCTGCGGGTCTCGCTAATGAAGCAGTCGTATGCCGACTCCCCCAACAAGGAGGCACCCTTGGTAAGCTTTGAAAACTCTTCCCCTTTTAGTTGTCTTATGCATATACTAACTCTTTTTGTTTTCAGTCTGGCACTCCAAGGGCTTCTTCCTCGCAACAGCCGGACCCCAAGGCCCGGAGGACGACTGTTGCAAGCTCTCCTGGGTCTTCCAGGAAAACAGTGGCGGCTGAGAAGCAGCCGGCCACTTCTTCAAAAACCCAGGCGGGGCCGCCTAGATGTATGGACACTTGCTTGTAAAAACTCACCCTTGCTTCCTTCTTGATTAGGTTTAACTTGTTTTTTCCTTTCGCTTAATGCAGCCGGCCCCTAGGGACTTGACTTGGTTGAGGTAGCCAAGTCAATGGTTAAAGTAGTTCCTCCATCTGACAGGGAGGCGGTCAAGGGTGCCGGCACCCTTGACCTTGATGGAATTTCAGGGGTCCTTGCTGAGGTATACTTAGTATATTTTTGAGCTTTTGAGTTCTAGGACGCCTGTTAACTTTTTATCTGGAAACTGACGCCTGTTTTTCTTTGTACTTAGGCCCTGCTCCGAGTCAACAGCCTACGCAAGCCGATTGATCGGAAAAACAAAGAGGTAAAGGCCGCAAAGGCTATGGCCGCCTCCAGCTGTGATAAGGCAATGTTTCAAATTGCCCAAAATGAAGTACTGACCATTGATCTTCTTTATTATCAGGCGCAGGCGACCGCCGCTGTTCGGGCTCAGCTAGAGGCGGCCCAAAAGAAGGTTGACGAGCTGGAGGGGACCGTCACCAACCTTAAAGCCGAGCTGAAACCCCTTCGCCAAAAAATGCACTCTTACGAAGCCATGGAGAAATCTTTGGATAACGTAAAAGAACGCCTGGTGAACCAGGAGAAGAGTCTTACCCAAGAGCTCTCGGATAAGGCCGAGCAAGAGAAACAAGAGCTCGTCCGGGAGATGGTGGAAGACTCCGCTCAAATCCAACGCATGACCTGGGAACGACTGTTCCCCAGTGCCGACTTTGCCTCGTGGGAAAGAACGTACCGCCAGTGTTCGGAAATATATAATCAACAGATCCTGGCGGCTGCTGAAGAAGAGGCGTTGGACGGTGCGTTGGAGGAGGAAGAGCCGGTTGTGGCGCTTGTGCCACTTGGGGGTAAGGCATCAAAAGATGGTGCAGCTAAGGCCGAGTCCAGCAAGAAGAGTGCTGACCAGGCGGCTGCTGCTGATACTGAACTGCCCCCTTCTTAAGCTTTAAGTATTTTTTCTTTTCACGGCCTGCGTGCCGTTTGCTTTGTAATTACCCGGCCAGGGGGCCGGGGTTTTGAATATTATGCTGGTCTTTTATGGCCGGCTCATTTTTAATCAAATTTTTTGTTTTGGTTCAAATTTGTCTAAGTATTTGAAATTTGCTCACTAGACCGACTGTTGTGTATGGCCGAACGTTAAGACAGGTACAAATAGTAAGTATGCCGCCTATGCCCCTGGACGACTGGTTGTCTGTTTCCAGGATAGATGATCAGTCGGCCATTTAATCAATCGGTATTCGAACTCTTTATTCAATTTGACCAAGTAAATAGAATTACCTAGTAGCCAAGGAATTAAGTAGGAAAACAAGCGGCGGGTACCGGTTGTTTCCCTTTATTGCCAATGTTGGCTTTTAACTCGTTATTTGTTAACCTAGCAAGAGTATTGGTTGAGAGCCTTTGTTTATTAAAAACAAGTGGACGACTCATACCTTTTAGGCTCCATACTAAGTTTGAGTGACTATTAAGTTAACATAGGAGTTACTTAGCCTTTGTCACAATCTTGATTGAGTAGTAGAGGTACCAGGCGGCGTAGGCCGGCTAGACCCCTTGATTCGCCAATGTTTGTTGGCTATTAACTCAATAGGTACCCCCTGCATTTATCCCAAGTAATACAGGCGGTCATCTGACTCAGATGTCAACTACTACCACTGGTTTGGTTAGTGATAGAGTTATCCTTGTCTCAAAAACGGCTACGTGGTTGCCCTTGGGGACAGTCGTATAGATGCCGTGTAATTAGTTTATAGAACAATGTTCCACCCAAAAGGGAGCTGCTCTCTGCGACGAATTTCATCCGGAGGGATGCCGTCGGACGCCTGCTATGATGTTGGGACAGGTCGAATTAGTTTTGTAGTTTTGATCAGGTGGCTTGGCGCCTGGTCTGATCATTCGGCCGGTGGCCTTGGTAAGTTCTTGGTGAACGTAGGTGCTAAGTAAAAGAAGGGTAGCCGCCTGTTAGTTACAGGATCGGCCAGGCCCTAATCTTTTTAGCTAAGTATTGTGAGTAAAATACTCGATGGAGAGTAGCCGACTGTAAAGGAACAGACGGCATGCCCCTCTAAAGATAAAGAGTGAAACTCAATGGAGAGTAGCCGACTGTAAAGGTACAGACGGCATGTCTCTCTGGAGATAGAGTAAAAATACTCAATGGAGAGTAGCCGACTGTAAAGGTACAGACGGCATGCCCCTTGTAATACAAAATTGAATAGTAAGTGCAAACTTTATTAAGTAGCTCTTTACTTTACATCATTCAGAAAAAATATTTTTTAAGGTTATCTACATTCCAGGTTCGAGGCAACGGTTGTCCGTCTGGTGTTTCCAGACGGTAGGTACCGTCCCTGACTTCCGCATAGATTCGGTAGGGTCCTTCCCAGTTGGGAGTTAGTTTGCCAGACTCATTAGCCCTACCAACTGCTTCCATTTTTCTAAGTACAAAGTCCCCTACTTTGAGTGGACGCCTGTGTACTTTTTTGTTGTATGATCTAGTCATTCTCAGGCGATAGATCTCATGGCGCAAAACAGCATTGCCCCTCTTTTCAGGAAGTGAGTCTAATGCCAGGCGCATAGCTTCCCAGTTTGCCTCTTCGTTATATAGCATTACTCGAAGAGTCGGCTCGTAGTGTTCTATTGGAAGAACAGCTTCTGCACCATAAGTTAGGAGGAAGGGACTTTCTCCAGTCGCCCCTTTTTCAGTCGTCCTAATGGCCCAAAGAACATGTGGTAGTTCATCTGCCCATAGGCCGCCTGCTCGTTCAATCTTTTTCTTGAGACCGTCTGAGATGATTTTATTAAAGGCTTCTACCTGGCCGTTTGCTTGTGGACGGCCGACAGATGCAAAGTAATGTGCAATTCCTTGGTCTCCCAACCAGCTTTTGAGAACAGGCGTCTCAAATTGGGGACCATTATCAAAAACCATAGACATGGGAACCCCGAACCGAGTGATGACGTTTTTCCAAATGAATGAAATTACATCTTTCGTCTTGATTCCCTTTACAGCCTCCGCCTCTACCCATTTAGTGAAGTAGTCAACGGCAACAAGTATATACCTTCTGCCGCCTGTAGCAGGCGTATATGGACCCAGAATGTCCATGCCCCACTTAGCAAACGGTAGTGGGCTGTGAATGGTAGTGAGGTCAGTAGCCGGACGGTGAATTAATTTGCCAAACCTTTGGCACTTGTCACATTTTTTCACCATCTCCATTGCATCTGCTTCCAAAGTAGGCCAAAAGTAGCCCTGCCGCCTTGCCCTTTGAGCAAGCATCCTACCACCTATATGGGAAGCACAGAAACCAGAGTGAAGATCGTCTAGTATCTCTCGTCCCTTTTCAGGAGTAACACACTTTAAGAAGGGTTGAAGGTGCCCCCTCTTGTGAAGTTCTCCCTGTATCATTTCAAAACAGGAGGCTCGTTTTTTCAGTGCTGCCGCCTGTTGAGGATCATCCGGCAGTGTACCGTTTGTCAGATATGCCCTGATTGAATCCATCCAGGTTGAGCTTCTGTCTAGAATTCCAATAGGATTTTCCTCGATGCTTCTCTTCTCCATTACTTCCCAAAACACAGTTCGAGGAGTATCGGAGGAGGCGGATGATGCTAATTTCGAAAGTGCATCTGCCTGGTTGTTTTCTGATCTCGGCACTTGGATCAGATGGAAATCCTCAAGGGAGTCGACTGCTTGTCGGACCGCCTGTAAATACTTGATCATGGCCGGATGTGTTGCTTCGTATTCGCCATTGTACTGACTCACTATCAGTTGTGAATCAGAACAGGCGTCTATTTTCCTTGCCCCTGCCGCCTTACACATGCGGATCCCGGCTAGTAAAGCTTCATATTCTGCCTCATTGTTTGAAGCCTGGAAACTGAAGCGTAGAGCATACTCGAACCTGTCGCCCTCTGGAGATTGACATACGACGCCTGCTCCACAACCGTTTGAAGTAGAGCTTCCGTCCACATATACCTTCCAGACTTGGTCTGGAACTTGAGAGTCAGGAGGACGAGTCATCTCTACAATAAAGTCAGCAAAGGCTTGCCCCTTCACTGCTTTTCTAGGCTCGAAAGTAACTTCGAGACTCTGCATTTCTATGGCCCATTTGATCATTCGTCCGGAGGACTCCATGGTGGTAAGGGGCCGCTTGATCGGTTGGTCGGTATACACGACGACTGCATGTGCCAGAAAGTAGGGCTTCAATTTTTTAACAGCCATGAAGAGTGCAAGACCAAATTTCTCCACTAGGGGATACCTCAACTCGGCATTTTTCAGTACGTGACTGACAAAGTAGACCGGAAGTTGACAGCCGTCCCTTTCAGCAAGGAGCACCGCGCTTAACGCATGATCAGAGACGGCCAGGTACATGTAGAGATTTTCTTTGGGCAAAGGGCTGACCAGCCTCGGCAAGGAATGCAAGTGAACCTTTAATTTCTGGAAGGCGGCCTCAGCATCCGGCCCCCATTCAAACCTTGCCTGGAAAAAGTATAGGCATTTGTCGCCTGATCGGCTTAGGAATCTTCCCAAGGCCGCCAGACAACCTGTTAACTTCTGAACCTCTCGGACGGTACGAGGTGACTGCATGTCAATGACCGCCTGAACCTTCTCAGGGTTCGCCTCTATTCCTCTCTGGTTGATAAGGAATCCGAGAAATTTCCCAGACTCAACTCCAAATACACATTTCTTGGGATTGAGCATGACATGGTGCCGCCTGAGTGTGGCGAAAGTTTCTCGGAGGTCCGTCAGATGATCTTCCTGAAGTTTAGTCTTGACAATCATATCATCAATGTATGCCTCGACGTTTCTCCCAATCTGATCAACGAACACTGTGTTTATCATTCGTTGGAAGGTAGCCGGGGCATTCTTAAGACCAAACGGCATGACCGTGTAACAGTATAATCCCTGATCAGTGACGAAGGCCGTCTTCTCCTGATCTTTCTTCCATAAAGGAATTTGATGAAAACCAGAATAGGCGTCCATAAAACTCATCAAGGCATGGCCGGCTGTTGAGTCGACCAGGTTATCAATTTTAGGCAGAGGGTAACTGTCTTTGGGGCACGCCTTGTTCAAGTCTGTGTAGTCTACACACATTCGCCAGGTGCCATTCGGCTTTTTAACAAGCACCACATTTGCAACCCAATCTGGGAAGTAACATTGCCGAATGAACCCTGCATCAAGTAATTTTTTGACTTCGGCGGCTGCCGCCTGACCTCTTTCTTCACCATGGTTCCGCTTCTTTTGTCGTACCGGCTTCTTTTTCGGATCCACAGCGAGTTTGTGTACTGCCAGATCAGGACTAATGCCTGGCATTTCATGGACTTCAAATGCAAAGATGTCCTTGTATTCTTTCAACAGGTTGTGAAAGTCGTCACCAAGGTTTCTCAGAGCAGTCGTCCCTACTTTGACTGTTCGGTCAGGATGGGAGTCGTCTAATATCAGGTCCGCATGCTCACCAGCCGGCTGAGGGCGGAACTCATCCGGTCGGTCCTCTGCCAATGATTGCTATTTTCTTGCCTTTCTTGCGGACTCTGTCTGGGACGCCTTTCTTTTTCTGTCGCCTGTTTCTTGAACAGGCGCACTCTCCTTGACATTGTCAAGGTCTGTTTTTTCTCCACTTGACCCAGTGGCCATAACAATGGGCTTGACATCCGAGAGATAGCACTCTCGGGCCATCCTCTGATCTCCCCTTAGGGAGCCGACTGTTCCATTATCCCTTTCAAACTTAAGCAGCATAAGTGACGGGATTATAACAGCCTTGGAATTATTCAGGGTTGGTCGACCCAGAATCATGTTGTAGGCCGAGAGTTCCTCTACCACTAGGAACCGGACTACCATGTGTCGTCCTTCCCCTTTTTCGCCCAGGCGAATGGGTAGATCCACTCGTCCCAGTGGGTGGACGACTCCTCCTCCAAAACCTATTAAAGGGTGGGAGGCCGGATGTATGCAGTCCGTCTGATATTTCAGTTTTGACAGACATTTGCTGCTGATGAGATCTGAAGAGCTCCCGGTATCTATGAGGATTCGGCCAACTCTCTGGTTGGCCACTTTACATTCAATAACGAGAGGGTCGTCATGCGGTCCCCTTATTCCTCCTAGATCCTCTTCAGTGATGACAATCTCAGGAAATGTATATTTGGACGGCTGTTCTTGGTGAACGGAATTTACATCTAACCGCCTTATATTATCTTTGTTGCCCCTAATAGTGGGGCCGCCTCCTGAGAAGCCGCCTGCAATGGTGTAGACGACTGCATCATCTGTATCGGAACTGTCGGCCTGTTGATTCTTTTTGGCTGACTGCTTTTTTGAGGAAGTATTCCCCGTAGATTTCTTGACATAAGTGTCAAGATCACCTTGATCAGCCAAGCGGTCTAGGTACCGCATGAGACTGATGCAGTCATTGGTGTGATGACCAATGTCATCATGATAAGCACATATTTTGTCTTGGTTCCGGTTGCTCGCAGAACCCTTCATGGGGAGCGGCTTCTCAATTGAGAGTCGTCCCTTTATTTCTTTTAGGATAAACTGGTTATCCTTGTTAAATACATACTTTGGGGAGTATGGTTTGAATTCTTTTTTCTTTTTCTGGGCCGGCTGTTTAGAGGAATCAGCCGCCCAGACCTCTTTTCTTTTTTCATCTTTGTTGGACGACTGTTTCTGTCGTCCCTCTCTTTTGTCGAACCTCTTCCCGTCCGACTGTTTCATCGTACACAGATCAGTCGCCTGTATATAGGCTTCTGCTTCAATCAAGGCCTCTTGAAGAGTCGCCACCCTTTTTCGAACTAAATCAAATTTGAAGGTAGACCCGTCTTTGAGACCTCTAAAAAAGTCAGTATAAGCTACCTCATCCGGTAACCCTTGAATCTGTATTCTCATCAGGTTGAACCGCCTGATGTAGGAACGAAGCCCCTCCTTTTCACCCTGCTGAATTGTTCCCAAATCAAGGGTCGTTTTCTTCGCAGGGATGTTCATAGCGAAGTTGGAGGCAAATAAGTAAGCAAGCGTCCTGAAGTTGTTTACACAACCAGTCGGCAGGTTGCCGAACCATTGCTGTGCGATTCCCTTGAGAGTCGCTGGGAAACACTTGCACCAGGTGGGATCATCCAACCCTTGAAGGTACATCAGGTTGGTGAATGCCATCAGATGGTCTTCTGGGTTAGTAGTGCCGTCATAGGCGCCTACTAGAACATTTTTTACTTTGGCCGGCTGAGCGGCTTCAGTAATTTCCTTGGAGAAGGCCGACGGCTGTTCACCAAGTCTAAGCAGCCGTAGCTGCCAGTCCATAGGTTGGACGTTTTTTGCTGCAGGTCCACCAAATGGAGGTGGCTGCATAAAATACTGTTGTTGCGGCACAAATGGTAAGTTTGGTACCGCCTGGGCACTATGAAAGCCGGACTGACGGGAGGTGCCGCCTGACTGACTCTCATGGTACGACTGAGTTGGCCTCATTGAGGCATTTCGCAAACTGTCCTGAAAATTTGAAGTAGAAGCCGACTCTGATAATCGGTCACTCTTCTTCTGCTCTAGCAGGTGCCGAGCATCTGTGAACGTTTGCTTTGACCCGTCCGCCTGAATATGACGAACCGGTTTCCTATTTCCCGTAGGATAACGGAGTTTTGTGAAATCAAGAACAGATGGCTCCCGCTTCTTGGATTTAGGATGGGGAGTCATCTCTCGCCCTTGAACTGGCTTCCTCTTCAGTGAAGTGGAAGGTTTCTTGGCCGACTGCTCTTTGACTGAAGCAGGCGGTTTTTTGTTGATCAACTCTTGGATCTCTCCCTTGAAGTCCCTCATGAAGGTCATGAGTTCGTTCCTTGTGATGGGAGCAGACCCATCAGTCGGCTGTTGCCGAGCAAGCGGTGCGCCTGCTGGCTCGCTTCCTGTTTGAAGATACTCCCGTTCCCTCATTTCGGTATGACGGGTACGTCGGGCCCTTAGGGTCCCGTCTGGAGCTGTATGAGTTTCAACTTCAAATTCACTTTCGGTATCATGGTCCGACTGAACTTGAGGGTCGTCTAGGGGACGCCTCTCTTCTGGAGTCGGTACAGACTTGGATGCCATCTCTGAAGTACTCTCCCCACAGACGGCGCCAAATGTTTCGGGGTTTTCTGATGTCCTGCGGGAGAGTTACAATTCCGAGACTGGAACCGGGCGCCTGTACCTGCAAAATAACGGAGACTCCTGAGAGCTCCGCCTCCAACGGTCAAGTTAGTACCCGATTAAGGAGTAATCAATACAGAAATTAAAGTAATGAGATCTCTCTAGGTGAGAGTGCTTAGAGTTGGTAATCTGCGTTGTTAGCGAGATTAGCCGGTTGTTAATAACTCTGCTCTTCTCTGCTTGATCTCTTGATTATTCGATCCCGTGACTAATGAGGATTAATCGAGTATTTATAGCCTTGAGAAGCGTGCAACTCTCTAGGTTTAAGGTAAACCTAGGGCTGATCGGGCCTCTAGACTGAATTGGGCCTTGATGGCCGGTTGTCCCATTTGGCATGGGTGGACACGTGGCGTGTCTAAAGTGGTCCGTAGAGGACGTATCTGTGATTGACACGTGGCAAGCTCCTGTTGGCCTTCGTGAAGGACACGTGGCGGAACCTGGTTGGTCCACTTGTCAGACGGTGATTGGTGGATAAAAATCCCCTAATCAAAAACGACCTCTATTTATAAGGAAAAAATAGAGTTTGGACGATCAGAAATTAGAACGAAATAGAACTGCTCTTGACGCGAGGCGACAGACTTGTCGCGGTGCTGCAGTGTCTATCGCGGAGCGATGAAGCTAATGTGTCGCGTTGGTTTTGTCGTTCTGCGATGATTTCTGAAGATAACAAAGTTGCACGGATTTTTACTTCTAATGGGATTATGATTGTGAAATTAAATATATCCGAACGTCTTTGAATTTGATCAGGATAATGATTATAAGAAGAGAAGTTTTATTCGGCTTCAAACTCTTTTGATCTTTACCTTTTCGGAAAGGATAGATTAGAACCTTCTAGAGAATTCTAGAAGTTCCTAAAGAATCCTAATTGATTTAGGATTGAGAATATGGTGTTTGGACCCTCACATGATCATTGGGTCATAAATAAGGTGGACCTAGGCTCGGCTTGGGCTCGGTTTGGTATTTTGGCCATAACTTATTCATTTTAAGTCGGATTTAGGCTTATAATATATCGTTGGAAAGCTTTTTTTCAAGCCCCAATCAACTAAGCAATAATTGGACCGGGATTATGGACCAAACTAATTTGGTTTGGACGTTTTTATGAGTTGGACACAAAATGAATAATTTTAAGGACATGAAATGAATTATTTTGGGTTTAAAGACACGAAATGAATGATTTTAAGGATTAAAACATTTTAAGAAAGATTAAGGATATGGTCAAGGCTTAAGGGAACTTCACGAGACTCTTCAACTTTTTACCGAACTCGTTAATCAAAGACGTGAAAGGTACTTATCACTGGGTTTGGTTTTTGGGGAGACACAATCAGGTGTCTACAGTTACGAATTATACAAACTGATTTTTATAGGTCCCATTGACATGAAATACAAACAATGTTAAGGATTATTAGTGTAATATGTACAACAATTCTCCTAATCGTACTCAGTCGCTCCTATGTAACGTAATGTTATGAATCAAACAAATCTATATTTATATAAATAGTTACATCCAATAGAATCAATTTGATGTATTACATGAAAAACGATGTTTGTGACTGTATATAATTACATGTTAATAAATACGTATTACGTATAAGCAACTTAGTATGTAGAACTACTATGATACACCAAAGTCATAAAATCTCTTAATCAATTACAAATGGTTTAGGTTGTGTTCTATTCACCTGATGTTCACTTATCTTAACTTATTAGACCTTATGAAAACTTATTTATAGGACACCTAAACATAACGCTTAAACATAACCCTATCCATAAACCCTAAACCCTAAATAATGTTATTCTAATATAAGAACTCACAACATTTTACGATACAATTAAAAAAATTGATAACAAAAAATATAACATATGCAAAAGTATCTTACGAACCCAAAAAAAAAAAAAAAAAAAGAAGCCATTTAGGACTACTAAATTTGAAAAATTGCACAAATTATAAAACGTATATAAGTTATAGATATATTCGCAGACATGTATTAATAAAAGTATGTATTAGTATAAACTTTTATTAAAGAATAGAGTCATCATTACATCCTTTGCCTACATCCCCCTTACTCATACCTATGATTAGACGATTCACTATGGCCAATTTGTTTTTTTATTTTTATTTTTTGTTTTATATATATTTTTAAAAATTCTTAGAAAAATAATTATAGTCATTGATGTGCTGTTTACAAAGATAGGTTTTTTTGAAAATAAGTTTTTACTAATAATTTTTGTTAAAAATATAATATGTAATATTTTAAAGAAGAACTTGTAATATTTCCTCAAAAAATATATTACCTCCGTTCTAAAAGTTCGACTTACTTACTATTCATGTGGTCAAACTAAAATAACTTTGACCATATTTTATAATTTATACAATAGAAATAAATAAAACATGTGAGATCTTGTTAAATTCTCCTTATTATAAATATTCTAAATATCAACTTCTTATAACTTTCACTTATACATAATCAGAGATATTCTTGATCAAATATGTTCATTAGAGACCGTACAAATGTAAAGTGAGTCCAACTTTCAGGAATAAAAGGAGTATACATATATATAAAAAATAAGAAAATTTGTGATTCGACTCAACATTTCACTAAAAGAAGAACCGTCATTTTTATAAATATTGTATTTAGGGTGAAAACCGCTCTAGTAAAAAAAATTAAGTAACAAAAAAAAAAAAAAAAAAAAAAAAACTACCTGCCTTCAATATTTCACTTTATTTTATTGCACTTGCATTTTCCCATAACTCTTCTCTTTCCTCTGTAATCAATGGATTCAAAGAAAACAAAATCGGCGGCCGATGAAGACTTCTTCGCTTCTCTATTCGTCCAACACCAGCAAGCATCTTCCCAAATTCTACGATTGAGTCATCTACCAAAAAGTAAGTAACAACAAACTAAGTTTTTCGCTTATTTATATAATTTGCTCTATGTATGCTTCAAATTTCGTATTATGTTGGTAATGTTGTTGAACTACTTTGATTTAGTAATTGTGAGATTGAGTAATTTTGAGATAATTAACGAAATTACACATAATCTAAACTCAATAACGAGTCTGGGGACTCCAATTACATTTGTAAATTATGTAGTTTTGGAGAAAAAAGGATTATTCTTTTTCAGGGAAGTTCTTTCAATTTTAATATAGTTCCACTTAAACCCTAGGTATATGTTAGATATGGTAATTGAACAAAAACTAGTTTATGTATTCCTTAATTGAACAAATGTGATCTAACTTAGTAAAGTTAGATATGGTAAATAATCAATTTAATTTTTGCCTTTCCAAGGGTTTCATAGGACAATGAACCTGCGAATAATCAATGGGATACGATAACAAATTTGGCAGGGCGATTGGCAAAGGATTCAGAGGTAGAAACGTAGTAATTATTTTTTTGTTTGATTTTGGATTTTGTTTTACTCATTTCTATAAATAATCTTTTTAAAAACTTCTGCAACTCCTGCTACTCTTTCACAAGGATTAAGATGTAGGATGGTTACTCTGTTATGTTAAAATCTTCCCCAAGTCCCTTTTGACTTCACTTAATTGAATGAGAAAATTTTAAAAATTGCGAGATCAATCAACTGGTGCATCACTTGACAAAAGAGAATAAAACAAGCCCAAACAAAGATGACATGGCTGAGAATGAGGTTTCTAAATCAACAGAACATATATTTTTAACTAATTGACCTATTAATAAAACACATATGATTCTACTTAATAAAAAATGACCCTATTAATAATTATAGCAATTGTATTTGTGTTTTAGAAGGACCAAGTGGGAGGGGAACCTACACATGTGTCTAATGTAGGCACTGTGGGTAGTAGCGGAAAGGCCGCCATTAATGAAGCTGAAACAGATAAATCCTACAACAAAGGAGAGGTAAAATGAACAATTTACTATTTATTAATGATATTGATGCATGTAACTCGTTTAATGACTTAGTTTTGATAATAGCAGTCTCAAACGGGAGGAGCATCTCGTTCTACAAATGAGAATGTAGCGGGTGACAAAGATACTTCTGAACCACCAGCAAAGGTAACAAAGTTAATTACCCTTATAAAACCTCATTAGATTCAAATTAAAGAGAAATGATTCTGGAACTAGTATTAATTCAAATTATATTTTCTCCGTAGGAACTAGAAACTGCTGATGTTCACGGTTTTCCAAAAGAAATTCCTGTTGTTCCAAGTGCTCCTAAAGATAGAGAGGTAAATTACATACTAGGGGATTTAAAAAGCATCAAATATTAGAATAATTATAAATAATATGAATATGTGTGTGTATTTGTAGCACATATTTAAAAAGTTTTAGAAATGTAAAAACACATATTTTTTGTATATGTAGGAAAAAAATGCAGAGGAGGCAACCCCAAACCCGGAATTCAGGCTATCAGAACAAACAACAAAAAATCAAACAACCGAAGGCATCCCATCCAGTCAGCCCTTAGAAAAAGCTCAACCTACCATTGTTGATAAAATTGCTGCTGCTGCTGGAAGTTCTGATGCTACAAGTAACCTGCAGTAATTCCTATAGCTGAAGAGTTATAGTAGGGCATTTAAATAAGATTTGATGTTAGAAAATTATATTTGATCATCTAAAATTAAATATGATTAATATGTCTATATTGCAGAAGATAATGTTATAAAAAATTAATAAATGATACTGGAAATATTAATAAATGTATTTCCTAAAATTGTGTGTGTTTGTAGGAACATTCAAAAGAAAATGAGACAACCAAAGGCAACCCAGAAAATCAGACCTCAGAGATTCCTCCTGTTGCTGGAAGTGCTGCTGGCGGAAGTTGTACAGTAGATAGAGAGGTATACTATGGCATTTAAATAGTATCCGATGCTAGAAAAAATAAAATTTAGTGTTCTTCATTAAAATAAATAAATACATGATTCACAAAATAAATAAATGGTACTGGAAATAATATTTAATGTTTTTCCTAAAGTTATGTGTGTTTGCAGGAACAAAAAATTGGGTAGCCTACAGGAGAACCTATATCTACAAGATAAACTGGGCAGCTTACAGGCAGTGAAGGTGCAACAAAAAACCCAGCAAGTCAGCCCTTTAAAAATCTACAACCTGCTGTTCATGAAATTGGTAGAGCGGTATAATATGGCATTTAAATTGTATACTTAATTTTTTTTTTGCGAACTAAATTAATTCATTAATAAAAATCCATTCAACATCTAAATTGTATAGTTTTATTGGGAATAACACGCATCATTAATGTAATATAATGTATAATATGTTTAAATATTTTCAACGCAACTAATCAAAAATAATTTTTTTTTTTCCTCAATTGTAGTTTTAATAATTTTTGCCTTATTATTTCATCTTTTTTTATATGCATTGTATTTATTTATTCCACATGAGTTGCCTCATTTTTATTTACAAGTTTTGTTCCCGAGCTTGATTATAAAATTTTAGGATAAACCTTTTACTTAAATGTGAAATATGGTTATCTAATCCCTTTTGATAATGCAGGATATTTAAACTTACAATATCATATAATAGTGTAATTTTTGTAGTTTTGTTTGTAAGTAGATATCTATGTTTATGCCTGGATTGTTGATAAAATTTAAGATAAACTTTTTGGCTTGAAGGTTCAGTAATACGATCATGTAATCTCTTTTGATAATACATGATATTTAGACATACGTATCATATCGCTTATTTATAGAAAAATGTACTTTTTGTAGTTTTGTTTGTAAATAGATATCTATGTTAATGGACTTGAAATCATTGTTATTGAATTTAGATTATTTCTACTGAATTAAAAATATTTTTATCAAACCAAAATTATTTTTAGTGATTAAAACTTATTTTACTGATTCTCTAATATTTTTTAAATAAATTGAATAACAATGTATTTTGTATGCGGCTAACCACACCATCTGGCCCCTATAAAACTGATCGAGTAACCCCTGTTAACACTGACTAAGTAACCCCTATCTATAACATGATTGAGTAACCACTAAAACACTGACGAAGTAACCCCTATAGCACTAAAGAAGCAACTGTGATATTGTAATAGTTGGTGACACGGTTTGGCCAGCTACGTATAAAAGTTTGTGATTAAATATATTATAAATGAATCTTATCTTAAAGAACTTTTTAAAACGAATTTGATGATAAAAATAAAATTAAATTATAGGAAATTTATTAAAAGTTATGATTAATTTTGTATATATGAAATATTATCGATAATAAAACTCTAGTAACAATTTATCTTAAAAATTCTATCTAAAAATCGTTTACTTAGCATCATATGTGTCACAATAGTACCTATTTATCTCCTACGTGGCGCAACACTTGGCGAAAAACCGAAATGCTAATTGTCGCTGTCTCGTGGCTAGCTACGTATAAAAGTTTGTGATTAAATATATTATAAATGGTTCTTATTTTAAAGAATTTTTTAAGACGAATTTTATGATGGAAATAAAACCGAGTTATAGGATATTTAAAAAGTTATGATTAATTTTGTATATATGAATTATTAGAATTCTATCAATAATAAAACTCTATATAACATTTATCTTAAAAAATTTATCCAAAAATCGCTTACTTAGCATTATATGTGTCATAATAATAGCTATTTGTTGCCTACATGGCGCGACACTTGGCAAAAAAATGGAATGTCAAATGTCGCGGCCTGCTGCGAGACCGGCTTTATATATTAGTGATATGATATCATAAATTAATTATGGGAAAAAAAAGACTATTACTACCGTGTATCGTACGGGCACTAATCTAGTTCTACTATAATAGGAAAATAGTGAATTGATTTTATAGGTTGATTGAATTGTTCAATTTAATGATCGAGGGATTAATGAAATTATTTAATAACTTAGGAAATTAGTTGATTGTAATAAAAGATGATGGAGTAAATCATAAATAATCTTATGAGGTCAATTGATTAAAGATTATAATTAATTGATGGAATCAATTCAATTAATTATTGATGGATGATTATGAACGAATGATTTTTTTTTTTTTTTTTTTGAATCAATTAAAAAAATCAACATTATAGAATTTTTTTTAACCGAGGGATTAATGAAATTATTTAATAACTTAGGAAATTAGTTGATTGTAATAAAAGATGATGGAGTAAATCATAAATAATCTTATGAGGTCAATTGATTAAAGATTATAATTAATTGATGGAATCAATTCAATTAATTATTGATGGATGATTATGAACGAATGATTTTTTTTTTTTTTTTTTTTTTGAATCAATTAAAAAAATCAACATTATAGAATTTTTTTTAACCACTTTTTAGTATATGTAGGGGTATTAAAGTATTTTTAAGGGGATACCATAGCCTCTCTCTTGACTTATATTCCTACCTTTTAAAAAGTATGAGATAACTCTTATGAATAATGTTTGGATAATTATACCCTCTAAAATGTTTATTTACTTAATTGCCCCCATTAATGTTAATTAACTCTTTTTTTAAACTGTTAAGAATTTTGTGCGGACATTTATACCCCTAAAAATATGTGTTTACATATTTCCCTTCATTAATGCTACTAACAACTAAATTTGTGATGTAAGGCCAAACTAAAAGACCTTCCCGAATATTACTAGCTATGACGCGCGCGCATCGCTCGTGTAGCCATCCTGGTAATAGAGATAAAAAAAAATTAAAAGAAAAAGGGAAGGAAGATTGGAATATTTGGAATAATAACTTGTCAAAAGAGCCAACTGGTTCTTCAAGAATTTGTTTGAAGGCAACATACAATAAAAATATTTAACAGTGTACTATCTCAGCAAAGTCAAAATTCAACACACTAACATACAAAGTAATAAACAAATTATTATAAGTCCTAAACTTACCAAAAGCTACAAACATATCTAGACTTGAAATAACTTGTCAAAGCAGCTAACTTCTCCTCCAAGACTATGTTAATGTTAAAATAATCTACAATATTAAAATATACTTTTATTACATGATCTTGAAGATTATAAATTCAAACCAAATTCTACACAGAATTCTATCTACAACAAACTGTTTATTTTCATCAGAAAATGGATCCTTTAATACTAATCCTCATCACCCCTATAATATTTTTGGTTCTATATTCTCTTACTAAAGTTTTATATTCACTTTGGTGGAAGCCAAAATGGCTGGAAAAGAAACTGAAGCAACAAGGTATAAAAGGCACCTCTTACACTTTCTTGACTGGAGACATGAAAGAATGGGTGAAGCAAGTAGAGGATGCTTGGTCCAAACCAGCCAACCTTAACCACCAGATTGCAGCTCGTGTCGATCCTTTCACTCATAGTATTTCCCAGAAGTATGGTACGTGAGTATGTGACTTGTGTCTATCCAATTTATTAATCTTTCTAAGAATGACTATATAATATGTAGTATGTCTTTGCAAGAGAATATAGTTGTTACAACTATCGTACGAATTTTAGGATCTTACAATTCTACGATCCAAAGAAATATGGTGGATTTGAATCCTTGTTTAAGTCTTGTGTTGTGTCATTACTTATGAAGTTCTATGTTTGTAATATCATTACTTGCAAAGTAAAGAGTCAACCTTTCAGAGACCAGGTAATAATCTAGCATTTCATCCATAATTTTGTGATAATCAACTTCTTTGCTCTTTCTAATTTTATTACACTACCACTTTCAGATTATATATGTAAGAAAGAGGCCTAAGCAAAGATAAAATGTACATGCAGTTCAAAAATTATGTACCTGCCCATTTTTGTTGTAAGTTAAATAGAACTAAGATAGAAATTGAGGCAAACAGTTGAAATTTGCTGTAAAATAACAGTTCAATATAAGATTGGGATTGAACATGTTTTATGAAAACAGGGAAGGTATCCATGTGCTGGGCAGGCTCAACGCCGAGGCTGATTATCAAGGACGCGGAGATGATGAAACAAGTGTTAAGTAATAAGGAAGGTCATTTTGAAAAGCCATACATAGACCCCCAACTCTTAGTCCTAACTAGGGGTCTTACCACTTTGGAAGGAGAAAAGTGGACAAAACACAGAAGGATCATCAACCCTGCTTTCCATATAGAGAGGCTAAAGGTCTGTTCGTAATTCTGTTCTTCCTATTTTTTGCTTTAGAGGTCTGATTCTGTCATATATAGAACATGGTACCTGATATGGCCGCTGCTTGTGGTGAGTTCATCGAGAAATGGAAGAATTTGGCTGGTGCTGAGGGAAGTTGTGAAGTTGACATCTGGCCTGAGTTTCAGAATCTGACAGCAGATGTAATTTCGAGAACAGCGTTTGGGAGCAACTATGCAGAAGGGAGACACATTTTTGAGCTTCATAAGGAGCTTTTGAATCTTGTGATAGAAGCAATGCAGACATTGTACATTCCTGGTCTCAGGTATATCCTTTTAGTGCTTCTGTAAGTTAGTGTAAGGGGAGAACAGTTCATGATAAAACAGGATTAAATTTCTTGCAGATATATTCCTACTAAAAAGAATCGGAGGAGAAAAGAATTGAGCAAGATGATCACATCAATGCTCACAGATGTGATCAGGAAAAAGGAGAGTGCTGTCAAAGCAGGAGAATCAAAGGCGGATGACTTGCTAGGCTTGCTTCTGCAGTCTAATCAACACAGCAATGAAGCAGAAAATGCTACAACTCTGAAATATGGCGGGTTAACCGTAGAGGAAGTGATTGAAGAGTGCAAGCAATTCTACTTAGCTGGCCAAGAAACAACCGCAAGCTTACTTAATTGGGCTACGATAATATTAGCTATGCATCCAGATTGGCAAGAGAAAGCGAGAAAAGAAGTCATAGGAGTTTGTGGGAAAAACTCTATAGATTTCGAAGCAACTACTTACCTCAGGACAGTAAGTTTGTCTTATCAGATTGTATTTCAGTTCTAAGAGTTATGTCTTAAATAAATAATGCTCTAAACTTTATGATATGTAGGATATAAAAGCGGTTTAAGAATATTTTCCTCTCTGGTACTTTAGGTTAATATGATACTTCTGGAGGTTCTAAGGCTATACTCCCCTGTGATTGCTCAATACCAACATACTTACAAAGAAACCAAACTTGGAGACTTCTTCATCCCAGCAGGAGTTGATGTCACACTTCCTACACTACTTATCCATCATGACCTTGATATCTGGGGAGACGATGTGGATGAGTTCAACCCAGAGAGATTTTCTGAGGGAGTTTCAAAAGCATCCAAAGATCAACTCGCGTTCTTCCCCTTTGGATTTGGTGCAAAGACTTGTGTTGGTCAAAATTTTGCTCTAGTTGAAGCGAAGGTGGCTTTATCTATGATTCTACAGAACTTCTCCTTTCAGCTCTCCCCATCCTACAGTCATGCTCCCCACACTGTTATGATGCTTCAACCACAGCATGGAGCTCATATTATAATGTATCCCCTTACCATGCTCAATAGTTCAAAAACTTTAAACATTAAACAAGCTGCAACTTTGTTATAAATCTCCTACCATGTGTATTGTATACTAGTGCTTTGATGTTGTCATAATCTTACTTTTATACCTACGGAACTAGAGTGTACCCATCCTATACGGAATAATACAAGTCTTTTTTTTCAAATGTGCGAAGTTGATTTTGAAAGTATCTTCTTTTTTTTTTTTTTTTTTTTTTTTTTTTTTTTTTGTGATATAGTATGATTTATTAAATTATGGTACTTAATGAATAGTTTTGGGGGATAAGTGGATCACAATGTTGGAAGTTGTTATGTGAGAAATTGAGTGGATAAATATTAATTGTTATTTAAATTTTTCTTTCTTATATATTAAAATAAAAAAAATAAAAAAAAACCTATTACATTCATGGTTTACAAAGACCAGTGCAACCAATAAAGGAGTAAGTGAAAGAAATACAGCATTATGAATGAAACAGGCCACAAATGTTTACACCCATGGTCATTTTGTGAAGACTCAATGAGTGATAAGACTCATCCTTTGTTCTCATTAACTTTGCTATAATCACATCAATGATATCATAGTAATATAGTACATGTATCAACAAGTTAACTGCATCTACACATTGCTATATAGTCAAGGAACAGAACCATTTTACAAGTCTAGCATAAGAGTCTTAATTGGACTATCAAAATTTTTAGCAAGAAACTTCACATGAAAAAACTGAAAATATTCATTCAATAATCATATTTTGTTAATAATGTCAAAATTTTACATCATTTCAAGCACAGTTGGCCTTTAAATGATGTTAAGTACACTTCCCATTGTCTTGTAATTGCAACTAATCATGTGAAGAAAAAAATTGAGCAAAAGGAACCTCTCCCTTTTTCATTGACAGGTTCTAAGAAAAGGCTTTTTTTTTTTGGTCACTATCATTGAAGGAATTATAAGGTATGGAAAGCAGACTTCTAAAGACCTTTTATGTTTAGACTGTATATCCTCTTTTCTGTAGACTATCAGATCTAAGTACTCCGTATCTTAAAGCTTAACCATTAGCAACCTAAGTCAGCAAATTTATCCAAAATAGAGTCCACATCGAGAGTTAGAATAGCACGCTTATTGAGCTCCCCAACAACACATCAATGCTTCTCCGCAGAATTAATAGCCACAACATCCTGGGCAAATGTACAATCTGAACCAAGGCTTGCCTGCAGCATAAAGGTAAACCATAAAAATGGGATCTCAATGCAGTGAAAACTATTGAAAAATTAGATGGGGATAGGAAGGAATTCTCTAGAGCAAAGAAAAAGAACAACCACAATGCAGCAAATGTAGGCAACTTTACATTCCAAGATATTTTAATTTAAATATAGAACAGTTCAATCCAAATACTGATGAGAGTTATGAGAACAGATTTATGAGAGTTGCTAGTGGGCAATTTAGTAATGAATTGTTTTAAGAAGGTTAAATGAAATAACTTGCTCTTTTGTCCTTGTTGGTCAACTGATGAGTTTTCTGTGGACATCTAAAACAATTGTTGTATAACATCAGGAAAATCAACAATGGTAGAAGCCATAGAAGCCCTGTGCATTGAGTGGTTGTTATAGCAATCATATGTTATACATGATGTAAAGAGTAAAGGCAACAAAGGGGACGTTCAAGTTGTACAATCCAATTGAAGTCAAAGGCATAACACAACCGATTCAACCACTTGAAAAGAAAATATACCATCTCAGTTTTTACCTTTGTAGCCAGTTTAAGGTTAGACTCACATTACAGCCATTTAATATTGGTAATTTTGTACTTACATCATAAAGGGCATCTCCAAGCTTAAGCTTCACAGCACCACTTTTGTACATCAGCAATTTTCCCATGATACCTGCTTGTAAATCTTTTAATCCAGCAGCCTTCTCTATGGGGTTTGAGCCACTTGGTGTTTTTGAGCTGCTGGTTGAATCTTGGCTTGCAGCTGAAGTTTGTTTTATCATCGGGATAGTTGTTGGTAGCTGAAAAAACATCATCCTAGGCTCAGAATTTTCCTCCTGCCATGAAAAGTTCAGACACATTATGCAATCTGGAACTCTATTGTTTTATAAATTCACATCACGTGGAGCTATTTTTAATGCTCACCATAAGGCCAAGCTCCATCGCTGGGTTGGACATATTTTCGTCAAAAGTAGACTCTTGCCCAAATTCTTCTTCATTAAGGATATCTGAAAGCAAGAACAAGTTGAAAAAAAAAAAAAAAATTAGAAATTAAAATTCTAATTTTATCTGTTGCCAAAACAACCAGTAGCAGAAAAGCTTTTACATAGAGAAGAGTTATGCATCTATATTTGACTTAAAAGCAAATTACATTGAGCCACAAATTGATGGTACTCAAATATTCAAAGTCAATATAAAAAAAAAATGTCACATGCCTTGACATACCTGGATTTCCAGAATAAGGCCTTCGAATTGGAAGAGTTACAGGATAATACCTGTAATAATTCTGTGAAAGCATGTAAAGAATCAATTACGGTACAATGAGTTCAACACAAAGGAAAAAGGCAGAAAAAATTAAATGAGAGTAGGGTAATGAACAATTTGACCCATTAATGAAAAAACCTACCCATGGTTTTTTGTATTCTTTGTTCTCTCTCAAGTTGGAAAACCGAGCTTTATCTGGGTTACAAAAAATTTCTTAGATTCATATTAGTTTAAGCAGTGAAACCATCAAAGTAATTGCTCACAAAAATACTATACCTTGATGCCAAGAATTATTTCCATTGGAGGCACTGAATTGATTACTGGGGATTGATGAACCATACCCAAATGCAACTCGCTGAACAGGCTCTGCTGCATACCAAGAAACCAAGAGGAAACTTCAGGTGTTATTAAAAAAAAATTAAAAAAGAAAAAAATTAAAAAAAAATAAAATCCTTAAAGATTATTGACTAAGAACCATGTCAATTCACAATTATCCCGTTCATCTCAAAAAGGCAAGAATTTTCTCTCCAAATAGGCAAATAGCAAACATATATGCATGCATTCATGTAGGAATCAACAATAAGAGTTAAGAAAAAGAAAACTTAAAATTAGCAGTATTTCAAACAGCTTCCATCTAACCACAGTCCTTTTCCTTGTTTAATGAGACACAATGACAACATGCATAAGCAGGCAGCTAATAAGCTAATAGCTTGATTACATTAAGCTTACTTGGCTATGGTAACCGTTTACGATTATGATTCAATCCCTAGTGGTATTTCTCTCCTATAACATGGGGATGAGGAGTAGCAGGTTGGTAGGGTTGGGCTTAACCCACTTATCAAAGGATATGGTCCCTTATAAAATTTACCTAATCATTATTGAAGCCTTGGAAGATTAGGGGTCCACTCCTACTCCTTAGTTCCTTACCTACCAAAAGAGGGGAGAGAAAGCTAATGAGGATATATATTGAGTCAAAAGAATGTAAACAACTATAAATGCTAACTTGACCAAACAAAATTTGTTAGTTTTTAGGATTCTTCAATAAAATGGGTAATTTTGGTACTCTTGAGCATTCTTGATCATAATGCTCATGTGCTTGACGCTCATATCTTAGATGCAGCAAGGAGTAAAGACTCAGAAAAGAACTCACATTTTTTATTAGTCTTAGGCTTCGCTGTAAAGCCATCCTATAAAGGAAAAGCAATAGATTAGAACAGGAAAAATTTGCTTACATATAATGATGACAGAAGATGGGGAAATAGATGTTCAATAGATATCAGCAAAACCTGATAACGTCGCACTAACTGTTTGCAGTTTCAGCATCATCAATCACTTCACTGCAAACAAAAGACATTAATTGGCTATATATACACTGCAGAGTTAGTCCCCCGAAAACCACACTACTAAAGCAATAACACCATACGCTTTTGTAACAGCAGCTTTTGTTGCTTTGCGTACAGGAGCTTTTGGTTGAAATCTCACCTACAATGAGAAAGACACATATTATAGAAAAGCCTAGGAACAATAAACGTGTTTTTGATGAAAGAATGAGATGTAAACCTTTCGTGGTGCTGGTTTTTGGTCAAACGATGCTGGATTCATCACAGTTCGATTGTGAACTACTACAAAGATAAAGCCGTGAGTTAGTCATAATGGGGTTAGCGACGAATTCCCTGTATAACAAATACTTATAGATTGCATGTACGTTAGAGGAATTGAAGGTTTCAATTGAGTATAAAGGACCAAAGAATGTATCCAAAACAAATACATTCATAATGAATGATGTCCACCATTGACATTGTTATACACGACTCATAATGTACAACGAAATTTAACCAGTATATATCGAAAGAATTCACCCTTCATTAATCAATTCATCCTAGCTGTAAAGGGGAAGAAACTAAGCCAAATAAGGCACTGTGCAAATTAGAGCATACACCTGGTTACATGTACTACCCAAGATCATCTCCTAACGCTCCAACCTAACCTATGCGGAATTGGATGAAAATAAACCATACCCAATACCCACTCCACTCCCTAAAACTGAACAAAACCGATCAACTATACTACGCTGCTGAAAATAACAATGCTATCAACTTGAGAACTTATCTAGCTTTGCAAATACTTCAAATTTCAAACAATTAATCCCATTCATCATATAGATAATTCTCTCACCAACAAACATAGTTATAGTATCAAATATCTCTAAGTTTTAACACCAAAACAAATTACGAAGAAGAGGTCTAATTTCATACTTCAATCCTAACATTAAAGGGTTGTTCAATATATTAGCAACTTACTTCAGAAGCTGCTGAGAACAAGTAGTTTGTAGTGGAGAACGTCAAGTGCGATGTTGAGTGCGCTTCAAATTCAATGGAGCAATCAGAGAGAGATAGAGACATTGCAATTCAATGGTTAACCTGCCCCAGTTACAAATGGGTCAGATCCGTCCAATAAATAAATGGGCCGGATTTTTATACAATTGTCTAATTATGGGTCCTTTATGGGTGGGTCGTGCTTTATAGTGATATAAATTTAAATGTAAGCCTCTTTATATACTTCCTCTGTTCTTTATACTTACAACACTTTTCTTTTCACGTCTGTCGATGCATGCTTTCAATCGTTAATATCTGTAATTACCAATATGTAAAATTTATAAACATTTAATATTAAAATAGTATAAATCGAGATGAATCTAACAAAATCTCACATGACTATATTTTTGTATAGCTATAAATCATCAAGCTAGTCAAAGTGGAACACATGAATTGTATAAAAGTCAAACTGTTGCAACTATAAAAAAAAACGGAGTAAGTATCAATTTTCCTTTTTACCCTTCTATTTTCTCAAATATCATTTACATTTTCCACGCACCAAATCTCGTATCGTTTATATATGTTTGATTTCTTTGGAATTTTTTTTATACTTCCTACGTTTCTATTTAGTTGATACATTCAATTTAGGCAAATATATTAAGGAGAGGAGAGAGAATGATAAAGCAAGTAGGGTACACTAAAAAAGCAAGGTATAAAGCTTACCCAAAAAGAAAACGTGTCAACTAAAAATAAACTTCCTAAAAAAGAATACGTGTCAACTAAAAAAAAAAGAGGTAAGTATTTAAAAACAAGGGCAATATCAAGACACAAACAACTCAATTTTCATCCCTCAATCAAACCTGAATTCGACTGTTTTTCATATATTATTTTAGGATATTAGAGGAATGCCTCTAGTGAGAGTGAGGGATAGCTCAAGTGGTTAAAACTTCCCTCTCGGTTTCAGGTGATCTTGGGATCGATTATTATCGCTTGTCCTTGTGGCTCTTAAAAAAAAGGGGGGGGGCCCTACCCCTACTGAAACTAATTATATTTTGATAACCTTGTCAACGTAAAAATTACAAATGAATAATTGCACTACTTGAACTGGTTAAATAAGAATTGAATCAAATAAAGGAAATGGACATTTAATAAAGATGCACATGCCTTCCAATAAATAAAGGATAAAATCAAGGCTACAATCATGAGGAGAAAACTACCTCCATGTTCATACAATTAGAATTCGAACGGAGTTCAGAACATACTAACTAAATCTAATCTATACTTGGCTACTAAGTCAGGGGTAAATTAAGAAAAGTGCTAAGAAAGCTTAAATAAATAAAATGCTTTTATTGGTTGATTTGATGATGTCTTCTACGTTGTGGCCCTTTGCTATTTATAGACAATTTTCCAAGAACTTCGCCCAGGTTTCCCAAGTGTCTGTCAACATATTGCATTTAATCTGAAACAAAAGGAATACAGAATATTTTAAAGGATTATGCATTTAACCTATATATATATAAGTGGGGTTTTAGCAACATATTCGAATTTTGAATACTCAATATAGAAGTAATAATCTTATTTATGAAGAATTTTTTGAGTTAATCAACTGTAAAATTGGTTGATGGTTGAAAGCCCAAAATTCGCAAATGATATGACAACAAAGAAAATGGTCTTGAGTCTCCTAGTGTCTCCTACACAGTAAATGCAATGTTTTTGTTCAAAATTATAAGGGTCTGCGCTATTATCACTTTATCATAAACTAGGTTAACTCCCGTGCCATGTACGGTCATAATTACAGTTTACAACAAATAAATTATAAGTAATGCTGTTAATTCAACAATAATTTTACCAAAAATAATATTTGTAACAAATTAACTTGAATTTTAATTTATACTTATACCAAATATCTAAAGGTTATTGAATTAGATTGTATAAAATAGTAATAGAAATTAGAAGCTATAAGGTTTTATATAAATGAATGAAAATATTAGCTTAGCTTAGTACCCATATACAAACTCATATACATTTACCCTTATATTTTGTTACACACTTTGATCGGCATTATATGAAAATTTAGTTGAATTTATTTTACTTTAGGATAATTAGTATTCCGTAATCAACTTTTTTAAATATATTTTTAGTGAGTAGTAGGGGTTTTTAATTTTTTTTTTTTAAATAATCACATAAATGTTTATAGTAATTAGATTGAAATTTCCAATATATATGATTTTGTTCGGTTGTTCTTATAAAAGTTATATATAATAATTTTAAGATTTACACAAAGTATGCTACCAAAATGATTTTTCTTTTTTAATTAAAATAAATTTTATTATCAAATGATAAAAGTTGGAGAAAAAAATTTGATAATATTATAATAATCTTGGATAATAATATATTACAATGCCTTATTTTTAATCTATGTTAGTATTTTTGTAACTAAAAGTTCCCTAGTATATACAGTAATATATTTAAAAATAAAAATAAAAATAATGGAGTATAATTAGATTAAATACGTTATCAAAATGGAAATAAGTATTATTGCAGGTTATAAAATGGATGTCATTAAAATTTGGAAAAAAAAAAAAAAAAAAAAAAAGGAAACAAAACAAAGGTGGGAAAATTTTTAACCAGAAAATGATAAGTGTCATTTCTAGTTTCGCCTTTAATATAAAGTTATTGATTGATTGATATTACAATACATTACAATATCTTATTTTTAATCTATATTAGTATTTTCGTAACTAAATGTTTCCTAATAGATACAGTAGAATACATGTAAAAACAAAATTAATTGAGTATAATTGGATTAAATACGTTGTCAAAATAGAAATAAGTATTATTGTAAGTTACAAAATGGATGTCATTAAAATTTGGCAAAAAAAAACATGGAAAGAAAACAAAGGCGGGAAAATTTTTAACCAGAAAATAACAAGTGTCATTTCTGGTTTCGCCTTTAGTATAAATTTATTATTCATAGCATTCACAAAAATACATGATCTTACAAGCATACATGCAAAAGCTAATATGACAACAATCTGGAGATCGGCACAAGAAAGAAACCCCTTTTTCAATCATCATATTGCATATCCTCTCATTTTTTTCTTTTTCCCTCCGGAACTCCAGTGGCCTGCATATCTTCACAGTTTCATCAGAAGCAGTAAAACATGAAGTTTGAGGTAAAAAAATGAAAAAAAAAAAAAAAAAAAAAAAACACAGTGAGAACTGCTGCGAGCTACAGAAAATTGGATCTAAAGGTGGGGAACCACATCTACTACAACAAAAGTTATAATATAACATGTACAGAATAATGAAGGTTTTAATTTCTGACTGCTTGTGTTGTTTGCACAGTTGCAATCAGTTGCGCCATGACAGTGGCATACTGAACTGCTGTATGTTCAGCGGTATACTGATCTCCTAAGCCATACTCTCCAAAGTTGGGTTCGATATGAATAAAATGACCTGGTAGCAACCTCTTTGACAATGTATCTTTCCAAATATCCACAAAGTCCTGAAGGATTTGCCTGGATTTTTCAATAGAAGAAATCGGAAGATACTCAACCTGTAAAAACAGAGAAACAAATGAAGATAGTCAAACAATGAGCTTTCAGTAGAAAACAAGCAAGCTGACCCATGGCAGAGAACAAGATATCAACATACCTAAAAACCACTACATATTCCTCATCAATCAATAAACAAACAAATCATTGATAAACTGGGGGCTAAATAATTTCAAGACATATAAAGTGTGGGGTACATGAAACCACACTGCAAGTATCATTCCGGATTTTATTACTGTATCTATTAATCCATCACCTTTTATTCAGAAAGTACAAGGAAAAAATGAGTGTGTGGGACTTGGAAGTGGAGCAAACCACGAAACTTGTAACTGTACAGGTAATTTAGCGAATAAAAAGGGACAACTCGAAAAAAGAAACATAGACAATAAAAAAATGCACAACCCTGGAGGAAGGGGGGGGACATGTAAATATAATGAAGGACAGACTTACACATTCAACAACCAGGAGCTTACTTTTAAGAAATGAAGCTAGGCATTCAGAAAAGAAATTTTCAAGTATTAAATAAGTTGATTACATTCTGATATTCCAGGATGATGTAGAAGGATTAAGCTCAAATTGTTCAGAGAAATGGCACACATGACAGGATTCTGAATAACAAGTGCCTGTAGAAAATACTCAATTGTTTCTGCTTACCCTACTTGTCTTTAGAATCAAGAGAAGAAATTTCAAACAAGATTTTCTCACTGTAGAGAAGCAATATTCATATTATGTGCGTTGTTCAATAGAAGAAATTTTGTACCTTAATAATGATTACAAAGTATTTAAAATGGCATGACACCTCATCACAACTTCAGAAATATCTTCTTTCAGTTTCTGAAAAAAATAGTGTACTGCAATATGGCAAAGTGGTTATGTTGGTGTTGTGTATCTGAAGCATTAAGTATCATCTCAGCAGTGATCAAGCAAAGGGGGTACAGTACAGTTAAGCAAAAATTGTTACTTATCCCACTTCACATCTAGGAAACATACATAATATTCATCTTTCCGACCTCCTTTTGGGAGATCAAAGTCACATTATTTCATTTAACAGTGAAGAAACATCGTTCTATCTGTGGTTCTGTCCTTACCAATAATATCCAGCTTTACATATTGGCTTATTGCACTTTGAACCAAAAGTATGATGCCAGATTGCCAGGCACCATCAAATTGATGAACTTATGCCACTTTCCTAGAAAAACTTATTAAGGTTGTTCCAATTAGCTCATTTTATAAACTTGATTAAAGGTCATCTTGCATCTGGAAACCAGTCAAATACAAATGGGAAGACACCCACCTTCATAAGTGTCTCTTCTTTGGTCCCCACAACTACATTTTAAACTATTTCCTCTCTTCAAGGTCCATACTCCAACATCATTTTCATTATTCTCACATTCTTTATTTTTGATTAAGTTATTAAACACACTATTACTTTCTCATACGTAGTAATATTTAATTCTCCAACAAGCCCCACCACCAAAATATTTCAAGCATCCTATACAATTCTCCTAAAATTTCACAAGGAAACTTGTGTGAAAAAACGGAGGGGGAATTTAGTTTATTTGGCTAATAAACAATATCTCACGCACTACCTCTTAGACAATACCAGCTTATCTAGAAATGAACAGGAAGCAAGTTATCATGATTACATTTCATAGTTAGCATAATGATAATGATTTATCAAGAACAAATCAGATAAATTGATTGATTTTTTATGGCAATAAATACCTCCATGACTATTCCTCGCATAGTTTCAGAATGACTAGGAGCAACCTTTCCCACTCTCACTTGGAAGTCCCCAAGCTGGTACTGGATTCCCTGCACACATGCAGTAAAAGAGCAAGTTCAGAAGCAGTCAAGACCATTAAAAAGAAGAAAAAAGCCAGTCAGTTATGCAACACATCAAGCAAATAGATGAATTCTATATGTAACAAACTCCTGTCGACAACATGAGTAAATTTGCATTAGCCTAGACAACATATGGATTTCAAAGGAAACAGACAGCACAATTATCACTGAAGCAATATTTATGAAAATAGATAATTTAGAAAATAGATAATTTAAGCTACCATATTTCAGGTAACAAGGTCATATAATCCTGTATTCCTGTAAGTTTAAAAGTAAAAACTTCTCAAGCTGGCAACCCAACAACACCACACGAATTTTCAGGCATCACTATAGAGAGCTGCCTGCCATTAAAACATGGACCCTTGACCAAGGTACAAAACCTGCAAATTTTAATACATCAAAGGAGAAATAAACAGCTAAAACACTACATAGCAATTTCCACGACATAGAAATTCACACAGTATTCTCCATAGCAATAATACTAGAACTCTCCTTAGAATTTACAATTCCACGTTTCCACCTAGCCAATGACAAGAATAGTCTTGGTAGAAAACAATAAGGTCAATAACACATTAATCCCATCAATCACAAGTTTTATAAGTATTTCTTTCAAACAAACTTCCAGCAGCAATAGGAACGGAAAAATGAAGCCAACCTCAAAATTCAGGGACACCCTTGACTTGTATGATTGCAACTTATCCATAATTGTTTGTATACTTAAATCTGCTTCAAGAACAATCCGCTGGCCACGAATTATAAAGTAGTATTTGTTGGGTTGCTCTGGAATTGAGAAACCAAGATAATCGCGGGGATATTCAGCTGCCATCGCCTGATCTGATGGAAAATCAACAGGTATTAGATTAAAAAAATGATAATCTACTTTTATGAAAAAATACTGATTAAAAAAAGGGATAACAAATAGACCTCGAGTGATGGGCTTGTAGAAGGTGAGCACAGATTTCCACCTCCCTTCCTTGACACCATTCAAGTTCTCAACACACTGGGAGATTTCATTCATTATTTGAGTGTTCACTGTACTCCCTGCATTGGGGTGCCAGTGAAGCACCCTAGAGTCGCAGATTTCAGACCAACCGAACTTAAACAGAAAAGGAATGAATAGAAATGTATATGAATGCATACCATTTCACAGCCATAGTAAAGGCAAATAGATGGAAGTAAATGCAATCACGTGTGTTTTTTCTTCAAGCACCACAGTTTCACTGAGCAAGCTTCTTGCACTTGCCTTCCAAATTCTGAAGTCTGAACTCTAAAACATCAATTCATACCATCCATAAATTGAACAAAAAAGGTAAGGGGTGCAATCGAATCCTGCATCTGTAGCAACATTTATCCATAATTCCCATTATTCCATATCACAAAATTCAAACTTGAAACCTCTTCGAGTGAGGCATAAGAAACCCTTTAAGTTTCAAACAAAAAAATGCACTTAGTATACTTGGAAATAGAGGGTTGACGGCTAGGATGCACAAGTACGAATATGGAGACGATAACACCACAAAAATCAACAAAAAATAAGGGGATACTGGCAAATTGGCAAGTCAAAGTACAATATCAGATAACAAACAGAAATATGGGGGAATTATATCAATCACTTTAAATTGACATCTAAATAAGATCAAAAAATTAAATAGTTTATGATAAACATCGTCTTGTAAAAAGGCTTGCGAATAATAGGTTCAATGTCATACTTCCATTCTACCATAGAAGGGTTATAAATTAAAGCCTGATACACATAATCAACCAAATTTGACACAATTATCAAATTAGGCTCCAAAAATCACATAAAATTCTTCTAGCTCAAGAATATCAACAAAATTGCTCATTATAATCTTTCGTAACTTCATTGATCATAACCAAAAGTTCAATAATCAACCTTAGAAAAACCCTAAATTGACTTTACTGATAGTAAATTAACGTAAACCCTAGATTGTGAGAGTGATATTCAACGATTAATCAAAACAAAGAAGAAAAACATCTTACCTCAAAGTTGTTTAAATGGAGGAAATAGTTCAGAAGCGCCTTCAATGGAGATTGGTGAACTTGGAATACGCTTTAACGGAGGAGAGATTGAGAGAGGTGAGAATACATTCACAGTTAAGTTTTTCTTCTTTCAGTTTTTCAGTTAAGTTTTGTTCCCGTATTTTTGATAGAAAAATATTTTCTTACCTATTCTTATGAACAGTGTGCTGCTGCTGCTAATTACTCGTATTTCGTATATCCTTCAAAATGTGCATTACCTATTAACCCACATTAATATGTGTTTCGGTATGAAAACAATGGGACCTCCAATGGGTCCTTTTAAGGTGGAGAAGACTGGTCTCGATCCAAAGAATACTAGAGCCGAGGATTTCCAGCACAGCAAAGAACACGTAAACTAGCCTCGGGGGTGGTTGCCGAAGAAGGCCCCTCCGATGCTAAAGTCAGTTGAGAGAGAATGTTATGCAAGAGATTTAGTGTTTGAGGCTTTTGTTGCATGAATGTAAAATGATGTAATTGATGGTTTTTATACCTCGACTCAATTGAGGAGAATTAGGCCCTTGAATTCAGGTGGGCTGACCACGTTGACTGGTCTTTTGTTGACCTTAGCATGCTTTTGGAGAGTTGAACCTTGCATTGAGCTTGAGTTGAATTATTTGGACTTGGCCCAATTAGATGAGAGGAATTGGACCCAAACAACTTGCCCCCCAGACCCGATTCGGCTGAATGACGAGTTGGGTCTGACTTGCGAATTTGAGAGGACAAATAATGACAACTTGAATTTTGAAGGAATCTAGGCAATTAATGATGTTTAACTTCCATTAAGGAGATTAATTAGGGAAGATAGAGGGTTTAGTGGGTACTTAACTTGGAACGTGTGTGACACTTTGTGTTTAATTGAGAATTCGTGGGGTTTTTGGCGGTTTAACGCTTTTAGAATTCTTGATTCTTGAAATCCTCATATAAAGCGCCCTCACCACCTTCCTTAATCATTTTCTCACAAACACACAAATTTTCCTAAGTTCATTGAACTCACTGAAAAACCCTAACTTTTCGTCGCTCTTAATCTCTGCAATTCCGCTGCTGAAATTAGAATTTGTTGCTGCGAACTTGAATATCGGCAAATTTCGAGTCTAGTCAAGGTAACTTTTCCCAAAACTTGTTCGGAATTTTCTTGTTTTGAGCATTTTCCTCTTTTTCCCAATATCCACTTTTTCGTAAAGAATGGTTAGAAGTCGAATTGAGAGAGAGGGATCCTTGAGTGATGAGGAGGATCTTCAGATGACTGAGATGGGTGCTCGGCGCAATCAGCCTTTACAGCGAATGCCCCCTCTCAGCCACAACCACAACTCTTCGCTTCCAAGAAGAGAAAACAGGGTTTCCCCTCAAGAGCCCCCTATTGCTGCAATTCCCCTGACCTCAGTGTCGTACAGAGGTTGGGAAGAGGCCACAACCTCAGCCAGTGGCTCTAGGCATGGGCCTCGACGTTTACCTGAAGGCGCCGAGGAATGGCAAAATCCGCCCGAAAATTGCGGGTTGATGATTGTTGCCCCCTATGACTGGTGGGTCAATTGGGATTCCCTCTATCACTTCGCCGAGCAAATAGAAATTTTCTACGGCATAATGGAGGAAGACGGGTATTGGTGTCAAATGCCCGTAGTTGAAGATAGAAATCACAGGCCTCCACCTGGTTATCTCGGCGTATACACCAGGCAGCTACAGTTCGGCCTTAGATTTCCCCTCCACCCCTTTTAATCCAGGTGCTGAACGGGTATAACATTTCTCTGTGCCAATTAACCCCGGTCAGCATCCGAAGAGTTATGACATTTTTATGGGTCAGTCTCTTCTACGGATTTCAACCGAGCATCCATGTCTTTCGAAAGTTGCACAAATTGGTGCCGAACCAGCAGTCCAATGAGCACCATGGACCTGGGTGGTGGAGGATAGAGACCCGGAGAAGGTATTTGACCACTTGGCTGAATGATACTTCGGACAAGGACTGGAGGGGTCAATGGATTTAGGTTCAGGCTCTTGCTGAGGAGGACATTCTGAACTATTACGGGGGGCCGAGGCATTTGAGAATGCCTGATCCGAAAATGAGCATCCTCGGCCCCGATGAATTTTCTGCCGAGGAGAGGAGTTGCTGAAACTCTTCAAGAAAGAGCCAAATGAAAGGGGTGCTAGCTGAACAGTCTGGGTGCCAGAGACCTGGCTCCCTTGCTACCAGAGTATCTTCAAAGAGAAGATATTGGCTGCTGTTGGCCTCAGCCGAAAGTTTCAAGATGGTGAGAACCTCGGCTGGGGCCGAAAGTCTTTACTTAGCTTATTTTTCTTCTATTAAAGCCTTATTTCTTCATGCAAAATAACCCTTTGCTTTCTTTATGGTTTTTTAGTGTTGCATGAAGGAAATTGCGGCTTGGAATACAATCGACTTGGGATTAGCGCAACTCGGAAAGTGACGAGGCGCGACCCTGCCATCACTCCCCCATCTGCCAGGGCTCCTGCGCTGCGCCCTTATCAGCTAGAAATCGTTAAACTAGTTGAATATTTTGTTCAGAAGTCGTGGTATTTGAAGAGGGACCCCTTCTTTCTGTTGGGTCCCGAAGAGCAAATTGTTGCCGCTGCAGCTGCTGTGAAGGCCGGAGTTTTTGCTGTTAACTCCGAGTAGAATGCTGAGCAGTCAACATCTGTTGCTGGGCCGAATGTTCTCACTGCTTCAGACAAGGAGCTGTTAAGGAGTTCAGTAAGCTTTTTAAATGCTTTTGAACTTTTCTCCTTTGACTTAGAATTTCGTTTGAACCTTCAACTTGTGAAATGATTCTGAAAATTTTCTAAGTACTAAGATTCGGCTAACTTATTCTACCTACCCAGACCTTTCACCTTGTGAAATTTGCCTAAGTATTAAGCTTCAGCTCATAGGCTTTTCTCTCTCTTTTGTTGTTTTTTGTTTTGCTTCTTAGCTGCTTTATTCTTTCTGCTTAGACTTTCCTTTTTGTGAAAATTGTCCAAGTGTCAAGCCTCGGATTTGAGAGAGTTTGCTTTTTTTATTTTATTTTTATTGATGATATTGATATCACCCCTTGCCCCCCTTGCTTTTTCTACTGCAGTCTGACGAAGAAGAAGAAAACGAGAAGGACACTGAAAAAGCTAAACCATCTTCTTCTGACAACTCTTCAGAAAAAGAGATGGCAGGTCTTGGGAGGAGAAGGTTGAGGAGAGCCATTGTAGATCCGGGAGAATTCCCGGTTTCTGAGCCTGCAAATAAGAGACCTCGGCTGGCCGAGACCCAGGCCAAGGTGGCTAAGGAAAAGACTCTTCCTCCTCCTGAGCATCAGGAGGAAGAAGTGCAACAGAGGACTCCCCCTGTCTTATCAGTGTCTCCTCGGCATACGACTGAGGATTTTACAGCTGAAGTCCAGAGAGAGGTTGACACCTTCATTGTGCAGCCCTCCGAGGATGATGATGTGCAAATTTTGTCGGGGAGACCCAATGACTTCAAAGAGGCTGATGAAAGAGTTGAGGGTCCTAGAGCGTTTGACATTCCATCATCTGCTAGGAACTCTTTCAAGACCTTTCAATCTACAGAGATGGGGTTATAGGCTACCCCAATGTTAGTAGTCCCTGAAGCTGTTAGGGACAGCTTGCACTCTCACCGAGACTCAGCCATTAAGCTCTTTGGTGACTTGTCCAGCATTTCTGAGCTAGAGAAAGCTGATAGGTGGTCCATTCGCGCTGCTACGAGGGTGACCGAACCTTTGGTGAGGTTGCCAGACCCTTTTTCTGAGAACAAGAAGCTGCTGATGCAGGTAACTTATACTTAAACACTTGTCTTAAGTACCAACCCTTCACCTTAAGCTTGCTTTCCTTTTCTCTCTTTCTTCTTCTTTTTTTACATCTTTTTTCCTCGGCTAATGCATTTTCCAACTTGATAGGCTGTTCATAATAATGTTCTGGCGGCTGGCCTGAATGAAGAGCTGAGGCAAAAAGCAAAGGAAGCTGAGAATCGAGCTCGGCTATATGAGCTGAAATGCAAGAAGGCAGAAGAGGAATCTTTTGCTAGCCTGTCTCGGATGAAGGAGGTGGATGCTCAGCTCCGAGACTTCTGCCAAGGGATTGAGCGGACCGTTTTCCCCTGGATTGAAGAGGGCCATGCCTTGATTCAGGAGTATGGTGTTGTTGACATTCCGAGTTTCAAAGCTCGGATTGAGGAGAAGATGAAAAGAGAGGCAGAAGCTCAGCAAGCTATGGCCGAGGATTTTGAGATGGAGTGGGCAAATCATGAGGCTGGGACTCAGCGGCTTGTCAACCATCTAGATGCAAAGGACTCTGACCTGTCTGCCATGAGGTCTAGTTGGCAAGAATTAAAGGATCAGTTGGCGGCGTAGATTGAGGAAACTGCGAAGGCCAAAGAAGAGGCTGAAATGGCTAAGGCAGATCTCTCGGCTGCTAATGATTTACTAAAGGTCTGCATCTACACCCGAGCACAATATGAAGAAGGTTTTGACAATGGGTTCAATGTTGCTTGGCGCTTGGCCTTCCATGCCTATCCCGAAATCAACTGGGACCAAGTTGATGAGTGGGCGACGATCCCAAACCATCCAAAGATGTGGGTCGCTCATCCAGCTGAAAATGCCTACCTTGCTGGTCTCGCCACGGCTGAAGCCGAGGAAGATGAGGCCGAGGAGGATGGGGATGCGGCCAAAGAGAATGACACTATTCACCCTACCTCCTCTTCTGCTGCCGAGACCCCGAAAGCTCCCAGCTCTGATCCAACCAACGCCGAAGCATAGGGACTCGGGCAGTGGTATGCAGAATCTTGCAGATCTACATGCTCTTAATTGAATTAATGCCACAACTGCTTTTTACCTTACTCTTTTGCTTCAGCTAGCCTTGCATTGTACAAACTTTGTTTTTGTTTAAGTACATTCTTCGGCAGCTGTGTTTTCCGCTTGTGGGCGGCTTCCGCTTCTAGAATTTCTTTTTGTTCTTGACATTTGAAATCCTCACTTTATGAAATTAAGATGTTTCTCAGCTTTCTTCCCTTACTGCCTGTTTATTTCTGTTCTTAGTTACTTTTCTTGAATTTTCTTAAAAATTTCTCTAAGTGTAGAACTTCGGCTTGGAGATATACTCGATTGAGAACTTCTTTATATGAGTGTGCACTATCTCTGCTTGCATTCCTTTTACCTCACTCTTTCTACTCAGATGCTTCAACTTGTGAAATTTTTTTCCAAGTACTAAGCTTCGGCTAGGAACTTGCCAAATGAGTGCCTCTTGCCCCCCCAGAAATCTGAAGATGGTGTCTTCAGGATTCTGGGATAATTACTTTGACTTCCCCGGCGCATTCTGGGATAATATTTCAGCTTCGGAATTTCTACTCATTTTTCTTTTCTCTTCTATTTTTGTTTTCAAAAGCTCTGATTTCTTGCTCTAGAGTCATAGACTCTGAGAGCAGTACTCTTGTGACCCTTTCCATTCATCCGAGGGAACGACTATTCGAAACACGATGCCAAGGAAGTGATCTATCTGAAGTACAGTGCTTCGGAAATGCAATCACTACCCTGAACTGATTTACCCGAAGCACAAGGCATCACTATGCAATAATTCGGGGCTTTATCAGTTCCTATTTTTTAGGCTATGTCTCGGATGCGTCTATGGCCTCTTTGCCCAGAGGAACAGATTCATCCGAAGTACAAGGCATCACTATGTAAAACTTCAGATTTTATCTTTTATCCTCGTCTTGGCAGGCTTTACGACTTGCCAAAGTACGATGCATCATTACGCAGTACCTCGGTCAGCGCCGAACGAAAAACCTTGAATTTTTGTAAAAACCATAGAAGACAGAAAAAATAGAAACTTGCTAAATTTTGAACAAATGGTGGCTCAGAGGCCTTTCATTAATAATAAAGATGTACTTACATAGATATTTCTTCCCCAAGGGGCTTTACACATGGTATTTTTTGAGTACATCAGCATTCCAATGGTTTTTCAGCTCAATACCATCCAATTCCCAAAGGCGGTACGTGCCTGGCTGAAGCTCATCATATATTTCATAGGGCCCCTCCCAAGTTGCTAAGAGTTTACCATGAATGCGGCCTTTTTGCACAGCAGCAGCATTCTGAAGAACCAGGTCTCCAGCTTTGAGAAGTCTTTGGTGGACTCTTCGGCTGTAAAATTTGCTGATTCTTTGCTTATATGTAGCCATTCTATCTCGAGCTGAATCTCTGATCTCATCCAACAAGTCAAGGGATTCTTTCATGAGTTGCTCATTTTCCTCGGCTAAGAAGAGATTTACTCGCAGACTTTCTGAGCCAATTTTTACTGAAAGCACAGCTTCGGATCCATATACCAACTCAAAAGGTGAACACCCCGTTGCCTCTTTTTCTGTTGTCCGAAGTGACCAGAGAGTTCCGGGAAGCTCCTCTATCCACTTGGACTTTTGGTCTTCAACTCTCTTCTTAAGAGCGTTGAGGATTTGCTTATTTGCCGCTTTGGCCTGACCATTGCTCTGCGGATGACAAACTGCAGAATATACCAGTTTAATGCTGAACTGGTCTATGTACCGCTTCAGCGGAAGATTATCAAATTGCCTCCCGTGATCAAATACAAAAACTTTCGGAATCCCGAAACGAGTGATGATGTTTTTCCATATGAATTTCCTGACAGTTTGCTCTGTAATGTTCGAAGCAACCTCGGCTTCGATCCATTTGCTGAAGTAGTCTATACCGACTATTAACCATCTTTTTTGATAAGGAGCATAAGGAAATGGTCTCAATATATCCAATTCCCATTGAGCGAATGGAAGAGGATTCAGGATTGGCTGAAGATCTCGAGATGGCCGATAGATAACTGGTGCGAACTTTTGGCACTTCTCACATTTTTGAACCAGATCCTTTGCATCTGTGATCGTGGTTGGCCAATAGTACCCAGCCCTTAGTGCTTTATGAGTTAAGGTTCTTCCCCCTATGTGGTTTCCGCAGATGCCGAAATGAATTTTCCGAAGGACGTAATCTGCATCTGTTGGACCCACGCATTTCAATAGTGAGGCTGAAAAGCACTCTTTCAGAAGTTCCCTTCCGAAGACAACGAATCTTGAGCTGATTCTTTTTATCTTATAGGCTAACTTTTGGTCTTCGGGAAGTTCATCCCGAAGCTTGTAAGCCAGGATGGGATCCATCCAGCTTGGTTCATGTGCAACGCAGCATATGTCAATCGCTTCGTCCACACTTCTTTCTCGGTGCACCTCCACATATACGGATCGCTTCAACTAAGTTAAAGTTGAACTTGCAAGTTTGGAGAGTGCGTCGACTTGTGCGTTCTGACCCCTTGGGATCAACTCGACTTCAAAAGTTCTCAGCTTCGCAATAACAGTCTTGATCTTTGCGAGGTAAGCTATCATTGAGGGCTCTTTGGCCTCATATTCACCTCGGATATGATTTGCGACAAGCTGAGAGTCTGTCTTTAAACAGACGTGCTCGGCCTCCAGTGCTATGCACAACTCTAAGCGAGAGATTGCTGCTTCATATTCGGCTTCATTGTTTGAAGCTTTGAAAGAGAATTTTAATGCATATTCAAAAGATTTGCCTTCGGAAGAGGCTATGACGACCCCTGCCCCTAAACCATTCACGGTGGAAGATCCATCCGTGAAAACGATCCAAATTTTTTTTATTCTTTGTCGAGTTTCTCTTGATAAGAACACTTGGCTAGGAAATCTGCTAAGGCTTGTGCCTTGATAGCTGCCCTCGGCTGATAATTGATACTGAACTCGGTGAACTCGAAAGCCCACTTCATTAGTCTACCATATTTTTCCACCTTGCCGAGGACTTTTTCTAGCGGCTGATCAGTTAGGACCACTATTTGATGGGAATCAAAGTAGGGCCTTAACTTCCAAGCGGCTACCACTACTGCGTATGCGACTTTTTCGAGTAGGGGGTAGCGTGTCTCGGCATCTGTCAGAGTGTGGCCGACAAAATAGATCGGCCGCTGAAATTTTTCTTCTTCCCTTAGCAACACCGCACTTAATGTGGTCGGACTAACCGCCACATATAAGTATAGAGTTTCTCCTTCAGCTGGTTTTTCCAGTGTTGGGAGTTGAGCCAAGTGCTCACGAAGTTGCTAAAAGGCTTGCTTTTGCTCGTCTTCCCAGATGAGCTCTTTTGATTTTGGGAGTTTGAGCGGTTTGAAGAAAGGTAGCCCTTTGTCCGAGGCTTTAGAGATAAATCTGGACAAGGCGGCCATTCTGCCAGTTAAGCGCTGAACATCCCTCTTTGTCTTCTGCTCGGGGAGATCAAGAGCAGCTTGTATTTTGGCGGGATTAACATCAATCCACCTGTTACTGAACATGAAGCCGAGGAACTTGCTTGACTTCACGCCGAAGACACACTTCTTTGGATTCAGTTTCACCTAATGCTTACAAAGGGTGGCGAAGGTTTCGGCCAGGTCCGTAACATGGTACTTTTCTTCCTTGCTTTTAACGATAGAATCGTCAACATAGACTTTCATATTACGGCCTTTTTGCTCGGCGAATACCTGATAAACCAGCCTTTGATATGTTGCCCCCGCATTTTTCAATCCGAAGGACATCATTTTGTAATTGTACACCCCGGAACTTGTAACGAATGCCGTTTTTGCTCGGTCATCGGGGTGCATGAAGATCTGATGGTACCTAGAAAATGCGTCCATGAAGCTAAGCAGGGCATGGCCACTTGTCGAGTCGACTAGATGATCAATCCTCGGCAAGGAATAGAAGTCTTTCGGACATGCCTTATTTAGATCCGTGAAGTCAACGCACATTCTCCATTTGCCTTCTGCATCATCACCACATTAGCCATCCATTTCGGATATTGACAACGTTCGATGAACCCTGCATCTAAGAGTTTTTTGACTTCGGCTGCGATGTCTAGGTTCTTTTGGGCGGAGTAGTTCCGCTTTTTTTGCTTAATGGGCCGACATGATGGGTCGACATTAAGTTTATGAGAGATGAGGTTCGGATCAATCTCGGACATTTCTTCTGCCGAGAATGCGAACACATCTTTGTTGTTCCGAAGGAGTTGGATTAGTTCAGGACGAACGTTTGGTTCAAGTCCCAGTCCGATGCTGACACACCTTTTAGAATTTCCTTCTGCCAACTCTATTGACTCTGTCTGGTTATTTAGTTCCTAAGCTTTGGCATTGGACTCTTCGGATTCAGGCCTGCTGACAATATCATCAGGCTTTCCAGACTCTTGCTGATCTTCTGAGTATTTCGGCTCGGTCGAAGAACTAGCCCTTTCATCCCCCAAAGATTTTTCTTTTGCTGGGTTTCCTTGGGCTGAAACACTTAAGCCTTTACGCTTTTTCGCGCAACGGTCCCGCTCTTTTTCCTCCTCATCATCCTGGTCGTCGCGGCGACCCTTGGATGGCTTGAGGTGGTTACATCTTCGGGCTTCCTTTTGGCTGCCCTTTATTTTTTCGGAGTGTCCCTCGTCCGAAACATATATCATCGTTTGATGGTACGTCGAGACAACTCCCTGCATGTCGTGAATGAGGGGTCTCCCCATGATCACGTTATACACAGAGGGGGCATCCACGACTAGGAATTCAACCATGATGCTCCGCACTGCTCGACCTTTGCTGATGGTGACAGGAAGAAGGATCTTCCCATCTGGATATGATGAAGAACCATTGAATCCGGATACCGGGTAGGGTACCGGAGTTAAGTGCTTGGCCTCCAACTTCAGCTGGTCGAATGCTCCCCGAAAGAGGATATTCGCCCCACTGCCGTCGTCGATGAGGGTTTGCCAGAAGTTGTGGTTTGCAATGCCCATTACTATCACCAATGGATCATCATGAGGGTACACCACCCCCTCACATTCTTCGGCTATGAACAGAATGTTCAGCATCGGAGACTGAGGAGCTCGAAACTTGGCATGATTCACTTGGTGGGTTAAACCCCTTAAGTGACGTTTCACTACGCTCCGAGAAGTTCCCCCGGAAATGGCAAGAATATCAAGGGTGTCCTTGTCTTGCTGCTTGTCCTTTTTTTCGAAGAAAATCCAGATCTTGCTGAGAGTCTTTCTCGGCTTTTTTTCCTCACGGCGATCCGCGAGGTATTTCTTCAGATAGCGTTCGAACCAGATCTTCGATCTGGTCCTTCAGCTGGAGGCAGTCCTCGGTGCGATGTCCAGGAGATTCGTGGAACTCGCACCATCGGTCCTTGCCCTTTTGCTGATGCCACGGTGGCAGCGGCCGAGGCTTCTTGAATCTCCCCTCGTCTCTTGTCGTGCTGTAAATTTTAGCACAAGGAAGAGTAAGGGGAGTGTAAGAATCGTAACTCCCCGCATAGGGGGCGATCCTTTCTTTCTTCGGCTCGGCAGACGAGGACGGTTCTGAGGCCTTGGCCTTCCCTTTCCTCGATTTTAGGCCCTCAGACAGTTGTCCTTTAGCTTTCCCTGCCCCTGATTGGTACTGAGATTTCGTCTTGTTCCTCCAAGGTCTGCGAGGGATGCATGACCATGAAGTCCAGGAACTTTCCAGCTTGCAGACCATTCCGTAGTGCAAATACGGCAAGGCCTTGGTTCAGACTTGTAATTCTGGACGACTCATTGCTGAAGCGAGTCAGATAATCGCGGAGACTTTCATCCTCGGCTTGCTGCAGACTCATCAGTTCTGTAGTTATCTTTTCTCGGCGGTTAACCATAGAAAACTTGCTCTTAAATTTGTTGGAAAGGTCTTTCCAACCAGATATAGAGCCTTCTCTCACCCCCTTGGTGATCCATGACTGTGCAACACCTTTGAGGGTTGTTGGAAAATACTTGCACTAGGTAGTCTCGGACCTGGGGTTGAGATACATGTGCCCCTCGTAAGAGGCAATGTGATCCTTTGGGTCTGAGGTACCATCGTAGGTAATGTGCGCCGGTATTTTCACCGTCGGCACATGTTCTTCCAATATCCAACTTTGGAAGGGAGAGCTTGTAGGGACCATTACGGCTTTCCCCTTTTGCTTGGCCGAATGGACCTCGCTTCTCCCTCTTAGAGAGTTGGAAGTGGTTTTCGTCTCTGGCCGAGACAATTTGAGGTATGACCCGCTCTTTTCTGGGAAGGTGAGGCAGCTATGCATGTCCACCTCCCTTGAGCCTATGCGTTCATGAACAATTCGGCGAGCAGACTCCTTGTATGTGGAGGTAGTATTGCTGCTTCGGAAACTCACCGAGTCCTGAGTTTCGGAATGGTGAAAGAAGTGAGGGTTCTTCTTCCTTTCCTTATCGGTGTTCCATGTGTCCTCCTGCCACTTGTTCTCGAGCTCCTTGTAGGATGGAACTTGTCCATCCTTTTCTTGACCGATTCTCCTTCTCAGGTGTCTCGGTTGAAGAGGTGAAGACTCGGGGGGCGTTGGTGGGAGTTGACCCTCTTGAGCCTTAAGGAATTCCATGCACACCGCCGCGACCCTAGCCACTTCCTTCGTAGAGGGCCCCGACAGAGGGGTTTCTTTCGGCTGGGACCGAGAATGCAGGCTGTTCGGTGGAGGACTCCTCGCATTAGACCCACTCGGCCTAGGTGAAACTGTTGGCTGTCGAGTGTGGTGCGAGGAAGAGTCTCTTGAAGCCTCCCTTTCCTGAGAATTGGGAGCTCTCGAGGAAGGAGAAGATGGCTCCGGTGACGGCGAAATCGGTAGATGTTCCCTCACCGTGATCATGTCTCTGTCCTTCCTTAAGGGGGTAAAACCACCCTTCTTTCTAGCACTGTTAGTGCTTTTTCCACTCTTAGTCATGTTTTTCGCTAGGAGTGATTGATTTTTGGCTTGATTTTTTGTATCTTCCCCACAGACGACGCCAAATTGTTTCGATATGAAAACAATGGGACCTCCAATGGGTCCTTTTGAGGTGGAGAAGACTGGTCTCGGTCCAAAGAACACTGGAGCCGAGGATTTCCTGCACAGCAAAGAACACGTAAACTAGCCTCGGGGGTGGTAGCCGAGAAAGATCCCTCCGATGCTAAAGTCAGTTCAGTTAAGAGAGAATGTTATGCAAGAGATTTTAGTGCTTGAGGCTTTTGTTGCATGAATGTAAAATGATGTAATTGATGGTTTTTATACCTTAACTCAATTGAGGAGTATTGGGTCCTTAAGTCAGGTGGGCTGACCACGTTGACTGGGCTTTTGTTGACCTTAGCATGCTTTTGGAGAGTTGAACCTTGCACTGGGCTTGAGTAGAATTATTTGGAATTGGCCCAATTAGATGAGAAGAATTGGACCCAAACAATATGTATATAAGCTTTTATTTTGCCTTCATTGACTATTTAGCCATAGCATATCCCACATAAGCATGTCCCTTATTTTCCCTCTTTCAATTTTGATTGGAATTCAATTTTTAATACCTCTTTTATAGGTGGACATTATTCACGCAAAAGGCATTTTGATTTATTCTAATTTTTTTTTTAAAAAAATAAACTATTTAGAATAATGTGTGGACATTATTTATACTCCTAAATTATTTGTTTATATATTTTCCCTCACTAATGTAATCAACAATTGAAAAAGCTCTACGAGCAAGGTTAGCTCGCCACCCTAGTTGGTTTTTAAAAGTTACTGATTATACTCATCAGAACTTAGGTTTATGAGGCAACCCCGATTCATCTCCTAGATTGTTTATCTAGGGGTATAATGGTCTTTCCGTGTTGTAAGTCAGGGGTGCCAATGTAGTTTGCAGGTAACGCAAAATATTGTCTTTTGACCCAATGACAGACGTCGTTAATTCTGAAATGTAGTTTCAACTGCTGTTATTTGAGTAAAAATCTGTTAGTTAAAATTATTGGCGAAATGAGTTGTAGTCATGGTTGTCGTGGAAATTTTAATGCAATTGGGGAAAATGAACGCGAAACCTATATGATCTATGAGTAATTAAGACATTTGTCAATTCAAACTTTTGTGACGTTTGCTGCATTCCAAATTAATTCCTAAATAGAATTTCAATCCACTATGATGGAGTGTGGGTAAACATTTTCTGATGGCTTTTTTTTTTCCTGAGATGAAAGTGTTGGGGTTTCAATAACCACCGTATACCAATCGGATGGCCGCGAAACTACCGTATCCCAGCCACCACAATGTCGTGATTATCGCAATTTTGTTTGAACCGTTAGAACCCTTCTCTCATGAGCAATCGAAAATTTTACCAAAGTTTATAAATTTTAGGAAAAATTTACAACAATAATCTCACCTTTTGCAAGTCTTCTCAAAATAGTCTCACCTTTCGAATAATCTCACCTTTTAGAGGTATCTTTTTAAAACAGTCCTTAACTTGTTTGTTGGTAATATATCAGGTAGATTTGACACGTGTCTTGTTCTAATTGGTCCTTAACATTCTTTTTTTTTATATATAAAATTAGAAAATAAAATAATTAAACTTAATTAAGAAATAATCTTTTTAAAAAAAAAAAAAAACCAACCACCCCTCCCACCCACCGCAACCCAGGTCCCCCACCCCAACGCCAGCGCCGGTGGTTTCTTTCCCACCCTCTGCCGGCGCATAGGCAACTACTCTTGCCGGCGAGCCCCCTCTCTTTCCCCCTCACCCTCGTTCCTCCCTTATCCCACCACGAGTCCACGACACAGCCACACAACCCAGCCTAAAAAAACCGACCACCCTCTTCGTCCCTTAAACCATCATGAAATAGCCACCTTCCTTTTCCCCACCCCGAACGACCCCCCCTCGCCGTTTCGCGTTGGAGTTAGGGTTGTTTCAGGTGGGAGAAGGAAGGAGGAGGCTGCGGGATTAGGGTTTCGTGGTGAGGGTATGTAAGGGAAAATGGAGGGGGTTGTTCGATGGTGGGGCTTGGTCGCCGGGGGTTGGCAATTCTAGGCGGCGGGTTAGATGGGGGAGGGGGGCTGTTGACAGGGGTGGGGGAGGGGGTAGCTTGCTGGTGGTGTGGTGGTTTTTGTATTTTTTTTTTTCAATTTATAATTTAATTTAATTGTTATTTTTGATAATTTAATTTAAAAAAACAATAATTACCGACTCTTTAGGTTGAAGGTCACTTGGACCATTTTGAGAAGATACTCCTAAAAGGTAGGATTATTCCCAGATTTTTGAAACGTGGGACTATTTTAAGAAGACTTGTAAAATGTGAGATTATTGTTGTAAATTTTTCCTAAATTTTACTATTTTTGGTCTTGGTGTTAACTCACCTTGACTTAACCCCTGTGGGGTACAATGGTAAAATCTATAAATCGTTTGTTATTTTTATCTAACATCTTGTCCCATGCCAGATAGACAAAGACAAATACATGGGTTCAAAAATATTTTTTTTATTGTCTTTTTGCGAAACCCAATGTAAGTTTATTACAAAATTGCTATGTGGTAAACCATCCAAGTTTATCTAGGAGATCAACTTGGATTACCTCTAGTTTTATTGAACTAAAATTATTTTTGATAAACTGAAATTATTATACGGAGTATTATCATCCCTCTACACAATATATCCACCTATTTTTTTCACTTATTTAAAGGAAAAATTAACAAAAATAATTCAAACTATTGACTCACTTCCCATTTTAATCCCAACTAAGATTTAAATCAGAATATTCCTAACTATTAAGGGTCCTTCTCAAATTAGTCCCTCTTACCTACAACCTGTAATACCAGTTAATTTTTTTTTAAGACAATTAACTTTTTATTATTTAATTTAATTATAGTATCACCCATCATTCACCTACAACCTCAGCCACTTCCATAACCACAACCACCACTACCCCCTATCTCTTTCTTCCCTACCCGTATGCCACACCACCTCCGTCCTCACTGCCACACCACCACCACCACCTCATCAGCCCACCTCCTCCCCCCTCCCAATTGCGGCACCCCCACCACTAGCCTAGCTATCTCCACCCTGACCCCACATACATCCCCAATTCCCTATTCGCATCTCCTCCTCCTTCGATGCCTCCACTTCATCTTCTCCTTCCCCGACCCTGTCCCCCTCCCCGTTCCTCTCTCCTCCCTCCCAAATCACCTTCATCCTCTCTCCTATCCCCGTTCTGCGGTCGTTGGTCGGTGTGGTTTTTGCAGGGGCCAAAACTATGGTTGATGGTCATTGTTGTTGGTGGTTCAGTGGTTGATGATGATTGATGGCTGGGGTGGCCGAAAGGTTGATTTTGGTTGATGGGATTGGCTGGAAAGATACTTTTGGTTGTTTGGAGTGGATGTAAAGGTGGTTTTAGTGGATAGAGTTTGTTGGGTAGGTGTGAGAGGGTGGTGGTGGGAGCTTGGGTGTAAAAGCATGTGGTGGTTTTTTTTTTAATTTTATTTTAATAATAATGTTAAATAATGTAACTAATAATATGTTGCCATGTTGCTCATTTTACCTAATTAGTAGGTTAACAAAAGTCTGAAACTAATTTGAAAAGGAACCCCATATAGTTGGGATTATTCTGATTTAGATCCTAGTTGGGATTAAAATGAGAAGGAAGTCAATAGTTTGGATAATTTTTATTAATTTTTCCTATTTTAAATTACCACCCTTAAATAAAAATAATTAGAAAATACACGTTTCCTAATATGAGAAACATTGTATGTTTCTTAAAAGGGTATTTTGGCATTTTTGGTAAAAAAAACTACCCCACTGCTCTTAACTTCTCTCTCCTCAACCATGAATTTTGAGCAGTTTTCAACAATGAAAATCGAATATTTCTTCAACAATGGAGGGAACAATTTCAAACAATGGCAAAATCCTACTCTTTGGGGTTAACCATACCCTTAATTTATATATTTTTCTTAGGGTTTTTCGTTAAATTCGACGGCGAGGCCGCCGCATATGGTGGTGTTATGGTTGGGGTTTGTTGTGGTATTGGTGGTGTTGGAAATGGAGTTGGTTATGGTGATGGAGTTCGTCTTCCATGGATGATTCGAAAGGTTGAAGAAGGAAGGATAAAAATGGAAGGAGGAGGAAGAAGATGACTCAGCAAGGAAAAAATAATAAAATATTAAATTTTTTTTGCCATTATTTATGTTTTTGCCATTTTTCTCATCTTGAGAAATTGGGGCAAGCTCCATTGCGTGAATCCAACCAAATTTCCGACCTGAGGGAGTAATGGAGTTCTTTCGTATCACGAATACCAATTCTCCTTCCTTGGATCGATGTGGTCTAGTCCAAAGGATTTGTATCTTGAAACATAAGCTTTGTGGTTATAGTGTTCTACCATATTTTCTTATTACTTGTCTTGTTTTGTTTTAATGTTTTACGAGTATTAAGCCGTCGTTATTATTAGAGAAAATCCAAGTTTCTATTCGTGAGAAACATGAATTGTTTATCTTAGGGTAATTTCTACATTTCAGGCAATAAAACCAAGGGTGTTTGTGAACTTTCAACTTTTACTCTATCAACAAGAGAAAACGGAGAAGTTGGATGATCGTCAGCTTCGTGCTTGGCCATTAATGGAGATGAATCACAAATTAGGGAAAACTTATCTTCAATGGTGAAATTATTGGAAGAGGGAAATACCACTTACCCTTTGGGTTAACCATACCCTGAATTACTCCGATTTTCGTTTAATTTAGCGGGGAAGCCGCCATGAATATTGTCGTTGGTGTCGATGTAAGGAGGAAGATGAAGGTGTGTGGGATCGCGAGAAGATCGAAGATGAAGATGGTTGTCTTTACAGTGGTGATGTTCGTAGGAGGAAGAATATGGTGGTTATTTTTAGTGGTGGTGGTTCATAGGAGGAAGAAGAATATGGTGGTTAGCAAGAGGAAGATGAAGATCTGGGTTTTCTGCCTTAACGGTGTTAATTGACAGACCAAAAAATCTAATATATATACATATATAAAGAGGAGTTTTTTCCCGAGTTTTTAGAGAGCCACATAGGATTTAATTTTCTTAGCGCGCCATGTAGGATTATAAATTTAAGTTGTAGCCAATTAAATAAAAGATTATTAATTTCTTTTAGAATTAAATCATTCAAATGCCACGTAAGCAAAATTGGCAAATGAGATTTTTAAGTTTAAATTAATTAAATATAAATTATTTTATTTTAATATTATGAAATTTATTTAAATATATAACAAATTTTAGCACATAAATACAAAAAAAAAAATGTTTTAAAAAATTCAAATAAACTGTGCATCGCACGGATTTTATCTAGTATTATTTAATTTTCAGTAATTTTTCAATTCTTTAACAAAAATCAATGACTTGGCACCGTGAGATATACAATTTTGTTTCTCACGGTGAGAGACTTGGGTGCCCTCTTATTATTAACCCTTAATTTTTTCGGTTGGTACGATAATTGTAATTTTAAAGGGCAGTTATATTACTTCAATTCAAAACTACAAAGATTTTTTTTTACTAATAGTAATTTTAACATCACCTACCTACATACACATGTTTGGTACAATAGAGTCGTTAAAAAGATTTATTCTTGTAATGACTAGTCATATTGTAATCTTTATAGTTTATATAATTTGATCAATGGAATGTCGAATACTCTCCCATTTAAGGAGATTCACAAAATCTAACATGTTTGGTGTAATGCGGTGAAAGAAAAAAGAGAACTTCCAAATTATTGAAATAAATAGAAAAAATGTAAACTAATAATCCTACCTTTGCTATTTTTGCTCAAAATAATCCCACTTTTTCGAAATCTGGAAATAATCTCACCTTTGACCCCCATGTGCTCAAAACAAGCTTATAACCGGTTTGTGAAATTAACAACCTGTTTCAAAAGGTGACTTGCCACGTGTCACCTTCTGATTGTTTTTTTTTTAATAAAGAATTAAAAAAATAGAGTTTAATTTAAAATAATAAAAACTTGTTTTCTTTCCTCTTCCCCAATTACCTCCCTGTGGTGGTCTTGATGAGGTGGTGCTTATGGAGCGGTGATGGTATGGGTGTTCTTCCATAGAAAAGGTGGTCAAGGTGGGGATGTAGGAGAAGTGAGATAGAATTTTGTTTTTTTTCCTTTTTTTTTTACAAGTTGTAAGTAAACGGGCTTGTTTTAAGCAGATGGGGGTAAAAGGTAGGATTATTTCAAAATTTCGAAGAGGTGGGATTGTTTTGTGCAGAAATAGCAAAGGTAGAATTATTAGTTTCTATTTTTCCAAATAAATATATTTTGGCATCTGATCCAGTTAAGCTTACAATTGTGCAAATGCATATAGATAAAGGAGCATAAATGTGTTATTGCTATATATTGACCAGAAAGTTACTTTTTGAGTCTTATTCTGTGCAGGCGACAAACAAAGAAAGAAATTCGCAGTGCAATTTCGTTGTTGTGCTCTAGATGCTTGCCTAGAGCATTTAAATCCTATAAAATCTTCATTGTTAGTTACTTGTACATCTTATCTTCAATTTGACTATGGTTTAGATAGTTTGAGCCTATCTTAGAGGGTATTAGAGGTTGATAGTATTAGTATTCGAGATATATTACAGTATAATTTTAACAACTATACTTTGTCAAATACTACTCACTGCCTTTAAAACGTCAATGTATTAAACATACGTTTGAGAAACGCCACCCATACACTACTTAACCCACTTACGTACCACTATTTTGCCATATTATTTTCAACTAGTGTTTTGAAATTAAACTAGTTTTATAGTTTAGTGCAACGTAAGTGGTAAGCAAGTAACGTAGATACAAGCTAGGCCATAAAGTAAGGCTAACACCAGATCCTTGTTATAGCAATAATGTCATAATGGCCTTCAAGATAATTGTTGTTTAAAATGTGCAAGATTCGAAGATCATAATCAAATACTAGTAGCTTATATTCAAGATTTCAAACCTATTCAACTAATCAATATGCCATTTTTGGTTACTAGCTCATGTGCAACAGCATGAATTTTTTACTACGGAGTACAACTTGTACTAAATTTGATTTTGATTTTTTTTTTTTTAATTTTTCTCAACCAATAAAGTGATCCTACTTTTAGGCTACAAGCGTCTACGGTAAAAATTTCACATAGTTGTGTGGAATAGGAATATTATGCCTACAAGATTTTACTTGCTAATTGTTAGAATTCGACTCCTTTTGACATATTAGATGTTTTTTTTAATGCTTTCCTAGAGTTTACTTTATGTTTTCTAGGCCTTAGATCTCATTATTGTGTTACTATCATCTCAGTGTTCACTAGAGATTCTATGCATGTACTATTTAAAGCTCTTTAGAGGGCGAATGATTAATGGAATCAAGAAGGCTTCTACTAAGTGTTGTCTTGCTTTTATACTTGTTTGTTGTTAGACCTTTATACATATTGTTTCTTACTTGCATTATAGCTCCTTTCCACACCAACTTGCCATAAGAACTCGTGGTTCGGACCCGCTTGTGCCCGTCTTGAAGTATCGGCTGTCACAAGCTCCAACCACCCACACTCCGTTACTTTTGGCTTTTGACTTTTCAACTTGGCCAAACAGCCAAAAACAATGTTTGGTAAATGGCTTTTTTGTTGGCTAAAAAGCCGGATTTTTCGCCAAAAATAAAAAGCCAGTCTTACTAGCTTTTTGGTATTGGCTTTTGGCTTTTTACCATTAAAATTACTTTCATATAATTAATAATTAATATTAATTTTAAATAATTAATAATTAGAAGATAATAATTTTTAAGTTTTAATAATTAATTAATTAGAAATTAGTAATTAATAATTTTTAATAAGTAATTAATAATCATAAATTAGTAATTAATAATTAGAAATTAGTAATTGATAGTTAGAAATTAGTAATAAATAATTAGTCATTGATGATTAATAATTAATAATTAATAATTGATGATTAATAATTGATAATTAATAATTGTTTTTTGGTAATTAATAATTAATAAAAAGTAATTAATAATCAATTATTATTAATTAATAAATAGTAATTAATAATTAATTGACAATAATTATTAATAATGATAATTTACTATTAATAACTAATAATAATAAATAAATAATTATTAAGTATTAAAAAACAATCATTTATAATTAATAACTATTAATTTTTAATTAGTAATAATTAATATATTAATAAAATAAATAATTAGTTAATTAATCAATAATTTTTATTTATTAATTATTATTATTATTATTATTATTATTTGTTTTTATTTATTTATTTATTATTATTATTGTTATTGTTATTATTTTTATTATTTGCAATGTGTATTACAAAGATAATAAAATATGTCAATGCCCTTAAAGGTCATTTTTATATAAAAACAATCAACAACCAACTTACAACTATACCAAACATATTTATTAACAGCTAACAGTCAAACAGCCAACATAAAAAGCCAATACAAACAGCTGGTCAGACAAGCCAGGAGAAACAGCCAGTAGCCAACAGCCAATTGCCAAACAAGGCCTAAACCATGACTTTTAGTAATGATACCTGGCCTTTTAAAGGACGGATAGAGGCTCTCTAAGTTAATCTAAGCGCGTGCCCAACGGGTAGGGAAATAGAGCCTAGACCAATACCAAGGCCATATCTTTATATCACATAATAGCTTATGATTTAAAAGTGTAACCAAAACCTGTATTGATTATTGAGATCAACTCATGTGATATGATCTCGACCACTCCTAATTTTATTCTTTCCCTCGGCATTTTGCAAGCAATGTTATTTTGTACGAATACACTAAAGATCATCGAAGATGTAAACAGAAAGACCAAGATATTATTCAAGCATATTGTAACAAAACTTTATAAAATTCTATGAATCTAGTTATATATGGCACACATATATATTCTCAATGTTCATGATTTACCTTTGTACGTACTCGATCAAGTGCAAGAAACAGTCAGAATCGTATTTAAAGAGAATGAAAATGTTGAAAAGTAAAAATAAAACTACTATTTTGGGAAAGTGTCCAAAAACATGTACTCATAGTAGTTAAACTATCTAGTTGCACAACTTGTTATTGATTTCCAAGCCAATCTTCAAGCAATTCTTGAGACAACACAAAAGGCTCTTCAGGGGAACTAGGTGATAAATCACTAGCACCTTTGCTAGACTCATTACTTAGCTCACAAATGTCTGAAAAATCGGACTTAAGAAGCTCCGAAATCAGGTTAAATTCTCCCATGTTAGACACCTCCATCATTAAATCCGATGGCATTTTGTACTCTTCATCTAGTAGTCTTGGTGAAGAAATATTATGATCAATCCATAAATTTTCGACGTTGTAATCCATTGAGCTTGTTGGTTGCACAACCGCGACATTAGTAGTTTTGTTAGCACGTATGATCTTCTGTTGTGGTTGCGGGTTGATGAAGACTTTGGTGCACCGGACTGCCTTGGTTCGGACTACATTGGACTCAATGGCCTGCGTAGATATTTTAGGTACGTCGTCTATGGTTGGTAATAACTTCTTGTTCTTCACATCATTTCGAGTTTTTTTAAGATTGTGGTTCGCGGCTTGATTAGTATTGTGTTGGTTCAATCGCTTGCTCAAACTGGTATTCCAATAATTCTTGATTTCATTGTCTGTTCGACCTGGTAATCTTCCGGCGATCAATGACCACCTACAACATATTAGAGGGGAAATGAGATAGAACACTTTTTTGGTAAAAAATTGAACAAGCAATTTGGCTTTGCATTTTTGCACAATTCTACATTAAAATCTTAACCTAATAACAACTTGGATGACGCTAGCTTTCTTAAATCACAAATTTACGAGATAAGTTAGGGTTTATTCTTAAGAAGAGATTTTCCTAACTTTAGTGTATTCATCCTTATATGTAATAAAAAAAATAAAAAAAAATTCACAAATTTACAATAAAAAAGCGAAGATTATAAATAATTTAGTTGTCGATCTCTACATCATCGTTTCCCATAATTGAGATTAGAATTAAGGAGGGAGTAAATTTTTGTATGTGTTATTTTTTTTTGTAATAAGCTATAAATTATATAAAATAGTTTTAAGCAAATTGAAGGGAAAAGGGGGAAAATAATGTGTGTAACAGTGTATGTACCTATTTCCTAAAAGTTTATGGAGTCTTATAATGAGTTCTTCCTCATCAGGGGTGATGTTCCCTCTCTTAATACCCGGCCTTAGATAATTCAACCAACGCAATCGACAACTCTTCCCACATCGCTTCAAACCTATCAAATTACATCATACATAAATAAACTTTAGTATCATTTTTTATACATATATAAAAGGTAAGAAAAAGAGGGAAAGCATTAGAAAACCCCACCTTACCAGAGAAATTCCTAACACATAAATTTTTTAGTATCATTTGACATCGAACAAATTATACAACTTACAAGAAATACAAATTAAGATTCATATACTATTTTAAATCGATCTTCTTACCTGCCCTTTTAGGAAGATTTCTCCACCTTCCTTCGCCGTGTATCTTAATATACTCGCTCAAAATGTTGTCCTCCATCGCCGTCCAAGATCCTTTATTCATCCCTTCTTTTGCACAACACGGACTCCTTCCCATCTCTAATTCCCTCTCACGTCGTGTATGTATGTGCACCCGTGTATTGAATTGAATCTTTTTCTCGAAGAAAAAGAACTAGATCGAGGGAGAATAACGTCGGAATAGTCTCTTTCATTCAATAATATTCTCTCTAGAAACTAATATGAGCTAGAAAGCAAACAAGAAAAAGGTATATGATATGGTATGACATTTTTGCATCCCTTTGTCTTGAACAAGTGTAGTTTATATTGAGTTAATTTGCGTACGTATGTAGCACTTTTGTGCAAAATTTCAAAGCCCAAAGAAATTATCACACTGCCTTAATAAGATGCATTATGCATGGACCACAAAGACTATACCTAATCAAAAATTAACACGATTTGTGAGTATTTGAAAATGAAATTAGCATTAATTAGAAACTGTAGTTGCCTAGTTACTTAATATATGACATAGCATTAATTTATACGACAAATGGAACTTCTTGCATTACATGTGCAAGAGACGAGACTATTTATAATTTTGGGTTTTTATAATAGCGGTCAACTTAATTTATGTACAGTATATATTTCCTTCATTTCAAACTAGTTGATATGTTATTTTATCATGTTTGTCTATTTATTAAGTCAACTGTTAAATATCTCTAATTATAAATAAGTATAAAAAAAATAAATCAAAGATACATTGACAGAATTCTAACAAGATTTCACATGAATATATTTTTTTACATATATGTAAATCGCTAAAGCTATTTAAAGTAGAGCTTGTGATTATTAGTTTTAAAAATCAACATGTGACAAAAGTATCTTTTTATTGTATCGATTTAACACGACCTATTGATTTGGGCACCCTATGAAAGTAGAAATGAGGGGTGACAGAAAAAGAAGGGTTATTAAGTTTTCGTAATTAATGGGAGAGATATAGACGGATGTAATGTAAATTATTGGAGTAAGCACTACCAAATTTGTATCATCACTCCATCAGCCTATTATGAAAAATTACCAAAATAATCTGTATGAAATTTTACTCAGGTATGAGTTACGTGAATTACAATTGAAAGTACAGAGATTTTTGGCGCTTCAACTGACCAGGGGTCTCGTGGAACATATGATTTGTTTGAGGGCTTTGGGCTTATGATGATATTCTTATACCCGCATTGGCTGCATAGTTTATTCAAGTACTTCTAAAAATTTAAAAGGTTGATATTATGAAAATTTATATCAAGACTGTCTAATACAAGTAACAATCTACATAATAACATTTTTTATATGTTATGGTTAAACAAAATAAAAAATAATACGTAGTATGTAAATAACGCAAAAGTTAAATTAATATTGTACATGATTATAAAATAAAGTATATAATTGTACGCTACATAAATTTGCTCGTTTTGTTGAACATAAACAACTAAAATTTCCTAAAAGTATAAGTTTTCTCAAGTATACTCATTTCTAAAGCGGAAAATTCTGTTCGATTGAAAAATGTGAAATTTCTTATTCATATTTTATATGGACTTAGGTAACCAACTCCGTCTATTATTTACAAAAAGTTGATCTTCCTAAAGTAGTGCAACTTTTCCATATACGTATTTGCCAACCAAATAATGTCAAATTGCACTCTTCAACTTGATAGGAATATCTACTTCCCTTAAATTTTGTTATCAATCAAACAAGTAGTCAAGTACCATTGTACCAAGTACTCGTACTCGGTCAGCTATTGATGAGAATCATCATAGATCCCACCTTCATAGTTATTGACGTCATATGATAGCTAGTAGTATATGACAATTATAGAAATGAATTTGGATGTAATTAGCAAGGAAATTATCATAATCTATTCATGGTAATGTCATTTCATCTCTAAACTTTAAACTCGTATCATAATTTTCATTAATCGGGGATAGTGAAATTTACGAAGAAAGTGAGATACTTGAGGAAAATCAAGCATTAGCATGGGTCTTGGTAAAAAACTTCTCACATATATCTCAAAGTAAATTAAAGAGAGGGTTAATTGCTTGAGAAAAGGACATACGTCCTAACCAATTCCTAATTTAGACGGTTTGTATTTATGTCATCTAATTTAAACCAATGTGATCCCAACACATTACTTGATACGAAATATTGAAACAAAAAAAGGCCGATAATTACGGAGTGTTTTAACACTTTTCACAATAGCGTTGACGAAAAGTGCCGAGAATTGTTTACACAAGAACTTTTTTTTTTTTTTTTTGAAACCGTTTACACAAGAACTTTGTTATCAATCATACAGAGTAATTTTTTTGAGTGCAAAGTTACGCCAAACAAAATCTTTTACAGTAGAAGAATTTTTGTGCCATCAGCAAAATTTATTAAGTTTACAGTAGAAGAATTTTTGTGCCATCAGCGAAATTTATTAGTTCTTGAAATTAGTAACTTTGACTTAGTAAAGGGGTAACGATTTGCTAGATTGGCATCACCAATCTAATTGGGGCTTAATAATGTTTATTAGCTTAAATTAGGTGCGCACATATTAGTATTACTGTATTAGCAGCTTAAAACAGGCTAAAATGAAGTTCGAAATTTAGGCCCTATTGCTTTCAACGAAGAATTAGCTTTCATGGAAAACACATTTTTAAGGAAAATCACAATTGTATATTAGTTTTCCTTTGTTTGGTTTTATCAAAAAAATTTATAGAGAAATTAAAAATAGGGGTGGAAATGTAAGGATGGAGGAGAGGAAAGTAAAAAAGGAGGTAGGGAGGAGGGACGGAAAATATAGCTCCCCTTGTTTTATAAAGGAAAATGTTTTCCATTATAAAGGATTTAATTTTCCACTGTTGGGAAAATTGTTTTCCACCCCTTCACAAACCAAACAAAAGAAAGAGGAAATACAAGTTTATCTCCGCGATAAACAAATTTTGTTTATCACGGGGACAAAAGTGTAATTTTTACGACGAAAATGGGTAAAATCGCTACTTGAGAAAGCAGTTTTGCCTTGAAACCGCTACTTGAGGTAGCGGTTTTGCCTTAAAACCGCTATTTGAGGTAGCAGTTTATACCAAAGTAGCCGCTACCTCAAATAGCAACTATTTGAGGTAGCGGTTTTACTTCGTGATAAACGAAATTTGTTTATCACGGAGATTAATTGGCAGCCTCCAAAAGAAAGAGGAAAATGAGAAAAAATGGGAAAATCATTTTCCATGAAAACATTTTACATCAAACCAAACGAGACCTTACTCATTCTACTTAAACCTAATAATCCTAGTGCACTGTGTCATAAAGCTAATGGCACTTACAAAACAAGCTGAGCTTATTGCCACTCAGCCAGCTCACATTAATAATACATTATTAACACAGAAGTACTTAAGGGAACACGAAAGAACAATGGAGTCAGAGATATGATTCATGTAAAAAGCTGAAAGCTCCCATTGACAGAGTGACAGACTGCCTACGAAGACTCTAATTAAATACTTCTATAAAAGAGTTCACAAGAAACCAATGTAGTAAATAGGAAGCATATTGACACTCTTTATTGGCAACTCTTCCCACATTCTGTTTGTATACTCTCTGATTGTGATGTGCACATCGCAAAGGTAAGGACCAATACAGAATAAGTGAACAACCATATCAAACGAAAAAGATTTTGAATAGTGTTAGTCATTGGACCAAAATTAATGCTTCTTGGGGCCCTAGATGGCACACAATATATACAGAACCAGAAGCTAGCGATGAAGCTAGCAGCATCCTCTCCAAATGATTAGGTCATTTGAAAGGGTAATTTGTGATGTTTATTTTATCTTTCAGCTAATGTCTAAAGCATAAGATTTTAGTCCGAAAGACCTGCAATATAATCCTCTTGTTTTCAATATGTCTAACCATTAGCAAAACATATCATTTTCTGAGTATCCCCCATGATCCTCATTATTCAACTTTACAGCTTATCATCCACATTTGACTGCAAATAGGACATCATTTCAGCTCACTTTGGACATTCAAGAACTACTCCTCTCAGGTAGTCTAAATTTTGGTTAAAGAAAGAGGTGAACACAGCAGAATAGCATATGCAAAACAAGTGTTTATTCAAGTTAATATAACGCCTAATTTACTTAAGCAGCAGTCATATCCTACCAAATTGACATTAACCACATTCGAAGACACGGAAAGGGACATTAGTGGTACGGTTTAAAGTTTTAAACCTTAGCTATTGCAACCATAAAACAGCAATAACAATTTTATTACAAAATTCAATAATGTAGTCCCTCTTCTCAATGCAAATTCGTTATATACGTCTAACAGCATAACAAATTCAATATCATAATTCCCATCATCAAGCACATATATGCTGAAAAATTAAACAAACTAACCATCAAATCCAGATGAAAGCCCATGAATATATTCATAACCCAATGTTTTATTCACTTGACAGAATCACATTAATCAACAAGCAGTCAATTACCCATACAAGGGTGCTAATGATGTACATGATCAACATAATATGACCATGAAATCATGAATCATGATCAATGTGTATCATTTACACTCTATATTTAGCTCCAAATGAGACATCATTTTTAGCTCACTAGGAACATTCAAGAATCACTCTTCTCAGTCAGTCTTATATTAATTAAAAAACAAGGCTTGGTGATTGTATCAGAAAAATACAAGTATAAGCAAAACACGGATTGGTGTTTATTCAAGTTAATCCAACGCCTAATTTCCTTAAGCTAAGTCACTTCCGACTCAAATAGTTATTTAGCCTCACCATTAGCCATGGTCTGATGGTCGAAAGGGAGGTAAGCATAATGATTTAAGCGGTTATCAATTTTAACATACAACAACAATAACAATCAGAAACTCAAATTAAACCTCTACAATCCCCTTCTCAAACTCCAACATTGAATCACTAACAGTTTAACCCCTCTCCTCAAAGGCTCAAATGCAAACCCAATAACTCATTGTAGTTTGTAGGATTGAATTCTAAAACAGCTATAAACAAGTCAATTGCATGAAAATATCAATATCATAACTCCCATCATTAATTAGCCATCAAATTTGGATTATCCAGTGTCTTATTCACTTAACAAAATCACATTAACCAACAAGTATGCTACTAATACATGATCAAATTGTTTATTGTTAATCCCATACAACAAACAAACTACATGATGATCATGAATCAAAGACTAGCAGACTGACTCGAAGGCGACGGAACAACATAATCAACAATGGCAAGAGAATCAACAGAATCCCTAACCTTATGTTTCTCATTAGAAGGATCAGAATCAGCATCATGAGAATCCAAATCACTAACCCCACCAAAAACCCCAATTGAGCAAACCTCAAACCCTTTAGCTCTCGCAGGCGAAAAATTCACCCCAACGGAAGATTGCTCAATTCCGCTAATCCTCCCCTTCAATCTCCCAATCATTTCAACCACTTCCCCCTTTTTCTCCTCTTCAACCCCTTCTTTAAGCTTAATCAACTGAACTCTAATGGCGGAACCAGGTTTAACCCCAGTGGGACCATCGAGATTCTCCGCGACCCAATCGACGGCCAAAAGGTCGTCGCAAATGGGCAAAACGCTGGTTCGAACGACGGATAGATGATCAGGGTGAGCGGAATAGTCGGCGAGATCTTGTTTGGTGCGGTAGCGACTGTGGAGGATGTGGGTGAAGGAGAGGGAAGAAGAGCGGTTTCGATGGATTTTTCCGGCGGTGAGGTGGAGGACCATAGGGAGGGTGGTGAGGGAGTTGAGGCCGGTGAGCATGGCGGAGAGTTGGGTGGTGTCTGCGGTGGGTTTGACGTTGAAGAGGACGATGTGTTCGATGGTGGAGTTAGTGGTGGTGGACATTGTGGCGCGGGTGGTGGTGGTGGAGAGAGAGATGCGGCGGAGGAGAGGGCGGCGAGTGGTGGCGAAGTGGGTGGTGGGGGTGGTGAAGAGTGGGCGAGTTGTTGCGCAGAGCATTTCGGGTTTGGGGTTATTGAGTTTGAGTGAGGCAGTGAGTTGGTGAGTGTGAGTGTGGGATTTTATTGAGCCGTGATGGACCACTACCCGGTATGCACACGTGTGTCCAATACCAGGGGCAAATCCGTCAAATCGTCCTAAAAGAAGAGACAGTAACTCATGTGTGTTATTGACGGTAAAAAACAATCTATCTCCTCTCACTAGAATTTACTATGGTAAAAAAAACTTTTCTTTTTCTCTCTCTAAAACTCTCTTCACCGGAAAACCTCATCAGAAACTCTCGCGAAAACCTAGCCAAAATCTCGCTAAAACTAGCCAAAATCTAGCGAAACCTATCGGAAAACGGCCTGAAAAGTGTCGAATTTCGTCGAGGTTGGCTCGTGACAAGGATTGTCGTTAATTCGAGGTTGTTGAACTGATCTGTTTTAACTAAAATTTGAAGGTGAGCGGTGGTAGATATGTTTTTTCATTGAAATTCGAAGGTGTTGAAGGTGTTCATTCTCACAACAGTGGAGGCATGTCAGGTAAACCAAGTTATTTATTTTTATACAAAGAATTCATAACAAATCTAGGGTTTATGTTACTAAGGGTTTATTGTAGCAGGTGGTAGAAGGGGTGGAAAGGGTGGTTGTAGGGGAGGAAGAAGAGGTGGACGTACGCGCAATCGTGTAGTCGAAAAGGTAACCGTTGTCTAGGAATTTTGTGAATCTTAGAAGTCCTATTAAGGAAATTTAGTAATTGAGTAAATTTAGGAAACTGAGTAAATTTTATTCATTGTTTGAAAGGAACAAGTACTACTATGATGATAAAGCAATAAAAGTATGAATGAATATTTAGGAATGGTAAACCATGTTCACTGAAATGAATTTGTTTATGTGATTGAATTTCAGTGTTGATGTCTGTATTTGTTGACTTCGTAAGTTGATTAGTTAACTTTGAATATTCGAAACTGGTAATTCTAAATTGATGGGGACATTTTAAGTTGGTGTTAGGCTTAGTATGTTGTGGATATACTGGTGATTTCCCAAGTAAGTTGGGTGCTAATTGGCATAGTGGCTGGCATCCTTAGTTGTTCTTATTACTGTCATTTTAACTAAGCTGGTGACATGTTTAGTTGTTGTAAATTGGTGTGAGTTTTATTTTGCACCTACATGTTGCATTTTGTGAAAGAGTTTTGTGCATTTGTATAATTTATAATTGAAACTCTGTTGTGGTAATTTGTTTTAATATTGTTCGTGTATTCAAATTGAAGGATATAGAAGAAGTAGAATCTGAAGTGGAAGATGAATCTGGTGGTAGGAACTTGCAAAAGGTAATGGTAACACATTTATCGATCACTCTAGATACATTGAAGTTAAATTGAAGTTGTTCTCTAATTGTTTGGAGGGTGATGAAAATTAATTTCTTTGGCTTTGTAGGTTTGTAAGAAACTTGATGAAGCCATGTACCGGGTGAGTTGTTAATTATATCGCCCGGGTGTTGTTATTGTTTGCCATTGCAAGTGAGTTTATTTTTATTTCTTTTTGTTTAGGACAATAAACTTAGTGAAGGCGGAAATATGAAGCAAATTGGTAAGTGATTGAACGATGCAAGAAGGAGCTCAAAAGGGTAAAAAGCCTTGAGTAGTGTTAATATAATTATCAGTTGTATCCATGTTATGTGTTTATTGATCTGTGTGTTTTTATTATAAATTGTTTGCAGCCTGAAAAATGTAAATTGTTGGGTGGAGTATTTTGGTATGATTGTTAATGAGTTTTGTGAAAAGAAAAGGAAGATAGTTAAGGAGATGGGATTTGCCGGACTTTTTGGTTTAGTTGACAGGAAGCTTCCCAGAAAATTGTGTTATTGGCTTGCTACGAGGGTTGATGTACCTTATTATTGCTTGATCACTCCTGATGGATTAGAGTTTACATTCGACCGTGTTCAAGTCCATTGGGTTCTTGGCATTCCTATGTTTCAAAAAAAGCTCGCACGGCCCGACCATTTTAGACGGGTTTGGGCACAAAAATTCCGGCCCGAAGCTTGGGCCGACCCGAGAAGTGGGCAAATTTTTTAGCTTCGGCCGGCCCGCCCAATGATCACCTCTACCTAGCTTCTTACATAAACAAAAAGCTGAGGAATTTTCTAACCTTGCAATGGGGAATATGTCGGTCACTGAATACTACACCAAGTTTATTGAGCTGTCACGATTTGCTAAAGAGTCTGTTTCCACAGAAAAGTCTAAGGCTAGGAAGTTTGAGAGTGGACTAACTACTGATTTTCAGTTAAAGCTATGCGGGCAAGTATTTGAAACCTTGGATGAAGTGTATGGGAGAGTTGCACACCTATATGCCTTAGAATTAAAGAAGAGGAAAGAGATAGCCGAAGTGGAAGGCACTACTAGAAATAGACTATTTTTCGAGGGACTATTTCCGACGGACTATAATTCCGTCGGAAAATTTGAAATTTCTGGCAGAAAATAGAGTTGTAGGAAAAATTCGTCGGAAAAGATACCTTCCGACGGAAAAATCCGTAGGAAATATTCCGACGGATTTTATTTACTTCGGAATATTCAAGTTTCGAGGGAATATTCCGTCGGAAAACCGTTTCCGACGGAAATTCTGTCGGAACCTGTATATTCCGAGGGAATAATTTCCGTCGGAAGGCTGCAACAACTAAAAAAAAATAACGTTAGGTTCTGAAAAAAAACAGAACAACAAAACGCGAAAGAAGAAGAGGAAGAGAGAGAAAGGGAGAACGCGAAAGAAGAAGAGGAAGAAAGAGAAAGGGAGAAGGAGAAAGAAGAAAAGGAAGAGAGAGGGAGAAAGGGAGCGTCGCCGCCGCCACCACCTCGCCACTAGGACGCCGCCGGTAAGTGTTTTTGGTTTTTTTTTTCTTCCATTTTTGCTAAAAACCCTAACCACCACCACCATTTCACCTGGGCTTCACCGAAATTCACCACACCCACCGCCGGTTTTGACCACAACCACCAAGAGGCGAAGCCGCCGTCGTTGATTAGTGGTAAGTGGTGTTTGTTGTGTTGGTTTTTTTTTTTAAAATTCACTGTGTTGGGTGTTTTTTGGGAGTTTTTTTTGGAGTTTTTTGGAGTTTTTTTTTTATTTTTTAATATAAGTTGACAGCATTTATTCATTTTTTAAACCTTAGGGACTTGTTGTTTTTTGTGATTTCAAGGCATGTACCCCTTAGAATAACCATAATTGACATGTTTAGAGAAAGAAATAGTTCATTTGGTCGAAAATGAAGAAAATGGGCAAAGAATAGGTCATATAGGCCATAGTTGGTTCAATTTCGCTCCAAATGGGTACCGAACCTTAGGGACTTTTTTTTGTGATTTCAAGGCATTTACCCCTTATAATAACCATAATTGACATGTTTAGAGAAAGAAATAGTTCATTTGGTCGAAAATGAAGAAAAATGGGCAAAGAATAGGTCATATAGGCCATAGTTGGTTCAATTTCGCTCCAAATGCGTCCCGAATCTTAGGGACTTGTTTTTTTTTTTGACTTCAAGGCATGTACCCCTTAAACTATGTAGATTTGACATGTTTGGATAAGAAATGAGAACATTAGCTAAGAAATATTTTAGAATGGGCAACATAGAAGTCACTTAGGCCATACTTGGTGCGTTTTTCATCAATATTGTACGTAAAACTTTGTTACTTTGTTACTTTGTTTTTTTGGCATTTCAAGCACTTTAGACCTAAAACTATGTTTAATTGATATGGAATGAGAAAAAAAGAGCTCATTTCCTAAGAAATGAAGTAATTGGGCTAAGTAGAAGTCACCTATGTCATGTTACTTGGTTTATTTTTTCATGAATATGGTACCCAAAGCTTATTTATATAACTTACTAACTCGTTTGTTCCTTTTCATATGTTTATCTTGTAGGAGGCCTACCGAAAGAGGGTTGAGGAGGCTAGCACTCAAAGGACTCAGAAGAGTCCGAATGAGCTGTACTGGGAGACAGTGGGTGGTCGGAACAAAAAAGGACGTGTGAAGGGACTTGGCGGAAGTGCTGACCTTTACTATGGCAGCCAGATGGGTCGACTTTCCACATCTTCCATGCAGTACACGCCCTCCCTTGTTTCTCATATGCAGGATCAGATGGAAACTAGGGTGCAGGCTCTTCGGGAAGAAATGGAACTCGAGATGCAAGCCCGAGTTCAAGCCTCAGTAAGAGCCCAAATGGAAGAAATGGAGAAGAGGTTGGAAGAGAGGATGATGAGTCGTTACCACAATGACCCTTGTTCCACCATGCGACCTCCATTTCGAGAACCCATGGACGACGACCCGGGTAGTGGTGGAGCAGGCCAGGGCAATCCCGCAGTTGCTTAGCTTTAATTAACGTAGTATTTATTACTTGGCTGTACAGATTGGAATTAGTGTGTGTGTGTGTATACACACACATATATATATATATACATACACATATATATATACATACACAATACATACACATATATATATACAAACACACACACACACACACATATATATATATGTGTGTGTGTGTGTGTGTGTGTCTGTATATATGTGTCACACACACATATATATATACATATGTGTGTATATATATATATATGTATGTATTGTGTATATATATATATATATATATATATATATATATATATATATATATATATATATATGTATATATATATAATTATTTTTGCACAAAAACCATTAATTTTATTCTATCGTTAATATAAGAAGCAGGAAGTACAGGTATCAAAGGGTAGCAATGTGCCGTAGGAAAATAGTCAAACTCAAAATAGTTCCGTCGTTATTTCCGTCGCAAAGTTCCTATGGAATTAAAATCCGTCGCAATGGGTATAAGTTGCCTTCTTCCTACGGAAATATCCGTCGGAAGCTGAGAAACTTTCCGACGGAATACTGTCTGTCGGAAGCTTGCGACGGACTTCCACTACTAAAAAATGTGTCTTTAGTATCAGAAATTATCTGATACTAAAGAGTGACTTTTCGATACCAAAAATCATTAGTATCGGATATATATTCCAATACTAAACTGATACTAGTACCTCCGTGGCTAATATGTTGGTATCAATTCTGCAATCCGATACTAAAAAGGGTTGCCTATAGTATCAGAAATAGCAATAGTATCAGTTAATTAGTAACAGAAAATCCGATACAACTACTATATCCAATGGTATCAATATTTTTCTGTTACTTTACATATACTATGGTATCGGAAATACCGATACAAAAGAGTTGTATAATTAGTATCGACTTGATTTCTGATACTAAACAACCCTATAGTGTCCGAAATTATTGTTACCATAATACTTTCCTATTTTTGACAATTGCTTTAGTAACGGAATTTTCCGATACTAAAGAGAGAAATTTGTAGTGAAAAATGCATTATTATCATAAAAAATTGATACTTTAGTATCTTTAGCATCACTATTAACTCACAACCCAATTATGCTAATATATATGATTATTTAAAATTTAATACACAATACAAATACTTGAACAAAAGGAATATTTATACTATTTATCCATAAGTTCTCATAATAGAGTTTTAGTACAAAAAGTTGATGCATGCATACTAATATAAACAAAGTGTTTTTACGTCATCACCACCACCATTTAAGATATAATAAGAAGTACATTAATAGCATAAAGTTTTCTCAACAAAAGTACAATGCAACTACTTGATTTCCAAAAAAGATCATGCACCTGCATCAACAATCTTCAAGCTTGGATATTCTAATTCATCACTGGGTTTTAGCTGAAAACACAAAAAAAAAAAAAAAAAAAAAAGAAAAAAAGCAATACATGTAAGAGAGCAGCAAAAGAGAGTAAACATAAGTCGCACGACAAAAATCAAACAAATGAATTAGAAACTATGAACTATCAAAGTATCAATCTATCAATTAATTATTAATCAACAACTCCACAAGTATTCAAATTTCAAATTCAACTATCAAAATATCAAACTATCAAAGTAATGAAAGTATCAAATTTCTACTATTCGGAAAATTAACTCCAATAATAGTAAGTAACCTCTGTCAAAGTAACAACACCACAAAGACAGAAAACAATGTAAGAATTTATGACTTCGATTTAAAAAGAACAAGCGAGTATTTGTGTAAACTGTAATATAAAAGTGTCAGTATGTTATGTCTGTTTCATGGATGCAAACCAAATAGGAGTAATATCAAGCAAACCAGACTTTATTCTATCAGAGATAGAGAACAAAGGAAGAATATACTATTATATATTCCACTTAGTAAATGCCTTTTTCAAGCCATTATCAAATGAGTCCTGCTCAAGAGGATTTCTAATCTTGTCCAGTAGCTGTGACAAGCTCATCAGAGAATAGTTAACTAAGCCCCCTCTATGAAAAGCGTATAATAGTCCATCATTTTCTAATGTTGAAGATTCTCGAAAATTATCCTGATTCTTTCTTCTAAGCATTCTCATTAGCTGCCATAAGTCAATCAAACAGATGACACCAGATACAGGTTTGACCATTCAATAATGTAGAAGGTATAAAGACTATAAACAAAGAATAAGACTCATGGAACCAACCCAATTGACTTGATCAAATTAACAACCGTTTCTTATGTAAAGAACACCTATTTATCCAATAATAATAACACAAATAATCACGCGGACATTTATGTCAAGATTGCTAGATTAACCAGGACATAGTTGTTAACCACAAAAATCATGTAGACACAAAGTAGATCAAGCATGAAGCACCATGTAATGCAAACATTAAAAGGCATGGCTTATACTGATTGATAGTAAGATGTTTTTGTGTTTCAGATTAATGCTTCAACACTTACAATAATTAAATGACATGGTACACTTAAAAGTTAAAACTACAAGGGGTTTGTGGCCAAACCGCCACAAGGGATAAAGATCACTGTTGCAAAACTTTCATCCATTCTAAACAAATATGATTATATGAAAGATCATAGTTGCCAAGTGTTTTATTGTTAAAACTTAAAAGTATGTTATTGAACTAAACAAACTACCTTGCTTGAATCTGAATTAAAGAAGAAAAAAAAACATATTGATTGATATATGGGGTAATTCAAGCTACATGTAGTATCAATTATAGCTCACCATTGGAGAAGATCAGAAGAAAAGTATGTTATTGAACTAAACAAATTACCTTGCTTGAATCTGAATTAAAAGGAAAAAAAAAACATATTGATTGATATATGGGGTAATTCAAGCTACATGTAGTATCAATTATAGCTCACCATTGGAGAAGATCAGAAGATTGTAGCATAACATTAATGTGACAAAGCTATAAGAAATCTTACTCAACTATTAGAGACGCCCTTACTTCTTTAATACTAAGTACGTAGTACTATCAATAAGTCAACCAAGAAGCATTCCTATCAAGAGTTTCAGACTCTCAATTGTATTTCCAATCAAGGGTACAATAGTGAGGCTACATCAATATTACAGTCCCCTTTCCTCACAAGGAACAATGTGTGGAATCGGAAACCCACCTAAACTCTTTTTTCTTCCCAAAAAATACAAGTACATGTTACTTTATTCCTGAAGCTTATTCCATTCTCCTAAAGTCAGATCAATAATCTATTGGAAAAAGAAGGAAATGCAAAGATAAATTGGTGCAACATCATAGTGCCTGAGGCTCCTCCAACAAGGCTCTAAACAATCTAAAATTTGAGTGATTTTATGATTTTTGATTGAGTGACAATACACATACGCATACATGAACACACGGCCAGTCAGCTTCACCTCAAATATGTTCTCAGACTTATATCCAAGCAAGGCAAAATTCAGAATATCTGTTACAACCAATTGAGTAGGAGAATTCTCATGTTTAGAATCATTCAGCAATTCAATCAAATGGAAGCAATCAGAGGAGCCTCCAACTTCCTAAAACCTTCATCAAACGCTACTCTTTTGTCGAATAGAGCATATCCCATAGCACAAAACCCATCGCACAAACAAAAACCATCGCACAATCTTTCGAATTTTTTTTACTATATAATTTTAGACCAAATTCTAACAATTTTGACACCCCTCTTATTTCTCAAAAGAAATTCAGACCAAAGGATAAAAGAACAACCACTCAGCAGGATTATCCAAGTGCAAACATACTTGTTCATCCAACAAACTCTTTTCCTTCTCTAAATCAAATTCTGCATTGCACATTCATCCAGTAAAACCCTAATTAAACAACCAAACTAACAATTTCCTCTACAATAACCCTAAAATCAATCGATGAATCGTAAATCATCAAATTAAATCGAAATGCAGCATTAAAAATGAAAAAAAAATGAAATCAGGAAAAATACCTTTCCAGAAATTGGCGACAACAGAAATAGGAGAAGGAGAATCCTTTGAAATTTTGATACCAAATTAATTATGATTATATAAATACTCACTAATTTATGACCAAACAAATTGAGACAAAACCCTTAATTTTTTTTACATTTAAATTAACAATTTTTGACAAATTAAGCTCAAAATAAATGAAATTCAAAGATTAGTACTATGAACTTACAAAATAATCACAGCTAGAGAATTTCAACGGCAAAACCCAGCAGATCCCACTTGATGCGCAACCATTACAGAACAGCGTCGACCATAATGTGTGATTTTTTTTGTAAATTTGAGTAGATGAGTGATAATTTTGGTAAATTTGGGCAGATTGTTTTAGAACCCTAGCTCGTGAAATAGAATGAGGAGAGAGATGAAGAGTGTTCTTTGTTTATTTCACTGATGAAATGAGAAAATGAAGGAATTTTTTTTTTCTGGGTTTGGTTTTGGTTACATTACCTAGGTGAAATTTTAGAAATGAAAATGGTTTAAAATTTCTGTAATATTTGAATGTGGCGCCATATTTTTATTTTCTGTTTTGTGATAGCGCCAATTTTTTCACTAGATATTCATAATGCGATTTAGTATCGGAAATTTTTGTTACTATAAGTATCTAATAGTATCAGATTAATTTTGATGCTAAAAAGCTTAGTAGTGTCAGAACTTTTTGTTACTATAACTATTTTATTGTATCAAAATTAATTTCAATAAAAAAAAATCCAATAGTGTCGGGACATTTCTGATACTATCTTGTCATTTGTATCGGATCAACATATTTCCGACACTATAATAAAGTCTAATACTAGCCTACCATCCAAACCATGGAAGTAGTGTCAGAAAAAAAATAACTGATACTATTAACATTTTTAGTATCAATAATAATTACTGATACTAAAATTTCTGATACTAAAGACTCGTTTTCTAGTAGTGTTCCCATTCAGGTCAAACATAGGCTCCGACAATTTAAAATTCGTCGGAAATTCCGTCGGTATGGTAATTTTCGACGAAATATCCCTCGGTATTAGCCAAAATTCCTACGAAGTGAATTCCGACAACGTGTTTCGACGGAATTCCGTCGGAAACTGCCTTTTCCGACGGATTTAGAAGGTTTTTCGACGGATATTTTCCGTCGTAAATAAGGTGTTTTCTAGTAGTGAGGAAAGGAAAAGCGAATAGAGGTGGGACAAAACTCTGGAAACCCACAAGGTAACCAGAACAACTTCAAGATACAAAAGTACCACCATAATAACAACAACAACAATAATTTCCAAGGCAACAATCGTCACGGGGGACTAAACTTTAATGGTGGAGTTAAGAACTCTACCCAGGGAAATAACAGGGGAGCAAGACATTTCTACTGAAAGAGGTGTAAGAACGATCACCCTGGTAAAGATTGTGATGGAAATTTGGTTACCGGCCGTGCTTGCAACAAGTTGAGACACAGGGAATATGAATATTTCTCCAAGGATCCCAATCGAAACAAACAGGGCAATAATCAAGGGGATTTGTTAAACATCGCCCACAAATTACTACATAAAGCCCACAAAATTCACTTGGTTTGACAATATTGCCCTTGACCTAAAAAAAAACACTCACACTCTCATCGCTCATCTTCTTTCAACCTCTCTAAAAAAAAAAAAAATTCAAACAACGGCAATGTCGAGGCGGCAAGGCAAGGAATTGGCGGCGGCGGCGGAGGGAAGGAGGTCCCAAGGAGGCAAGGTACAATTTGTAAAAAAAAAAAAGGGAAAACCGCCGTGACGGAGGTGGGGCGCCCTGGCTGGACACCCAGCCAACGGTGGTGGCGCCAGCTGCAGACGCCGCCACCAGTAGGCTGGCGCCTGGGCTGGACGCCATAGCCACGGTTGTGGCGTTTATTCAAGGCGCCGCAGCCGTGGCTATGGCGTCCAGCCCAGGCGCCAGCCCACTGGTGGCGGCGTCTGCAGCTGGCGCCACCACCGCTGGCTGGGCGTCCAGCCAAGGCGCCCCCCCCCCCTTTTTTTCTTTTTTTTTTTATATTTGTTTTAAAATATTGTTTTTATTTTTTTTGTGTAATATCTTTTTGAATTGTTTTTATATTTTGTTGTTTATTTTTATAAATTTTTTCAATTTTGTTGTATTTTTTCTATGTTTATATTTTGTTTACAATTATTTGTTTGTTTTTTTTGTACATTTTTATTTTTATTCTCTATTTTGATTTGTTTTTATATTTTTTTTGTGACTTTGATATTGTTTTTGGTTAGTTAATTTATTTTAAATTTTATTATTGATATTGTTTTTGGTTAGTTAATTTATTTTAATTGGGAATGAATTATTTATGTTTATATGTATTCTTCTGTGTTGGTTTTATTTCCTTTCTAAGTGTATTTTTTATTCTATTATTTTTATTTAAGTGTTTTGTTAATTTCTTTATTATGTTAATTTGTTAGTATGTTTTTAGTTTATTTGATTTGGGTAGTGGTAGCTATTTTTCGTATAAATTTTTGTATGTTTATATATTTTAAAATTTTGTGTAGAATTCACTGGGTCGTCATGGTGCGGGGAAGAATGTAGAGCTTCTTAGTAGAAGCTATTCAGTGGAGAGGTCAGGGCATAGACATGTCAGATCCCGTGGTATTTCGGCCTCAGCTCGTAGAGAACGGATCCACCGTCGGGATGAGGATGACGATGACGATGATGATGCTGAGGAGGGTGACCAGGAGGAGGAGCAGGAGGAGGGCGCAGATGAGGATGAGGATGTGGACGATGGCAGTGGACCGTATGATGATTACGGTCCATTCAGTCAGAGGGTTGATGACATGTACGAGACACATATGGTGGAGGTGCGTAAGGGTAGGGGTGGTAGGTTTGTTAGTAGATCTGGCACATCATCTGCGTCCACTGTATCTAGGGCAAGCTGGAAACGGTCGAGGGCCGGTAATGATTCTTGGGTTGTTAGGAGTGAGGTGCCCGGTGGGCCTGTTGACGGGAGTGTGATTCCTAGCTTTCTAGGACACATAGTTGCCCGTATTTGGGAGGACCAGGAGAGGCCTTCAGTTACGGGGTTGTTGAAATGTCATACCCGGGAAAAGACTTGTAGCTTTTTGCGTACATGGGCTGAGGCTTGGCCGGCGGAGAGCGAGATGTTCGAGCGACTGGAGGGCACTGGGGTGAATCACGTTCCTGCCACCATGCACGATAAGATTGACAGTACGCTGATCACGGCTTTCATTGAGCGATGGCAGCCGGATACAAACTCTTTCCACCTTCCGTTCGGTGAGATGACGATCATGTTACATGACGTCGAGGCCATTCTGGGGATTCGTGTTGAGGGTAAACGACTTTGTGCTGTGGCTGATGCGGATCAGACAGATTTGCTGGCGGAGTTGTTGGCGATGGACAGGGCTGCACTGTACACCGAGGCGCTAGGTGTTTGGGAACACGGAGGTGTGAAGATCGCATCCGTGTTGCAGCAGTGTTTGTACCCCAGTGCACGTAGGACGCACGACGCACAACTGAGTGCTTATGTTTTTCTACTCTGGTGGTTCTGGCGTCTGGCTTGGACGTCCAGGCTACGGTTTGGGCGTCCATCCTAGGCGCTGGAGCCACTCCGACGGTAAACCGTGAATTTTAACGGTGACTTACCTCGTTTTCCGTCGACGACGACGTACCTCCGGCGTCCCCCGCATCTCCGGCCTGCCCTCCGGTCTCCCCCGGCGAGCTAGTACGGCTCCACATTTTTTAAACCGAGATTATTTCAATTTTAGAAAATGGGCATAATGGTCACACCAAGTCATATTTGTGGGCTTTATATGGTAATTTGCGGGCGATGTTTAGCGATTCACTAGGGCTCACAGAAACTTTTAGGGAAGCTACAACTATTCAGGAAATAAGGGGGCACAATAGAATGGAGCGAAAGGCAACAACAATAATAATGGAGGAAATCAGGTGAAGAGTGGAGTTCTAGGGAAACTGAATGTGATGAGTAGGCATGAAGCTGATTCCACGAAAGATGTCATCACTGGTACCTTTTCTATTGACTCTGTTCCTGTTAAAGTCTTGTTTAATTATGGTGCAACTTTTTCTTTCATTTTCAAGGCCATTGATTCAAAACTATCAAACTGTTTGAAAATCGGAGATGAGGTATATTTGCCTATAGTTATTCCTACGGGTGGGGTAGTAAAGTGCAACAAGACCTTTAAAGGTGTACCTTTAGAAATTGAAGGAAAAGTGTTTTTGTCAGATCTCATCGAGTTTGGGTTGAGTAGTGACTTTGATGTCATTTTGGGAATAGATTGGTTAAGCAAGTTCAGCGCAGAGATTAGTTGTCGATCACAGAAAGAAAAAATGACTACAGCTGATAATGAGTTGGTGACATATTGGATGCATGGTGAAACCAAGTGCCCAAGGATCATATCTGTGTTAAAATTGGAAAAGTATGTTAAGAAGGGGCATCCAGTGTATTTTTGTAGTGTGAGGAATATGGAACATGAAGAGACAACTAAGCCTGAGGATGTAGAAGTAGTAAATGAGTTTCTGAATGTGTTTCCAGAAGAGATTCCTAGAATGATATGCCACCCAAAAGAGCAATTGATTTCACAATAGAGCTAATTCTAGGAACAGCACCAATCTCCAAGGCACCATCGAATGGCACCTATAGAGATGAGTGATGATTAGGGGATTTTTATCCACCAATCACCGTCTGACAAGTGGACCAACCAGGTTCCGCCACGTGTTCTTCACGAAGGCCAACAGGAACCTGCCACGTGTCAATCACAGATACGTCTTCCACGGACCACTTAAGACACGCCACGTGTCCGCCCATGCCAAATGGGAAAACCGGCCATCAAGGCCCAGTCCAGTCTAGAGGCCCGGTCAGCCCTAGGTTTACCTTAAACCTAGAGAGTTGCACGCTTCCCAAGGCTATAAATACTCGATTAATCCTCATTAATCGGGGAATCGAATAATTAAGAGATCAAGCAGAGAAGAACAGAGTTATTAACAACCGGCTAATCTCGCTAACAACGCAGATTACCAACACTAAGCACTCTCACCTAGAGAGATCTCATTACTTTAATTTCTGTATTGATTACTCCTTAATCGGGTACTAACTTGACCGTTGGAGGCGGAGCTCTCAGGAGTCTCCGTTATTTTGCAGGTACAGGCGTCCGGTTCCAGTCTCGGAATTGTAACTCTCCCGCAGGACATCAGAAAACCCCGAAACATTTGGCGCCGTCTGTGGGGAGAGTACTTCAGAGATGGCATCCAAGTCTGTACCGACTCCAGAAGAGAGGCGTCCCCTAGACGACCCTCAAGTTCAGTCGGACCATGATACCGAAAGTGAATTTGAAGTTGAAACTCATACAGCTCCAGACGGGACCCTAAGGGCCCGACGTACCCGTCATACCGAAATGAGGGAACGGGAGTATCCTCAAACAGGAAGCGAGCCAGCAGGCGCATCGCTTGCTCGGCAACAGCCGACTGATGGGTCTGCTCCCATCACAAGGAACGAACTCATGACCTTCATGAGGGACTTCAAGGGAGAGATCCAAGAGTTGATCAACAAAAAACCGCCTGCTCCAGTCAAAGAGCAGTCGGCCAAGAAACCTTCCACTTCACTGAAGAGGAAGCCAGTTCAAGGGCGAGAGGCGACTCCCCATCCTAAATCCAAGAAGCGGGAGCCGTCTGCTCTTGATTTCACAAAACTCCGTTATCCTACGGGAAATAGGAAACCGGTTCGTCATATTCAGGCGGACGGGTCAAAGCAAACGTTCACAGATGCTCGGCACCTGCTAGAGCAGAAGAAGAGTGACCGATTATCAGAGTCGGCTTCTACTTCAAATCTTCAGGACAGTTTGCGAAATGCCTCGATGAGGCATACTCAGTCGTACCATGAGAGTCAGTCAGGCGGCACCTCCCGTCAGTCCGGCTTTCATAGTGCCCAGGCGGTACCAAACTTACCATTTGTGCCGCAACAACAGTATTTTATGCAGCCACCTCCATTTGGTGGACCTGCAGCAAAAAACGTCCAACCTATGGACTGGCAGCTACGGCTGCTTAGACTTGGTGAACAGCCGTCGGCCTTCTCCAAGGAAATTACTGAAGCCGCTCAGCCGGCCAAAGTAAAAAATGTTCTAGTAGGCGCCTATGACGGCACTACTAACCCAGAAGACCATCTGATGGCATTCACCAACCTGATGTACCTTCAAGGGTTGGATGATCCCACTTGGTGCAAGTGTTTCCCAGCGACTCTCAAGGGAATTGCACAGCAATGGTTCGGCAACCTGCCGACTGGTTGTGTAAACAGCTTCAGGACGCTTGCTTACTTATTTGCCTCCAACTTCGCAATGAACATCCCTGCGAAGAAAACGACCCTTGATTTGGGAACAATTCAGCAGGGCGAGAAAGAGGGGCTTCGTTCCTACATCAGGCGGTTCAACCTGATGAGAATACAGATTCAGGGGTTACCGGATGAGGTAGCTTATACTGACTTTTTTAGAGGTCTCAAAGACGGGTCTACCTTCAAATTTGATTTAGTTCGAAAAAGGGTGGCGACTCTTCAAGAGGCCTTGATTGAAGCAGAAGCCTATATACAGGCGACTGATCTGTGTACGATGAAACAGTCGGACGGGAAGAGGTTCGACAAAAGAGAGGGACGACAGAAACAGTCGTCCAACAAAGATGAAAAAAGAAAAGAGGTCTGGGCGGCTGATTCCTCTAAACAGCCGGCCCAGAAAAAGAAAAAAGAATTCAAACCATACTCCCCAAAGTATGTGTTTAACAAGGATAACCAGTTTATCCTAAAAGAAATAAAGGGACGGCTCTCAGTTGAGAAGCCGCTCCCCATGAAGGGTTCTGCGAGCAACCGGAACCAAGACAAAATCTGTGCTTATCATGATGACATTGGTCATCACACCAATGACTGTATCAGTCTCATGCGGTACCTAGACCGCTTGGCTGATCAAGGTGATCTTGACACTTATGTCAAGAAATCTACGGGGAATACTTCCTTAAAAAAGCAGTCGGCCAAAAAGAATCAACAGGCCGACAGTTCCGATACAGATGATGCAGTCGTCTACACCATTGCAGGCGGCTTCTCAGGAGGCGGCCCCACTATTAGGGGCAACAAAGATAATATAAGGCGGTTAGATGTAAATTCCGTTCACCAAGAACGGCCGTCCAAATATACATTTCCTGAGATTGTCATCACTGAAGAGGATCTAGGAGGAATAAGGGGACCGCATGACGACCCTCTCGTTATTGAATGTAAAGTGGCCAACCAGAGAGTTGGCCGAATCCTCATAGATACCGGGAGCTCTTCAGATCTCATCAGCAGCAAATGTCTGTCAAAACTGAAATATCAGACGGACTGCATACATCCGGCCTCCCACCCTTTAATAGGTTTTGGAGGAGGAGTCGTCCACCCACTGGGACGAGTGGATCTACCCATTCGCCTGGGCGAAAAAGGGGAAGGACGACACATGGTAGTCCGGTTCCTAGTGGTAGAGGAACTCTCGGCCTACAACATGATTCTGGGTCGACCAACCCTGAATAATTCCAAGGCTGTTATAATCCCGTCACTTATGCTGCTTAAGTTTGAAAGGGATAATGGAACAGTCGGCTCCCTAAGGGGAGATCAGAGGATGGCCCGAGAGTGCTATCTCTCGGATGTCAAGCCCACTGTTATGGCCACTGGGTCAAGTGGAGAAAAAACAGACCTTGACAATGTCAAGGAAAGTGCGCCTGTTCAAGAAACAGGCGACAGAAAAAGAAAGGCGTCCCAGACAGAGTCCGCAAGAAAGGCAAGAAAATAGCAATCATTGGCAGAGGACTGGCCGGATGAGTTCCGCCCTCAGCCGGCTGGAGAGCATGCGGACCTGATATTAGACGACTCCCATCCTGACCGAACAGTCAAAGTAGGGACGACTGCTCTGAGAAACCTTGGTGACGACTTTCACAACCTGTTGAAAGAATACAAGGACATCTTTGCATTTGAAGTCCATGAAATGCCAGGCATTAGTCCTGATCTGGCAGTACACAAACTCGCTGTGGATCCGAAAAAGAAGCCGGTACGACAAAAGAAGCGGAACCATGGTGAAGAAAGAGGTCAGGCGGCAGCCGCCGAAGTCAAAAAATTACTTGATGCAGGGTTCATTCGGCAATGTTACTTCCCAGATTGGGTTGCAAATGTGGTGCTTGTTAAAAAGCCGAATGGCACCTGGCGAATGTGTGTAGACTACACAGACTTGAACAAGGCGTGCCCCAAAGACAGTTACCCTCTGCCTAAAATTGATAACCTGGTCGACTCAACAGCCGGCCATGCCTTGATGAGTTTTATGGACGCCTATTCTGGTTTTCATCAAATTCCTTTATGGAAGAAAGATCAGGAGAAGACGGCCTTCGTCACTGATCAGGGATTATACTGTTACACGGTCATGCCGTTTGGTCTTAAGAATGCCCCGGCTACCTTCCAACGAATGATAAACACAGTGTTCTTTGATCAGATTGGGAGAAACGTCGAGGCATACATTGATGATATGATTGTCAAGACTAAACTTCAGGAAGATCATCTGACGGACCTCCGAGAAACTTTCGCCACACTCAGGCGGCACCATGTCATGCTCAATCCCAAGAAATGTGTATTTGGAGTTGAGTCTGGGAAATTTCTCGGATTCCTTATCAACCAGAGAGGAATAGAGGCGAACCCTGAGAAGGTACAGGCGGTCATTGACATGCAGTCGCCTCGTACCGTCCGAGAGGTTCAGAAGTTAACAGGTTGTCTGGCGGCCTTGGGAAGATTCCTAAGCCGATCAGGCGACAAATGCCTATACTTTTTCCAGGCAATTAAGAAAAAGGCAAGGTTTGAATGGGGGCCGGATGCTGAGGCCGCCTTCCAGAAATTAAAGGTTCACTTGCATTCCTTGCCGAGGCTGGTCAGCCCTTTGCCCAAAGAAAATCTCTACATGTACCTGGCCGTCTCTGATCATGCGTTAAGCGCGGTGCTCCTTGCTGAAAGGGACGGCTGTCAACTTCCGGTCTACTTTGTCAGTCACGTACTGAAAAATGCCGAGTTGAGGTATCCCCTAGTGGAGAAATTTGGTCTTGCACTCTTCATGGCTGTTAAAAAATTGAAGCCCTACTTTCTGGCACATGCAGTCGTCGTGTATACCGACCAACCGATCAAGCGGCCCCTTACCACCATGGAGTCCTCCGGACGAATGATCAAATGGGCCATAGAAATGCAGAGTCTCGAAGTTACTTTCGAGCCTAGAAAAGCAGTGAAGGGGCAAGCCTTTGCTGACTTTATTGTAGAGATGACTCGTCCTCCTGACTCTCAAGTTCCAGACCAAGTCTGGAAGGTATATGTGGACGGAAGCTCTACTTCAAACGGTTGTGGAGCAGGCGTCGTATGTCAATCTCCAGAGGGCGACAGGTTCGAGTATGCTCTACGCTTCAGTTTCCAGGCTTCAAACAATGAGGCAGAATATGAAGCTTTACTAGCCGGGATCCGCATGTGTAAGGCGGCAGGGGCAAGGAAAATAGACGCCTGTTCTGATTCACAACTGATAGTGAGTCAGTACAATGGCGAATACGAAGCAACACATCCGGCCATGATCAAGTATTTACAGGCGGTCCGACAAGCAGTCGGCTCCCTTGAGGATTTCCATCTGATCCAAGTGCCGAGATCAGAAAACAACCAGGCAGATGCACTTTCGAAATTAGCATCATCCGCCTCCTCCGATACTCCTCGAACTGTGTTTTGGGAAGTAATGGAGAAGAGAAGCATCGAGGAAAATCCTATTGGAATTCTAGACAGAAGCTCAACCTGGATGGATTCAATCAGGGCATATCTGACAAACGGTACACTGCCGGATGATCCTCAACAGGCGGCAGCACTGAAAAAACGAGCCTCCTGTTTTGAAATGATACAGGGAGAACTTCACAAGAGGGGGCACCTTCAACCCTTCTTAAAGTGTGTTACTCCTGAAAAGGGACGAGAGATACTAGATGATCTTCACTCTGGTTTCTGTGCTTCCCATATAGGTGGTAGGATGCTTGCTCAAAGGGCAAGGCGGCAGGGCTACTTTTGGCCTACTTTGGAAGCAGATGCAATGGAGATGGTGAAAAAATGTGACAAGTGCCAAAGGTTTGGCAAATTAATTCACCGTCCGGCTACTGACCTCACTACCATTCACAGCCCACTACCGTTTGCTAAGTGGGGCATGGACATTCTGGGTCCATATACGCCTGCTACAGGCGGCAGAAGGTATATACTTGTTGCCGTTGACTACTTCACTAAATGGGTAGAGGCGGAGGCTGTAAAGGGAATCAAGACGAAAGATGTAATTTCATTCATTTGGAAAAACGTCATCACTCGGTTCGGGGTTCCCATGTCTATGGTTTTTGATAATGGTCCCCAATTTGAGACGCCTGTTCTCAAAAGCTGGTTGGGAGACCAAGGAATTGCACATTACTTTGCATCTGTCGGCCGTCCACAAGCAAACGGCCAGGTAGAAGCCTTTAATAAAATCATCTCAGACGGTCTCAAGAAAAAGATTGAACGAGCAGGCGGCCTATGGGCAGATGAACTACCACATGTTCTTTGGGCCATTAGGACGACTGAAAAAGGGGCGACTGGAGAAACTCCCTTCCTCCTAACTTATGGTGCAGAAGCTGTTCTTCCAATAGAACACTACGAGCCGACTCTTCGAGTAATGCTATATGACGAAGAGGCAAACTGGGAAGCTATGCGCCTGGCATTAGACTCACTTCCTGAAAAGAGGGGCAATGCTGTTTTGCGCCATGAGATCTATCGCCTGAGAATGACTAGATCATACAACAAAAAAGTACACAGGCGTCCACTCAAAGTAGGGGACTTTGTACTTAGAAAAATGGAAGCAGTTGGTAGGGCTAATGAGTCTGGCAAACTAACTCCCAACTGGGAAGGACCCTACCGAATCTATGCGGAAGTCAGGGACGGTACCTACCGTCTGGAAACACCAGACGGACAACCGTTGCCTCGAACCTGGAATGTAGATAACCTTAAAAAATATTTTTTCTGAATGATGTAAAGTAAAGAGCTACTTAATAAAGTTTGCACTTACTATTCAATTTTGTATTACGAGGGGCATGCCGTCTGTACCTTTACAGTCGGCTACTCTCCATTGAGTTTTTTTTACTCTATCTCCAGAGGGGCATGCCGTCTGTACCTTTACAGTCGGCTACTCTCCATTGAGTTTCACTCTTTATCTTTAGAGGGGCATGCCGTCTGTTCCTTTACAGTCGGCTACTCTCCATCGAGTATTTTACTCACAATACTTAGCTAAAAAGATTAGGGCCTGGCCGATCCTGTAACTAACAGGCGGCTACCCTTCTTTTACTTAGCACCTACGTTCACCAAGAACTTACCAAGGCCACCGGCCGAATGATCAGACCAGGCGCCAAGCCACCTGATCAAAACTACAAAACTAATTCGACCTGTCCCAACATCATAGCAGGCGTCCGACGGCATCCCTCCGGATGAAATTCGTCGCAGAGAGCAGCTCCCTTTTGGGTGGAACATTGTTCTATAAACTAATTACACGGCACCTATACGACTGTCCCCAAGGGCAACCACGTAGCCGTTTTTGAGACAAGGATAACTCTATCACTAACCAAACAAGTGGTAGCAGTTGACATCTGAGTCAGATGACCGCCTGTATTACTTGGGATAAATGCAGGGGGTACCTATTGAGTTAATAGCCAACAAACATTGGCGAATCAAGGGGTCTAGCCGGCCTACGCCGCCTGGTACCTCTACTTCTCAAACAAAAGTGATGGCGACTGAGTAACTCCAAAGTTAACTCATAGTCACTCCTTCAAATTTGGTATGGAATCTAAAAAGTTTGAGTCGTCCGCCTGTTTTAAACAAACAAGGGCACTCGAACCCCTATTCCTACTGGATAACCTATTGAGTTAATAGCCAACAAACATTGGTGAATCAAGGGGTCTAGCCGGCCTACGCCGCCTGATACCTCTACTACTCAATCAAGATTGTGACAAAGACTAAGTAACTCCTATGTTAACTTAATAGTCACTCAAACTTAGTATGGAGCCTAAAAGGTATGAGTCGTCCACTTGTTTTTAATAAACAAAGGCTCTCAACCAATACTCTTGCTAGGTTAACAAATAACGAATTAAAAGCCAACATTGGCAATAAAGGGAAACAACCGGTACCCACCGCTTGTTTTCCTACTTAATTCCTTGGCTACTAGGTAATTCTATTTACTTGGTCAAATTGAATAAAGAGTTCGAATACCGATTGATTAAATGGCCGACTGATCATCTATCCTGGAAACAGACAACCAGTCGTCCAGGGGCATAGGCGGCATACTTACTATTTGTACCTGTCTTAACGTTCGGCCATACACAACAGTCGGTCTAGTGAGCAAATTTCAAATACTTAGACAAATTTGAACCAAAACAAAAAATTTGATTAAAAATGAGCCGGCCACAAAAGACCAGCAGAATATTCAAAACCCCGGCCCCCTGGCCGGGTAATTACAAAGCAAACGGCACGCAGGCCGTGAAAAGAAAAAATACTTAAAGCTTAAGAAGGGGGCAGTTCAGTATCAGCAGCAGCCGCCTGGTCAGCACTCTTCTTGCTGGACTCGGCCTTAGCTGCACCATCTTTTGATGCCTTACCCCCAAGTGGCACAAGCGCCACAACCGGCTCTTCCTCCTCCAACGCACCGTCCAACGCCTCTTCTTCAGCAGCCGCCAGGATCTGTTGATTATATATTTCCGAACACTGGCGGTACGTTCTTTCCCACGAGGCAAAGTCGGCACTGGGGAACAGTCGTTCCCAGGTCATGCGTTGGATTTGAGCGGAGTCTTCCACCATCTCCCGGACGAGCTCTTGTTTCTCTTGCTCGGCCTTATCCGAGAGCTCTTGGGTAAGACTCTTCTCCTGGTTCACCAGGCGTTCTTTTACGTTAGCCAAAGATTTCTCCATGGCTTCGTAAGAGTGCATTTTTTGGCGAAGGGGTTTCAGCTCGGCTTTAAGGTTGGTGACGGTCCCCTCCAGCTCGTCAACCTTCTTTTGGGCCGCCTCTAGCTGAGCCCGAACAGCGGCGGTCGCCTGCGCCTGATAATAAAGAAGATCAATGGTCAGTACTTCATTTTGGGCAATTTGAAACATTGCCTTATCACAGCTGGAGGCGGCCATAGCCTTTGCGGCCTTTACCTCTTTGTTTTTCCGATCAATCGGCTTGCGTAGGCTGTTGACTCGGAGCAGGGCCTAAGTACAAAGAAAAACAGGCGTCAGTTTCCAGATAAAAAGTTAACAGGCGTCCTAGAACTCAAAAAGCTAAAAAATATACTAAGTATACCTCAGCAAGGACCCCTGAAATTCCATCAAGGTCAAGGGTGCCGGCACCCTTGACCGCCTCCCTGTCAGATGGAGGAACTACTTTAACCATTGACTTGGCTACCTCAACCAAGTCAAGTCCCTGGGGGCCGGCTGCATTAAGCGAAAGGAAAAAACAAGTTAGACCTAATCAAGAAGGAAGCAAGGGTGAGTTTTTACAAGCAAGTGTCCATACATCTAGGCGGCCCCGCCTGGGTTTTTGAAGAAGTGGCCGGCTGCTTCTCAGCCGCCACTGTTTTCCTGGAAGACCCAGGAGAGCTTGCAACAGTCGTCCTCCGGGCCTTGGGGTCCGGCTGTTGCGAGGAAGAAGCCCTTGGAGTGCCAGACTGAAAATAAAAAGAGTTAGTATATGCATAAGACAACTAAAAGGAGAAGAGTTTTCAAAGCTTACCAAGGGTGCCTCCTTGTTGGGGGAGTCGGCATACGACTGCTTCATTAGCGAGACCCGCAGCATGGCAGCCGCAGTCTTAGATGCTGTTATTTTACTCATGGCGTCGGCTGAAAGAAATAAACAGCAGAGTTAGTAAAAATCCCAAGTAAACAAGGCGTGAAAAAACAGAGTATTCGTCAGGCCGGCTACCTCTAGAGCACCGACTGCTGAGGCCACAGGCGGCCAAGAAGTACTCGTCATAGAGCCACTTGAAGCTCGGGACGCAGTTTAGGGGTACTTGCTCTCGTACCCCTGAAGTAGAGTTCACCCTAGTCTCTACTTTGAAGAGTCCTTTGTCTAGGATCTCTTTTTTAGCCTTTGGGGGAACAGGCGGCATGCTGCGGCCGCCTGCGAGAAGAGGCGGATCCCTATTCCACTTGTTAAAGCGTTTGTTCAGCTCCGTGTCTGAACTCTCGATAATAAGAAAGGTGTTTCGCCAATCCTTCCATTTGTTTGCCTTACCTCTCGTCATGAGGTAACCCCTATGGCTTGTTAATTGATACCAGCCGGTACCTCCCGACTTAGGGGTCCGGCTGAGATAGTTCATGTGGGCGAAAGCCTCAAAACTTGGCTCCACCCCGTTCAGTTCGCACCCGGCCACATAGCCGAGTACGTTTACCCAAGAGTTGGGGGCTAACTGCCATAACCCCAGATCATACCCATCTAAAATCCGCTGAACAGCCGGATGTAATGGGAAGCGCAGTCCAGCTTTGATGGCCGCCACATAGCAGCCAAAGCAGCCGTCACCATAGCTGGTACCAGCCGGCCAGACGACAGTATCTTCTGGATCCGGCACAAACAGTAAAAACTCCGGGCCCATTTTGTGGTTAGCAATAAAGCTCGCCACGTTGTCTCGCATGGTTGCAATCCGGCCCCGGGGTACCCTGCAGTAGTAGGGGGCGTTTTCCTCTCTGTAAGAGGCGGACGGCTCTGCCCAATTATCCCCCTTCTCAACTGCATGAGAACGTCTCGCCTCTTGTAGGCGGCTATGTTTTTCTTCTGAGCCAGAAGAACTGTGGCCAGAAGAGCTGGATTCGGACTCGTCCCCTGACGAGTCCGAAGAGGACGACTCCTCCCCTCTCCTAGAGGGGCCCGCCTCCTCTCCCTTAGAAGGAGCAGAAGGAAAATTAGACATGTCCACGGTAAGATGGGAAGGGAACACCTTGGTCCCTCTCTCAGAACTGTCAGCTTGACAGTCGCCTCGTTCTACATCTGGCGCCTGGTCAGATGTTTCACTAAGGAGCACCCTTTGGGAGGAGCCGTCTGAGTTTGATATCATAGAAGTCTTTTTTGTTCTGGCCATCACGTTCTGCATAGACACAGATACAGTCGGACTTTGTATAAAGGGCAAAGATGGGTCCAGAAAAGGGCAGGCGGCACTCCTAGTCCTAGATTCAGCCGTCCCCGGTGACCGGCTGATCACTAACTTAGGGCGTGTCGTGTGCTTCCATGGTGCCATTTCAAAAAATAAAAAGAAAATTAAGAGTAAGAGAACTGAGTTACCTGAACGAGTGACGGTTGATGAAGTCCTGAAAGTTCGGGTCAGTCGGCTTGTCAGAACAGGCGGTAGGCAGAAAAAGTCCGAAATGTCAGAGCAAGTTCAGGGGTCCGAATGTTCTCGCAAAAGTTCTCAAATGTGAAAATGACCGAAGTCAGCACTTCCTTTTATAGGCAAAGTGAGAAGGCGAAGGGTCGCTTCCAAATTCAAAATTTGGGCGGGAAAATCTCTCGGCCGTCTGCAAGGTGACACCTGTAACAGGCCGTCGCCTGTCACCGTGCGACACCTGTCACAGGCGACACGTGACCAGTCGCGTGCCACCTGTGAGGGGCAAATGATTAGGGGATTTTTATCCACCAATCACCGTCTGACAAGTGGACCAACCAGGTTCCGCCACGTGTTCTTCACGAAGGCCAACAGGAACCTGCCACGTGTCAATCACAGATACGTCCTCCACGGACCACTTAAGACACGCCACATGTCCGCCCATGCCAAATGGGAAAACCGGCCATCAAGGCCCAGTCCAGTCTAGAGGCCCGGTCAGCCCTAGGTTTACCTTAAACCTAGAGAGTTGCACGCTTCCCAAGGCTATAAATACTCGATTAATCCTCATTAATCGGGGAATCGAATAATTAAGAGATCAAGCAGAGAAGAACAGAGTTATTAACAACCGGCTAATCTCGCTAACAACGCAGATTACCAACACTAAGCACTCTCACCTAGAGAGATCTCATTACTTTAATTTCTGTATTGATTACTCCTTAATCGGGTACTAACTTGACCGTTGGAGGCGGAGCTCTCAGGAGTCTCCGTTATTTTGCAGGTACAGGCGTCCGGTTCCAGTCTCGGAATTGTAACTCTCCCGCAGGACATCAGAAAACCCCGAAACAAGTGAGTTATAGGAACAATTGCAGGATTTGTTAGAAAAGGGATACATAAGACCAAGTGCATCACCTTGGGGAGCGCCAATGTTATTTGTGAAGAAGAAAGATGGAAGTATGAGGTTATGTATTGACTATAGGGAGTTAAATAAGGTCACCATAAAGAATAAGTACCCATTACCAAAGATTGATGACCTATTTGACCAGTTGAGAGGCGCAACTGTGTTTTCTAAGATTGATTTAAAGTCTGGTTACTATCAACTTAGGATTGCAGATGAAGATATTCCCAAGACTGCATTTAGAACAAGGTATGGACATTATAAGTTCACAGTAATGCCATTGGCATTGACGAATGCTCCAGCAATTTTTATGGACTTGATGAATATAGTGTTTCATCCATCTATGGACAAGTTTGTGGTAGTGTTCATAGATGATATACTGGTGTATTCGAAGAGTAAAGAAGAACATGTAGAACATCTAAGGGCAATTTTGCAAACACTAAGGGAAAACAAGCTTTACGCAAAGTTCTCAAAATATGAGTTTTGGTTGGAGAAAGTAGCATTGTTAGGTCATTTTGTTCCAAAGATGGGATAGAAGTAGATCCAGCAAAGATCGAGGTAGTGAAGGGTTGGCCTATGCCAAAAACAGTGTCTAATGTTAGGAGTTTCTTAGGTTTAGCAGGGTATTATAGGCGTTTTGTGAAATATTTCTCGAAGATTGCTAAACCTATGACCTCTCTAATGAAGAAGGACAAGAAGTTTGAATGGGATGACAAGTTTGAGAAAGCATTCCAACTCTTGAAATAAAAGCTAATCACAGCGCCAGTGCTTACACTACCAGATGATAGTGGAATTTATGATGTATATAGTGACGCATCCAAGAATGGTCTAGAATCTGTACTTATGCCAAATGGGAAGGTAATTGCATATGCATCAAGACAGTTAAAGACTCATGAAGTAAATTACCCTACTTATGACTTAGAACTAGCTGCAATCATTTTTGCGCTAAAGATTTGGAGGCACTACTTGTATGGAGTGAAATGTAGGATTTATACAGACCATAAGAGTTTGAAATACATTTTCACTCAAAGGGATTTAAACTCACGCCAAAGGAGATGGTTAGAATATACTACGAATTATGACTTAGACATACAATATCATGAGGGAAAAGCAAATGTAGTCGCAGATGCTCTAAGTCGTAAAACCAATCATGGACTGAATACTTTGATTGTGGCTGATGAGTTATGTAGAGAAATGAGGAAAATGAATCTAGAAGTGGTAGAATGGGGAGTGCCAGCAGGCATACTTGCTGATAGGCGTGTCGCGTACCTAAAAAAAATAACCTAACTAACCACTACTATGTAGACTGGCAAGCAAGGGTCGAATCCCAAGAGACTAAGGTTCAAAAATAATTAAATAGACTCAAATTCCTACTAAGCAGAAATCAATAATAATCGAATAATTAAGGAACTAATGTGTGGAAAAATCGAAATTAAACTAAAGAATATGAAGAAATCAAATAATTAAAACATCCAAGATCAAGTATCACCACAATTAAGAATGATGCAATTATATTTCTACCCCTAACATACAATTCCAATTGAACGGGGAAAAGTAAACCCTAATAAATACCAAAGACCTCTCTCGAGTATCAATGGCTTCCCTAACATATAATCAAGCCTATTCTCATGGTATCATGCATATTAGAGACATTAAACACATTACTCTAACTTCCCAATTATCAAACCCAACTACTCTCATGTTGAGAATTAAACCCAAAATTGATTTACTCAAATCCGTTTAAACCCAACTCTCGTTGTGATAGAAACAATGGAATAATCACAATACTAAGATTACGTCTAACCTAGTATTGGCATAATCACAATCAATTTAGCATAGCAATTGCAAAAGTCATTAGAGAATTTAAAGATTTAATTCATGCATCAATCATAATTGGGCTACCCTAGATCTTGGAATAAAGAAACTACTCACTCATAATGAAATAAACAATAACAAAAATAATTAAGGAAAACATAATTAAGAAAATTAAAGATGAAAAGAAAATACCGAATATTGAATTAAATTGAGAACGGAAAGTAGAATTCTTGAATCTTGAATTACAAAAGCAAAGAAAATAAATAGAGAGAAATAGTTCTTAACAATGTAAAACTAAAGGCTAAAATAAAACTTAATTAATAATAAAACACTACTTAATGTATATATAGGCCTAGGAAGATAAAAAGATAAACATCTTTTCTTGGCGCACAAGGACTCCAGGAGGCACATACGTGCCTCTCCATAGGCACGCACGTGCCTCTATGCGTGCATAAACTGCTGTGGCTACTGACTTCCAGGCACGGACGTGCCTGCTCTGCTGCGCGTATCAATCATCTTAAATCAGTCATAATTTCATATCCGGAGCTCCGTTTGAGGCGTGTAATATATCGTTGGGAAGGTCTTCAAGTCTACTTTCCAATGCAATTTGAATCACTCCATTATCATTTGTATATCAAAAGTTATGAGCATAATAGTGAACAGGTGTCATATTTGTCAAGTATTTCATCAACGTTTTGCTTCATTTTCACTCAAGTTCGTCTCGTACACATGTTTTGATATTCTTAAGCAATATGTTTTCATACTCCATGATTATTATACTCAATATTAGTCAACCATACTCCATTTGCATATAAATCACCTGAAATTCATCAAAACACACAAACGAAGAGTAGTAGAGCACAACTTAAGCAAATAATGCAAATATGCACCAAAGATCTCTAATTTTGTAATCAAATGAGCTTAGATACCCACCTAAAACATGTGAAAAATAAGACCTATCACTTGCAAACCTAAATATTCAACCAACAATATTTGATGAGATAAGGGAAATTAATACAGGAGATGTAAAGTTGGATAGGATTCGTGAGAAAATAAAGCAAGGAAAAGCTATGGATTTCAAAATTCATGAAGATGGGAGTTAAAGGTACAAAGTTCGTTGGTGTGTACCACAGAAATGTGAGGAGGTAAAGAGAAAGTTGATGGAAGAAGGCCACAATACACCGTATTCAGAACACCTAGGAGGGGACAAGCTATATAAAGACCTGAAAAAGATGTATTGGTGGCCTAGAATGAAGAATGAGGTTGTGGAATTTGTGGCAAAGTGTCTAACTTGTCAGAAAGTGAAGATAGAACATAAAAGACCGCAAGGAACTGTGCAATCATTGGAAATTCCTGGATGGAAATGGGATTGTATTTCAATGGACTTTGTGACTTGCCTCCCCAAAGTCAAAGAGCGGAAATGACACCATTTGGGTAGTGGTGGATAGACTTACAAAATCTGCAGTGTTTATACCAATGAGGGAGACCTAGAAGATGGAGCAACTTGCAAACGCTTACATAAAAAATATGGTGAGATTAAATGGAGTTCCAAAAGACATTGTGTTTGACAGAGATTCTAGGTTTCTTTCAAGGTTTTGGAAGAGTGTGCAGGAAAACTTTGGTACAACACTTAAGATGAGTACAACATTTCACCCTGCCACAGATGGGAAAACTGAGAGAACCATTCAAACCTTGGAAGACATGTTGAAGGCTTGTGTTATAGATTTCCAAGGGGGATGGGAAGATAGCTTGGAATTGATTGAATTTTCCTATAATAGCTACCATGAAAGCATTGGCATGGCTCCATTTGAGGCATTATATGGAAGGAAGTGTCGCAGTCCAATCTGTTGGAACGACATAAGTGAAACAATGATTTTAGGGCCTTAAATGATCGAGGATAAATTTTCCTATAATAGCTACCATGAAAGCATTGGCATGGCTCCATTTGAGGCATTATATGGAAGGAAGTGTCGCAGTCCAATATGTTGGAACGACATAAGTGAAACAATGATTTTAGGGCCTTAAATGATCGAGGATACAGTTAAGAAGGTAAGGGAGATTCAAGCTAAGATTCAAGCGGCACAAGATCGCCAAAAGAGCTACGCGGACTTGAAGCGTAGAGAAGAGGAATTTGAGGTTGGTGACAAAGCATTGTTAAAAGTGTCACCAATGAAAGGTGTAATGAGATTTGGAAAAAAAAAGAAAACTTAGCCCAAAGTATATTGGTCCATATGAAGTATTGCAAAGGATAAGCAAAGTGGCTTATAGGTTGGCCTTACATATGGAGCTAAGTAATGTGCATAATGTATTTCATGTATCTCAATTAAGAAGGTATATCCCTGATAAGTCAACATGTGCTACAACCTGAAACCATTGAGTTAGATCAAAGTTTAACTTATGAGGAAATACCTATCAAGATCCTTGACAGTAAAGTGTGTAGTACACGCAATAAGGAAGTTAAGATTGTTAAAGTGCTATGGTCTAACCAAGAGTATGAAAAAGCAACTTGGGAAGCTGAGGATGAGATGAAAAAGAAATTTCCTGAGTTGTTTAAGGTATGGTGAGTTACGGGGACGTAACTCGTTTTCTTTAAGGGGGGTAGAATGCGGTAGAATTTTGCGCCTTTCCCCTGTATTTTCACTTATTTCTGTGCTTTTTGCACATTTTTAACGGTTATTTTGAGTAATTTTTATTTCAAAAAGACATTAAAGGCAAAAGTATGACAAAAGAGTACAATAATATTGAATTGAGGAAAAAGTTTGAATTTTGTTACCCAAGTTTCGGGACGAAACTTCTTTTAAGAGGGGTAGACGGTAATACCTCTTATTTTTATACGTATTTTAATTTAAATAAGTATTTCTTAAATTATTAAATAATTCGAAATGAATTATTTATAGTGTTTCATTAATTTAAAAAGAATTATTTTAATTAAAAGTTTATTTTTAATTATTTAATAATCTTGAAAATATTTTATTTCATGATTGGAAATATTAGGGCATATTATTTTATAAAAGGAAATTAAAGTCAATGAGTTTTTAAAGAAAGTCAAAATAATAGTTTGACTAGGAAAGGGGTCATTAAGGTTAAAAAGGAGATTTAATTCTAGGAGAGTTTTAGAAAAGGGAGTATAAATACCCATCACATGGGCAAATTAAACTTTTGCCAAGGTGGAGAATACCCAAAGGTAAACTCTCTTTCTCTCTCCTCTTATTTTCTCTCTTTTTTTCCTCTTAATTTTTCCCCTTTCCCTTTATTTTATTTTGTGTCATCACCACCCACACACACACCGGCCCACCACCGCTGCTGCCCACCGGCCGACGGCCACCACCACCAGCACTCGCTGGTAGCAGCAGCAACCTGTTGTGGTGGTGTTGTGCGCCGGTGTTAAAAAAAAAATATTCTTTTTGATTTTTTGTTAAATCTACCCTTAATCTAATTATTGTTTTTGGGTTTTGTGATGATTTTATGATGTTTGATGATAAGTATTTTTTATATAATTTTCCAGATTTGGTTTTGAATTAAAAAGCCCCAAATTATAAACCCTAGGTTTCTAAGTTTATGTATATTGATGGAAATTGTTTATGGATGATTTAAATTATTGAAATAAGTGTTTTTAAACACAATTACAATAATTCTAGATGATTTAATAAAGCTGGAATTTTTATATATAAGGCATAATTATGTTTCTTGAAAGGATTTTTAATTACCCATTAATTGGGAATAAAAGTAAAGGTTTTAAATTGAATTTCAGCTTGTTTTAAAGGGTTTATGAGTGATTTAAAGAGTGTATATATTGCTGGAAATTTGTGTAGAATAGGTATTAATACCTCTTTGTAATTTTGGTTTGTAGGAGACTTCTAAGTGAGTGATTTTATTTAGTCGTGGCTATTTTGAGATCGTATTCCAAGGTACGTTCGCGTACTTAATAATTATTTGAATATGTAGAAGCATGCTAGGCTTTGTTTAATTAATTCCAAGTAATATCATGATAGGTGTTGGTTGGAATTTGTTGATTGGATTGATGTTGGTAAATGATTTGTGATGTATGAATTATTTATGATGAATTGGTGATTGGAATTAATTTTGTTGGCATGTTGATTATGAACCACACTTTTATTATTTGCATGATAGAGAGAAAGATGAGGACATTGTGGGCACATCCTCCTTGGTTGTGTTCCCCAATGCTGGGCTACCCCCGAAGTTTCAAATGCCCGACATGGACAAGTTCGATGGAACGGGATGCCCTAAGACACATCTCCTCATGTATGCCGGGAACATGCAACCTTTGGGTGCTTCCTTCGGAACCCTTGCTCAGTAACATGTTTAATTAAACTAAATGTTTAATTTGGTTTAGAATATGAAAAGGAAATTTTATTATGGTTCATATAATTTTTTATTGACGTTATAAGCATGAGCAAGGAGTTATTTAAGTGTCTTAGTACACAAGAATAAATTATACTGCGGGCATGTGTGCACTTAAGGTGTTATTTAACACCGAGGGATAGGATTTGCGGCGCATTATGCATTTAAGGTGTCTTTGACATCGAGGTAGGTTAAAAAGGGTTCGACAATTAAATTTATGTGGTCACTAATTATTCAAGCATTAAATTGGTATGTTTGATTGCTTGAATGAAGTGTAATGTTTTATTGTGTTATGGTTTGAGAGTCATCACCAAGTATAATAATATGTAAAGCAACGTAAAGTGAAAGGAATTACGCACCAAAACTTTTGGAACGTATATACCTCGAGTATGAACATATGAGGGGAGTTATGGGGTTTTATATTTAACCATAGCTTCTACTGGGAGTACAAGATGCTGTATTTTCCTTTTTATTTATTTTATGTGCAGGACGTTCAGTCACTTCATGTGACATTTTCCTACCCAATTAGCTCCCAGTGTAGTTTACCTCAATTTATCTGGAGCAGGGATTTGGTGGGAAACTCGTTTGATGCGTAATCAAATTAAATAAGCAATTCGTTTATTTATTGGTTGGTCGTTTGGTATGTTGTATGCTTGTAAACAGGTGCAACAAGGTAAATTGTGTGTTGATAGGATGAAAGCATGTTAGTGTGTTTTTGTTATGCTTATGTACTCAGCATTGCTGATTGTGTGTTGTATGTTTGTTTTGCCTTGTCTTTACCTTGGCCCTACGACAACCCATTTCTAATGGCGAGTAGTGGGGACGAGTAGAGAGAAGTTTTACAGGTGATGAAGCATATTCATGATGGGCATGAGTGAAGAGCTAATTATGCTTAGTTCTTATAGGAATATTATGTGTTTTATTTGCTTTGAATATTATTTATTTTATTATGCTTGTGAGACTAACGTAAAGGTTTTCAGTATTGTTTGGTTTTAAGGACCTACGATGGTTCCAAGTTGTAGGTTGACTTTGTTTGATTTTGTTTGACTTTACTTTCGTTTGGTTTGACTTTTTGAGTTGACTTGTGTTTGAATGGTTTTAAAGATAGTCTTCCACTGTGTGTGTATTTGATATTTTCCTTAGTCGTTTTCACGGTGGCGGTAATGTCTTAGATTTTCCTATTTCGTATTTTAAAAGGGCATAATAGGTATTTTAAATGAAAGAAATTTCTAGGGTATTACAACCAACTCGCCCTCATCACCACCATCATGACATCACCAACCTTAACAATCAACATTTTTCCCTAAAACTTTGTGCAACACTTAGTGTTGCGATCATTATATGAAACGGAGGGACAATAAAGTACATAGTGTTAAGTGAAAGACCATCGAAGTATAACTTAATCCCAAACAAATCACATGGTTCATATTGAACTCAAGGTGTCTTGTCATTGGGCATGAGGAGTGAGGGGATATAGTAGTTTGCAGAGCTTGACCCTACTCAAGCCTGGCTACTTAAGCGTAACCTAGTTAGGCTTTGTTCAGTTCACCTTATAAAAATAATATTCAGTAAGAATAAGTTCATCAGTTCAGTAAAAATAAGTTTATCAGTTCAGAAAAAAAGTTTCAGTAAAAATAATTTTAGTTCAGTATAATTAATTCATTTCAATAAAAATAATTTAAATTCAGCAAAAATAATTTCATTTCCGTAAAAATAATTTCAGTTCAGCAAAAATAAGGTGAGGTAAACAAGGTTTTACTATTGATAAGATCAGATAAAAATAGATTTATTAGTTTCAAACTTGTAAAAATTTATAATGGGTCACATTTTTTACACAGATGCATTAATAATTGTCAACCCAAAAGATATAAATAAAAACCTCAAACACACACACAAAAAAAAAGCCCAATCTCCTTCAAACCCAAACCCAAAACCTCAGAAAGTCCAAAACCACTTACTCTCTCTCTTCATCAACCTCATAATATACCCCTCACTTCATCTCTTTCATCCAAAATTAGGGTTTTAGATTTCTAGGGTTAGCCTCTTCATATCCGCCTCTCACTCTTTCTCTTTCTCTCTCCTCGGAGATCTCTGCAATCATGGCGACCCAGATGAGCAAGAAGCGAAAGTTCGTCGCTGATGGTGTCTTCTACGCTGAACTCAACGAAGTTTTCACTCGTGAGCTTGCTGAAGATGGTTACTCTGGTGTTGAAGTTAGGGTTACTCCTATGCGCACTGAGATCATCATTAGGGCTACTCGTACCCAAAATGTTCTTGGTAAATCCACCCCCTCCCCCCCCCCCCCCCCCCCCCCTTTTTTTTTTGATTTCATTTGATTCAGTTTTTAGTGGTTCTTCGATTTTGATTTGGGAGTTTGATTGTTTGGGTTTGATTAGGTGAGAAGGGAAGAAGGATTAGGGAGCTGACCTCGATTGTGCAAAAGAGGTTTAAGTTTCCAGAAAACACTGTTGAATTGTATGCTGAGAAGGTTAACAACAGGGGTCTTTGCGCTATTGCTCAGTGCGAGTCTCTTCGTTACAAGCTTCTTGGAGGTCTTGCTGTTAGAAGGTATATACATGTTTAAACCTCTTTTTTTTTTTCATTGTTTTTTAATTTTGATTCGTTAAATTTATCGTCTAAATGCCAAAGCTATGAACTTTAGCGTTTGTTATGCAGTTGAACGTTGATTTATAATGTATTGGTTGATTGTTATTTTGCGAAATAATTCATTATCAAACTTGTTATATGCTGAGATCCTGCAAAATGTGCTCATGAAATGGAATTTGATTTATCTTAATTTTCCCTGACTTCAAATTGTTGTATTGAATTTATTTGTTACTGGGTTGATTAGCATATTTGCTTGAAATATGTATCGATGAATGTTTTTGTCAGAATTTATGTAATCCTGATGGTTTCTTTTTGTTGAGTTTCTGTTTGTTGAAAGACAATATTGCTGCTTAATTTGTCCGGGTTGTCTGCATTCACAGTTTTTAGATGTTCATCTGACATTAATTTTTTACATGAACTGATTTTCTTGGATGGTAAGACACTTTGTGTGATATGTGCATTGGTTATGCTGTGTTTGTTCTTGTAGCTTGTTTGTCCATTTTTAATGTCTTTCGCTGAACGTCAGTTGCTGTCATCCATAAAGCAGATTGGTCCTTCCGTACCTATTCTGTGTCGGAAGGTGACTAGATTAAAACCATCCTCAATGCTATTATTTTCGTGAGATAATTTGATTATTCACGTCAAACCTGCTAGAGGGCACATCTATTAAGCCCTTAATCACCCTGGTTTTATACTTTAATTTGTATGAATAATTTTTTATTCCATCGTTGTGAGCTATTTTTTGTTTTATATTATTGATTTGTTGTTAAGATAGATAGATTTCTAATGTCTGCATAGAGATCATTTAGTATAATTAGTGTTTATACCCTTCACTAAAGGAAGGAAAAACAAAGGACGGAAATCAATAGTAGGACAGGGATCGATAGAAAGTATCTTTGAAGAACGATGTTTTGGCTCAGTATTCATATTTCAATTTTGTGACAGACTTGTTGTTATTGCTTGTTTATCTTGTTGCCAGTAATCTGTACAGGGCTATGTGCTTATAAGCTTTTGGCTATGTGCATATTGAATATGTTTAACTTTCATGTTTGTTAATTGTTTGAATGTGGAAACGACAGATGTTTTCATCTAATGTCATCTACAAAGCTAATTTGTCTTTCTGTACCAATCTTGTGTCGGAAGTTGACTATATTGAAGTTCCTCTCTTTCATTCTCCTACTGAGATATGTTAGTTTTCATGTAGTACTGTTAGTGAGGGCACAAGATATGGTCGTTATTTTCTGGGTTTTGTTCATGTTTTATTTTATTTTTTTTATTTTAGATTTATTCTTTGGAAGTGGTGGTGTTGTGCTTGATTGATAATATCTGTAAAACAAATTTGCGTGCAACCATCTGATGCAGTTTAATTTTTGGTGCTTGCATTTATTTAGTTATTCCCTCTATGAAACAAAACTTCACCATATGAGTAATTCTCTCAATTAATATGCAACAGTTTCTGGTTGCTCTTTTTTTTTTTTTTTTTTTTTTTTTTTTTTTTTTTTTTTTCTTTCCTAATTCTAATTTTTCTGGTGGGTGTATGCTTGTTTCTTTCAGGGCCTGTTATGGTGTTTTGAGGTTTGTTATGGAAAGTGGTGCCAAGGGTTGTGAGGTTGGTTGATAATCTCCTTGTTTTACCTTTTACCCTATATAGTTTGCAATGACTGTTCCTTTAAATTTACCTTTTGCTTTTTGAACAGGTCATTGTTAGTGGTAAATTGAGGGCACAACGTGCTAAGTCCATGAAGTTCAAGGATGGATATATGATTTCCTCAGGTCAACCAGTTGTTGAGTACATTGACTCAGCTATCCGACACGTGCTCCTTAGACAGGTAATCTTCGTGGGCAAGATATGAATTTTGTGTGGAATATCTTTCATATTTGGGGTGTCTTTGTTGGTGTCTAATTTGGTTATTTATTGTCTTAATACAGGGAGTGCTTGGAATCAAGGTTAAGATTATGCTTGACTGGGATCCCAAGGGAAAGATTGGACCTCAAAAGCCAATCCCTGATGTTGTTGTTATCCTCCCGCCAAAGGAAGATGAGGTCTACGCTAGGGTTCCAGTTTTGGTGCCAGAAGTTGATCTTGTAGATTCCAGTGGTCCAGTACCTGTTGCCGTTGCATAAGCTTCACTAGGCTAGTTTACAGACTCTTTCTCTTTTTTTTTTGGGCTGGTATGTTACTGAGTTACCAGAATTCATACAATATGATGACTTGTTTGAGTCGCCAGTGGTGTTTCTGCAATGTCTTTGTTATGTGCTATTGAAAAGTTTTGTAGTTCTATGAGCTTGACCGTAAGTATTTTGACATATTTTGATTTAAAGTAAACCAAATTTCTTGGAATATGTTGCATTTATTGTTATTATTGTTTCGGCTATAGCCTTATAGGTGTTATTGTACCTTCACTTTTGTGTTACCTCTTGGGTATTTTTTAAATACTTGGTGATCTGAGGGTAGTATTGATTCTCTTCTATTTGATCTTGTTACTTCCTAGCTCATTGCTTGATGTTCTGCTGCAAAACCCCTGAATGGAATGATATGTGTTGGCCTTGGTTCCTTCAGCATACCTTAAAGTTTAGTATATATCTACAATTTGAGAGAGTGAATTCAGATTGATCTTTCAGGTTGTGAATATGTACGTAGATTTTGAAACTTGTATTTCATGGTGTGAATTTGCTATGAAATTATACTAGATGGTTTAAGAATGCCTTAACAAAATTGATTGAATTTTGTTAGGAATCAAGTTACTCGTATTATATCATCCTGTGTTGAACTAAATTTGGCTGCATCAATTTTATGAGTTGTGGTCACATGCATGAACAATTATCATCAGTTTCATACTTTCATCTTTGGGGTGGGGTGGCTGTCTTTGGAATCTTCTCCATCCAACATTTTTTTGGGATGTCTTACAACTCAAAGCTAGTTGTATATTTGAATAAAAAACTTTTGATTAGGGTTGATTATAAGGGCAATTTGTACCAAAAGATAACTCTGTCTGCTCCTTGCATAGTACTTCATATTGCTATTTGCCTGGTGACAAGACATTGAGGCGAGGGACGCTCATAGTTGCTGCGCCTTGGGTTGTAATAAGTGAAGTAGAATCATCTAAAATGGGCTTATGACTGCCTTATGCCTTATGGTTGTTGAGTTCGACATGAGCTCTACGATTCTGCTACGCTTGATGGCCGCATATCTTCTCCATAATAAAACGGATTAAATATATAATATGACGACATGGAGTGAGCAATCAAGAGGGTGAGGATTGTTTGCATAATTTATTGAACACGGCTAGTGATTGGTTTTAAAGATTTAGATCCACAAGACCACAAAGGAGATGTAGCTTAGTTTGGCAACTCAAACATCTAAAGCTACAAGGCCAACCCTTCAAACAACAATCTCCTACATGGGTAATTGATAAGCTACAAATCTACAATATCTATTAAACTAGAGCCAACATCTTCCCACGCAAATGTGCCTCAAACTTGCCATTGTGGATCTTTGATATATGTAAACTACATTGCTGTGTGTAGCAACTCGTTCTCGTCCTTGCTACAATCGTGGATTCATGTAAAACTACATTACTGTATGGAGCAACTCGTTCACCTTCTAGCTACAAACGTTGGCTGATAATCCCAAAGCACTGCAGAGGTGCATATGCTCTTACCACTGCCGTCTGCAGATGCTATTATCATTCTTAGTTTATGCATATGAATAGACTCAATAGAGTATTCAAGTTTCAGCTCATAATAGAGTTCTAAAATTAGGAGGTGATACACATAGACTTAGTGTATGTGTAGCCCCACATAGACATCCAATGATATGGCGACACGTCAGCGTTGTAAAAAAAGAAAGAAAGAGAGTTGAGCGGGAGAGTTTAGCGGGAAAAAGCTTGTGAGATCCCGCCTAAGAAGAGAGCAGCTGTAAAGGAGTTGTGGATGAAATTATGGCGTCATTTTAAAATTACAAGCAACATTAGTGAGATAGGCCGTCGTCGAGCCTACCAAAGATAATAATTCCTATATTGGTCTCACTAACAATAGTAAGGGTAAGAAAGGGTCGAACCCAAAAGAGGCGTTGAATCAACCACCGAGTACTATCATTTAAATAAGCTAAATGAAGTCTAAATCGGGTTGGTTTTCAGTAACTTCTTCTAATTCAATTCAACTAAAGCTAAGAGGAGATTAACAATATTAAAAGGAATCTAGGGCTCGGGTTATACCACTCAACTTCATCACAAATCACATTTAGCATGCAACAATCAAGGTAAATTAATGGGATAAATTAGGGGAAGTCATCTAAGGCACCCAACTACTCTATCAAGCTAGAGGGATTACTTGAATCATGAATACAACTTACTCTCGTGGTTACAAAGCATAAAACAAGTGTTAAAGCATAATCACGATGACATAAACATTCCCTTGACCGGTAATTCCTATTCTCATGGCATTTCGGGTCAATCAAGCATAAGGGAGCTAACTCAAGTTCATCTCTCGATCCTTCGTTGAGGAAGCTTGGATAAATAGTTCTAGCAATGGCCATATACAAGAACTAAGCAATTAAACCACTTAAGCTCAACTAATTAACACCCAATAATTACCAAATTATTACATGCAACAAGTAACTAGTAACTACATTGAGGGTTTTACCCAAACCTTAGAAATTAGACTACTCACAATCCATGGAGATTAGAGCAATTAAAGATTTCAAGCACTTCATGAACAAGTTCAAACTAAGGATTAAACTAATTAACAATCTAAACATGCAAATAATTAACAACAAAGTAAAGAGAAGTAGAAAAGATGAGTAAGAAATGGTTACTATGAAGCTTCAAAGTGAGCAACAATGGTGGACTTTGTCTTCTACAATGATTGAATTTGAATAATTCCAAGCTAATAATTAAGAACTAACTAATGATTTGAGAATTTAATGTTCTATGCTTACAAAACTAAGAAAAAGCTCTAAAAACGTTGCCTCCCGTACAAATGAGCTCTAAAGGGGTATTTATATGACCCCCAAATAAAAAGGACGGAGAAAACGAGGAAGGAGCTCAACTGCAGGTCTGCACGGACGTGCCAGATTTGGCACGGGCGTGCAAGGCTCAGCACGGCCGTGCCAAGTTTGGCACGGACGTGCAGGAGGGCCAAAATGGAGGCAAAAGCTTCTGCCAAGGTCTGCACGGACGTGCAGCTTTTGTCATGGACGTGCAGACTTGCACGGACGCGCAAGATTGCACGTCCGTGCAGAATGCCCTGCCTAGACAGCTTAACTTTGGGAAGCTGTAAATTCTACGTTTCTTGTCGGAAATGGACTTGTGACCAGTCGTTGGAAAGCTCTTGAGACGAGCTTTAATCTACAATTTGAATCGCTTCAAAAGGTTGAGAAGATCAAAAGTTATGGTTGGTTGAAGTTGACGCTTACGCAAACGATCTTTCAAGGTTCTCCAAAAGCTTTTCATTTCCCTTTAAGGCATTCCTCCTTCTTCCTCCATGGCTCTATCAACCAAGCTTGCCCTTATCCTTGCTCACTGATGCTTGATCACGTCCATAGTGCTAAAAATAGCTACATTACATCAAAAACACAAACAACCGGTGAAGCATAGATGGTACAAAATTTGCATAAAAATAGGATAAAAAATGAACTTTGATGTCGATTAATAACAAAAACAAGGTTCAAAAGTACCCTAAAATCATGCCAAATAACAAGTTATCACTTGTCATGTACATAATAGAGTTCCCTCAAAGAAGTGAAAAATATCTCCATATGAAATTTGGAGAGGAAGAAAACCTAACATTAGTTATTTTTGAGTTTGGGGTTGTTTAGCCTTTTACAAGGTGCCAGACCCTAAGAAGACTAAGTTAGGAGTACAAGCTTTGAAAAGTGTTTTCGTGGGATATGCAGAAAATTCAAAGGCTAGACTTTTGGATTTAGACTCAAATGTTATTGTGGAATCACGAGACGTAGAATTTTTTGAAAATAATTTTCGAAGTGATTCCAATGTTATCAATGAGTCATTATTGAGAACCACGAATAGTATCAGATTCTAATCCTTCTTCTAGCAATGTAAGGACAAGTCCTTATACAACTACTGAACCAAGAAGAAGTGTAAGAGCTAGAAAGGAAAAGAACTTTGGTCCAAATTTTATTAATTCTCAAGCAATTTCCTTTCTTGTTGAAGGAAATAGAGAAAGTGTTACTAATAAAATTCCTATAATCTTTAATGTTGAAACTGAAGATGATCCAAAGACATATCAAGAAGCTATGGCTTCTAGAAATTCTTCTTTTTGGAAAGAAGCAATGAATGACGAGATGGAGTCTTTAATGGCTAATAAGATTTGGGTCTTGTCGGATTTGCCTCCTGGTTCCAAGGCAATTGGATGTAAATGGATTTTTAGAGTAAAACATAATGTAGATGATGGATCAGTACTGATTTTCAAAGCTAGACTTGCAGGAAAAGGATATAGACAAAGAGAGGGAATAGATTATTTTGATACATATGCTCCAGTTGCAAGAATTACATCTATTAGAGTATTGTTGGCTTTAGCTTCCATCTATGATCTACATGTACATCAAATGGATGTAAAGACTACTTTTCTAAATGGTGATTTAGATGAAGAAGTGTACATGAAGCAACCTGAGGGCTTTGTACTTCCTGGTGAAGAGCAAAAGGTGTGTAAGCTTCTTAAATTGTTATATGGTTTAAAGCAAGCTCCTAAACAATGGCATGAAAAGTTTGACTCTACTGTTCTATCTAATGGATTTGTTCATAATTCATCAGATAGATGTATATATACTAAGTTTACAAAGGATTATGGTGTATTTTATGTCTTTATGTTGATGATATGTTAATCATTGGGACAAACATGAAAGACATAAATGAAACCAAGGCTTATTTGAGTTCATGTTTCAATATGAAGGACTTAAATGAGGTTGATACTATTTTGGGTATCAAAGTTAAAAGAAACAGTGGGGGTTTTTCTTTGAGTCAATCACATTATATTGAGAAGATACTTAAGAAATTTGAGCATTTGAAGGTCAAAGAAGTTAACACTCCATATGATAAATCGTGTAAAATTAGTAAGAATGATGGGAGAGCTGTTGCTCAACTAGAGTATGCTAGTGCAATAGGTAGTTTGATGTATGCTACTCATTGTACTAGGCCTGACATTGCATTTGCGGTTAGCAAACTAGCAAGGTTTACTAGTAATCCTAGTACAAAGTATTGGGAAGCAATTAGAAGAGTTTTTGGGTATATGAAAAGAACTAAACACTATGCTTTACATTATAGCAATTTCCCTACTGTATTTGAGGGATACACAGATGCTAGTTGGATAACTAGTGATGGAGATAATAAATCCACAAGTGGTTGGATTTTTATGCTTGGTGGTGGTGCTGTTTCTTGGGCCTCAAAGAAACAGACATGTATAACACATCCCACTATGAAAGCTGAATTTTTAGCTTTAAGTGCCGAAGGCAAAGAAGCAGAATTGTTGAGAAATATGTTGCTAGATATAAAGTTGTGGCCACAACCGTTGCCGGCCATCTCTTTTGCATTGTGATAGTGAGGCAACTTTGTCTACAACTTATAATAAAATTTATGATGGTAAATCTAGACATATAAGTTTAAGACATCCATATGTGAGACAGTTAGTATCCGACGAGATTATAGCTGTAACATATGTAAGGTCTTGTAACAACTTGGCAGATCCTTTTACCAAAGGTCTTCCGAGGGAAATGGTTTATGGAACAAGCCGAGAAATGGGATTAAGACCCGTTTGATTAGTCAGCAACAATGAAAACCCAACCTTTTCTTTATGAATACCCATGATTAACATGTTCAATGTGGTAATAACAAGTTGTTTATAACTCACTAGGTCACACTAGTGTTGAGATTATACTAGTGTATGTTTTAAGGGTGAGTGAAATACTCTTAATGAAATTTTTGTGAATAAAGAATTTCACCTATATAGGCATAAGAGGTGGTGCAGCTTCTAACAAAAGTATGGGTCAAACTTTTGTAAATGTCTCTGAATCCAGGTAGAGCACATGGCCATAATAGTGCTACCTTGTTATGAATGTATTGTAAACGTTTTGTGTGTGTGTTTTTCCGATTCTAGCATATGAAATTTTGGCTTAAAAGTTTTAAAACTACCATAAAATTTCGTTAGGATCTTGAAGAACTTACACTAAGTGATAGTTCAAATCGAAAGATACTTTCATGTATACACAATTCCGTTTGATTGAAGATAAGTAGGGGATTGTTATAATATAGTCTTCAATGGTGAAGTTTGTTTGTGGACAGTACCACTGCACAGGGAGAAGAAGATAAGTTTGTATAAATTGTTACTTCCTCTGTTCCACAAATATTGCAACAATGATGAAATTATGTATGCCAAAGCACATTTTATATGCTAAATATATATAATTATATAAGAGTAAAAATTATAAAAAGTTGATATTGTAAATATATTTTACGAGACGAATCTAACAAGACCCCACATGACTATATTTTACTTTACGTATAATCATAATATGTGGTCAAACAAGCGTGATGAATAGTGTAAAAGTCGAGTTGTTGCAATAATACTAGAACGGAGGAAGTATTATTATTATTATTATTATTATTATTATTATTATTATTATTATTATTATTATTATTATTATTATTATTATTATTATCATCATCATCATCATCATCATCATCATCATCATCATCATCATCAATTGACAATTATCTTAAGGGAACTATTATTTATATATAAGTTCCAAAGAGGCATATTACATTCAATTGATCAGAATTCTGTTTTCTTCTTCTTCTTTTGAAAAACTTCTAGTAAACACAATTACATTCAATGAGATTAGGATGGATCCCGGGGATGAATTAGTTCCTTAATTCCAATTGTAGTGGGGGATAATATTATCCTAAGGACAGAGATAAACTCGTCCTTTTCTAATTTCAATTGATTTCAGTCATTTGTATTTGATTAATAGTATTATTTTTTCGACACTTCTTTGTTTGGTTTGTGAAGGGTGGTAAACAATTATCCCAATGGTGGGAAATTGCACCCTTAATGATGGAAAACATTTTCCTTTACAAAACAAGGGAAGCCACATTTTCCTCCCTCTTCCTTTAACTTCCTTTTAACTTTTCTCTCATTCATCTTCAAATTTCCACTCCTAAATCAGATTTTTCTTAACTTTATTTATATGCAATCAAACAAATTGAGTTTTTCCTTAAAAATATATTTTCCTTAAAAACCAATTTTTCATTAAATATGTTTTACATGAAACAAAACAGAGCCTAGGTTCAAATAAATTTACGTTCATTAAGAATGTAAAATGAAGAGATGGAACACGCTATAAATAAGAAAACAAGTTTTAATTGTTGATTTCATATTACTCAAAACTAAAATTGGATTTTGTAGAACAGTCCTTCACAAGTTCACGGGTTACGTGCTTACGTCTTAATTTAAACACTTCCAATACAAGAATCTATGCTTAGTCGGTTCTCTTTCCAATTTTTCAACATTCACCCGCCATTTCAAAACCCTAACCTCTAACCACCATTAACGTTCATCCTTCTTCAATTCACCCAATTTTTCCAGAAATCTCAAATCACCGTCATAATTATCAGAAAATACTCTTTCATCTCCAACAATTCCTCTTTTTCTTCATCCGAAAATTTGTACAACATTAGCAAAAATAAAATTAAATCAAAGCGTCGAAAAAATGCCGATTAATCTGACGAAGAATTCGCTTTCAGCTATAATGGATGGCGATATCAACTCCAAACCGCTGGTTCAGGTGTTGGACATCAAGCCCATTGCTTCTAATCAGGAACGGTACCGTTTTCTCTTATCCGACACCGTTTCGACTCAGCAGGCGATGATTGCGACTCAGCTCAACGGCCGTGTTAAGTCTGGTGAAGTTCGTAAAGGTTCCGTCATTCAATTGATTGAATATATTTGTAGCGCCGTTCAAAATCGCAAGTATGTTTTTGATTAATTCTCTCACAAATTTTGATGGCGTTATATTTCAATTGTTGTTAGTAGTAATTTTGTTTAATTTGGAAAGAGGAGGAGAAATTCTGTTTGAAAATGATGTGATTATGCATAATTTGATGTTATTTTGGTTTGATAGAACTGAAAATGGCGTTTGAGTCGTTGTTTTTGGTTAGCATTGAGGTATCTAATAGCATGCGAAGAAGTATAGTTCTGGAATTTGTGTTTTGTTATGTCAACTTATGGAATTTTCAGCAGAAAATTCTAATAGGTGATTATTGTTCGGACCGGATTGTTGGAGAAGAGTGGAGTAACTGTTTGTCTATATGGAGAGGTAATGAGCTACGATGTACTAAGGTGTGAAGGTGTTGTTTGTGATACATTGTTGACATTGAGTTGGATCTGTGGTTGACCTATAAGATGAAAATTTGTTTTGATTGGTGACTTTCTCTCTTTAAAGAACGAGAGAAATTGAGAGAGGAGTGTGTTTCTGCCTTTTGTATATGCAATTGATTCCTATAATCATCGTGTAATCTTGATGTCTTGACATTGGTGTGCAAAATGCTTGCGGAGGAGAATAACACAGGTCAATAAGTTATGTTGATGATGTGACGTTTTGCAACTTGTAGGAGACATTTTGTTGGTAATTATTCCTCTGTAATCTCATAGAGAATGTCAGTTCAGGTTTTGGAATTGAAAGTTAAGGAAATACATAAGCTTTGTAAGTATCCTTGGGCATTTCATTAAGCAGTTATGGAGTTCTATGGCTTGAGCTTGTGTATATAGTTGAATCAGAGTAATTTTAGTAATTCACACATCCTGTTAATATTGCATGAAATTTCTGATACTTTTAAGCAGACCTAACGAAATTGGTGGCATTCTTTTCATTGCTTTTGGCTTATGTAGAGATTTTATCAGAAGAACATGAGTGATTGAAGTTTGAACACTTAACTGGCATCCTTGACAATTTAATTTTACAATACTTGTGCATGCTTCATGTTGTCTGATATTTCTGATACTTTTAAGCAGATCTAAATAAAAAGTGGCATTTTTTTCATTGCTGTTGGCTTATGTAGCGATTTTATCAGAAGAACATGAGTAGTGATTGAAATTTAACACTTTACTGGCATCCTTGACAATTTAATTCACTGTGATTGAAAATACTTGTGCATGCTTCATGTTGTGTGAGAACTTATTTGGCCATAATTTCTGCAGGATTATTGTCGTCCTGAACATGGAAACTATTATACCTGATTGTGATATAATAGGGAACCCACTGATGCCCTCTGGATCTGATTTTTCTGTTGGAAATGCATTGCCTAATAGTAATGTTATTAATCCTATCGGAGGAAGCAATACAAAAGTGGCCGCAGTTGGTAACAGTAACAATGCGCAAAATTTCAGACCGACTATTCAGCCTGCATACCAGCCACCCCCTAATTATAAAAATCATGGCCCTGTTGTGAAGAATGAGGCACCAGCACGTATACTACCAATTGCTGCATTAAATCCTTATCAGGGGCGTTGGGCTATTAAAGCAAGAGTCACAGCTAAAGGAGATCTTCGTCGTTATAACAATGCTAAAGGTGATGGGAAGGTGTTTTCCTTTGATCTCCTTGATTCAGATGGCGGTGAGATTCGTGTTACATGCTTTAATGCAGTTGTTGACCGCTTTTATGATGTTATTGAGGTTGGGAAGGTTTATATGATCTCAAAGGGTACCTTAAAACCTGTACAAAAGAACTTCAATCATCTGAAGAATGAGTGGGAGATTTTTCTGGAAGCAACTTCTACTGTTGATCTTTGCCCAGATGAAGATGTTTCCATACCCAAACAACAGTTTAACTTCCGACCTATTAGTGAAATTGAGGGTGCAGAAAACAATTCCATTTTAGACATTATTGGTGTTGTAATATCAGTTAATCCTTCAGTCCCCATTATGAGGAAGAATGGGATGGAAACACAGAGAAGAAACTTAAATTTGAAAGACATGTCAGGCAGAAGCGTTGAGCTAACCCTATGGGGAGACTTCTGCAACCGAGAAGGTCAGGACCTGCAAGAATTGGTTGATTCTGGGTACTTTCCCGTCTTGGCTGTGAAGGCTGCAAAGGTCAATGACTTCAGCGGAAAATCTGTTGGTACAATTTCTTCAACCCAGCTTTTTATTAACCCTGACATTCCTGAAGCTCACAGTTTGAATGAGTGGTTTCGTCGAGGGGGAAAGGATTGTGCTGCCCAGTCTATCTCTAGAGATGTTATGCCTCTTGGAGGAAAGAATGAGGTTCGCAAAACCATTTTACAGATCAAGGATGAAGGTCTTGGAAGGTCAGAAAAGCCGGACTGGGTTACAGTTAAGGCAACATTATCATTTATAAAAACAGATACCTTTTGTTACACAGCCTGTCCATTGATGATTGGTGATAGACAGTGCAGTAAGAAAGTCACAAAGTCGGGAAACACAAGATGGGTATGTGATCGATGCAATCAAGAATTTGAGGAGTGTGATTATCGCTATTTGCTACAAGCACAAATACAGGATCATTCAGGAGTGACCTGGGTAACTGCTTTTCAAGAAGCCGGGGAAGAAATCTTAGGCTGCTCTGCTAAAGAGCTGTACACTTTAAAATCTGAAGAGCAGGATGAAAGGTTTGCTGAGGCTATTCGCAGTAAGATCTTTGTTCCATTCCTTTTCAAGCTTAAGGTAAAAGAGGAAACTTATGGTGAAGAGCAGAGAGTAAAAACAGCTGTAATTAGAGCTGATAGAGTGGACTTTGCAGCTGAAAGCAGGTTTTTGATTGATATGATCATGAAGCACCGCAAACGATGAACATCAAGTTCTGAATTTAACTAGTGAAAAGTGAGACAATTTGCTACTACATATTCGATTCTGTTAGGTATTTTGTAGATGTTATATAAGCGGATTAAAACTTGCCAGCATCTAGTTGTAAGAAACAGTTGCACTAGTGTAATACTCATAGATAAGATCTATTCAAATTTGTGAGGGTTAATTGTGGATATAGTGAGAATATGGCTACAGACATTTATATGTATGCTTGTAGATGTTGTTTGGTACATCTTTTTTCCCCTTGTACGCTCTTTACTCATTTATCAAAGCAAAAATGAATTGGATCATCGTGATTTTTAACTGATTCACTGCAGACAGAAAATTTCTATTTAGCTTAATGTTGCTTTCCTTGCTGATATGATTTGTTTGTGTTAAGTCTGTTGACAGAAATTTTCTATTTAGCTTAATTGCAGATATGATTTGTTTGTGTTAGTCTGTTGATATGATATGTTTTCGCTATCTGTACCAAGTAGTATTTCTATTGGGCATATATATTACAAACTTTATATGTATTCCTGATCTAAACCCCCCCCCCCCTTCTTTTTCTACGACATGATATCCTTGGATTATTCGCATGCATGACCAGTCTAAGCTTAGCAATTAAATCAAGATTCACCGTGTTCGGACTGTGCTCTCTTGCTGTGGCCAAAGCTTGGCTTGACATAGTAATTCTTTCTTCATAAATACATAGATAATTTCAGGAAATTTTGTCATAATAACAGATGGTCAAATTTCCTTTTAAACTTTAAAATCTGTTAAGTAAATCTCAAGCAATAATACGAACTACGAAATACAAACCAAGGAGCTGAGCCATTATAAGCTCGGTCTGGACTTCAAAGCTAATCAAGCTGTCTCAAGCATAGTAAACTGAGGAGGAAATGCAGAAAATACATAGAGGCTAAAAGCTCACCACGAAATTGGATTTGAAAATACTCAGCGTCTACATAAACACGCCACAAATATTTTGTATTACATTTGCACTATTTGCAGCACAAATTTTTACACTTATTCTTGAGTGACAAGGAAGCTTCAAACAATCATATTTAACCCTTTAGTACAGAAAATCACACTTGCTTGTGCACCGTTAAACCTGTGAGAAAATCTGCAAGAAAAAACCAATCAGTCCACCATAGGAAACGATGGAGAATCCGCATGCATAGTTCCAAGTTACAGTGCAGAGCCTGTAGAATCACCAGCAGAATGAGGGCACTGTAGAATGCAAGAAAACCATTAAACTTGTGTGATCAGATTTAGCCATCTAGGCATTGGAAGCAGATGCAGGCGACCCAACATATGTTACACGAACATCCTGAGGCAGAAGTTGATATGTAATTCCTAATTCCTCAAATGTTTTTTTCAATTCCAGAACGAGATCAGAAGCTCTGCTGTTTTTCTCTGCAATGTTCTGGAAGTTAATAGTGTGGGTTACATAAAGAGCCATCTTAATCTTGTTCATGTCCACAATGTCGATCAACTGCACACTATGACATGGTCTCCAGTGCTGTGGTTTACTTTCTATATACCTGATCAACCAAGAAAGTATGCTGAAATGAGCACTCATCTCAAAAGTAAAGACACAAGCGGAAAGAAGAACAAAATACAGAAAATGTTACATATAGATGCAACATGGCTTTAGTGTACTGTGAGTGTGTATCTGTCCTGGGCAAAAAATTCTGACAACTTACGACTTAATTCTATCCTTCAGAGCAGCAATGGCCTCGACTGTAGTGGAGAAGTTAATTGCAAACTCCACTGAGTCATTCATATCTGGGCTCCGATAGAAATTGCTGATTGGTTTGGTTGCTAAAACAGTATTTGGATAGGATATTTTTTCATTATCATATCTCAAGAAGATTGTGTTCAAAATGTTCATCTCTTCAACAACCATCTGTCAGAAAATATCAACTGATTAACAAATGGAAGAAATCTAGCTCCAGAATGTAACATGATAAAATATTATGCATTTCTATGTTACCTGAACACCATCAATCACACAACGGTCACCTACATCAAATGGATGCATTACAAATACAAATATGATTGCCTCAAACACAGTCTTGAAGGCATTGCCAAATATAAATGTCGCGAGCAAGAGCTGACTTGTAACAAACACAAGTATTTTGGTGGTCAAAAATCCCATCACAAGAGTCCACACAATAGCTATAACAATTAACACCACGCTTGAAGCTAAAATATTCAATTCATCCACAGCTGTTTTAGTATCATCTAATGAATGAGCAAGTGATTTGCGCTCCATGTAAGCAGTAACCTGCAACCAAAAAATACTATGTAAGATTATGTCAACACTACTTAATCAAAACCTTTAAAGCTTCGTATATTAGACTTTTTGTTGGACAAAAGGACAATATTAACCAAATGCTCTCAAATTCAAAGGCTTACCACCCATTTCTCTAAGGCCGACTCCTTGATCTTACCAGTTTCAATATATCCATCAAACAAAGGAAGTACTTGGTTTAATTCACCGATTTTTATGAAACGCAAGAGATCTTCCTCTTCAATATAACTAGTTACACAAAATGATAAAACATTTACAGTAAATATTTAGAGTGACTTTACTAAGGTACTATATGATTATACTCAAAGACCTAGGAATACTGCCATAAAGTGAAAAATCTTACTCAAAACCAGGTTTTGCAACATTGTTGAAGATTTTGGAAGCAGCAACTTTTGCTCGCCATTCACTCTTGATCTCTTTACTTAGCTCACCCATGCCATCAACTTCACCTGAGTCAAGGAAACAGGAAGTAATAGACAGCTTTGTTCTCCTTACGAGTTTGATCAATCTTTTCATGGTCCATGCAGAGACGTTTTCTTGGTTTAGTTGTTGAAGCTTCTCCACATTAATAACCTCTTCTCTTATACCTTTATTATTTGTCCTTCGCTCTAAACTCAGCTGACTTAAATTTCTCGATATGGCTACTCTTGCTGCCTTCTCCATGATTGGAGGACCAGAAAGCATTTGAAGCACATATTGATGAAATATTGATTTTTGAATTCGATCAAAGAACCTCTTGACATGGAAAGATAAAGCTAAAGTCTTGATTAATGTAGTCTTCACTAGCCATATTACTGCCCCAAATAAACACCCGGCTATAGCTTTTGTAATATAATGTAATACTATGGTGGCTTCTCTTGACCTGTTGCTCCCATGAATGAACAACAAAATCCACGCGAGAAGAACTGAGCTCAGCCAAAAAAAAACTCGTACACCTCTCTTCAATCCATTGGCATAATAGGGAATTTTCTTCTTGAAAAGAAGTTTTCGTTCCACCAAGTAAACAATCACATTGATGAAATATTTCGCTATCAATCGACCACTAAACATCATTGTAAAGAGAACACACCACTTCCAAAGCTCTAAACTCCATATTGTGGTATTTTGCAAATTGTAGTCTATTAAACTAGCAATCAGCAAACACATCAAGCAAAGAAATACAACCAACTCCACGAAAACGAAAATTTTCAACCTCCTACGAAATTGGTGATTCCCTTGCTTGTCAATGGATTTGTAAACAACCTCATTAGTTTCTTCATCTTTTCCATGGGCATTTAATGGTGAGCTTTGGAAACCCGGAGTAGCATTTGGAATAGCCATACTAACTCTAGGATAAACCTGAGCCGGATTTGTATAAGGTTTGTTTGAACCCACCATATAAGTGCTTTGATTAGCCAAAGCTTCATCACCAGGATATGGTGGCTCAAAAAACCTTGATTTAGAATTTGCGTAAGCTGACCTTGCTAAAGCAGCACGTCTTCTGGTACGTTCATTTGGAAGTACAGGTTCAAACATGGGATTTACTATTGTAACTTCAGGATACATTTCAGTATTTGAGGGATAATTCCCCTGCTTTGGCAACTCTGCCAGTCACTTCCCTTTACTTTGTCGGATACTACTTTCTTAGCAAGAACGGATACGACAAGCCTACAACATCGGCAGGGGATGCTTTCATAAGAACTCAATCATCACAAGCACCAACAGCAACAATTTGGAGAAGATTCCACGAGAAGCAGGATTAGATGTACACAGCCTTATCCCTACAAAAACACGGACACTTTTTTTTTTTTTTTTGAGGGAACACGAGGACACTTTACAGAAACTCAATTTACTATAATAGTAATTATCTATAATCTATTACGGAGTATAAGCTGTATAACTTTGGTTGGTTTTATATCATAAGTTTAAGATGTACACAACCTTACTCCTACTCATCAACCAAAATGAGATGATATCTCTAACACAAACCCAAAAAAGCTCTAAGGAACAAGATAAATTTCTATCATGCAATATTCCACAGACATCTAATACATAGATTTTACAGAAAATATTAAGCACAAAAGACAGAAATTACCTTTTAGCTAGTTGATTAGCAGACAGATAGATGTCAGACCTCGAAATCCTCGATTTGCAGTTGCATTCCGTACTCCCAAACAAACATTTTATGGGATTGGATTGCAAGTTAAAGTACAACTTTGGTAAAGCAACTAACTATCTGCATTGACTAAAGAAGTCAATAAGTTGTGTAATTTTTAAATAATCTCAATTTGGCGGGTGGTGTGTTTAATAGTATGAGTAGCAGGTAGGAAGGTAATTGTGGCTTAAATTACAAAAAATTTTTTTTTTTTTTTTTGACACGTACAAAAAAATTATTCAATTCTATTTATAAATGTATGTAGTATGACGCCTAAAATTTGTACTTTTACTACATATTTTAAAACTATTGCACTACTTTATATAGTCTACCGACTACCATATAACTTCTACTACTAAATACTTTTAAAAAGACAACTTTGTGTTAATAGTTTATGCGTCATAACTTAAGTACAAGACACGCAACAATTACATTGAATTTCTTTTTTTGAAGGAAATTACATTGAAGATTTCATAGAACATAATTTTTTTTGAAAAAATGGTAATGTAAAGTACAACAATGCATAGTTGCAGGACGCCTAAATTACAAACTATTCCCGCCTAAGACGAAAATTTTGTCCGTCAACATATGACTTAGAAGGCTAGTTGGGAAATAGTATAGTATAACACTTGGAACATAATTTCATCATAACTGTACATTTCATCAGGATTTGGATATGCTACCACTTGCTCATGGGCCGGTGTATCTTCACAAAACCGTATGTAACCTTCTCTGTAGACAATTTTACTTAGTCCACCGCTGAGCCTGCCAAGAGACCTACACAAGAAAGGTTAATCAATTAGACATAGACGTAAGCAGGGAAAAGAAGTCTGTATCAACGAAATGTATACTTCAACCTAGAGGGCTTACTGAAAATGTAGAACAGAGAAATGGTCTGAGTTTCTGACTACTAGCAATTTAAAACATATTTTTAAGATGGGATATGAAGAGTAGTAAGGAATTGGTATGTACGAACTCTTTCCCTCAAAGCATAATTGCTTTGTCAGAAGTCGGAACTTTATAGTTCATATGCAAAAATACTCTTGCTTCCCTCACAAAAATGGGGTCCTATCTCAGACACTGATATATAGCTTGCAGCCATTCGGCACAGGCCACAACATTCTGCTCTGTATAAGCTCCTACACCCATTCCACTTCTAGAACAATGTTGAATTCCTAATCTCCATAACTGTTGCAATTACTGAGTGTACTCCCTCTATCTGAAATTAATTTTCGAACTGTCATAAATTTTTATAATTTATATATGAAGTGATTTTACAATAGTTCCTTCATAAAAATTGTGTTACAATTCCTCTCCATATCACTTTTTACTATATACATGCCTTGATTTATGCAAGAACATATTAGGAATATTCAATCATAATACATTACGGAATATTATTCCAAGTAAAATGATAACTTTTTCCAGACATCCTAAAAAGGGTTTTCCTTATCTTATGGTGGCAGAACATATTAAAGGCAAGAACTATACATACCAAGAGATTGAAATTATCTTGCAGAGTTGCAGTTGAAAACTTGATCAGCAATGGGAAAAAGAAGGAGATGCTGCCGGCCCCCCAACATGTGTAACATGCACATCCTGTGGCAGAAGATGATATATGATTCTCAACTCCTCGAAAATTTTCTTCAGCTCCAGGACGAGATCAGATCTTCTGATTCCTTTCTCTCCAATGTTCTGGAAGTTGATAGTGTGGTTGACATAAAGAACCATCTTAATCTTGTTCATGTCCACAATCTCTTTCAATTGTACACTATGGCCTAGTCGCCAGTGTTCAGGTTTGTTTTCTATATACCTGAGCCCAGTTAAAGTATGTTGATGTAAGCACCAACCTCAAAACCAAAAAAACACATGTAAAAAGGAATTTACTGAAGAGGTTAAATATAAAAGCCATGACTTCCAACTTATTGTGAGTTCTCTCCTTTTTCTCGTGTAAGAAAGTACAGATAACTTACGATTTTATTCTAGTCTTTAGAGCAGCAATGGTATCTACTGTAGTGGAGAAGTCAATTGCAAACTCAACTGAGTCACCCATTTCTGGGCTCCTATAGAAGTTGCTGATAGGTTTGGTTGCCAAAACAGAATTTGGATAGGTGATCTTTTCGTTATCATATCTTAAGAATATTGTGGTCAAGATGTTCATCTCTTCAACAACCATCTGCCAAAAAAGCTCAATCGGTTCAAGTTAATGAGATCGAGCAGCAGAATCCAATCTAGGTCATGTAATAGGCATTTTCAGTTTACCTGAACACCATCAATCACACAACGGTCACCCACATCGAAAGGATGCATTATAAATACAAATATGATTGCTTCAAAAACAGTCTTGACGGAATTGCCAAACATAAATGCCACAAGTAGCAATTGAGATGAGATAAAGACAAGTATTTTGGTGTCCAAAAATCCCATCATAAGATTCCACACAATAACCATAATAATCACCACCACGCCTGAAGCTATTCTATTCAACTCCTCTACAGCGGTTTTTGTATCATTTAATGAATGAGCAAGTGATTTACGCTCCAAGTAAGAATTAACCTGCAACCAATGAATTTGTAAGAGCCATGTCTTTAATAAAAACTCAAAGTAACCATATTAACCTGCATTTAGAAGTTAGTACTCTGAATTTAAGACTCGTCTCTATAATACTTTTGTCGTATTCAACATCTTTACAGCTGTGTGTTGAAGATGTCTTGCAGATAAAATAAACATATTTCAGAATCAGTGTCTTACCACCCATTTCTTTAAAACTGTTTTCCTGATCCTTGCTGTTTCAACAGCACCTTCAAATAAGGGAAATACTTGGTTTACTTCATCCATTTTCATAAAACGTAAGAGATCTTCTTCATCAATATACCTATGTCCACAAAATAATAAGAAGTTAGACTAATAGTTTCAGAGCGAGCTCAGAGATACAGAGGAGAATTGCCAGAAGGTGCATTATCTTACTTGTAGCCAGGTTTAGCAACATTTTTGAAGATCTTAAGAGCAGAAACTTTTGCTTCCCATTCACTTGTGATCTCTTTATTTTGCTCACCCGTCTCATCATCTTCATCATAATCAAGGGTATTAGATATAGTAGACAGCTTTGTTCTCCTTATGACATCAATTAACCCTTTCATGGTCCAAGCAGAAACTTTATCTTGGTTTATTTTGTGAAGCTTCTCTACATTGATAACTTCTTCTTTCACCCCTGCACTTTTTGTCATTCGTTCTAAACTTAACTGACCACTAGTCCTTGATCTGGTCAAACTTTGTGCCATCTCCATGCATGGAGGCCCGGAAAGTGTTTGAAGAACATACTGATCAAATAAAGACTCCTGAATTCGATCAAAAAACCTCTTGACATGGAATGATAAAGCTAAAAGTTTGATCAGTACAGTCTTCAGTAGCCATATTCCAGCCCCAACTAAAAACCCAGCAATAGCCATTGTAATATAATGTAATACTTTTTTGGTCTTCCTTGATCTGTTGGTCCCATGCGTAAACAACAAAATCCATGCTAGAAGAACAAAACTCAACCAGAGGAATACTCGTAAACTTTTCTTTAGTCCATATACAAAATACAGAACTTTCTTCTTAAGCAACAGTTTTTGTTCCACCAAGTATACAAGAATGTTAATGAACCATCCTGTTACCAATCGACCACAAAATATTACTATGACAAAAACACACCATTTCCAAAGTCTTAAACTCCACAACGCGGTACCTTTCAATTGGTTGATAGTCAAGCTAGCGATTAACAAACCCATCAAGCTAATGAACACTATCCACTCTAATAAAGCAAAAAATTTCAATCTCTTACGAGATTTTTGATTCAATTGAAGGTCAATGGATTTGTAAACATCCTCATCTTCCTCTTCTTCATTTCCTAAGACTGAAAAAGGTGATTTTGGGATGCCTACTGGAGTTCCTACACTAACTCTAGGAGACGCCTTAGGTGTTCTGACAGGTGTTTTTGGACCCACTAAATAAGTGGTTTCATCAACCAAAGCTTCATCACTAGGATATGGTGGCTCAACTAATCTTGATTTAGTTTTCGACCTAGCAAGAGAAGTGCGCTTTCTCATGAGCTCATTTGGAACCTTAGGATGTCTTTGGGGTGTTGAAATGGGGCTTAACTTTGTGATTTCAGGAGACATTGGGGTAAACATAAAACTTTTTCCTTGGTCTGACAACATAGTGCTTTGGCCTGGTGACTTAGTGCTATCTGCTGCTACTCCAGCAGCAACTATAGATAATACAACATCAGTTTTATCTTGATAACTACTACCCTCCATTGTAACTACACAGACTCAAATATACACGATAATTACCCAGAATAAACAGATGCTCTTTCAAAGAAACTCAAACAACTACTATTATAACAACACAAAAGAAAAGTCAATCACCAATCTGGTGAGCTCCCATGAAGCCCCCACGCATGGGCCGCACCCGTCAATACGAGAGAGTTCAGACCACTTACAAACCCAAATGAGGTAATCACTAATGCATCAATCAATCATCCAAATACATGTTACTCTTTACAAGGAATAAACAAAATTTCAGTAAACTACAAACCTCCAAGAATAACCAATTCTGCTCATCCAATCATTCCCAAAATCACCTGACAAACAACATTCTAATATTAGAACTTTTTTGCAATTATTAACAAGCAATCAATTAACTTACATAAATTAAATGTTATATAAGTGCAACTTTGACTAACCAGAAAGTTATTACTTCCCAATTTGAAGGAACATGGTTTTTCTAGCAAATTTTTTCTGGGTATGAAATTCAAATTGCACAAATGATAAGAAAAATCTTGAGCAGCAACTATATAATATAATTTGGGCAATATTTTAAAGAATGTGAAAATGGCGGTGGGTATGTACAGGCTACAGGGTACTAGTGGACATTGGCTAAAGTGCTAATACGTCAGAAAAAACTACCAAACTATTAATTTATTAAGCTCATGGAATGTATGATAGAATATTGTACTTCAGTTATCAAATTCAAATTCATATGATTAGATTATATAATATGTATTTCAACCCCCTTCTGTTTAATTAGTCAACAAAAAACAACACCTACTATTCTGGGTGGCTAAATAATGTCCAGCTAAGTGTAGCTATCACGGTTTCATCATTACTTTTAGTGAGACCAGGGTCTTGTGTAGCCATGTGGGTCATTACTTCTTATAGTATCCGGTATCCCTCTCCAAGTCTTCATGAAGTTGCAAATAAGGATGGCACCTTTAGCATGGCATGGTCCAGTATGAAAAAAGAACGATAGGCTTGGCCCTCGGGGTAGATACAAAATGTCACGTTATTGTGCATGCCGGGTTGTGTGCCACATTTTTTCGGAAAATTACAACATGACCCAACTTGACAAAACAGACTAAAATAAGTGAACTTTGTTTGAGGCATGCAAGCATACATGACAGAATGACACATGTGGTTGGATAGTTGGATCGTGCCTAGGCCACCCTTCGAAACAGCATGACATGTAGTTAGTGGGTTCGACTGTGGGTCAAGTCTAGCCAGAACAAGGCATATGGGTTGGGCACAAGGCACAGCCCACAAACACCTTTAGGTTCAAGGAAGGTTTCATACCTTGGAGCTTGGAAAGTGTAGATAAAATTCTTTTTGCAGGAAAGATATCCATGATGTGAGATCAAAACACATCTATAAAACATAACACACATTAAACATACCAGAGGGTGCTTACAGCCTATAATCCAAATACTCATCGATTCTGTACTCTGTTAAGCTTCCTCCCCTTTGTTTCCTTCCTCTCTCAAAATGAAACTGAGATGGAAACTCCACATCAGAATATCCTCCCATTCTAAAAATATCAACTCGATCATATAAAATTTCAGCTACATCATCATGCTGCTCAGCATCACTTCAATCAGCTGATAAATTTCCCCTTCTGTTGGTGGACCTTGCACTGATGTACACACCAATATGCTGCCAGACCATATAAGATAAATCTTCAGAGAAGATCAATGCTTAGCACCATCTTCCACAATAATGGTCATCAAGAAATTGGTCACACAAACATAGATAACAACATAGAAATTCACATCATAGGAAGATTCCGAAGATTGGCATACATTGATATATATAACTTTGTAAAGCTTGAATGCATGGGTGCATGACATCAAGCTAGTTAGTAATGCCTCTAAGAGATGAACAGTTTTAGCCAGAAGCAGAGATGACTTGAGGCATACATAAATCATGTTCCTCACTCCGTGATAAATTCATCATGTCGTTCAATTGAAGGTTAATAAATGACATACATGGTGCTTTAGCCTCCTTTACATGTTGCTGAGTTGTGCCCATAGCATTGACATTTGCTGCACTTAATGGTTTTGCTTCTCTTGCCCTTCCTTTCTTCATCTTCATCCCTTCTTCTCTCTCTACAAGGCTTGCTAACTCCTCTTTTCATGGCAGGAGGTTCAATTTTAGGCATGTCAAAGTCTGGCCATTGATCATTGTCAGGGATGGAGTTGATTCCACCAGCATATGCAGCTTTGTACCTTCTCACAGAGTACCATTCATGTACAAACTGTTTTGGATCAAGCCTAGCATGCAAGATGGCTCTCATGCCATGCCTGCAAGGAATTCTAGAAATTTGTCATACCCCACATAGGCACCTTTTTTCAGCAAAACTGACAGGGAGCACTGATTTTCCATTAGTGACCTCATACCCATCAGCACTAGGGTATGCCTTGCAACACCTGGGCTCTTGAGTTGTCACTTTAAGTCTGGCCTTAAAGCTTGGACTTATATCATCATCTATCTAGTTTGCAGAATCTTGCTTCCTAGTGCACATCCTGACCATTGTTGTTCTCCTAATTCCTAACATTAATCACCACAAATGTTAATGCTACATTCACCAATATAGACACATTACATGTACATAACAAAGAATATGTTACCTTCTAACAAAGTCAGAACATGTCTTGCTCTGTCCATACCCAATGTGGCATTAAAGCATTTCACAAAGTTGCTTTTGTTTACATCACATTTGATAGCCTCATTGAATTTGTGCTTGGTCCATGTTGATTGGTCCCCAACTTTAGATGACCATATCAAAGCAGCTGGATTGACCTTCTGCAGCTGTTTCATGGATTTCTTGAATGTGAACTCAGTATAGGCCCCACAAGCCCTCTAGAACAAGCTAAACATCAAAGGACCAGGGAATGGTTTCTTCCAATTCTTTACCAAGTGCTTGTAGCAATATCTTCTTCCAGCCTTTGGCCACAACTTAGTTAATGCAGCATCAATACCCTACACAAAAAAAGATAGATGTAAGACAAAGAAATGCTTAAGGAAGTTAACAAAGAAAATTAAGGCTAAGTTTCATACCTTCTGTCTGTTTGAGATAATGCACCACTCATAACCTCTCCCACTGTCTTTGAGCACGCAAGTTCTTCAAATGCCACACAAAGAACTTCCAATTATCTATGTCCTCTACTGATATAATTGCCCAAGCAAAGGGGAATAACTCATTGTTTGCATCCAGTGCTACTGTAGATAATAGGACATCACCATAATTCCCCTTTAAGTGAGCCCCATCCACACCTATGAAGCTCCTACAGCCAGCTAGCAACCCATCTATACAGCCTTTAAATGATATGAAGATACCTAGGAAATGCAGAGGTCTGTCAATATGATCTTGCAGTGTCCAAGCACAAAATGTAGAAGAACTTGGGTTTGTTGATCTCACCATTTCATAGTAGTCAGGAAGTTGGGCATATGAGATGTCATGACCCCCATTAATATCCCTCAGAGCCTTTGACCTCATCTTGTATAGAGTACATGCAGACATTTGTACTCCATATCTTTGCCAAAGTAACTGGTTCAATGATTTGGCAGGGATATCATTATTGGCTCTTATATCCTCAAGCAACACTCTTGCAGTCCACTTGGTAGACACCATAGGATTCTTCAACTATAAACCAGAACAAGTATGCTCCATGTTCTGAATGGACTTGATTGCCCATGTGACACCATCAAGAAGTCTAGATGCATGCAGCCTCCACTCACAGTTACTTGCAGAACATTTAACTGTCCACCTCAAATTAGATGCCTTGAGCACAACTACAGAAAACCCACTTTGTATGCAATAATCCCTCACAACATCTCTCAAATGTTGTTTATGTGTGAATAATTGCCATGGTTTGATGACAATTTTGCCAAACTCCTCATCATTGTACAACTCTCCATTTTTGTACAATTTTGCAAAGTAATCTTCAGCTTCATTGTCATTCTCCCACACAGGGTCTTCCGAAGGATCAAAGTTGTCAACAACTAGTCCTACATCATCTTCATCCATTTCATCTTCATCTTCATTTTCCTGATCTACATTATCATCATCCTGATATTCAAATTCTTCAGAATCAAATTCACCACCATCCCCTTCATCCCCTTCATCACTCAGAATAGCTTCATCTTCACCCAAACTCACAGTAAGTTGGTTTGATGGCTCAGTTGCTTCATCAAAACTTGTTCTGACAATCAATCCCCACCTCTTAGTTGTAGTCCTTGGAATTCTTTTACCAAATGTGTTAGATGTCTTAGAAGATTTAGAAGATGTCACTATCTCCTCAGAGGGCCCTGAAGCTTACCTTGTAATAACATTCATCTCAGACAGAGGTGGTGCAATCACATCTATCCTATCTTCTGTCTGACCCTCACTTTGGAACCTTTTTCTTGGACTTCTTCTGAGTACCTGGACTGGTTTGGCTTGTTCTATAGGTGGTAACCCTAATTCTTTCCTTATCTCTTATTCTCTCTTCTCATACCTCTCCCTAGCCAACCTCTCAGCCTCAGTCTCTACTGCATTCTCTAGTTGCTTCCTATACCATTCCTTCAAGTCTCTTTCAGGTCCACTATGCCATATCATACCTCCTGTCAGCTTGACAGGAGCTTCTTCCCCTTTAGTTCTACCCCTACCTCTCCCTCTAGGTCTCCCCCTCCCTCTTCCTTTCCCCCTACTCATATAGTATTCTTGTTCTTCTTCCATTTCCCTCATCAAATCAGCCAGGTATCATCACTAGGTACTACATTATATATTTCAACTATAGGGTTTTCAACAGGTTCACCATCACTTTCATCATCAGCTTCATTATCTCCCTCATTAACAAGTTCAGGAATAGGGTCTGGAATTTAGTCTACAGGTTCTCTGACATTGGATGAAGTGTTTCTCCTAGGGGTTAGTTTCTTAGGTCTCTCAACATCTATCACATGTTGACTTGAACTACCCTCTAGCTTTCTTAGACTTCTCCTAGGGATTCCCTTTTCAGGATCACATTTTGTCCGACCCAACTGTCCCACACTTTGTTTCAACTAAGCAACTATCCTACTTGCCCTCAAAGTCCTAGCAACCTTCAATAACTCATTTGGTGAATTAGCCTTACCCACCCATATATATATAAGGTCTTCCATTTAATTTAGTAAACATTTTCATTAAGTCTTGATCATTAATCAAGTTTCATTTTGTGAACATAAGCAAAACTAGCATGTTTTGGAGTTGGTTTCTTACTCTCAACAGCCTTATCCCAATACTCTATCACTAGGTCAACTAGATTGACTGGTCAATATCCTCAACTACCACATCAACCTCAACACCCTTATACTGAAAGCTCAACACCACCGCATCACTCATTCTAACACCATACCATATTCCAAGCACAAACACAGACAAGCAAGTCCATAACACAACATCAGTAAACAAGACAACAAAAAATTTCATTTTAGGGCATAATACTTCAATACAACCACATAAAACATGCAACAAAACGATCATGCCAAAACAAAGTACATAACATGCACAACTCAAACATTATATAAAAATTAGGGTTTTAGATGCATACCTGAACTTCTTTTTGGCAAGATGATGCAGAAAGATTCGACCTTTCACCAGGTACCCCCGATTCTTAGCCCAAACTTGAATACCCTAGTCGCAATTTTCGAAATCAAAAAAGTTTGAATCCCCCTTTACTTCAACCCAGAAGAAAAATGACTATCACCGACTATTTTTTATGGTATTATAGAGTTCGCATTCAATGCTCTGCGTTTTTTTGTGTCTCGATGAACCTTTTGATGGGAAAGCTACCAAAAGGAAGAAGATGAAGAGTAATGAAGAGGGAGAAAGAAGGAGAGAGAGATAAATTGAGGGAATTAAAATCGGAAGGTTGGGTGAAATAAAAAGGGGGCATTTATGTAATTTCGCTATTTGGTTACCCATGGTTTAATTTTATGTTAAAACACCATCATTAATGTCATCATTAAGGGAAAAAAGATAAGTATTGTCATTTTGTATAATCCAAAAAAAAGAGGGGTTACCATTGGTGCGTAGCAGAAGTTGGGGGTCACCGTTGAGAATATCCCTTTTTAATTTTATTTTTATAGTTGTAGGGGGAAACGCTTGATTTCTGGAACGTTTTAGGGGAGAACGTTTGAAATTTTAGAACCCCTAGAACATTCTAAAATTTTAGGTGTTCATGGAGAAACACATTTTCTCATGTATTTTTTCTATTTTTTTATCTTTTTTTTTATTTGGGTAAAACATCTCTAATATATATTGTTTACACATTAATGAGGTTTTATGAGATTCTTTTTAATTTTATCTTTCACATATCAATTTTTACAATTTTTACTTATTGATATTGGTTAAAAATTTGCATTGTCAAGATGTCAAGCATAAAATAGAAATGTTTAATAGTCTATGGAGTAAATAAAAACGAATTACTCCTCATATTTTATCCATTTTCCTTTGTTTGATTTATGAAAGGGGTTGAAAACAATTAGCTGAAATTGATGTAGGATATGATGGAACTATAAGTAAGCTCCAACTCATTTGAAAAGGAATTTGAATTTGTTGTTGCTAATACTTGATATTTTGAAGTAATAATATTGACACAATTTTGACTTTGTCTTTGAATTAGAGAAAATACAAGTTGATATCCTATATTAACAAAACTTGTTAATATAAGGTTATTTTCGTCATTTTTTGTTGTAAACTAGTATCAATATAACCTCAATAAAGCTTATAAACAGTAGAATAACTTGGAGAATCAACGGCGTTAACTCTTGTGGCTGCCTTCAATGGAGAATGAAAAGCTCATCTTTAATGGAGAAGTAGTGAAAGCTCGTCTTTAATGGAAAAAATAATGGAGGGGTTGAACACCTACCCTTTGGGGTTAATTACACCCTAAATTACTCCTTTTTAATTAGGGTTTTTGTTTAATTCGGCGGCGAAGCCGACGGTAGTGTTTGAGATTCGCCTTCGGTAGTGTTTAAGACTCGAAGCACCTTGTTGTTTGAGTATGGGGGCGGGTCGGGCTGATTGTCGTGACGGCGAGGCAGAGGAGAAAGAATGCTTGTGAAGAAGAGAGGTGGGTCTTCTCTTTTTAACTTTGTTCACTTCCTCCATTGTCAAAGGGTTCCAGATCTTTATCTCTTTTTTGCTTTGTTTTTCCATTGTCAAAGGGGGAGAGGTGGGTCTTCATCTCTTTTTAATTTGGCTTCATTCCTCCATTGTCAGGGAGAGAGGTGGGTTTAACTTTGGGGGCAATTATGGAAGTTTGTTACGGAGTGTATGACAATATTTGTCCACGTCATCACCAAAGGAAAGCTACAATATTTTAAAAATATTTGTGAGGATATAAACACATCTTTGTTAATATAGAATATAAATGGGGGTTGGCTCTTTGAATTATGTAGAGATGAATTCAGCAAGGGGTCATTGAGTTTAAGAAAAGTAAGATATCATAGGTGTACTTGGAAAAAGATTAGGTTTTTTCTTCCATCAAAGAGAACAATGGAAAATTGATCTTACATGCTCCAAGTTTTAGTTTTCAACCAAAAGAGACAAGAACTTTTTTGTTATGATCTTACATAAATGACTATCTTTGATGGTCTAAGGGAAGATTAAAAAAATAATGTTATGAAGAATCAAGATCTCTCAGAATTTTGATAATACATTACGCGACTGGTCATATTCTTTGACCAATGCTGACAAAAGAGAGTTAGAATTGTTTCATGTCAGGGGTTTACTAGCTGACCGGAAAGCCATCAGGAAGGGCTCTCTAGTACTGCTGCAGGTAAAAACCCGCTTTGAGTAGCCCCCGTGACACAAAACAGGCACCGTGTCACGGTGGCCTTCTGCCGTGACACGGTGGAATCTGCAAAAATTTTTTTTGTTGCAGATTTGGTTGATAGAGCGTTTAGAACTATTTGAAGCCCCCGACGATATTGAAAAATATGGCCCTAACGATGTAGTCCGCAGGAAGAAGAATTACTCTGTGAACATGTCGTATGAAGACTGGAAAAATTTCTTTGCAAAGAGAGAATTTTCCATTCGTTGGGTGGTGCCTTGGTGGAGGCTCACTAGGATGGTTGGTACGAATGATGCTCCGTATTGCCGTGTTCCTAGTATTTCAAGACTGACTTTTTATTGTCCCTCTCGACTGATGCGACAGTATGGACTTGAACAAGTTGTTCCACGCTACAACGATAGTCCTCGTGAAGTATCGTTGCATGAAAGTAATGTTCATAAATACGAGACTTATTGGATTGGAAGACCTTTGTGTAGATCGAGATTTTTCATTTTCTAAAGATAATAATTTACTTAGCAAAGGTATAAAGTGAAAGAGAATGAGATTGAAAAAGTTATGTTGGGATTCATTTCAGCCGTCTATAGAGACTCCAAAAGTGCATCAGATTTTTATATACTAGGAATTGCATTGGTACAATAAGAATTTGCCTCGGTTAAGGTTTTCAGCTTTTAGATGTTCGGTGTTTTTGAGAACAACAAGATAAATAAAAAGAGTAAAAGCTCTAAAACGGTCATAATCAGCCTACTTATATAGGTTTAAAACTTCTTTTTTTCTTCCTCTTTATTCAAAGGCTTTACCCAAACCCACAAGTAGCCTTTTGCATTAATTACAGGTTTACAACAAACTAATAGATTTTTTACAAGTTTACAACAAACTAGTAAATAAATCAGGTTCTCCTTCAATTAGACTCCTCATAAGTGCTTAATCTTATCCAATTTCCAACATTTTTTAAATACTACATGCATGTAATCGTGTCTAAACAAAATAAACAAAATTATTCATACAAGCTGAATTTGATTCAATACCTAAAATGTAATGATTCTCGAGCTAATCAAATTAAATGGCTAACTTTTAATTTGACCCATAAACATCTATCAATTTTTTTATTATTTTTCATTTATATATATAAATGGTGTCTAGAGTAAGGTCAATTTTTGGCCCAACTAGTCACCAATCGCGTGTGTTAATTTTTCTTTTAGTAGTGTATCCTCTTCATTAATCAATATCTACTTTATTTATACTAGAAAAGTACCAAATAGTTGAGGACAACCTAGGAGAAGATATATATTCACACATCAGAAAAAGATCTAATACCAGAAAACTAGATTTTTATTATCCAGCTTTTTGTTGCTCAAGCTTCACATCACCCACAAAAGAAAACAGGGGTTTTCACAAGGACTTGTAAATGAAAGCAATTATGTCATATCTCTGAGTCCTAGTATGTGACAATAATTATGAGAGTTACAAGAGGTGGACCCATAATATCCTTCTTAAATTATCGGACAAGAAATTTATAAATGGATATTATCGGTTGAATTCTTCAATTTTAATACAATGACAAATAATTGAATAGAGAAGGCGTACATTGTACATCTGATGAACATCAAGGATAAAATCAAAGAACATGAAGAAATAAAAGAACATAAAGCTTACTCCGTAAAAGGTGGACGTAGGTGGGGTCCCGGGTGACAACGACTTAAAATTAAGATATTTTGATAATATAAAAAGTTATGTTTGCATAATTATTCACTAAATGTCCCTCCAAACTAAGTATCTTAGATTTGCCTCTGTCCGACCATTTGATCCCAATAAAAATTCAGAAATTACAATTTCATCCTACTAAATATATTTGTATTTTTTTTCCGAATCCTCACTAGGGGAACCTCTAAGAGGTCCCTGAAACAAAAAACAGATCTAGTTCATACCCTTTCTATTTACAAAATAAATTCACAACAACCTAAACAAAATAAAAATTAATGTCAGCCGTCCTTGTTTGGTAGCACATATAGCAAATAAAGCTTTGTCCTCACTTCCATGATGATTCTACAGTCTTTGGAAACCGCAAATCAAATCAAACAAAATTTCCTTAAACTCTACTTTAACAACCCCTTCATATAACATCAACCTGCAGAATATTTTTAATGAATCTTTACTTGTTAAACAAAAAATAACCCAGAAAACAAAACCAACAAAATAAAATGAGTGATCCATCACACTATCATATAGAACCTCCATCACTAGGCGAGCAACAGCCCGCTCACTACAATCTGAGCATGTTATACTGCGGATTCTTCGTCGTCGTGACTGCAGGACTTATCTTAGCTATCTATCATTGTTTAGCACTTAACTGGTGCACTGACAACCCGTCCTCTTCTTGGTCAAGAAACAGGGAAGTTGTCGGAACTGCTCGGAAGCAGTTCAATGGTCGGAAAATTGTGGAGTTGGATTCAACTCTATATAAGTACAAAAGTAGTCAATCAGAAGAAGGTGACAGTAGTTGTTATGAAGAGTGTGTAGTGTGTTTGTCAGTGTTTGAAGAAGGGGAAGATGTTAGGGAGTTGGTTAGATGTAAGCACTCTTTTCATGCTCCTTGTATTGATATGTGGCTATATTCGCATTTTGATTGTCCGCTTTGTCGAGCACCGGTGGGTGATTGTGGTGGTCGAAACATCGGTGTTGCTCGGTCTGAGAATTCAGGTGCAGGTTTATCAGATTCAGGTTTACTTCCTGTATAATTATAGATGTCTTGGTTTCTTCTTTTATGTGCTTAAGTTTAGTTTTGATTTTATTCTAGATATCTAATTATCTCTTGGTGTTGTCTTAGTTTTTATAAAGAATGTTCAAAGTAGACAAGTAGTGTTGTCATTAAGCCATATACTTCAATTATACAAACTCGGAAAATTATGGATGAATTTGAAGTCCTTCTATATTACTGGATTACATTCCACTTTATAACTTAAGAACCAAAGTAATACACTAAGGGTTACTAATTTGGTGTCAATTTTTGTAAGAAAAAACACATCTATTAGTTGCAATGCTACATCTTACACGACGCTTCTTGTTTCAAAATATTATCCATGTTACTGATATACGTATTTAGTGAGTTTCATTAGCTAGCAATTGCCAAACTGAAACCTATCACCCATCTTGCCGATACACATAAATTTTGGAATTGCCAAATTGAAAATTAAGCCTTCAATTTGTTGCATAATTCATAAATTCAACAGCATTACACCATATTTTAGATGCAGTTCTTCATAATTGCAGGTCAATTTCAAAAAAATATTGTACGTATTAACTTATACTAAAAGCAAATCTTTCCATGACACTTGTTATTATCTTGTAAAAACGCCTTTTTCGCTTTTTTTTTTTTTTTTTTTTTTTTTTTTGCAAAATCTTAATGTAAACTATTTGTATCTTATGATATTTTCTTTCCGGTTCGACAATCATATTCCATATATACCCAAATGAAATATATATGAATATATTTTATATACTTTATGTAATATTTTGAAATATTATTGTCAGAAATATTTAACCATGCATTGCACGTATATATATATATATATATATATATATATATATATATATATATATCGCTAAGATATCAGAAAAATATCGAAACCGAGTGCGTAAATATCAACAACAATTATTCTTCTTATTATGATTTTTTTATATAGAATTGAAAGTTCAACAATTCAGTCCCTATCAGTATGAGTAGTTTTTATGGTTAATAAGGGGTTGCATATTTATAATTCCTATCAGCAAGCTAACTTTGACATTGTCAACCTTGGTACAAAGAGCAACACTTGTACATATATAAAGCTGGCGGCTCCAGTATACGCTATCATCCTTCATCAGAATCTGAAAAGAAAAAAACAGAAGGCAGGATAGAGAACGACTGTCAATTTGTCCGTACCAGCTGGTAAAATCTGAATTTGAAGCCTTGGTTTCCCTTGTAGCTAAAGATGAACACCACTGCTTTTGCCGGAAAACTCAACCAAAACAGTACCAAACATAGCAATTTCAACCCACGAGGTGGACGAATGTCCCAAGTGCCAGGAAGAAGATGACTCGAAGGCTAGCTATAGAGTGATATTACAACTATTTGCTAACGATATAAAACAATTGAGAGAAGGTAACAAGATCAACAACAGAACGAAGCAAAAGATGACATATGCAAGAACAATTCTTTCAGTCATCAGTATCAGCTAAATTAAAACATGGCAGTGCACAGAAAAGCAATACAAAAATAAGAAAAATTCAGAAAGAGAAAAAAAAAAAAAAAAAAAAAAACCTTTTTATGCATTCTTCAGATCGCTAAGTAATCTAGTTGCTACTCCTAAATAAAAATTACACATACCATAGTCAGAGAACATGGAAAATATGGGCAAAAAAATGTATATATATTCATATGTACTCTATTGAGTGGTAATAACTTGATAAACATCATCTATTTTACCTCACCAGGCAAATGCAACTTCATTAGGAAGTAAATCAATCTAAAAGTTTATTATATACACAAACAAAATAAAGTCAGCTGGCATTGCATCAAACATTAAGCTGAAAATTTTGCTCAAAATAGACATCATATATTGAACTCTCTTGTTTAAAGTATGGACTAATGTGACACATGAGACTACATTCTTCTCAAGTTATCCAACCTTGCTTGCAAGTCATCATCAATCCCACCATCATCATTACCAGTAGTTGTTGCTTCAGCCTGGGCAACCTTGCCCTTAGCTGCAGGTGCAGCCACTGCACCTGATGGTGCGTTCACAAGCTGCAAACAAATCATTGTCAGCAAAACCAGTTGAATTCATTGGCGAGGTAACTTCATCAGAGAGAAAAAAATTGCCAAAGTACTGTGTAAAATACCTCTTGGTTGACATCGATACCAATTTCATCAAGCACCTGGTTAACAAGCTCATCTGTTTCATCCTCCTCTTCATCTCCCTCCAAAGCGTCGTCAATTGCATCTCCCATGACTTCGCTGGTGAGCTCCATTCTCTCGTTTTGCCTCTCAAACTCTTGCATTATTTTCTGGAGTGATGGAAGATTCATCTGCCTATTCATTTGCCCCATGGCCTTTGTAACTCCTTTCATTGCTTCTCCCATGGCTTGTGTTGATTTCAATGTCTGCTTGTACATGAAGAACGATTATTAGTTACAGTATAACAAGAAGAAAATCTATATGAACACTACAATAAGACACTGGTGCCCAATCATCAAATACATTAATCGCTATCATGGCATGGATTCGCATGCTGCTGAATCAGAAAAAAAATACTGTAAAGAATGAGAATTTTGACATGCCTGAATCCTCAAGGAAACACCCTGAAGTTGCGATTTAAGCTTATAGAACTTCTCAACCTGATGTCTTGTTCTAATCAGATCTTTTGCCATGATTCTGACAGCTCCCTGGCAACAAAAGAATTCATAAAATCATACATCAAATTTGACAAATAAAATGCGCACAAGACTCCTTCAATTAATTAAAAAAGCTAAAAAGCCAAGAACATTCCAATATTCAGCACTGTACAGCTTCACATGATGATATATATAAAGTTTCTCCATAAAATTTTCTTATTTTCAGATGGTAAAAGATGATCACTATCAACATCACCCAATTGCATCTCAGAGCTCCAACATATGGCAGGGTAAGTGGAGTCAGTACACGCAAGCCTTTACCAGTATAATTATAGGCAGTTTATACTCCATAAAAATTGTTTTTTTTAGCATGTTATACATATCAACTATGTTACACTAGGTTTGGATAACGATAGTAAAGAGGGAACGGGACAGGAAGGAAAAAGAGGGAAGAGAAAGGGAAGTGGAAGGGAGGGAAAGAGTGACCTTTCATTTTTCCTTCCAAATCTCTCCAACAATGAACAGGTTTGGTTAATTATAAGAGGAAATTTCCTTTCCCATCTTTTGCCCTATGGCATCCAAATAAGGGAGAAGTTAGCCCTCACTTTCCCTCAAAATCTCCCTATTTAAATATAGTGTAAGATACTGCTAGAAGTGTTAGGCGTGGCCACACGGGTACATATCCAAATGTCACACAACCTTCCTATGATTTTTTTTCTTTTTTTTTTTTTGGCTACTTTTGTCCCTAAATGAAGTGTTCAAGAGCCATACTAATGTCAATGTCCAAGGGTCGACTAATCGACACGGGCAGTTTGGCAGTTGAGGTGCAATGAAGAGTCAGAGCAACATAGTAAATTAGTAATCACTACCATGTACCATCATCACCTCTATGCTTCAAAAGAGCTCCCACATAGGGGTAAAGTGAGCGGACTCATATATAAGGAAACAAACCAATGTAATGATAGAAATACTATTGTCATTAGGTCCTTGATTCTAAACAGAATGACTGTACTGTTTCACTATTCAATAAAAGGAACATACAGTTTATTGCCTCATCTCAATTCAACCTATCATAACCTTAAGTTTGACATTAGTAAATGTTTCATGTTTTGACTAGTTTTTCTACAAAACATTCAAGCACAAAGATTAATGCCACGAACACAAACTAACACGAAATGTAAAATGAGTAAAATTGACAAACCATTTGCCCTTGCTTAGCACTCTTCTTGATTTCGGCAATTAATTTCTTCTCTTGCGTTTGTAAACCCGCTCTCTCCCTTTCGATTTCTCGTATCGACTTATCCAACATCCTCTTATTCTCCCGCAGAAGCTCTATCACACAAAATCACAAACACACTTCAAAAATCTTGCATAGCTAATTACCCAATTAATATCAACACTAACAAAAACAACCAAATCCATCTCAAGAGTTCAAGATCATCACATATCACTAAAGGAGGAGCCACAAAACATATTAAGAAGTAACAAACAACTGCATTAAAGATGAAAACAATCACTAACAAAGCAAATCTAGTTACCTAATACTCTAGTAGTATATAAACCTTAAACTCAAACAATCGAAATTATTTCTAAAAATCAAACAAAAACCCTAACCAAGCAAATCCAAATTATATGAAATTGAATACACTAATCTACAATGCAAAATTGCAAATAAACCAAATATTACAAAAATGATCAAAAAAAATTGGGCCGTCAAACAATAGAGATCAGATTAAAAACAAAAAGAAGGGGAATTTATTACAAAAATAATCATAAAAATTAAAATAGAATATGATTAACCTGCAGGAGTTTTGCGTTTTCCGAAGATGAAACTCATATTGATTAACTCAAATCACGCCCTCTTAATTTTCGATCGAAAAATCAAGAAATTGCAGGAAAATTGAATAAAATTAGGGGATTTTCTCTTTTGAATTAGATTAGATGATGAAATTGATGATAAGAGTTGAAAATAGAAGGAGGATAAAAGGAGGGGAAGAGGAAGGAAGGTGCGAAGGCGTTGAAAGCCTAAAGAACAAAAAGGTTGGTTGCTTAACGCGGAAATTATTCCCACTGGTACTACATGACATTATTACTGGATCGTCTACGCTTGGGTGTAGGGTCATACTGTGTGTTTTATGGTGGGTTGCTGACGTGGCCTATTTTTATTTGTTGCTGTTTTTTTTTTTTGGATGATGGTGGATTGTTTTGTTTTGTTTGTGTTTTGTGTTTTGTTAGTCAAGGATTTTAATTTTGATGTTCCACTTCATTTTATTTTTTTTTTTTGAGGAAAAATAAAAAATGGTACTCCATATAATTCAATCCAAACCTTATACTCACTCTATGTCTGTTTGTTTGGGTAGTTGTGCTTATAAGGATCAACCCTTTATTAGCTTTGGCAACAAATCGTCACTAAATTAGTGGATTATTAAGATCATGCGAGATTTGCTACAATGTTTATTTTTAGAATACCAAATTTTTATAATTATAAGGGTAATTAACGCGCGCTATAAAGCTAGCCATGTTCGAGGACCTCTTTCGATTTGGTCTTATGGTGCAAATTTAGTTGTTGCCAGCATTAATGAGTGAAAGTACGTAAAGGGTACAAATGTTCGCAACTATTTTTAAAAGATTATAATTAAAAAAAAAAAAAAAAGCCAATTACATTAATGAGGGCAAGTCAGTAAATAAATTTTTAGAGGTTATAATTGTCCAAACACTATTCATACGAGTTGTCTCAAACTTTTTAAAATGTTGTATTACGTGTATAAAGATATTTATGTTTTAAAACATACTCGTATATTGAAAACCATGAAAAGTCAAAAAATAAATTAAAAAAATAATAATAATAGGACAATAGAGTATGGAGTAGTTAATTTAGTTGTGCATCTGTACTTTCTTCGTTTTTTTTAAAGTGTCCCACTTTTCAAAACTGACCGTTTTTATTTTTATGTCCTATTTCCAAATTTAAAAACCCGACTTACATTATATAATTTCTCTCTTTCTTTTGACCCCACTATCATTTTATAATATTTCTTCCTCTCACATTATACTTAGGGGTTGTTTGGTTCACTAAGCTGGAATTGATTTGTATGGATTCTAATACTTGGGTGGTATGGATTTTATATCCCATACCAATCTAAAGTTGTTTGGTTTATTCGTGGAATGGATTCTCATATTTCAGTAATAGTATGGATTATGAATCCTTGGGGGAGGTAGGTATGAGATTCCAAGGAAATGAGGTGGAGTTAGAATCCTCCAGGCATAAATTTCATACTTAAATAGCCCAACCAAACAAATAAAACCATGGAATGGATTCTAAATCCATTCTAAAAAAAGTTCAACCAAACACCATTAGTAGTCCCGCGTTTATAATTCTCTCTTACTTTTTCAATTTTATTATTCCTAACCACACCATTTACATACTTCGTATTACTTTATTCTTTTGCTAAAAACTCGCGCATACCTCAATGGGGTACTTTAAAAAAACGGAGGGAGTAATGTATTTGTTAGAATCATTAAGTGTCTTGATCATTTTGTAAAGGGGAATTCTGAGTGTACTTTAATTTGGAGTATTCGCTAGTTTTTCTAATGTGGCGATTTAATTTTTTAAATCTAAAAAAAAATGTAAATTCTTTTTTTCATTGGAAAATAGGGAGTTTTACTGAAAATAAAAATTGGACTTGTCTGATTGCCAATATAAAATGGAGGAAGTGAAAATTCATGGGATTTTATGAGTTGGAAACTTGTTTGGTTTACACATAAATGGAAAAATGGAGGAAGTATAAATTCATGGGAATTTCAACTCCCCACAACACGGGAAACTCCCCACAACATGGGAAGTTAATTCTCTTGTCCCCCCTTAATCAATTAAAATTCATGGAATTTTTAAATTCCCACATTACCAACCAAATAAGGTTAGTAAATTTCTAGAAATTTCATTAAAAAAAATAACTTCCCATAAAATATAAGTTTCTATGGAAATTTAATTCCCACGTCAACTAAACGAGCCACTCCGTATCACATGGCTAATTTTGCTTATTAGTGAAAAGAATGTGTAATAAAAAATTAGTGAAAAGAAAACTACTTCGTCTGACATTCGCTTTATTGTCGGTGTTGAATTCGTGAATGATGGCTTGATGGGCTAAGTTTTGAGTTGAACGTCAAGCCTGCAACCGCAAGTTGGGCTTTATCCCAATATAAAAATTGATGTGCGATACAAGCTAAGCCTAATACAATGAGGTTTTTCGTCTTTTTTTATGATGGATCTAGAAGTCCATCTAATAGCAAATATGGTCTATATTGATTATGAACTACGGAGTAGTAGTATTAAGCTCTCTTAAAGTACTACGTAGTATTTGAAAAAAGAAGGGAGTCTAGGTTAATCTTTGATATTAATATTTTAGTTAATATCTGAGATTAACATTACAGTTTATCTTCTCTCACAACTTTATGCATTGATTTTTATGTCACTTTACTATTTCAATTTTATCATTTAAAAAATAAATAAAAAACATTATATTGTGAGAGGAGATATATTTACATATTTATCTCATTAATAAACTTAGATTTTCCCATGAAAAAGTGTTGATTGGTTTTTTTAGGTAAGGACAATTCCCTTGTAAGTTGTAAGGGTCTGTTCTATTCACCTTATTTTCACTTATTTCAGGTCTAATAAGTTTAATTAAGTTCAAATTAGGAAAAATAAGTTTTGATAAGGGTTGCTCTAGTTCAAATTACAACTAAAATAAGTTTTAATAAGGTCTAATAAGTAAAATCCAGGTGAATAGAACACACCCTAAGGGTCTATTCTGTTCGCCTTATTTTCACTTATTTCAAGTTTAATAAGTTCAGAGAAATTCAGATAAGTTAAGTTCAGTTTAGGAAAAATAAGTTCTAATAAGGGTTACCCAAGTACAAATTACAACTAAAATAAGTTTTGATAAGATTTAATAAGTTCAGATAAGTGATAATCAGGTGAATAGAACACACCCTAAGTAGAGAGAAAATTAGAAATCGCACTTACTTGCAAGTTAACGCTTAAGAGTAGAGAGAGAAGGTAAGGGAATCCCCCTACTCCATAGCAAATGTAGTTGATGGGATTCGAACTCGTAACCTCAGAGTCATAAAGTGAGTTTCCCACCGACTCCACCAAACTTGCTTGGTTAAAAAGTAATGATTGAATTGTTGGTTAGAGAGTATGAATTCATAATGTACTTGGTAATTGGTATACTTATAATACTTAGGTACTTATTCCGTTTTCTTTTATTTGTCTTACTTCAAATCTTGAGACATCCTTATGAAAATGAAATATAATATTTTAAGGGTTTTTCATTCCTTCATGTTAGATTTATCTTGATATTAATTTTCAAATATTTAATTTTTGAATTTTCAATAACACATAATATCAGATTTAAATTATAATATTGCATTGCAAAATGTGCAAAAATTAAATAAGACAATTTTTAAAAAAAAAAAAAATACAGAGGGAGTACTATGAATGATGGTTAGATCGATTGATAACACCATATCAGATATTGTAAAAAAATTACTATGTACTTCCTTCATTTTTATTTAAAGACTATTCTTTGACAATCGTACTTGTCCGTTTATGGGTATTTTGTAGATTAATAATCACTTAACAATCTAAAAAAAATTAGAAATAATAATGTACAACTAAAAAGAACAGTTGACTAAAACTATGATCTCTTTTCATTTTCTCTGAATTGGTTGCATGTTAAGACTAAAGAGAACGGTTATATATAATAACAGGTTTATTTGATTTTTCATTTTTTTCCTTTTGTACCTCCCTGAGCTGGATCCGCCATTTTGTATAAAAACATTGGTATTTTATTGAATATAAAATTCTAAATAAAAGTTTTATTGAAAATAACTCTTAAATAACTTTTTATCCTACTAAATCTATTCAAATTTTATTGAATATAAAACTCTAAAATAACTTTTTTTTATCCTATTCTACAAACAATAATTCAAATAAATCCTACGTGTCATATTAATAATTAATTATTACCTACGTGGCATGACACTTGGCAGAAAATTAGAATGCCAAATGTCGTTGTCTCGTGCCCTGACTAAAAGTTTAGCTTTATATATTAGTTACTAGTTTTGTACCCAGGCGATGCCTAGATTGTTGATAAAATTTCAGTATAAACTTTTTTGCTTGAATACTAAATACGGTCCTACAATCCCTTTTGATAATGTAAGATATGTAGACATACGATGCCATATCGCTTATTTAATTAAATAATAGTGTATTCTTTTTAGTTTTGTTTGTGATTTGATATCTATGTTATTATTGACTTAAAATTATTTTTATTGAATTTAAATTATTATTTTTTTTACTAATTCTCTATTTTTTTAAAATAAATTAAATATATTATAAATTGATCTTATTTTAAAGAACTTTTTGAAACGAATTTTATGATGGAAATAGAATCGAGTTATAGGATATTTATTAAAAGTTATGATTAATTTTGTATATATGAAATATTAAAAGTATATTGATAATAAAACTCTATACAACATTTTTATCTTACAAAAAACTAACCAAAATTCACTTACTTAGTATCATATGTGTCACAATAATATCTATTTTTCGCCTACGTGGTGCGACACTTGGCAAAAAACTGAAATGCTAGATGCCCGGATTGTTGATAAAAAAATTTAGGTTAAATTTTTTGGTTTGAATGTTAAATATGGTCAAATAAACCCTTTTGATAATGCAGAATAGTAATACCTTTTACCGTTTATTGCTTCCATTGTTCTTAAAATAAGTTGAAAAAATATTAATATGATCAGCATATCAAAATAAAATTAAAAATTATTGAAACACTTTTTAAGTGAAAAACCCATAAAGTTATAACACCTTGCTAACATTTATCTGAATTCACTTCAAGATTACCTTGTATTGTACAGTTTCTATTGTGTCCTAATTTATTAGTTTTTGACTTCTGTAATTTCATTAACAAAACCACAAACATACACAAAAATATTACAACCGAATATGAAGAACACCTGATTCAAAAGCTTTAATGGTAAATCAATGGTAGACTAAAAAAAAAAATTAATGATACATAGCCAAATTTATAATTATAATTACGTGGTTATTCGTATAGGAATAAAATTCTATTGTTAATTGGATATTCATATTAATTATAATGTGTGGAGTGTTGCTATAAGTATCTATTGTCAATAAAAAGATAAAAAAAAAAATTCAAAAGAATTATAAATTATTTTATGTATACTTTTTTATCTTAAACAAATCTATCCAATCTAACATAATGTGCACCTAATCTAATCACAATAAATTTATTTTGTTGCCTACATGGCGTGACACTTGGCGGAAAACTAGAATGCCAAGTGTCGCTGTCTCTTAGCTTGGCTACGAGACCAACATTATTTATTAGTGATATGATATGATATGATAGTTCTACGTATTACTTCCTACAATTTACTTTTTCACTAATTACACACTTTTATAATCTTTGACTAATATATTTAAAATAAATGATACAGTATCATATAAAGTGTTATTAAATAGAACTAGAAGTTAATAAAAAGTTTTACTACCTCCGTTAAATATTAGTTGCAACTTTGAAATATTTTATATCTCACAAATATTACCCCAAAGTTGCAACTAATATTTAACGGAGGTAGTATAATATTAACTTTCTAATAAATTTTATAATGTTTGAATATATATACTCTCTCCGTTCCTAAAAGTTCGACTCAATTAGCATTTGCGCGGTCTCCAATGAACATCTTTGACCATGAATATCTCTAGTTATGTATAAGTGATAAAAAGTTGATAGTTAGAAAATTTGTAATAAGGAGAATCTAACAAGATCTCACATGTTTATTTATTTCTATTGTATAAATCATAAAATATGGTCAAAGTTATTTTAGTTTGACCACATGAATAGTAAGTAAGTCGAACTTTCAGAAATGGAGGTAGTATATAGAATTGAGATCATGTGAGAACCAAGGTGAATAATAGGAACAAGGAACTTAATTGATCACACTCCATTTAACGATCGAAATCTCGCCCGCTTCATTAAGGGCAAAATAAGGAATTCAGCACTTTGAATGACTGTCTCTAATCTTCCTGATTTCTTATTTCTTTTTCTCTCTCTTATTCACACTTTCTCTCTCTTCCAGCTAATTCTATCTTCTACGATTCTTTCTTTGCTCTTCTCTAATCAAATTTCTTCTCCAATCGAATTCTTGAGGTTGTTTTTCGATCTTTGTTGCTACTATGACTAAATCTGGACAAGTAAGTTGTTTGTTTTGATTTTTTTGTTCTTTTTATTCGATTAGGGTTTGTGTTTTGTAGTTTTGTAGTTTTGGTTGATTCGAGTTTTTTGAAATTAGGGTTCTCGTTATTTCCAAGTGATCGAAAGTGATAGACATTTTGATTAAATTAGATTGTTGAAGAATCATGTCGAATGATGATAAAGAAAATAAGGAGTTGGATCTTAGCTATCCTAAAGTACAGTTGAAAAAAAGGGGTATTATGGTTTGTTGTTAAGAGTTCAATGAAAAAACTTTCTACCAAAAGAGACTAAATTAAACCCAAAATAAGAAGATTAAACTAGACACTCTAAAACGAAGATGAATAACAAGATTATAGAGATAATAATGGAAAAAAGCACTAGGGAGAGGGGGTTCCAATCATGAACAACAAGACACTAATGAAAATCAATAAGGAAATACACCAAGGAGTTCAAACTCTACTCAAAGCAATTCATTCTCATGCAACTACTCAAAGCAAGTTGATGAAATCAATCAACCCTAAACTAGATCATTCTCATGCATCTAATCTAGGACTAAAACATTGGGGTTATAGGTGCACACAATAACTCCAAGCATTTTTAAGCACAAATCATCAACTCAAGGTAAAATCCAGTCAATAATCAATAGGAACTCAAATAGACATGATTTTCACCCCCTTCTCTAGCTAAAATCTAAGCTAGAGAAAGGAAAATAGCCATGACAACTAAGCTAAACATATATTCAATACTAACACAACCTAGCATGATTCTAAGTCATAGTGAAATCAATAAAACCAATAGAGCATGGAAATTTATGGAAGAAAGCATAAATAAGAGCAATAGAACTAGTAAAACTAACAACTAGAGAATAAAGAGGAAAGAATACTATTATAAAAGTTGAAAGATTACCCAATCATCAAAGTTGTTGCAACAATCTAGAAGAAAGCTTGAATATTTGATTACAAAGATTAAATCTTGAAGACTAAGTGTTTTCTCTCTACAAAGTGTTTTGATGGCAATGAAATAGTTGATGATTGAAAACTCAAGCCCAAGACTATTTATAGTCTTCTATTATAATGAGGAAAATGGGCAAGGGAGAAGGCTCTCCGAACAGGCTGTCGCGCCCTCTCTAAGCTGGGTAAGAGGTTCGCCAGACCCAGAGTGCCGCGCCCGCGGCTAGCCATCTCCAGAATCTGCTTCATAGCTCAGTAACCCCCTGTCTGCGCCCGCGGCTAGCTGTAACAGCGCACCCTCTCCTTTGTAGCATCTCCTCTTCCCTTGGCAAGCTTCCTTAGCATCTCCACTCCATCAAACGATCCAAAATTTTCCCACGAGTGCTAGGAGCTATCAAAACACACAAATGAAAGGTAAAATGTAGAAGAAAAGATAAAAGGGAAAGGAAAACACGAGAGGAAACTAAAGTAACTAAAAAGAAGTAAAAGTGGTGAGAAGAGGCATAAACAAGTGACAAATCGGGGGAATTCTCTAATGAAAGAGGGTGAAATGGTGGCATAAATGCCACTCATTAGCAGTGGCTTCAAAATGAACAAAAACAGAAAATACACCTATATATATAATGTAATCGAAGGGGAAAAAAATCATACATTTTTTGCTATTGACCATGTCTACCTCTCGCCCTCCAATCATTTAACATATCTTGGGCTAATTTGTTTCTAAAATTGGTCCAATGATCCGAAGTAGCAACACTTGTAATAAATTCCAATGATCCGAACTAACAAAACTTATACACTCACAAAAGAATGAGCTTCACTTACCTCGAGGTACCCTAAAACCGTTTGGTCTAGAGAGAGCATTGCGAAGTACACGCATATCATGGGCCGAACCTTCCTAATCAGGAAGAACATAAATAAATTGCAAATTGGGTGCACAAACACCCAATACATTCATAACAATTGTTCCTTTTCTTGTTCTATACTTTGGTCGTTCTTGTGAAGGCACATTTACATTAATGTAAGTCCCATCTAAATGCCCCTAAAAAATTCTACAAAAATAAGAAAAAATATTACTCACAAACAATAAAAATTAAGAAAATCCTAGCAAAATTTAGGGGTTTAGATAAGACCAATACCTTGAAAAATTTCCACCTTTCATCTTCACAATCATCCAATACTGGTGTGGGATTGTAAAGTAATACTTCGTATAATTTGAGAAAAACCCTTAGACAAAGGTGAAATTGTCGGCTCACGGTTTCTCCACTTCTAAAGAAATATTATCCAATAGACCTATTCTTCTTATGGTGAGCCAACGTGTATAAAAACATGGCTACAATCTCTTGAAGCGACATGTTTTTTGTTCCACTCAAACCCCCAATGTCTCTAAGCATCTCACAAATAATATTGAAAAGTTCTTCTATTAACGCGAAGCTCACTCTTGCATTTCACATCACTCTCTTTATAAAGCCCTCTCAAAACTAACATTCGTAGCAACTTTTTGTTTCTTTTTCTTTCTTTCAATTGAACACCCTTTATTGTAACAACACACATCATATGCCACATCCAATACATCATCAAAATAATAATAATAACCATTGAAATAATTAGTTGTATTTGTTTTAGCTTTTTCTTCCTTATGGAACGCATAAGTCGAGGTATTGTAGAAACCTTGAAAAACCAGTCCGAAAAATATACAACAGTATCAATATACACTAGTATCACAAATAACATATATTAGCCATCAAAAACCATAAATTTAGCAACTAATCTGATATTCATCAAAAACGTATCATATATTACCCATAAATAAAAATCAATTTAGTTAATGATTAATAATTTGCACTTAAACAGATGCATTTAGTTAGTAGCAGAAGATAAGGTTGTCCATGCAACACTACATTCTACTTTGGGATAAATAAGAAATCATTCTGGAAAAATCAGCTTGTAATTTTAAGGAGTAAATTGCAACAAATAAGTCAATAATAGCAACGCAAGCAAATAAGTCGAATCAAATAGTATGCTAGTAACAAGAAAATTAACCAGCAAAACCATCCCAAATCAAAATTCTAATTAAAATTAGAAACTTCCTGATATTGGGGAAAATTTAGGGGGAAAACCCCAAATAACTAGCAATTACAGCAATAATAGCAATATATACCATCAAATTCAGTAGAAAATCAATAAAAATAGAATAAAATTTTAATCAAACAAGCAAGTGTAGAATTCAAACCAGGAACGACAATATTCATATCGCATTAACCCTAGAAATTGAACGAGAGAAATTAAGATAGCAAACCTGTGATGATTTTTGAAGATTTGAAGTAGATAATTGAAAATTTTGTAACAAAATCTGAAGAATCGCAACTTTCTTTATAGAATCATCGATCAAATTTAGGAATTTTTCAGAAAATTTTCGAACGAAAGAAGAGAAGAGAGAAGAGTTTTCTTTATTTTTTGTGTTAGAGGAAGGAAAAAGAATCTGTTTCCTCACTTATTACACTGGAAACAATTTGGTGGAATGGGTTACCACCTACTAACGATTTGTGTTACTTTAGTCATTAACCAAACACATTGTAATGGAAACACTAACATGATTTCGTTTCCACTACTCTAAAAACCTTATACCAAACACCCCCTTAGAGTTTTATATTTATTTTAAGAGATAACCTATGTAAGAATTGAACCTACATCTCTATGCATCCGCATAGTGCTCTACCTTTTGAGCTAATAGGTTTTAGCTAGCACAGCTTATGGTTGAAGGATTCAATAAAAAAAAAAACTATCACTTGATGTACTACTTTTTTTTATTTTTTATTTATTTACGTTAGAACTATTATGATTTACTTTTAAGGTATTTTGGTTTACTTCTGTGTTTTTTCAGTTAATTTTAGTGACAACTAACCTATGGAAGATAGTCCCAATGATCTATGCTCTTGACTTTACTATCTTGGCCTAAATTTCTACACATAGCACACAGCCAAAATAATCAGGATTTTCAATTTTGTTTGGTATAAGATTAAAATTTTGAAATAGATACGCCATTAGAATTTAGAGCACCTCCAATGAAAAACAAGTAAATGCTAATAAATCAGTTTATTTTATAAATTGCAATAGAGGCATCTATAACAACATAACTTAAACCATTATACAAGAAATATCAACATCCATTTACTTTTAATAAAACAAAGTTTACTTTAAAAGTGAACAAATTTCCCATTAGATTCATCTTTTCTAGCACCACTCTTACCACCTTACAAACCAAATCAGCCACCACACACCATACACATATTCAAGCATGAAAACTTCACAATAACTGACAACAAAATTCTTAGCCTATTATAATTTTAGTGGGTCTCAAGATTGTTTCCAATCAATATGTAGTTTGCAAACTCACCAAAATTCACAGAAGTTTGAGCGCTAAACCTCAAAAAATACATGAGAAACAAACACATAAATCAATAACTTCAAGTATTAATCAAGGCTTTAGTAAAATCAGTTCACAAAATTTCTTTTAAATCACAATAAATCATCCACAAGATATGAGAAGATCACACAAATTTAAACTCCACGATTCATTAAATTGATGATTAAAACAACCACTAAAATACCGAAAATTAAACAAAATTAAGCGTAACACTCACAAGTTTCTGATTAGACCAAATAAATTTGCATCGATTTGATGAAAATAGACCTAATCTTAACTAAAATTACTACAAACTTAATAAATTGTGAGCATTATTCTGATTATACCTATTTTGAGCTCGATTTTGCATACTCAACTTAGATTTTGCGTGTTGTAGAAGAAATTTGAATCAATTCACCAAACTAAAATATAACACCTTCAATTGTAGCAAGGTCTAGACGAATTTGAAGCAAATTCTACCCAATTTTGCAACGAATCCAGCAAAAATTGTAGCAAATTCCATATAATCGAGTTGTTGATTGAGGTGAGGAAGCATGAAAATGGTTGAGGAGATCAATAATGGCGTTCGTGAAAATGAGAGAGAAACGCACGGAGGAGAGAGAAAATCGCGAAGGAGAGAGAAGAGAGTGGTTTTTGGGTTTTGCATTTGATTTGTTTGAATATATCCCAACCGTTGATGTAGCACGCGCCCATCCTATATCCGACGGTTCTGATTAGTTCCTAGTTCCTATTATTCACTTAGTTCACATTGTAACTTGGTTATATATATATATATATATATATATATATATATATATATATATATATATATATATATATATATATATATATATATATATACAGTGACAAGCGTATTAAATTTAATGGTATTATCAGTTATTATAAAATAAAGAGAGTGATAGAGTATAAAATATATTCTTGGGCTTCAACCATTAACTTAAGCTTTTGTTGAGTTGGTCCTATAACATGGTATCGGAGCCAGCGTGACACAAAGGTCACAGGTTCAAATTTCATCCATCTCTAAGTGGAATATTCTGCGCTGTGTATGAGGAGGGTGTATGCTGCATCTACATTTCAAGCCCAACATGCTTTCATGTGAGGCGGTGTGATAGAGTATTCTTGAGCCTCAACCATCAGCTTTTGGTTGAACTTCAAGAATACTTCATCCGTTCTAGTAATTATACAACAACTGGACTTTTACACTATTCATCACATTTGTTGGGTCTTGTTAGATTCGTCTCATAAAATACTTTCATAATATCAACTTTTTATAATTTTTATTCTTATATAATTATAGATATTTAGCATATAAAATGTGTTTTGAGATGCGTAATATCATCCTTGTTGCAATATTTGTGGAATAGAGGAAGTATGTTTTACTTTCTATTAGAGAGTAATATAAAAAATAAATAAAAAATAAAAAAATCAAATGTCACATACTATTAAAATTAAAGATGATTTAAATTATTCAATGTACATTATCACAAGATTAAGTTTTGAAAAGGTAAACTAAATTTAACTTAAAGATAATTACCAACATTATGGTGATTTTAGTCAATCCTCCATATAGGGTTTAGTCGGTTCCCTAATGGTGAGATTTTCAATATTGTTTGTTTGTTTGTTTTTCGTGTGTACAGGGATATAAATTTGAAAGATTCGTCTTGCGAATTTGTGAAATTGCGGGTCTATTGGTTTAGGGGTGTAGATTTAGAAGATTCGTCTTGCAAGTTTTATCACTTTTATGACTATACATTAATGGAGCTCCGTCAAGAACAATGCAAAGACATTTAAAATTATTCAGGAGCAGTTAAGAAGCGATGTCATTAGTTTAAAAGTGATAAATACTTATATTGATCATTTAGATCTTTTAACGGATGATTATAAGTGCCGAATAAAAAAATATAAAAATAATTTCTGTGGCAATTTAGAAATGAAAAATACAGTATTTTTTTTTTAACAAAATAGAGAAAAATTGTCACGCTATGAAAGAGAACATGTCTGAAGTCCCTCCAGAAGCGTATGCGTAAATCGGCATCGTGTTTATATATTTACTGACGCAGTCAGAGATGTACACGTACACATGCGCACGTGGTACCTCCAACAGTAGAAGTGGGGTTGACAACGACACTCGCCAGGTGGTCACGTGCGGTTTTGTCTCTGTCCTTATCTTTTTCATTTTTGCACGCGGCCCATCTTTCATTAATAAGACACTGTTCATTCTTCATTTACCAAAGCATGGATTTGGACCACTTACCTTTCTTACCTTTTTTTCTTCTTCTTGTAGCCCAACTTCTTTCTTTGGCCCAATTTCCATCAACGTCCCACTTATGATACTTTCTCGCAAAATAATGGAATATCTCCTTTATCACTTACTGAGTAACCCTATAAGTATAACACAGATAAAGTAACCCATGTAAAACTGACAAAGTATAACATCGTGATAGCTGGCGACATATAAGAACTAGAGTTATTAAAATCATCTTGATATATAGTTTTCAATTTTTTTTTATTTTTTTTTATTTTTAATTAAACAACTTTAAAATATTAGCGATGTAAATCAAAAAGTGTGAGAAAACATATGAGTACAATAAGTACATACATGAGTACGTGGAAAGAAAATAGAGAGTCTACATTTTTTTTTTCATGTATAAGTTTATCACTTAAGTAGAGTGCTATAGTGATGATAATGGAAATTTATGAGAAATTAAAAAGAACATCTTTACCATGAGCTATACATACGCTCTTCTCTCTTTGTTAATGTTGTAAACATGTAGCTTGGTGTTTTTTTACTCATTTATATAGCATATGTCAAATTGTCGATACTTTTGTATACTTTATTGAGACGTTAACTATTTCTTTAATTTTTTTCCCATCCTACTATTAGATACTTTTCAAGTTTTCATTCTAGAAGAGTTAGAAAAATAAAGATAAATTGATAAAGGAGGGATAAAGCAAGCGAGATGGAGTAAATAAGGTGGATTGGTGTACAGAAACGTGGGTAAATTAAAGTTAGAGATAATGAATATGATCTATTGATTTGAGGAAAGAGTAAGAATATAAGATAATAGACAGGTGAGTACATTGTGAAAACTAAATCAAATAAAATTGTGCAGTCTGTGCTTCTCTGTCTCCTCAAAAATTTATTTTATTTTATTTTTTTAACAAAAATCCAATACTCAAGAGAAGATAGAAGAAAAAAACAATATACGTACTCTACTATGTTAAGCAATTCAAACCCTACAACAAAATAAGTCATGCCTTGCAAATTAAAAACTCACTCAAAATACCCCATAATGTAAAATGTCAACCCTCATCGGTCAAACCCTCGATCAACACTTTAACTACTCATCCTCCATATAACAAATACATCCTAACACTAATGCAAAATTGTTTTGCTTCTTATTATTAGCGATAGTGCAATCATTGAATATGAGGAGTACCTTCTTACACAATATGCATTAAATAATAGGAAATTATGTTCCAACTCGTATAGATTGAAATCTGGAAATTACTTTTTCTTAGGGTGTAATTTACTCAATTTTCACTTATTTGAATTTAAATAAATTAATCACAATTACAACATCTTATTTGAACTTATTTTAGTTGCGAATTGAATTTGAATAGTTTTTATTAACCCTAGCTTGTTTGTACATATTTTTCTAAATTTTCGGAACTTATTAATACTTAAACGGAGTGATTTTTTGTATTAAATGAAATAAGGTGAAATAAATAGAACTCTAATCCTTATTATCTAAATTATTCACTCAATCAAATTATTGAGTGAATATCTTTTTGAGGGTAGGTTTCAATGTATTTAGCTCCATTACAACCACATATAAGTGGTTAATTTATTATTTATATATTATTCACCATAATTAATTACTCTACATTATTATTCAACTACAAAAATCTATTGGATTCATCATAAACACTTATTGCACATGCATAATGCTCCTCCTACTTTGAAAGTGTACACTCAAAATTATTGTATCAACATTATATGAGTGACTAAGGACCAAAATTAGGCTGGCTAGATACAAATTTCTAGAGTTTAAAATGTTTTTCTTCAAATTATTTGATATGAAGTAGATAGCAAAAATCTGTGGTTGGAGAACAAAGGTAACCCCACATAGTTAGAATGAGGTTATAGCACAAGATCAATCCATGCACCCCTTCCAAAAGACAATAATATATATGAAAATTGAAAAATTGTACCATATCAAGGACAAAATTGTAAGTGCATCCGTATCAATTGTTGGCTATTTGCTCTCTTAGGATTTTGTACATATGTAGTACTACAGTAGTAATGTTAGGTTGGCAAGAAACATCATTTTGTGGTGCCTAGCTATATGTGTTTTACATCATATGTTCGTGTTTTGAATTAATACATAGTCGATCAGCGTCTGAATATGTATTGTAACAGATTAAAGATATGTATATAGTATACGAGTAGTATATTAAAATGTACTGAAAATATTACGTCTACATTTAATTGATCTGATTAATGTTCATGTTGTTATTAAGGATGTTTTAATAACAAATTGATAAATAAATTCAATTATATACTCAAATTTATTAGGAGGTTAAGAAGATAGAAGAGTTATTAATTTCTGACAAAAGGAGTATATATATATTGATCACTTCTCTTCCACCAATCAATTGGAATATAATGCCTTATCCTAGCTCATCAGCTTGTATAATAGGGCTCACTCATGCTGACCAAATGTTTGTGCATTGACAATTATTGTTCTTCTTCCATCACCCCTAAATGTAATGTCTACTTGTGTTTGAGTCGAATTGAAGGAATGCCATGCACAAGTTTTGTGTATGCCAACTCATTTATTTCCCTTTTTTTATATATATTTTGAAAAGGAAATGAGGAGGAAGTTGACTAGAGGACTCCATTTCTTATCAAATCACCTCAAGACCTTAAAAGAAAACCAATATACAAATATAGAATTAGCATGTGGGTGTGTGGGACTAACACCATCTGAAATCTTAAAATCTTAAGATGAATGGAAATATAATAATACTCCTTTTGTTCGAAATTGATAATCATTCATGAGTCATGACCTAATTACTCAAAAACCTATAATAAGAGTGGTATTTGTCATTACCCAATTAGCAAAAAAAAAAAAAAAATGCAGTTTAATAAATTACAAATTATTATAATTACAATATATTATACTAAACTTAGCTAGTATGGTGAGTGACTATTATTTGGTAGATTATAAAATGAGTTTATTAATTAATATGAGTATAGAAAATAATTAAAAAATATTCTAAATAACAAATGAGGAAAGTAATTAGAAAATTAAATTGATATATATTGTGGATGAGTTGGCATGATCATAGTGGGGGTTAGGGTTTGGTGGAGAAAATCGAAAAAGGAAATGGAAGGACGGGGATAGATGTATAATATAAATATAAAAGATTTTAGTGGTGGAGTTTGCTAGATTGTTAGGCTCTGATACAATGTCAAGTTTTAGGGTGAATGATTTGCACTGTACAAGAGATTAGGCAACTATATACCAGCCTAATACTTGTACTTCATATTAATTAGCTAAAGCCCATGGCTCACTTAAGGCTATATGTACTTGCCATGCTAATTACACTATTAGCCTACAATACAATTATTGGCGCCTTCAGTCCGCTTCGGGTTCTTATCCGGATAATATTGGCTGCATTATTAAACTTATGTACCCTGTAATATCACCGGTATTATTGGACAATATTGGTTGTGTGACACTCATTGTGAGAATTACACAAGATTACTGGCTTAACCCGTTTCCTAAAATTTTTGTTATTAGACAGCAGTTCAATCGTTGGAAGAGAAAATTATACATGATTGAGTTATGCCCTAGTACTGTTACATCAATTAACTACTTCAACTTAATAATTTGTTTTTTTCAATCAACATCAAAATAAGTTAAGAAGAATGGATCCTAAGGAGTTTCTATAGGTGTAATTGTGTAAAGCACTCAAGGTCCATAAGCACCTAATTAATTAATGCTAATAAATTTGCTAATACTTTAAGGTAGCAAAGAAGGAGTCGTACCGTGATAACTCTCGGTTAGAAGGTTATGTTTGATTTAAGTAATAGGGTTTTAAAAACGAGTTTAGTGTTCATTGGAAATAATTATGTGTAGTGAATTAGTGATAGCTTTTAATAACAGCTTTTAATATTCCTTGTTTGTAGTTTGGTTTCTTGATAGAAAGGAAAATGTATGTCAGTATGTGGTATGCCTTCTAATAAAGAATAAGGGTAATACAGTATTACAGTATTGCATATTGCCGGAAAAAAAAAAATAATAAAATAAAAAAATAAAAAAGTGTGATGCCATCTTCAAAGCCTTTAAACTTATGTTTACTTGGACCCCTCGCCAATACAGACCATGGTTACATCAATATCCGTTTTGGTCCACTTCACAATCTTCCCCCAGCTACACTCGATGTTGTATTATTGAGGGGAAGTGTTTTAACAACATCGTGTTGAACCTTGGATCATAACATTATATAGCATTCATAACATTTTTTATAAGCTTGTTTCCTCCATACCTGATTAGGGGATTTTTATCCACCAAGCGCCGTTTGACAAGTGGACCAACCAGGTTCCGCCACGCGTCCTCCACGGACCACTTAAGACACGCCACGTGTCCACCCATGCCAAATGGGACAACCGGCCAACAAGGCCCATTTCAGTCTAGAAGCCCGTTCGGCCCTAGGTTTACCTTAAACCTAGAGAGTTGCACGCTTCCCAAGGCTATAAATACTCGATTAATCCTCATTAATCAGGGGACCGAATAATTTACGGAACACACTAATAACCGGCTGATCTCGCTAGCAAAGCAGATTACCTACATTAAATACTCTCACCTAGAGAGACCTTATTACTTTAATTTCTGTATTAATTACTCCTTAATCAGGTACTAACTTGACCGTTGGAGGCGGAGCTCTCAGGAGTCTCCGTTATTTTGCAGGTACAGGCGTCCGGTTCCAGTCTCGGAATTGTAACTCTCCCGCAGGACATCAGAAAACCCCGAAACATTTGGCGCCGTCTGTGGGGAGAGTACTTCAGAGATGGCATCCAAGTCTGTACCGACCCCAGAAGAGAGGCGTCCCCTAGACGACCCTCAAGTTCAGTCGGACCATGATACCGAAAGTGAATTTGAAGTTGAAACTCATACAGCTCCAGACGGGACCCTAAGGGCCCGCCGTACCCGTCATACTGAAATAAGGGAACGGGAGTATCTTCAAACAGGAAGCGAGCCAGCAGGCGCACCGCTTGCTCGGCAACAGCCGACTGATGGGTCTGCTCCGATCACAAGGAACGAACTCATGACCTTCATGAGGGGATTCAAGGGAGAGATCCAAGAGTTGATCAACAAAAAACCGCCTGCTTCAGTCAAAGAGCAGGCGGCCAAAAAACCTTCCACTTCACTGAAGAGGAAGCCAGTTCAAGGGCGAGAGGCGACTCCCCATCCTAAATCTAAGAAGCGGGAGCCGTCTGCTCTTGATTTCACAAAACTCCGTTATCCTACGGGAAATAGGAAACCGGTTCGTCATATTCAGGCGGACGGGTCAAGGCAAACGTTCACAGATGCTCGGCACCTGCTAGAGCAGAAGAAGAGTGACCGATTATCAGAGTCGGCTTCTACTTCAAATTTTCAGGACAGTTTGCGAAATGCCTCGATGAGGCCAACTCAGTCGTACCATGAGAGTCAGTCGGGCGGCACCTCCCGTCAGTCTGGCTTTCATAGTGCGCAGGCGGTACCAAATTTGCCATTTGTGCCGCAACAACAATATTTTATGCAGCCACCTCCATTTGGTGGACCTGCAGCAAAAAACGTCCAACCTATGGACTGGCAGCTACGGCTGCTTAGACTTGGTGAACAGCCGTCGGCCTTCTCCAAGGAAATTACTGAAGCCGCTCAGCCGGCCAAAGTAAAAAATGTTTTAGTAGGCGCCTATGATGGCACTACTAACCCGGAAGACCATCTGATGGCATTCACCAACCTGATGTACCTTCAAGGGTTGGATGATCCCACTTGGTGCAAGTGTTTCCCAGCAACTCTCAAGGGAATTGCACAGCAATGGTTCGGCAACCTGCCGACTGGTTGTGTAAACAGTTTCAGGACGCTTGCTTACTTATTTGCCTCCAACTTTGCAATGAACATCCCTGCGAAGAAAACGACCCTTGATTTGGGAGCAATTCAGCAGGGTGAAAAGGAGGGGCTTCGTTCCTACATCAGGCGGTTCAACCTGATGAGAATACAGATTCAAGGGTTACCGGATGAGGTAGCTTATACTGACTTTTTTAGAGGTCTCAAAGACGGGTCTACCTTCAAATTTGATTTAGTTCGAAAAAGGGTGGCGACTCTTCAAGAGGCCTTGATTGAAGCAGAAGCCTATATACAGGCGACTGATCTGTGTACAATGAAACAGTCGGACGGGAAGAGGTTCGACAATAGAGAAGGACGACAGAAACAGTCGTCCAACAAAGATGAAAAAAGAAAAGGGGTCTGGGCGGCTGATTCCTCTAAACAGCCGGCCAAGAAGAAAAAGGAATTCAAACCATACTCCCCAAAGTATGTGTTTAACAAGGATAACCAGTTTATCCTAAAAGAAATAAAGGGACGGCTCTCAATTGAGAAACCGCTCCCCATGAAGGGTTCTGCGAGCAACCGGAACCAAGACAAAATCTGTGCTTATCATGATGACATTGGTCATCACACCAACGACTGCATTAGTCTCATGCGGTACCTAGACCGCTTGGCTGATCAAGGTGATCTTGAAACTTATGTCAAGAAATCTACGGGGAATACTTCCTCAAAAAAGCAGTCGGCCAAAAAGAATCAACAGGCCGACAGTTCCGATACAGATGATGCAGTCGTCTACACCATTGCAGGCGGCTTCTCAGGAGGCGGCCCCACTATTAGGGGCAACAAAGATAATATAAGGCGGTTAGATGTAAATTCCGTTCACCAAGAACGACCGTCCAAATATACATTTCCTGAGATTGTCATCACTGAAGAGGATCTAGGAGGAATAAGGGGGCCGCATGACGACCCTCTCGTTATTGAATGTAAAGTGGCCAACCAGAGAGTTGGTCGAATCCTCATAGATACTGGGAGCTCTTCAGATCTCATCAGCAGCAAATGTCTGTCAAAACTGAAATATCAGACGGACTGCATACATCCGGCCTCCCACCCTTTAATAGGGTTTGGAGGAGGAGTCGTCCACCCACTGGGACGAGTTGATCTACCCGTCCGCCTGGGCGAAAAAGGGGAAGGACGACACATGGTAGTCCGATTCCTAGTTGTAGAGGAACTCTCTGCCTACAACATGATTCTGGGTCGCCCAACCCTGAATAGTGCCAAGGCTGTTATAATCCCGTCACTTATGCTGCTTAAGTTTGAAAGGGACAATGGAACAGTCGGCTCCCTAAGGGGAGATCAGAGGATGGCCCGAGAGTGCTATCTCTCGGATGTCAAACCCACTGCTAAGGCCCCTGGGTCAAGTGGAGAAAAAACAGACCTTGACAATGTCAAGGAAAGTGCGCCTGTTCAAGAAACAGGCGACAGAAAAAGAAAGGCGTCCCAGACAGAGTCCGCCAGAAAGGCAAGAAAATAGCAATCATTGGCAGAGGACCGGCCGGATGAGTTCCGCCCTCAGCCGGCTGGTGAGCATACGGACCTGATATTAGACGACTCCCGCCCTGACCGAACAGTCAAAGTTGGGACGACTGCTCTGAGAAACCTTGGTGATGACTTTCACAACCTGTTGAAAGAATACAAGGACATCTTTGCATTTGAAGTCCATGAAATGCCAGGCATTAGTCCTGATCTGGCAGTACACAAACTCGCTGTGGATCCGAAAAAGAAGCCGGTACGGCAAAAGAAGCGGAACCATGGTGAAGAAAGAGGTCAGGCGGCCGCCGCCGAAGTCAAAAAATTACTTGATGCAGGGTTCATTCGGCAATGTTACTTCCCAGATTGGGTTGCAAATGTGGTACTTGTTAAAAAGCCGAATGGCACCTGGCGAATGTGTGTAGACTTTACAGACTTGAACAAGGCGTGCCCCAAAGACAGTTATCCTCTGCCCAAAATTGATAACCTGGTCGACTCAACAGCCGGCCATGCCTTGATGAGTTTTATGGACGCCTATTCTGGTTTTCATCAAATTCCTTTGTGGAAGAAAGATCAGGAGAAGACGGCCTTCGTCACTGATCAGGGATTATACTGTTATACGGTCATGCCGTTTGGTCTTAAGAATGCCCCGGCTACATTCCAACGAATGATAAACACAGTGTTCTTTGATCAGATTGGGAGAAACGTCGAGGCATACATTGATGATATGATTGTTAAGACTAAACTTCAGAAAGATCATCTGACGGACCTCCGAGAAACTTTCGCCACACTCAGGCGGCACCATGTCATGCTCAATCCCAAGAAATGTGTATTTGGAGTTGAGTCTGGGAAATTTCTCGGATTCCTTATCAACCAGAGAGGAATAGAGGCGAACCTTGAGAAGGTACAGGCGGTCATTGACATGCAGTCGCCTCGTACCGTCCGAGAGGTTCAGAAGTTAACAGGTTGTCTGGCGGCCTTGGGAAGATTTCTAAGCCGATCAGGCGACAAATGCCTATACTTTTTCCAGGCAATTAAGAAAAAGGCAAGGTTTGAATGGGGGCCGGATGCTGAGGCCGCCTTCCAGAAATTAAAGGTTCACTTGCATTCCTTGCCAAGGCTGGTCAGCCCTTTGCCCAAAGAAAATCTCTACATGTACCTGGCCGTCTCTGATCATGCGTTAAGCGCGGTGCTCCTTGCTGAAAGGGACGGCTGTCAACTTCCGGTCTACTTTGTCAGTCACGTACTGAAAAATGCCGAGTTGAGGTATCCCCTAGTGGAGAAATTTGGTCTTGCACTCTTCATGGCTGTTAAAAAATTGAAGCCCTACTTTCTGGCACATGCAGTCGTCGTGTATACCGACCAACCGATCAAACGGCCCCTTACCACCATGGAGTCCTCCGGACGAATGATCAAATGGGCCATAGAAATGCAGAGTCTCGAAGTTACTTTCGAGCCTAGAAAAGCAGTGAAGGGGCAAGCCTTTGCTGACTTTATTGTAGAGATGACTCGTCCTCCTGACTCTCAAGTTCCAGACCAAGTCTGGAAGGTATATGTGGACGGAAGCTCTACTTCAAACGGTTGTGGAGCAGGCGTCGTATGTCAATCTCCAGAGGGCGACAGGTTCGAGTATGCTCTACGCTTCAGTTTCCAGGCTTCAAACAATGAGGCAGAATATGAAGCTTTACTAGCCGGGATCCGCATGTGTAAGGCGGCCGGGGCAAGGAAAATAGACGCCTGTTCTGATTCACAACTGATAGTGAGTCAGTACAATGGCGAATACGAAGCAACACATCCGGCCATGATCAAATATTTACAGGCGGTCCGACAAGCAGTCGGCTCCCTTGAGGATTTCCATCTGATCCAAGTACCGAGATCAGAAAACAACCAGGCAGATGCACTCTCGAAATTAGCATCATCCGCCTCCTCCGATACTCCTCGAACTGTGTTTTGGGAAGTAATGGAGAAGAGAAGCATCGAGGAAAATCCTATTGGAATTCTAGACAGAAGCTCAACCTGGATGGATTCAATCAGGGCATATCTGACAAACGGTACACTGCCGGATGATCCTCAACAGGCGGCATCACTGAAAAAACGAGCCTCCTGTTTTGAAATGATACAGGGGGAACTGCACAAGAGGGGGCACCTTCAACCCTTCTTAAAGTGTGTTACTCCTGAAAAGGGACGAGAGATACTAGATGATCTTCACTCTGGTTTCTGTGCTTCTCATATAGGTGGTAGGATGCTTGCTCAAAGGGCAAGGCGGCAGGGCTACTTTTGGCCTACTTTGGAAGCAGATGCAATGGAGATGGTGAAAAAATGTGACAAGTGCCAAAGGTTTGGCAAATTAATTCACCGTCCGGCTACTGACCTCACTACCATTCACAGCCCACTACCGTTTGCTAAGTGGGGCATGGACATTCTGGGTCCATATACGCCTGCTACAGGCGGCAGAAGGTATATACTTGTTGCCGTTGACTACTTCACTAAATGGGTAGAGGCGGAGGCTGTAAAGGGAATCAAGACGAAAGATGTAATTTCATTCATTTGGAAAAAACGTCATCACTCGGTTCGGGGTTCCCATGTCTATGGTTTTTGATAATGGTCCCCAATTTGAGACGCCTGTTCTCAAAAGCTGGTTGGGAGACCAAGGAATTGGACATTACTTTGCATCTGTCGGCCGTCCACAAGCAAACGGCCAGGTAGAAGCCTTTAATAAAATCATCTCAGACGGTCTCAAGAAAAAAATTGAACGAGCAGGCGGCCTATGGGCAGATGAACTACCACATGTTCTTTGGGCCATTAGGACGACTGAAAAAGGGGCGACTGGAGAAACTCCATTCCTCCTAACTTATGGTGCAGAAGCTGTTCTTCCAATAGAACACTACGAGCCGACTCTTCGAGTAATGCTATATGACGAAGAGGCAAACTGGGAAGCTATGCGCCTGGCATTAGACTCACTTCCTGAAAAGAGGGGCAATGCTGTTTTGCGCCATGAAATCTACCGCCTGAGAATGACTAGATCATACAACAAAAAAGTGCACAGGCGTCCACTCAAAGTAGGGGACTTTGTACTTAGAAAAATGGAAGCAGTTGGTAGGGCTAACGAGTCTGGCAAACTAACTCCCAACTGGGAAGGACCCTACCGAATCTATGCGGAAGTCAGGGACGGTACCTACCGTCTGGAAACACCAGACGGACAACCGTTGCCTCGAACTTGGAATGTAGATAACCTTAAGAAATATTTCTTTTGAATGATGTAAAGTAAAGAGCTACTTAATAAAGTTGGCACTTACTATTCAATTTTGTATTACGAGGGGCATGCCGTCTGTACCTTTACAGTCGGCTACTCTCCATTGAGTTTTTTCACTCTATCTTCAGAGGGGCATGCCGTCTGTACCTTTACAGTCGGCTACTCTCCATTGAGTTTTTTCACTCTATCTTCAGAGGGGCATGCCGTCTGTACCTTTACAGTCGGCTACTCTCCATTGAGTTTTTTCACTCTATCTTCAGAGGGGCATGCCGTCTGTACCTTTACAGTCGGCTACTCTCCATTGAGTTTTTTCACTCTATCTTCAGAGGGGCATGCCGTCTGTTCCTTTACAGTCGGCTACTCTCCATTGAGTTTTTTCACTCTATCATCAGAGGGGCATGCCGTCTGTACCTTTACAGTCGGCTACTCTCCATTGAGTATTTTACTCACAATACTTAGCTAAAAAGATTAGGGCCTGGCCGACCCTGTGCCTAACAGGCGGCTACCCTTCTTTGACTTAGCACCTACGTTCACCAAGAACTTACCAAGGCCACCGGCCGAATGATCAGACCAGGCGCCTAGTCAACTGATCTAACTTTTAAAAACTAATCCGACCTGTCCCAACATTATAGCAGGCGTCCGGCGGCATCCATTCGGATGAAATTCGTCGCAGAGAGCAGCTCCCTTTTGGGTGGAACATTGTTCTATAAACTAATTACACGGCACCTATACGACTGTCCCAAAGGGCAACCACGTAGCCGTTTTTGAGACAAGGATAACTCTATCACTAACCAAACCAGTGGTAGCAGTTGACATCTGAGTCAGATGACCGCCTGTATTACTTGGGATAAATGCAGGGGGTACCTATTTAGTTAATAGCCAACAAACATTGGCGAATCAAGGGGTCTAGCCGGTCTACGCCGCCTGGTACCTCTACTTCTCAAACAAAAGTGACGGAGACTGAGTAACTCCAAAGTTAACTCATAGTCACTCCTTCAAATTTGGTATGGAACCTAAAAAGTTTGAGTCGTCCGCCTGTTTTATACAAACAAGGGCACTCGAACCCCTATTCCTACTGGATAACCTATTGAGTAAATAGCCAACAAACATTGGTAAATCAAGGGGTCTAGCCGGCCTACGCCGCCTGATACCTTTACTACTCAATCAAGATTGTGACGAAGACTAAGTAACTCCTATGTTAACTTAATAGTCACTCAAACTTAGTACTGAGCCTAAAAGGTACGAGTCGTCCACTTGTTTTTAATAAACAAAGGCTCTCAACCAATACTCTTGCTAGGTTAACAAATAACAAATTAGAGGCCAACATTGGCAATAAAGGGAAACAACCGGTACCCGCCGCTTGTTTTCCTACTTAAATTCCTTGGCTACTTGGTAATTCTATTTACTTGGTCAAATTGAATAAAGAGTTCGAATACCGATTGATTAAATGGCCGACTGATCATCTATCCTGGAAACAGACAACCAGTCGTCCAGGGGCATAGGCGGCATACTTACTATTTGTACCTGTCTTAACGTTCGGCCATACACAACAGTCTGTCTAGTGAGCAAATTTCAAATACTTAGACAAATTTGAACAAAAACAAAAAATTTGATTAAAATGAGCCGGCCATAAAAGACCAGCAGAATATTCAAAACCCCGGCCCCCTGGCCGGGTAATTACAAAGCAAACGGCACGCAGGCCGTGAAAAGAAAAAATATACTTAAAGCTTAAGAAGGGGGCAGTTCAGTATCAGCAGCAGCCGCCTGGTCAGCACTCTTCTTGCTGGACTCGGCCTTCGCTGCATCATCTTTTGATGCCTTTCCCCCAAGTGGCACAAGCGCCACAACAGGCTCTTCCTCCTCCAACGCAACGTCCATCGCCTCTTCTTCAGCAGCCGCCAGGATCTGTTGATTATATATTTCCGAACACTGGCGGTACGTTCTTTCCCATGAGGCAAAGTCGGCACTGGGGAACAGTCGTTCCCAGGTCATGCGTTGGATTTGGGCGGAGTCTTCCACCATCTCCCGGACGAGCTCTTGTTTTTCTTGCTCGGCCTTGTCCGAGAGCTCTTGGGTAAGACTCTTCTCCTGGTTCACCAGGCGTTCTTTTACGTTAGCCAAAGATTTCTCCATGGCTTCGTAAGAGTGCATTTTCTGGCGAAGGGGTTTCAGCTCGGCTTTAAATTTGGTGACGGTCCCCTCCAGCTCGTCAACCTTCTTTTGGGCCGCCTCTAGCTGAGCCCGAACAGCGGCGGTCGCCTGCGCCTGGTAATAAAGAAGATCAATGGTCAGTACTTCATTTTGGGCAATTTGAAACATTGCTTTATCACAGCTGGAGGCGGCCATAGCCTTTGCGGCCTTTACCTCTTTGTTTTTCCGATCAATCGGCTTGCGAAGGCTGTTGACTCGGAGCAGGGCCTAAGTACAAAGAAAAACAGGCGTCAGTTTCCAATCATAAGGGTTAACAGGCGTCCTGGAACTTCAAAAGGGTATACCTCAGCTAGGATCCCCGAAATTCCATCGAGGTCAAGGGTGCCGGCACCCTTGACCGCCTCCCTGTCAGAGGGAGGAACTACTTTAACCATTGACTTGGCTACCTCAACCAAGTCAAGTCCCTGGGGGCCGGCTGCATTAAGCAAAAGGAAAAACAAGTTAGACCTAATCAAGAAGGAAGCAAGAGTGAGTTTTTACAAGCAAGTGTCCATACATCTAGGCGGCCCCGCCTGGGTTTTTGAGGAAGTGGCCGGCTGCTTCTCAGCCGCCACTGTTTTCCTGGAAGACCCAGGAGAGCTTGCAACAGTCGTTCTCCGGGCCTTGGGGTCCGGCTGTTGCGAGGAAGAAGCCCTTGGAGTGCCAGACTGAAAACAAAAAGAGTTAGTATATGCATAATACAACTTAAAGGGGAAGAGTTTTCAAAGCTTACCAAGGGTGCCTCCTTGCTGGGGGAGTCGGCGTACGACTGCTTCATTAGCGAAACCCGCAGCATGGCCGCCGCAGTCTTAGATGCTGTTATTTTACTCATGGCGTCGGCTGAAAGAAATAAACAGCAAAGTTAGTAAAAATCCCAAGTAAACAAGGCGTGAAAAAACAGAGTATTCGTCAGGCCGGCTACCTCTAGAGCACCGACTGCCGAGGCCACAGGCGGCCAAGAAGTACTCATCATAGAGCCACTTGAAGCTCGGGACGCAGTGTAGGGGTACTTGCTCTCGTACCCCTGAAGTAGAGTTCACCCTAGTCTCTACTTTGAAGAGTCCTTTGTCTAGGATCTCTCTTTTAGCCTTTGGGGGAACAGGCGGCATGCTGCGGCCGCCTGCAAGAAGAGGCGGATCCCTGTTCCACTTGTTAAAACGTTTGTTCAGCTCCGTGTCTGAACTCTCGATAATAAGGAAGGTGTTCCGCCAATCCTTCCATTTGTTTGCCTTACCTCTCGTCATGAGGTAACCCCTGTGGCTTGTTAGTTGATACCAGCCGGTACCTCCCGACTTAGGGGTCCGGCTGAGATAGTTCATGTGGGCGAAAGCCTCAAAACTTGGCTCCACCCCGTTCAGTTCGCACCCGGCCACATAGCCGAGTACGTTTACCCAAGAGTTGGGGGCTAACTGCCATAACCCCAGATCATACCCATCTAAAATCCGCTGAACAGCCGGATGTAATGGGAAGCGCAGACCAGCTTTGATGGCCGCCACATAGCAGCCAAAACAGCCGTCACCATAGCTGGTACCAGCCGGCCAGACGACAGTATCTTCTGGATCCGGCACAAACAGTAAATACTCCGGGCCCATTTTGTGGTTAGCAATAAAGCTCGCCACGTTGTCTCGCATGGTTGCGATCCGGCCCCGGGGCACCCTGCAGTAGTAGGGGGTGTTTTCCTCTCTGTAAGAGGCGGACGGCTCTGCCCAATTATCCCCCTTCTCCACTGCATGGGAACTTCTCGCCTCTTGTAGGCGGTTATGTTTTTCTTCTGAGTCAGAAGAACTATGGTCAGAAGAACTATGGTCAGAAGAGCTGGAATCGGACTCGTCCCCTGACGAGTCCGAAGAGGACGACTCCTCCCCTCTCCTAGAGGGGCCCGCCTCCTCTCCCTTAGAAGGAGCAGAAGGTAAATTAGACATGTCCACGGTTAGATGAGAAGGGAACACCTTGGTCCCTCTCTCAGAACTGTCAGCTTGACAGTCGCCTCGTTCCACATCTGGCGCCTGGTCAGATGTTTCGCTAAGGAGTACCCTTTGGGAGGAGCCGTCTGAGTTTGATATTCTAGCAGTCTTTTTTGTTCTGGCCATCACGTTCTGCATAGACACAGATTCAGTCGGACTTTGTATAAAGGGCAAAGATGGGTCCAGAAAAGGGCAGGCGGCACTCCTAGTCCTAGATTCAGCCGTCCCCGGTGACCGGCTGATCACTAACTTAGGGCGTGTCGTGTGCTTCCATGGTGCCATTTCAAAAAATAAAAAGAAAATTAAGAGTAAGAGAACTGAGTTACCTGAACGGATGACAGTTGATGAAGTCCTGAAAGTTCGGGTCAGTCGGCTTGTCAGAACAGGCGGTAGGCAGAAAAAGTCCGAAAATGTCAGAGCAAGTTCAGGGGTCCGAATGTTCTCGCAAAAATTCTCAAATGTGAAAATGACCGAAGTCAGCACTTCCTTTTATAGGCAAAATGAGAAGGCGAAGGGTCGCCTCCGAATTCAAATTTGGGCGGGAGAGTCTCCCGGCCGTCTGCAAGGTGACACCTGTAACGGGCCGTCGCCTGTCACCGTGCGACACCTGTCACAGGCGACACGTGACCAGTCGCGTGCCACCTGTGAGGGGCAAATGATTAGGGGATTTTTATCCACCAAGCGCCGTTTGACAAGTGGACCAACCAGGTTCCGCCACGCGTCCTCCACGGACCACTTAAGACACGCCACGTGTCCACCCATGCCAAATGGGACAACCGGCCAACAAGGCCCATTTCAGTCTAGAAGCCCGTTCGGCCCTAGGTTTACCTTAAACCTAGAGAGTTGCACGCTTCCCAAGGCTATAAATACTCGATTAATCCTCATTAATCAGGGGACCGAATAATTTACGGAACACACTAATAACCGGCTGATCTCGCTAGCAAAGCAGATTACCTACATTAAATACTCTCACCTAGAGAGACCTTATTACTTTAATTTCTGTATTAATTACTCCTTAATCAGGTACTAACTTGACCGTTGGAGGCGGAGCTCTCAGGAGTCTCCGTTATTTTGCAGGTACAGGCGTCCGGTTCCAGTCTCGGAATTGTAACTCTCCCGCAGGACATCAGAAAACCCCGAAACAATACCCATCTAAATTCAATAACTCGTTGATATGTAAGTTAAAGTAATATTGTGATATACTGACAGCTAATTTCAAACAAATAAATAAACTACTCGAATAATATAACTTCATATACATATCCGATGCTAACATAACAGATTATACACGGTGCAACAAATTCACAGGATACAAAATTAAAAAGGAATAATCCATATTAAAATCCAAAACAACCTAGCAAAGAATCTAAATCTAACTATGTTGCATGTGGTGGTAGAATTGTAAGAGAGTACAAACTATAATAAGTTAGTATGAAGTTTCGTTGATGGGGTCAATGATAATGATTTGGCGCAATGAAGCACAATAATGTACTCACAATCTAACACCTCTTCAAAACGATCAATTTTGCCATTACACTATCACTAAACCCGTCGTTTTCGCGTGTGCAATCAACTTTAGTGTAATCATCAATTTGGTAGTTCTCCCCCCTTTCTTTTCTGCTAGATTTGTCAAAAAGCTTCTTACTTTATAATTAACTTTTTACAATTATTCTCATTTTATTAATTTTTTTTTAATTTTTTTTTTATATTAAAAAACATTGGTTAGCCTTTTGCACTTTATATGATTTATAGCGTGGAACTAAACTAGTAGTAATTGTTTAGGCCACCATTCAAGTAGGAAACTTATATTGCATTGGTCCCAAATTGTGTGCTCCTTTCATACTATTTTATGTGTCTTACATGAACTATCTCGTTGTCCTCAAACAAAGTCCTTTTACATGAAAGACTTGTTTGATTATTAGTGTGCTTTTGTTTCGGTGTAATATATATATAAATAATGGTATCTACACTTTATCATGGCGAAACATGTAGATTTAGCTATGGAAGTGCAATTTTGAAAAAGGTGATTGTTTATAGTTTTTGAATTTATGTAAAGGTTTTTATAATAAATTGTAAATTGATTTGTCGCTAATAGAAGTTTGGAAACTTGTTAAATATTAAAGGACCCATTTAAGCAAAATATTAAACTGATGGTTGAATCCCATGATTAATTTATACTTCGTATATTCTATCACACCCTGACACATGAGAGTCCATAACTATGAATTTTTGTCAAGCTGACTCTGATACCATGTTAAAGGACCAACGAAATCAAAAGCTTGATATTAGAATATAAACTCAATTAATGGCGATGTACATATTCTATCAATACTTATTAATATCGAGTATTTTGCTAGCTCTTAATTGAATCCAACAGCTACTCTCAATTGAATTAATGTTAAGCAAATCAAAAGTTGTAAAATGTAAAAGGCTAGAATATACTTCGTATACAACAAGAAATATAGAATTGGACCTTGAAGCTCCGCTATGCCCCCTTAAGCAGTGAAGCAGCATAAGCAACTTCATACCTAGTTCGTTAAGCAAGCCATCATCAAATTTTCTCTCACATAATAAATATATTTCTGTGAGAATTATCACATACTCTCAATTAAAATATTACATGTGACTACACCATTTAATGAAAAATTTAGTGTATGTTTCTTTCATTGTAATTAATGAAAGACTTAGGGCTTGTTTGTAATATTGATCCTTTATGTTATGCTTTACTTGCAAGCCACCTAGTAGTCATATTTAGATCTTTTTTGAAAGTAACTAGTCCAACTTTTACCATAACAAAGTATAAGTATGTAGTACGTTAATAAGTTTAGAAAGGTTTCATTAAAAAAAAAAAAAAAAAAAAAAAAGAATAAATCATGAAGGTAAACAAAAATTAAGTTTAAATTTTCACCTAAAAAATAGGTCTATATAAAAGGCAATAAAATATAATAAGTTCAAATAATTGTAGGCGTATCAATGTATGTTAACTTTTTTTTTTTTTTTTTTTGGTGAGGAAATGTGTAACTAAGTGTTCGCAAAACGGTGAACCGCCCTTTTTTATATATATATATATATATATATATATATATATATATATATATATATATATATATATATATATATATATATATATATTTGGAGACTCACAATAGGTTAATGTTAATGAAGGGATTTTTTTAGTCCATAGTTTAACTTTTGAATAATGGCGGTTATTTTAAGTTTATTTTGATTTTTTATTATACATATTTAAGACAAAATGACTTCAAATTAGTTAAGATGTTAAGATAGAACAAATTATGAGTCCTGTACAGAAATTATGTAAAACAAAATTAAGTTTTAATTAATTTAGAAGATAAGTATATAGAAAAAATAAGTTAGTTCAAATAAAGCCTTATGTTAGAGATTATGCGATATTGAGATACAATCTACTCTAAAACTTAACATGATTTTTAAAAAAAAAGAATGCATAAGAATCCAATGTGTTATATTGATTTTAAAGGATGGATATAAGGGTGCCAATAAGGGTACATAAATATAATTAATTAAGGATAATTATAAAAATAGTTAGAAACCTTAGATATCAATTAACCTCATATATCCCTTTTTTGACGTACATATATTCCTTACTAGCTATCCGCCTATCCCCTACTAGCTATCTAGCTTAGTAATCATACCACATTCAAAATCAAGTGCATTACAACTAATTAATGGAGTAAATTTGTGCTTCCTCATAAACTTAAAACCAAAGTTAATAGATTAATCAACTTCCAAGCACCATATAATTACATTCACATCCTAATATTAAACCAAACAAAAAAAAAAAAAAAGAAAAAACAACATAATTAAGAAAATAATTAAGCCGTTATGTTCTTCAAACTAGTAGTACCATACACCGGCAACTCCTCATAGTACCGACTTACACCAATTGAGCTCAAATTTTCCAACTCAAAAAGATCTGAACTCGCACAACTTCCACCACCATCATCTTCATCATCATCCTCCTCCATTTCGTCGTCGTCGAAATCATCTTTTAAATTCGAAACATGACGCTGTTGAATGTTCCCGCAATTTGTCTTGATCATCATCATTAACGCATCAATTTCTTTCTCTCTCCTCCGTCTCCTCTCCTTCTCCTCGCTTTCCCCGCCGAATGCGTGTTCATTCGGCGGCGATGCGAGCTTCTTCGACTCTTGAACTTCATTCTTTTGTAACGATTTATGACCGCAAGGTCTGGAATCTTCGTCTAGTATTACACTCACTGGATAAAATCTCACTGATCGTTTGGATGATTTTGTAGACGACGTCGTTTTATTGCTCAAGCATGATCTTGAAAATGACGACGCCGACGAACATGTTGAGTCCATCGCCGCCGTAATTGCCGCCGTCGGTGGCGGTGATTTGATCTCCGGCGAACTTCTCGCCGGAGATCCGCTAGAGTTTCTGAAAATCGAGTTCAGAAACGCGGCGATTCTTCTACCAGGAGAAATCGGAGCAGTGTTCTGCTGTTTCGACCGCTTCAAATCCCCGTAGATCTTCAGCGCGCGAGATTTCGTCTTCGTGAAGATTCGCGAAGACGATTGATCGCGCGAGGTTGTTGATCGGGGAGTGAGATTCGTAAAACACGACGAAGAAGACGATGAAAAATCAGTCGTGGAAGAATTATCTGATGCCCTAGGTAAACTCGGGACAGATTTCTGACGAACAATCCTGATTTTTTGATCGAGTACATCACCGAGATGAAAATGCTTTCGTTGCGGTGGTTGTTGCGGGGGTTGTTGTGGTGGTTGCCGCTCCATCCACGACTCGATCATGATGGCACGGCGAAGATCGACCGTCTCTAAGGTACTATCGCTTCTCATTTTAGTTCTTCGCTGTTTGGACGATGATAATTGTATAGTGTTGCAATCACTTTGTTTGGTAATGCTTCTAGTAGGGGAGGAAGGGGTGGTACGGGGGTAGTGGGGGAGGTCGTCGTCTTCATCGATTGATCTATAAATGGCGTCGAGTAGGATGGAGGAAAATGAAGGGTTCTTAGCCCTTCTTTTATGGGTAGTATGAAAAGGAATCGTGGTAATTTCAAACTTAGACATTTTAGTAACACACAATAACAATGTTGTTACGAAAACGACAACGACAACAACGACGATGTTATTGTTAGAATTTTAGCAATTGTAGTGAAGTATGATGAATTTAGGACGAGAGATTCTCATGCTAAATACTCAAATTTAGGAGTGACAAAGAGAGCATGTGAAAGAAGGAATTGGAGCAGTTGTCTGCTAAGAGAATGTCAAAAGCTGCAAAGGCTTAGGCGCAATTAGTGAGAGAAAAAAAACACCACCATGTGATATGAATATATGATCAAAGAGTTGAAAATTAAAAATAAGTGTAACACACTATTAACACCTTATCGTACCTTAAGAACAACACCCTTGCTCGCACCCTTCAAGGTTAAGGTACGATCACGGGTTATTTTATTAACAAGTGTTTATGAAGACGTCTAGATAATTATAGCGAGAGGGAATTGGGGTATAGCAACGAGGAGAAATGAATGAATATGTGATGATAAGTAGTGCTATCTTCTGTTCGTATATATGAACAGAGGATAGTACTTAAAAAAGAAAGGAAAAATAATGTAAATAGTTATGCGGGAGGAGAGAGAAAACTCCCGCGCGTGCGGGTGGGAAGAAGAAAGGTGGAAAGGGGGGAGCAAAAGGCTGACAGCTAGGCTAGTGAAATGAATAATAAGGTCGGAAAACTTTTTTTACTATTAGTCAGATTACTGTTTATTTTTATTGCTCTGTTTTTTTGCTTTTGTTTATGTGACTTTGTTTACACGTACGTCTGTGGGTTACTTTATTTTTTATCTGTCTTTTTTTATTTTGGGTTTATGTGCTTGAAAATTTGTTGGATGTTGATATTCATATAATAAGCCAAATTTATTTTTTTGTTTTATCAAAATATATACAGTATTCATATTCCTTGACTATTTGATTGGTGATAAAATCAACCTAAATCATTGACAGTCAAAGTGGTAATGCTTTTTTATTTTGGATGTTTTAATGGAATAATGTATAGTTTTTTTTTTTTCAAATTTGTTGATTTCAACTGAGGAAATAATTGTACTAGCAACATTGCAATAAAAAGGAAGCAAAGGACTAGCTAATCAACAATGGATATTTTTTCTGCTTCTAAACTATATTTAATTTGAGATCATTTTAAACAAAGAAGAGAATCTTAATATACTTCCTTTGTCTATAAAAATTATACGGAGTACTCTCTAAGTCATTAGAATCTTACAATTATTTAAATTTGGTTGTTTATCACCAATACTACATTATATAAGAAAAAATAAAAATAAAAAATAGACCCTGTGGTCTTATCTCAACAAGTGTTTTAAGATTAATAAATTTTTATGATTATTTACTACTAAGTAATTAGAGATTAGAGATTTTAATGGTTAAGGATTTACATATAGAAAATTGTGAATAGTCAATATACGAAGAACTTTTATAGACAAAGAAGTGGAAAGCTTGCATGTCACAGATTGATGATTAGAGATCATTACTTATCTTGTACTACCTTTGGTCGCTATTATTTGCAACTTTGGGACATTATTTGTGAGATATAAAATATTCCAAAGTTGCAAATAATAGCGACCACAAGTATTATAAGGTACTCATATTTTTTAATAAAAAATACGAAAAGGATACTGTCCAATGTTGTATAGTTCTCTTTAGAACTGTAATATCATAGAAAACATATCTAGCTTAAGTTGTTTGTGTATCAATACATGTAAGTGAATGCACACGTATACATTTGTCTTATCTTTTAAATTTGATAAGAGTGTAGGTATATATTTACTCCAAATACAACTTTAATTTTGAGACTCCATATGTATATGTGAAACTCTTAATTGTTTTTCACGTATGTATAATTCATCTAAACCTACACAAAAACATAAGTTATAAATTCAAAGTTTTAACTCTTAACTTAAATTTAGAATATCATATGAACTCACATTAGAGATCGATATATGTAGTAGGGAGTTTGATAATTGAGCAATGATAACTTATGTATGATCCCTTTTCTTTTTCCCTAAAGTTATAATAATTGGACTTTTAACACTATTCACTCACTCCCTATTAATAACGGAGTAAACATTAATTTAAGTATAAGTTCGGTGATCACTGGTTGTACAGTGTTGCCAAAAACAACCTAGTTGTATAGTGTCCCAACCAACACACGTAGAAGTTTTTTTATTGGGTTGGGTGGGGTGATTACGCGGACCCTTAGGCTCTATATATGGATGGTCCAATACTCCAATGTTAGGTAAGTTTCTACAGTAATTGTTTGGTTGTGATTGTAATTTAAGCTGACTTTTTCACGTTGCACATGGCAAGCCACTAATTTACTTAATTACAAACTAATCCTGTCAACAAAAACATTACTTCCACATTTTTGTAAATAATCACAATGTGTCTTGTTGATAGACTTAAAGAAAGGATTTTAAAAATGATTAATTAAAATAGTTAAAACAACGGTAAAAATGAAGAGTTGAGTTATCGGTGTATAATAATTCTGATAAATTTGTCATTTCTATAATCTTTGTTTAAATTTTGTGTCAATTCAAAGATGCATTGTTTACAAATGCTTCATTGACCTAGTAAAGTGCCCTAAAAAATGCCACTGTTTAAAAAGATAAATTTAAGATTAGCAAAATGTATTGACAAAGTAACTATAATGTTTTTTTTTTTCTTTATCATTACTATCAACAACCAATTAGAGATACATTAACTTTTAACTTTTATGAATAGGTTTGAGTCAAATAGCAATGATTAAAAATTTCTTATCACACTACTCTTAGAGCAAGCCAAATGACTAAAATATAACTTATCAATACAATTTCAAATTATACATCGTATTCAAATCCAAGCAAGACATGGGGAGACCTTGTGATGGTTTGAGCATGAAGATATTAGTCAAACACAATTCAACAAGACTTATGTATAACGAGTTTACAATCAAATAGAGTTCTCGGAGTACAACTACTAATTTGAAAAATAAAAAGAAATTATCAATTCGCGAGTCTCTCGTAGAAGCTACTAGCTTTTGATAATGTCTTGGTGGTACCTATGAACCGAGATTATAATTCCGTCCAATGCTGTGAGAAATGGAGGTTCTGAGTACTCTCTTATGGTAATTTTTCTGGTCGGGTCTACTGAAATGTATTGTTATTTAAATTATTACAGCTAACAAAAAAAGGCTATAACCTGAAAAGAACAAAAACGTACTGAAATGAGCAATATCCTTAAACCAGCTTAAATAAATGTCCATTAATAACAGGTACACTCATGGGCCAAGAACACTAATGTATTACAGTATTAATACAATCCATTTATAGACTACAGCTCATTTAGAGCCCACAAGTTAACTCCACTAATGACACTACTATTATTGGAATATACTGGCACTGATGAGCAAATTTTCTGTAGAGCAAATTTTCTGTATTAATGAGTTGTACCATACTGCTAGATTCCAAATTCGTCGAGTCAAGAGTACGTAGAAAAAAAAATTACAAAAAAAAAATATTATGCTATCATTCTTCACAAGAGGAAGGAAATCAAAATCTTTAGGGAACTGGGATGGTCATCTCACCAACAAAACCTTATCTAGTCATCATAATTGGAAAACATTAAGAGATGGGCTCTTCCAATATGCTGTATCAGAGTTGACACCACGCATGAATTAAAGATTGATTATTGTTGATTTGGTAGCTCGGCATTTGCAGATATACTGCTTCTAGCTGATGACGGTTTGCTGTGCTGTTACTTGGTAGACTCGGCGTGCAGCCTCTGAACATCAACTAATTGGTATAAGTCACCTCTCCTTTGGTTGATGATGGGTAGATATGCCCTGCAGATTCCATTCCACACAAGAATTTGGTAAACAACATATAATGTTTGGGTCAGATAAAAAAAAACCTTCAGAAAGTGAGAATAACACCAGATTTTCTTCTTAGAACATTTAAATAAGAGAATGTGGACCGCTGGACCTTTCTCAGTTTCTCATTCTCATGTCAATGACAGTACTAGAAAAAGTGACGGTATTAAAAATAATGAACATATAGTATCATAAAGTACAGAAGATGTCACCTCCTTTGCTCAACCAGCGAGTAGTCGATTTCTGCTATAACAGTTGTCTCATCATGATCAGTTGTTGCAAGCACTTCCCCGAACTGCCATAAGAAAATGATATGCATAAATTATTCATTTGCCCAGGTTTCACAAATTTCCTTATCACACAAGTAATAGCCTGAAACTTGAAGAAGACGTAAAGAGACAACAAACTTACAGGTCCAACCAAGGTAGAGTGTCCCCATGCCACATACCCTGACTCAGTATCACGAGCTGGTGCACATGTTGCTACATACAACTGAAGAGAAATATATAGAACATCATCTACCTGACTATTAAGTTCTCAAATGCAGGTGATAACATCATGACTTGTACCTACTATAAAGACGATACATAGACACTTTCTCTATGACATGAAACATGTAGAAAATACAGGCCCTCTAATTGTGAAGCCCTAAGATTGTGCAAGTTTATTCAAATTTATAATGTCTAGTTCAATAGACTTAATTATAAACTACAACAATAAGAACCACCTTCACTATGACATGGTAGTCATAATGTAGTATCATATATGCCCTTCACCAGCAAATTACGGAGTACTTAATTATAAACATCAATGTACGTACTTCATCATGTAATATTGAATGGGAGTACTTCACAATTAACAAGGTCAGTGGAGTACCTGATTATCTGCTGCCCTGCATATTTTATAGATAAAAAAATATAAAAGGAGTTCGTTAGAAACAGGAACTTCACTTTGAGGTACAGAAATACAGTATAACCCTTGTCTTAAAATGCTAAATACACTTTGATATGTATAGTTTCAAAACGATTTCAGCTAATTTTCAAGATATATTAACTATGTTCTGAGATGGTAATATTTTTTCATCAATTTATGGAATTGAGTAAAGATGTAAATATATAAGAAGGGAACATCATCGTGACATTGTTTAACACTAGTTACACAATGTTCACCCTATAATAATACCAAAACTTGATAGTAACTTAATATGTAAGTTAAGGGGAGGAAGCATTTAATTTAATAGAGAACTCCAGAAGCCACACCTCATCCTAATCCAGTAATCCCTCAATTCATTTTTCTTATTTTTGTTTATTATGGGGGTAGAGGCAAGGGTGGAGGTAGGGAAGATAATTGTGGAAGGAAAATCTATTTAAAAAAAAAAACACTGCCAGAGCTTTCCTCCCAGACCCCAACTAATAATTATCTTCAGCACCTTCCCCACAACATCATCTCCATTCCAAAGTCTAGTTGTATTATAATGACACAAATAATAATCTCCACTCTCCAAATCAAACACATTGAACAGATTGCCGTAAAATAGTTTTAATTAATTTATTTATTATTTTTTTTTATCATTCTCCCTATATCTGGCAGTTCGTGAAATCCTACGAGGGGAAGTACTGTCATGGTTTGACAGAAAAATACAGCATGCCTAATTTCCTGCTTATAGATCTTTGTGATTTGCAAACACTCATACTCCTGCAGACTCAGCAGGACAGCAACATTTACAGAGTAAACGAGCCCTAGGTTCAAGTGAGAAACAATAGAGTTTAGCTGTAGATTGCCAAATTCTGTCAAAAGAAATATAGCAAAGATGAAGGTTTAGTCCTGCTGCGTGAGTCTGGTAGTTTACATTTTCCAAAGGTTAAGAAAATTGATTCAACTAAAAGCATTAAACCTCTTACCTAGCTCTCTGTAGAAGCTCCCAATGTAATGGACCAGTGGTCATATTAAATGCCCCAGGATAGCAGAGCAAATGAGCACCTAACATCCATAAAAATACTTCACTATTAAAATCAAAGTCCAGAGAGCAAACCTAACAATCAATTTAAACTCTATCAATGCGGGAATTTTTCAACAATACAAGAGCAGAAATGAGAAATCAATAAAGTCCTAGAAAACAATAATAGAGGTAAAAAAAAAGTCCATGCTCAGCAGATGTGGCATGTGTGAGTGTGACAAACAAGAGACGCCAAATAAATTAACAAGAAACCATGTAAGTATGATTGAAACCTTTTTTGTTTATTCTAGACTTTATATTATAGTAGGAATAAAGACGACATCAAGAGATGTCAAGCCGCCCAGTAATCCTCTAAAGAAACATTTGACGACAGTAAAATGATGCAAGGAGTAGAAAAAAATGATTGTCCCATAAGCTTCTTAGCTAGTATATCATACGATTCCTTATGACAATTCATGTTAGCCGACCCCAAATCATTTTGGGACTAAGGCTTTGTTGTTGTTGTTGTTGTTGTAAGCTTCTTAGCTAGTGCTTGTATTACGAAATGTTCTAGCTTCTCTCCATTAATTATACCTAAAGGATACCCAATAACACTGATCCGCACAAACACTTCATTACATCCTTATAAAGTGCACACTGCTAAATTGCACCAAGGAATCCCCACAAACACTTGATGAAATCCTTAAAATGCTGCAAGGTATAAAAAGTTGTACCATAAGCTTCTTAACTAGTGCTTGTATTACGAAATATTCTGGCACTTAAGGATATCCAATCACACTGATCCCCACAAACACTTCATGAAATCCTTCAAAGCTGCACATTGCTGACTTGCAATTGCAATAGAGAAGATGATTACACTCACTGGAATCCCCAATTAAAAAATTGAAGATTTTAAGGAATACTCCATAAATCCATAATACATTTATATGTACTGACTATTATTTGGACTCCCCAAAAATCATGTTTTTCAAAAGCTGGAGTTGGATTGCATTCTTGTATATGTTTTGTACACAATAAGAGAGAGAGATATCACATTAAGAAATAATACGTGATAAAACAAAAGTAAAAACAAACCTCTTGCTGCATAAATTGCCGCTAATTCTTGAAAGCGGATATCATAACAGATACCAATGCCGATGCGCCCAACATCTGTAAAGAAAATTTACTTATCAGCCTACAACAAAACATTAACAATCAATCAATCATAGCCTTAATCCCATAAGTGGGGTCGGCTACATGAACCAAAAGTGATTATTTCGTGTAGTCATCGAATATATTAGTATTCTACTAAATCATTGATCAATCATAACAAAGAACCCAAAAATGGATTACAAGTCAAATTTTCACATATAAGATTCTAAAAATAATGGACTATATTAGTATTCTACTAAATTGTTGATCAATCATAACAAAAGCATACCAAGGGCTTCTAATAGTTTAAGACATGAACTAGTCCTTAGCCATACTAAAGTCTTTATTTATTTGTGTGTGAGTGTGCCCGCATGGGGGTTGAGTTCTTTAAATTGACAACTGATCAACAGATATATGCAGTATTGAACTAACATAGCAAGTAAGAAGTATTCAGAAAACCCAATTATCTGTCTTAAGATTCTGGAAGACAGGGCTTGAAAGGGAAAGGTACACAAGTGTCTTTAAACAAAGTAGATTCATGAATTCAGTGTATTTCATATTGAAGTTTTTGACAAACTGATTTTCCTATAAGGCTATAATGCATCAAGCATGAGTGTATTCGGAAGTCGTATGAATTTCAGCGTTTTACATATACAGAGTGATGCTATATAATGATAAGGAAACATGGTGAAAGAACCCAAATCATCTGCAACCACAGTGGTCTAGCAGAAAAAAATGATTCCTAAAGCAATATTCTCACAGAAAACCCACAATTATTGATTTGTGCAATTCCAGAAAGTAACATTTATAAAGAAAATGGACAATGAAAAACTGACCCTTTGAAAAAGATACACTAGACTTGAATCAGTACTAAATGAATAAATACACAAAAGATGTCCCAAAAACAATTAAAGGAACAAAAATGTGAGGGGAAACTAACAATAAGATGAAAAGGGATGTCCAAATCTTGATATAATTTTACCTTCTAATTAAAAAAAATTTAGATTTCTCTTTTTACGATGAAAAGGGTTGATCACATTACTGTATTTACAAGAAAATTTCTAGATCATATTACTATGTCAAGTTATCAACAACCCCAGTATTTTACAAGCAACTAAACAGCAATAAATATCTTGATGGCCTAGTCATCAAAGAACAAAAAAGACAGAAACCTGTGTCAACTATGGTAGGATTCTCTCCAGCGGTAAGTGTCTTTGATTCTTTAAAAGTCATCTTCCCTGGAATGTCAATGTCAAAAAGATGTATCTGTAAAAGTGATCACAGTGATGTTAGGAAACCTGATAATAAAACCCATCATATAGTATAATGCACTGAGAGTCTCCAAACCTACAGTAGATTAGACACATGCCTTCCTGTGTTTAGCTTTTAGCTTCCCATCAGTCCCAAAAACACAGCATGTGTTATAAAGCCGATCACCTCTTCTCTCCGGTATGGAACCACCAACTATTGTAATTTTAAGGTTTTGAGAAACTTCAGAAAGCATTGCTGTGGAGGGAGATGCATCACCACCTAATTCAATATCTTCAGCATAAACTGGAAAGCTGTCGTTTGAATAGGGACTGTTCCATATTTCCTGAGACGATTGCATAAAGAAAGCAAAACGTGTTTAATAAAATTATCCACGTAAATCTTGAGAGACAAGAGTCAAATAAGCATCAGGACGATATCGCCCAAAACTGCACCCACAAACAATCAAGCATAATCAAAATTATGCAAGTCCAACACAAGCATACTGAAAACCTCACCAGATTTCGCCCTAAACTACATTTACAAACAATCAAGCAGAATCAAAGGTATGCAAGTCCAACCCAAGCATACTGAAAACCTTACCAGATTACAGACTATGTTGCAAGGGAGAAAATCCTTTTACTATTCTTTATACATAGAACCAGACAAAAACCACAACTTAGCCAACTAATACATAATCAAAACTCCAATTATACTTGGATAAGTGAACAACATGACTAAAGCAAATATGCACTCACACAAAGATAACATAGAAACAACTCCATAAAATGACAATCCCATGCATGGTTGTCAAGGAAACTAAGACACATTTAAAGAGAAAAAAAATACAACAACAAGACCAACCATCCAAACCCAAGTACCCAATTAGGCAATTACAAAATGTATACTTACAGGCAGAAGAACAAGCTGAGCACCCTTGTTTGCAGCCTCCTCAATTGCTTCACGAGCATGTGATATATTCCTCAATTTGTCAGATGTAACTGACAACTGGCAAAGAGCAATCTTGAACTGCACACATGGAAATAGTGATTCAAGAACACAGCAAATAGTGCCAAAATGCCACCAAAATAAAAAAAATAAAAATAAATAAAAGATTGATACAAGATGCCTTGAATATCAACACCAATGAAAGGGGGTCAAAAATTAACTAGAAAGAAAAGTTGTTTATCATGCCAAACTGAGAGGTCTGAATGTCTCCAATTATAGACACTCGAAAGAAAAAGAAAGGACACTACTAGGTACATGGAGAGTGACCATTTCATTGGATGGGTTTTGGAAGTTGCTCAAGAGGTATAATGTCTATTCACCTTAGCACTGGCCATTGCAAAGTTATAAACTACTCCGTAGGAATTTTCAAGGTCAACATACAACAAAATATTTTGCTACTTTGAGCCACTACATAAAACCCCATCTTACTTTAGCTCCACTCAACTAGCTGTTGATGAACTTCAAATTTTGATTAGTTTATCCATCATAAAACCAAGCTTGGCTCAGGCTATATCACCTTTGTTCCCTAAGGACAAATCAAATAATGGACTGGCTTGTCAAGTTATTATTCAAGGGCTAATAAGGATTACAATAGTCCTTAAATAGTATAAGCACATTCCTTGACAAATCAACCCATTATATGACATTGTTAAATTACCAAACTATCCCTGATATTGACCTCAAGGATAAAAGGTAATATTATACCCTAAGCACAAAAAATTACGAGTAGTTTTTGAGCAAATTCATACCTAAGTTGTACTACTAACGACTTACTCGAAAATGGTAATGCTATAGATCTCAATGGTAATACTAACAATATCAAAGGTACTACTAATGAGTCGTATAGTACTATTTACGATCTCTAATTCTCAGCGGAATTATCTTTGTACTGTTTTATTTGTTATAGTCTTCAACTACTAATAGGGGTATTAAGAAGCCTTTCCTTATAACATCCAACCCCAACAATATCAAGTTCAAGGGGAAATATATTTACCTATTTAATGAGTTACGAGGATAGCTATAATAACCACACCAAGCTACGGATTAATATTGAATTTAAAAGCACGATTACTTTCAACTCGTATAAGAAACACACCAAGCTAACCAAGTAATAATGAATTTAAAAGCTTGACTACTTTCAACTCGTATAAGAACCACAGTAAGCTAACCAAGTAGCTCAATATCATCTAATTCCGTTTATATATAACGCAGACTAAATGTTGCTACACGTTTCGCAATGGAAATGTAGAGCATCAAATGATTAAATTGAAAACGTTGCCCAAAATTCTCTCATTGTAGATTTAAGTAATACGAAGTACAGTACACAATAGCTTGAAGTAATAAATAAATTGCCAATTCCAAACCCTAATCGCAACATAAAGAAGTCATCATCATATCTAATTTACAAATTGAACGATGCAAGAAAAGCAAAACAAAACTACAAGTATAAATAACTGATCAATCAAAGCCACAATTCTTAAAATAAATAGATTAAATTAATTGATAAGATTTGTAGGAGAGAGAAAATGGGTGACCTTGGTGATCGGAGGAGGCGGCAATGGAAGTGCGGGAGGAACCCTAGCTTGGTGAGCGGTGGAAATGGCGGAAATTGTGGTGGCAAATGGTGATTTATTGAGGTTTGAATAATAGGAATTGCGAAATTTGACAGCAAAAGTTTGAGATGATAAAAATGAGAGATTTCTGGAATGGTGTTTCAGATTTTGCAGTACATTTGGTGTTTTTGTTAATGGATGAATTTGGGAAATGCCATTCATGTTTTTTTTCTCAATGTTATGGAAGTGATTAAGTTTGATGTTTAGAACTGAGAAAGTGAGGATGTACTCCGAGTAGTTGACAAGACTTGAGTTTGAAAAAAAAACCGTTGTCTTCTGCCATCAGATAAGATATATTGGTTCTCCTCTACTTATTTGTTGGTTTTTCTTGTGTCGTGAGACCGAATTTGTGATTTAATTCGAGCATGATTTTGCTCCTTTGGATATGAGTTTGGTTTTGCTCTAATTAAACTAATAAGAGATTTGATTGTGGTTTGCTCTCAAAAACCAATATTTGATTAGAGTAGGAAAAACGAAAATATGACGAGTTTGAGAAGAAGAGACGTTCTCGTTGTAATGTTATACTAGGTTAGAACCAGTGCGATGCACGGTTTATATAAAATCTATTTTTACAATTTGTACTTTTTTTCTTAAAAAATGGAAAAATATAAATAAGAATTATGCACCTTGTTCAAAAATATTTGTAATTTTATAGTTTTAGAGTTGCATCAAAATTATGATATAATACCTGCTCAACGTTGCCTAATACATATTTCAATGTAGGAGTCCAATTTATTAATGTGCTACTTACAATTGTTTCATTTTTTAAAGATAAAATTGATAGGTTTTAGTTGTAATGTAGAAGTTTCTAAAATTCAAATTTCAAACTTGTTAAATATGGTAGCTCTAAAAAAAATGACATCATCCTTGCATTTAGGCGAAAAATTTATTATGTGAGTGACATGTGGACAGTGATGACGTTAACAACGTTTTGTTTTAGTAATAGATAATAGATTTGCTGGTTCGAAAAGAATGATGTTCCGGTTTGTTTGATGATTGATGAGTTTAAAAAAAGAAGAAAGTTCTCATCATAATATAAAAAAAAAAAAAAAAATTGAAATTGAAAAAAATAGTTCCACCTTTGCCACTTCTCCTTAAAACAATCCTTATTTTTTTACGTTGTTTCAAAAATAAAAATAAAAAATAAAATAAAAATAAAACCTTCTTTTACTTATGTTTAATTTTGTATAGATCTACAACCGTTTGTATGTAGATCTACATACAACTGAGGAAAACAACATTGTATTGTGCTTTTAATTATGTACTCGTAATAAATTTTATTTTTAAATGTTACTTTCTCCGTTTATTTTTACTTGACATGTTTCTTTTACCATGCTTGTCAATGCAAAACTTTAACGATCAATATTTTTAATTCTCTATAAGTAAAAATTATAAAAGTTATATATTATAATAATACTTATTGAGACGAATTTAAAAGGATCCCACGTGAATATGTTTTTCCTTACATATTATTCATTAAAGACGGTCAAAGAAAGGGTGGTGAATAGTATAAAAATCAAAGCGGAATAACTAAAAAAGAACGGAGGAGGCATGCGTTTATAATGATGTTTATGCTTTTTATTCTACTTTTTAATTTCAAATTGTTGTCTCTGTGTATTTATTTATTATCAATGTATGTGCTTCTATATGTAATAATTTTTGTGCATTAAATCTAATATTATGTGCTTTTATTCAATAAGTTTGTGCTTTTTTTTTACAAGAAGAATAATAAAACGAATTCAGTTGCAGGTAAAAGTATATGTAATCGAGTGTATGTTCTAATTTCTTCTCACTGTTGCGGTCTCCAAGAAGTGGTCATTAGGTCCATTTCTTGATGTTAATAATGCTTATGTTAATGGTAATAGTACCTAAACAATTTTTATGATGCAATCACAATGTTTTATTGAGTCTTATAATTCCTAGAAAGTGATTGGCTATTCCTTCCCAATCTAAGTCTAGGTACCTTCCACTTTGATTCCTTTGTAATTTTGTATAGTAGTTCTCCGTAATCATCTAAATATGGTGATGTTATTAACATTTCACTTCTTGATCATAGCGGTGATCTTTCCTACGTAGTAAACCATGTGTATGTCGACGTTTGCATCAACCCACGACAAGTCATTGGAAATCTCTTGGTCATGCACGGAGTATAAAACATGGTAAAACATTAGGCCTTTTTCCAAAATTTTGGCTTCTGATCAATCTTTTTACTCGTGGCTAATGCATTTGTTTTTGCCAATAATCTCCCAACTCCACATTTTACTTTGCTACATTCTGAATGTTGTGGTGACACAATTGGCACCTTGTTAAATTTTCCATTTTCAAGGAGACATTGAGGAGAAATTATGAATGAAGTATGGTGTTGATCACTTGGGCACCTCTTATACATTGTCCTATAATTTAGAGCTAGTGTTGCTCAATGCCTTCTAATCTTTATTAAGGCTTCAAGCTTTATATAAAATGCTTAATTGAACTTTTACGAACTCGTTGGAATTTTGAAAGATTGAATTATACTTAAGTAGCCCTTATTATTTACTCAAAAAAAAAAAAAAAAAAAAGTAGCCCTTGTTAAAACAAGTCTTGGCTTGAACTTGTTTTTTTTTTTTTTTTTTTTTTGAGTTGAAACTTGAAATGCAACAAGAATTCATCCGGTGAAGTTTTCTTGAAGATCAAGTGCGCGGAAAAGGGAACAAACTTTATATTTACTGGGTTTCGTTGCAAAATTTGATATACCAAAATGAAATTACACCATTTCCTTCCCTTGGAGCTTGGAAGAACTTGCCATTGACATGATTTTGCCTATTTTCACATCAGCTTGTCAACACTCAAGGTCTAAGCCCTCTAAACTTTACTAGCTAGTATTACCTTATACCAGTTGATACGCCAAATGTCACCAAAACAAGAATAGGAAACAAAAAGAACCAAAAATTGAAAAAACGGCGAATGGAATGCCTTCTGAAGTTAAATACATGCAGCATACACCTTGATCTTCATAGCATTTTATCTAAAAAGGCAGTAAGGCATCCTTTAGGTATTCATACTGAGGTAGTAACATATAAAGAATGTACTCTAGACACGACTTGCTTCTTCAATTCATCCATCAATACTCAATTCCTCCCACTTGTTCTTTCTGATCACAAGTATTGTTCATGTATACGAGCTCTATTTTCTTCCCACCAAACTCTAGCATGCATCTCTCCAAATTTTTCTCGACTGTATTGCATGAAAAATTCAGTTTAATCACAAATTCATATGAACATATTCCAAGAAATGGAGTGTACAGAAAAGCTAGAATCAAGCAGAATCTACACAAATCCAATCCTACAAAACAAAATATCCCTACTTGTACGCCTAAATGGTAGATAAAACGAATGAAAGGGTTTGTTTCAAAAATTTCAGAGATGAATGTATAGCACTATTTCCCTAATGAGTAAATGGCTTAAAAAAGACACCCACCCAATCCGATCTTATATGCAATAACGCTATGCTACTACACAATAAATCAGAAACCCATATAGTTTATGGACCATTTGTGTTTCGTCCATTATGCTCCACAAGCCATCTTTATGATCTTGGATGGGTAGATTTAACATTTCCTTTTCAATGGTTAAACACTAATGGGAGAATTTCGCAAGAAGAAATCCTCATTTTCCTTATGAAAACTCACTTTCCAGCTTTAGAAATCCATAGATTGATTGCACCAATGAGTTTTAACTTGAACTTTCCAAAGTAAGCTTGAGGCAGATATCAGACATATATGATGTGGTCCATGTGAGCTTAAGTTTCTTCTATCGTCTTTTTCCACTTCCGTTGAGGCTTATATTAATTTGGACATCGCATTTATAATGTGGGACTGCCATGTTTAAGTGTACTATCATTTTCTTTCAATGTCAACTAAAAACACAAGATATAAGTGCCTATCCAATGGCACTTAATTCATGGCTCTCAACTACCTTAGGAAATAAGGAGGTCACTCGATTTATAACACCATCTCAATGATTTAGTGACTGCAAACTTTAGCAACAATCAGTGTTTCGGAAGAGACAAACTACACTCACGTTCTGGTATTCTTGGAGTATGTTCTTTTTTTTTTTTTTTAAAAAAAAAGGACTTCCAAGAAACTCATCTCATTTGTAACAAAGTTGAATGATTAGCTATGCTTCAGCCTTTTAGCCAATTTCACAATATAATAATCCACTGACAAAAATTGTTTTGAGTTTAGATTTAAGTAACCACGAAAAAGTATTACTAAGCATGGAGAACTAAAATGAAGAACTTGATGTTTATATATTCACTTTAGTCATTTTCCCTAGGAGAGGTAAAATTACTTTTATCGACTTTTAGAAATTAGGAAGCATATAGTGCAAGTTGAAAATGTTTACCTGAATCTAACACGTCTAAGCTCCCTTCGTCCCCCAGGCAAAGCTCTAATAGTGATGTAAACTCCTGGCTCATCCTCTTCTACCCACTCAGACTCCATGTCACTGGCATTGCTGATTGATAATTCTCCAGATCGATCTCCTTCTCTTGAAGAGGTCGATCTTAATGACTCATCCATAGAAGATAGTTCTGTCTTAACTGTAACTCCACTGATGTTGGAGTGTTTGGGTGTTGAGGCGAGACCACTTGATTCATATTGGCGTGATTGCTTTGAGTGTTGCTCGAAAGAATCTGAGGATGAGTATCCCATACCCATGTTCATTCCACGGTAAAGGTTACGCGGTCGGCTTTCTTTGCATAATGGTGGTGTAACAGGACTGTCCCCAATTGATGACTCCATCATTTTTGAGTTCTGTTAAAATAAAAGTAGATGTCAAAATATTGGCAAGTGAACATATTAATATCTATATCATTTACTATGTCAAGTGTCTTTGCTAGCTGATGTTCACTTTGTTTGGAAAAAAGTACCATAGCAAAATTAGACCACCTTGTTATTTTATTTGTGACGTTTAGGCTCATAGTACTTTTATAAAAGGCGATGATCAAAGAAGATGATAATCGTAATATATATCTCAATTCAAATCACTAAGTTGATGAACATTTTTTTTTTGTGTGTCTGTGTGTGTGGGGGGGGGGGGGGAGGTGTGAAATGGAGAAACAAAGAGCAAGTCGCGGAAACAAAAAAGGCAAGAATGGCCAGCAAAAGGAAAATGGAAGCTACAAGTTTGTCAATTTTTGGGGAAAGGGGGGGGGGGGGGGTGGATAATTAGCTATAGTAACCTTACTTTTCTACTTTAGGGGTTTCTTTTGCTTAAAAGTACCTGTGCAATAATGTTTCTCTAAAATGCTGTTTCTATATAAGTATAGCCATAAATCAAGGATGTGGTTAATTTAATTCCATAATGCATCTAAGAAAATATACTGCACTTGTTATTCTATTTTCCCCATCTTTGTACCGACAGCTCGTAAACTCTGAAAACATGTAACTCCTAATACTTTTTATAGCAACAATGACGAGATATTATACTATAATAGCAGAGATTGGGATGGCATACCATAGAGCTATTCTCATCTTCTGATCTTGGGGGAGTTGGAAGTGGAAATGCATTACGACTAAGTCTCTGGACATTGTACAGTTCCATGATCTTCTCGTAGTTATCTGTCCACCATTTTTGGGCTTGCCATTTGTTGAACATATCTCGGCTAATCAAAGAACACAAAGAATCAGAAATTATGACTTCATAGTTTAAAAGCGTGAAATATGTAAGCATAAACAAAAACAATAATATTGGATTGGCTCATATAGCTAAAAATGTTACTATGACTTCTGGAACTGCATCAATGTTGTGAATCCCCACCATTCATTCCATGGTAAGTAGTGGCTTACCCAAATGCAAGGATTAAACTTTCACAATACATTAAATGAGCATGGAGAAAAGCCTACCGCAAGCTATGGTACTCATTTACTTGGACTGTTCTATTCACCTTAGGGACATACTTGTAACAGACCCTTGACACCGTTTCATGTATGGACACTTAACTCTTCATTTCAGAGTTCAGACACAAAACGTGGGGATTTCTTTTCATGAAGTAGCATAGTATGACACTTGGATGTGAGTATTCATATCTAACACAAGTAACCAAGACGGAGCAACATAATCACAAGCCCAAAATCCCAATCCCTTTCTTTCTTTAGTGAGAATTGAACCCTGCACCATAGGTTGGAAAATTCTCTACTACAGTAATATAGTTACAAGTGACTGTGTAAGTAAATTATTACAAATTTACCTCACTTTTTACACATGCTTAGTGCCATAATTTAGAAGCAATCATGAATATAATCTTTTCACTAGTAATGGTTAAGTCCACTAAAATGATCACCTAACAACTTTTGACAAAGTCTATTGTCCTTATTTCAAGGGATTAATGGCCCCAGCCATGACATCTGGGCATGGGAAACAATATAATTTCCCAATAGTGATAACATTGATATTATTTTAATTCAATAGATGCCAAACAAATCTAATCAAGTCTTCTAAATATGACAACTTTTTACATTATTTTGCTAGGGCATCTACAGTGGTTAGTTTGTTGTGATTATAAGAGTTAATGGTTCTCTCAACTTGATAATTGGGATGATTGATTGCTACCAGACTAGGTTATGAACTTATGACATCCACATTCTTTTTTAAAATATTTTGCTCCATACTTTTTCCCGGGCCCAAAGCCACCCACTAATTATCTTTTACCAAAATTGTAATATGAATCGGAAGGATTACTTAACAACATAAATTAACTGAGTCAATGAGTAAAGGGCTGTAAAGAAATAAGGCAACAATTTTTATTTGGTAAGGTGTAAGGACCCACCTATGGAGGGGAGAAAGGGGCAAATGTTCCCTATGATGTTTTTTTGAATTATGAGGTGGAGAAAGATGTCACTACTCTATCACCCCAACTTCTTTTTATCATCTTTTTATTTTACTTGAGCACAATGCTATACCACTTAACACTCTTAACGTAAATATAGACAATAGACGAGAGTCACAAAAGACATTCTGATTCAGACACAACATTGAAAATATACTAATGACAACAACAAGACGGTCGGTCGGGACCCAACACTTAAACAGGTACATGTGTAAAACATAATAGTCGAAGCCAAGAATAGTACATGATGCCAATTATATATCCCTCAATCATATATTCATGACAAATACTATAACATACGTCCAATGCAACCATGTTCATGCGCACCCATGATTTACAAAAAAAAATGGATTTTAGGGGTGTTACATGTCATATTGTCATGGCTTTATTTTATGGTACTTTGTATGATAAAAGGACAGGAAAATTAGTACAAACTGACAAAGATAAACTCAACCTTGGCGTGAAAGAAGCTTTGAAAAACCAAAAATAAGAAAGAAAGAAAAGAGAGTGACCCCACATCCGACATATCGACATTGTGCATAATAAAAGTTCATGCAACACAATCAAAATGGCCCACTAACCAAACAGTCCTGCAATTAATTCTTCTTTTTTAGACCGTTTTTTATTTTGTTGTTGAATTATACGAGTACTATTTTTTATTTTTATTTGTAAAACTTTATTACAGGGCAAAAGAGTAGATTTTACTGTAAGTCGTCCTCAATCATTTATACAAGACAGAATTGTCTCCTAAATCTTAAGGCTTTGTTTGGGACAGGAATACCATAAGTCAAAAAAGTGATTTTGAATTTTAATCGCTCTTGTAATCAAGCAAGCTTTGTTATTAAAGGGTAAATGGGTACACTAAACCCAAATAAAGAACTCTAATTTCTTCTAAATAAAGCATCTTCACTTTCTCTATGCTTTTACTTCATTTTGATCAAAGAGCAAGAAATTAGTTTATGCGGATAATGTGAACTACCCTTTTAAATTAACTGTAACACCTTTTGAATGATTAATAATAAGACAAAGGACCACAATGAAACCTTTAACCTTATACTCAATAATCAATACAAAGAATACTCCGTAGTTGATTACTGCAACTCAATTGTATACAGAGTATAACATAGCTACATAAGTAAAGAGGACATGACCAACAATGTTTTGAACATCCGTCAATTTCAACTTTTCTTCTTTTCAACCTAAATAACATACTTAATATAATCTAAATGATATTATGAATGAAAGTGATTGACTTTTTTTTCCCCTTCCTTTTTTAAACTAAGAGACATAGTTTACTCCTTTTAGAAACTAAGTGAATTTGTTCATCAAAATGGAAAAAAGGATTATCCATTTCCCCCTCTGTTATCAACAAATTCCCTAGCTTTTCTCAATTGGAGGGCAAAATTTTCCTATTTTTACCCCCTTTAGATCAAATAGTGTTATAGAAAATCATAATCATAAGTCAACATTTAAAAGCAAGCTAAGAGTAACAAATTATAGCACACAAAAGTGAGACACAAGATTCTAAAGACAATGCAATCGCAAACTTTGAAGTTATGGTTATGGTCACTTATAATTATTTCTTATTGAAAGGCGACCATAGCAAAGTCATTACCTCATATCTTGGTTTTTTAACAAGCGTCTTTATCAATTATAATGCTAAATATCCGGAGTACTACCTATCTTGTATCACCAGAACTCCTTATTTTGTTTTCGTACGACTTGCGCAAGATAATAAATTTTATCAAAGAACATTACATCATTAATGTATTATTGACCATGAGTTAGGTAATAGATAAGTAGTATACATTATTAAAATATATGTAATGTACACCAAATATATTTCTCCATGATCTCATCAATGATCAAAGAAACACAATCACTTTAGTAGTTTAGTGTACAAGCAACCAATACCAATTCTTTATTCTATAGGCTTTATATGCTAAATGTAGATATTCTATGATCAAACTAGTGTCAATCGTCAAATGTAAGAGTATAACAGTACTAAACTTTTTCATATAAAATCATAGCAACGGTCCATTTCACATTAAGGAACCCGCAATATATGGGAGTATAATAGTGCACCACCAATAGGGGTGTCAATTTGGATAAACAATTCGGGTTTGGGTTGGGTTTATTAGTTTTGGGTTATAACGGGTCGGTTGATAATGGGTTGAAATGATTGACGGATAGGTTTGGGTTGGTTTTGAAAATCATCGGATCAGTTTGGTTTGATTTTTTTTATTGCGGTTTCTATTTGGATCGGGTTGTAGTTGGTTCGGGCCATAATTTGTTCGGGTTGAACCGGGTCGGTTTGAAAACGAGTTTAGCCAGTTTAAAGTGGGTTTCGGTTCAATATAGTTCGGGTTCTAATCGGGTCGGGGTGTAATTTGTTCGTGTCATAATCAGTTTGGGTTAAATCGGGTCGGTTTGAAAATGGGTTTCGGTTCAAAACAGATCGGGTGAAATCGGGGTTCCAGTCATTATCGGTTCAAGTCATAATCAGTTTGGATTGAACTTGGTCGGTTTGAAAACGAGTTTACTCAATTTTAAGCGGGTTTCAGTCCAAATCGTATTGGGTTAAAATAGAGTCGGATCATTATCGAGTCGAATTATTCAGATAATGGATAGGAACGGGTCATGGTATAATCAAGTTAAGTCATAAATAAGTTGGGTTTATCGAGTAGTGGGTTGAAACGGATCTGATCATAAACATATTGAGTTACGGGTTGTAAACGACTCAATCATAATGGGTTACCAGTAGTAAACGGTTCGATCTCAATGGGTTACGGGTCGTAAACAGTTCGATCTCAACGGGTTACGAGTTGGAAACGGTTCGGTCATAACGGGTTACGAGTTATAAATGGTTCGGTCACAACGGGCTACGGGTTGGACCGATTCAAGTTTATCGGATTGTTACCGAGTTTAAACGGTTTTCGGTTTAAAATAAGTTGGGTTACTATCGGGTTTAGACGTAATCGGTTCGGGTTGTTTTCAGTTTCGGGTTTTAACGGTTTGGCTTGATAGCGGGTCGGGTTAGTAACGGTTCACACAAATTTGGTTCAGGTTCAGTTTCTGGTTAGGAAAAATTGGGTTGGGTTGGTTTTCGATTTCCAAAAAATGGATTTTTAACGGTTCAGTTTCTTTTTGCATCGATTCGAAATAGACAGGGTCAGAAACTGACAGCTTTATGTACCAACAATCAAAGAATCCAAAAACAGCCTATTCTACCAACCAATTTCTAGGTAAAATCAAAATCCATTATGGACTTTAATTACCTACTTAAGTAATCTTAACAAAACATTAATCAATGCTCGTATCAGTCATTAATGTAAAGGTTGCATTGTTCAAGACTATTGTTCCGTAAACAATTAATTGACACCTAAGTTTGTTCTACACACCTTATTTTTATAAAGAGAATTACTAAATAAGTTCAAATAAACGACAATCAAGTTTCTTATAAAAAATAAATAGAACAAAACTTCAATAGTTGAAATGGAGATTAGTCCTTTTCATAAGACTTGATGTATCATGTTTGAATTTAAAAATGCCTCAAATTAATACTATAAATGAAACATAATTATATAAGACTTTTTTTATTCAAAGACAATTCTAATAAGACTTTTGTTTCCTCTCTTTATCCAATTTGAGCAACAACCAACTAACTTATGTTTGTTGTATTTTCATCAGCCAAATAAGATACATTCTCCACTTTATTTAACAAATTCTTAATCAAAGCAATGTAGGTGGTAAATCTATATTAAATACTCCGTAATGAATCACCATAGCTAATTAACTAATGATGCCTTGACCGAGTGGTTAAGAGCTCAACACAGACCCGTATATGATACGAGCAGGTTCAGGTTCAAATATCCCCACCCGACCACCCCCATTTGTAACTTGTATTCAAAATCAAACACGACCGTCACAGAAATGCAAGCAATCAAAGCAATAGAAGAAATAAAACTCACTTGAATCGAATACGCTTGAGATCATTCCCACCACGTGGCAAAGAAACAAATGTGATCAACACCCCAGGCTCCACCTGAGCCACCCACTCTTTGGGCTCATCTTCCTCAACCAATACAACCGGGTCAACTCGCCGCCCACTCGCCGACACCGACATTACCGGCGTTACCTCGCCGCCCACTGACAACCCCTTTAACCGAGCTTCCATCTCTTTCCCCCACCTTGGCGTCGCCGCCGAAGACGACGAGTTTGCACTCAACGTCCTCTTAAACGCCCTTGGTGGCTTTAACTTCTCTGACCCGGACCCGGAACCTGACCCGGTTTCTGATTCGGCGTATTTCTTGAGTTGACCCGGACCTGACCCGGGTGCACCGGTTGAGTTCGGATGTGAACATGGGTTGCATTTGTATGCTCCGGATGCCTTTAATGCTATTCCTTTGATCTACATGTATAGTAAATATAAAAATCAAATTATTAAGTAAAAATAAAATTACATTATAATGGGAAAAATAATATTTGGAATTACCTGAGAAGTTAAGGTTTTAATGGCTTGTTTACTGTTAGGAGTGTGAACCGAGTCAGGATCGTCGTGTTGATGATGATGACTCACTGAGTTATGATGACCTTGTTGATGCTTTGGACGAGCTATGCACGTCAACATTTTTGCTTATTTTTCTGGGTTTTCTCTATTCTGCAAAATTGAATTGTAGATTTTAATCTCTTCATCAAATATACAATTTTCAAACAAAAAAATAGAGAAAAATAAATAAATACCTTTGTAAAATTCAATTGGTTATTGAATTTGTTTTGGCAATTTAGTGACAATAATGATGATTTAAGTAAAAGATGAAATTAATTACCAAAATAACAGAAACATATTCAGATTAAGAAGAAAAATTAAGGAAGAAGAAGAAAAGGAGATGAAATTAAGAGAAAGAAGGAGAAGAAGTGGAAAGTGCAGGGCACGTTGGTTTAATGGAGTTCGCATCTTCTTTAATTTTGGCTCCCACTCTTTTTATTCTTTAATTATTAAATTTTTTTTTTCTTTTGCGCCTTTTTTTTTTTATTCATATGATCGCCTTTTTTTTTTTTTTTTTTTTACCTTTACCACTAGGGTGTCTAAGTGTGAATGTAAATAGGAATTTTTGTTGGCGGGTACTTTTTTTTTTATTTTTTATTTTTTTATTTTTGGGTCCATATAATATTATAATTTGACTGTTGTAGATTTGTAGCAATTTCAATCATGTAGTACGGAGTGACAATTTAGTGGACTATTTGGTACTCTTAATTTTGGATTATGTTTGTGTAGTTGTGTTGAATAAAGGCCCAATCCTCTATCATAAAGGGTGTGGTCATGGTCCTCATGGACTTTATGATTGGTTTAGTTTTGTGTTGTTCAAGTTTCAAAACGCTAACATCCACAATAGTTATAAATAGGCTCTTGCTTGTAATTTTTATATTGTTGGAGCTAGTAGCTTAACATTGCGGAGAGGTATAAGGGTTGCAACTTTGGTGAAACTACATAGCTTCATTTCACCAAAAGCATGTGATTTCTTTTTTTGCATTTTTTTTATTTCGCAAAAGGTAGTAGCTTGTCATTGTGGATGTTATAGGCTTATAGCTTAAATGATATAGTTTGGAAAATAATGATGTGGCAACCCAAAGCTACAAGGAATGTAGCTATCCATTGTGGATGTTCTAACTCGATTTAGGATCCAATTTCATCATATGTTGGTTGCAAGACTTCGTTGGGACTTGAGGGGATCAGTTTGAAAGAATATCTAGCAAGTAACAATTTGTTTGGTTGTAAAGTTTTTAAAAGAAAGGAAGAGAATAAGTAATTTCATCTTAGTGTACTGTTTGACTAAACTATGATCTATTAATCCAATCCTAGATCCGCCACTGGGCGGGCACACCCATTGTGAGAGCAAAGCTTTATGTGTTCTTCTCACATAGAAGTGTGTCAAAATCATTTTTGTGGTGTGCCAAATTCATTTTTCCTTTTTTTCATCCAAACTCCATTTGTTTAATGAATAGTGAATATAAATATTTCGAATATGAGTGTTTGGTAAAGTAGTTGTTTACAAGATATCAATTACTATATATTAAAGTAATCACCAGAATTCTTCCAAAAGTACACGTGTTGATTCCACAGCAAAAAAAATTCCGCCAATTATTTTATTTTTTAAAAAAAAATATCTACTGCCTAAACTACCCCGAAAAATTAAACAATAACAACAACATTAAATAAAAGAAAAAAAATTATTTGCTTTATAAATAAGAAAGTGAGATAATTGATTAAAAGAATGAAAAATCACGAACAAAGTAGAGTCATTGTATATTAGCGATTTTTTACCCTACAAAATTCTAAAATCAATTCAACTAAAATTTATTGTCGCAAAAAGAATACCACCAAACTAAAAAAAAAAACTACAAAAATAGGGATATTCTATATTAACGTGTCATCTATACTAATTTGATAACGTAAATTAATAGATATTTGAATGTAAACCTATAAACAACTACAAACATAGAGTAATTTATAAAAATATTTTTTTAGTGAATATCCGAGCGGTTGCTCGGGCAAATAACTAGTTATATATTAAAATTAACATTTTTTTCGCTTAAAGTGTTGAAAAAAATTATCAACCGCTTACTTTTAATATCAAAAGCTATATATTTAACTTTTTGATAAAAGCTACCTCAACTACTATATTGCCAAACGCTCAATATATTTATAAATTACTGTTTGACTTGATTGATAAATTAATAAAAGCTTAAAAGTTAGTGTCAAACCACACTTCTAGTCTTGGTTAAGGCTCCATATTGGGTCATTAAATGGTTGAATACTTTTTGTAAAAACCAAAAAGTAACCAAACAATTAATTTATAATTTAGTGTTTAATATTAAAATCGTGGTTCAAACCTTGTGAAAACCAAATAGTCTAATCTCTAAATAATTATGGATACTATATGTCTAATATTCTCCATCCATCTCTATTAGGCTTCATAATATGATTTTTATACACGGTTGTGAATTTAAGAAAATTTTGCGTGAGTTGCTAAAAACAATATAAATTTTTAGATTAGGGTTGAGTCAAAAGGTTAATATACATATGCCATAATGTTAGCGTTTGAATGGTAACGAGTAGCGTATGACAACTTAATTACTTTTTAAATCTTATTATGTATGTATTTTTATAGTATTTTAATATTTCAACCATTATTTTTACCAAATACTTATACTATTAATCTCTACCTAATACTAACTGACGACTATTTGCTACTTGACCATTAAAAGCTAGCCGCTAATTTTATCAAACAGAGCCATAATGTATCTAAACACACACAACTCTCTTTCTACAAGAACTTTAAATGTATACTCAAAGTGTACGATATAATGTCGATTTATTTTTTTTATTTTGTTTTATGCATGTGTTTGATTGTACCATGCATGTTTGTAATCATTTTCATACAAAAAGAACACTAATTATATGTAACATCTTACAATTGTGGAAACTTTATAATCAAATATGAACAGACAAAATTAATTTATTTCAATTTAATATTCTTTAATAACACACACTACCACATTCAAGATTGGATTAGGTCAAGGAGTAAACTAGAAGAACACGAAACAACTTCACATCTCTAGAATAAAAACACATTCCACTTTCCATGCAATTCCTTTTCCGTTTCCCTTTCCCTCTCCGTTTCCCTTTCCTTTCTCCCGACAACTCCCATCCAAAGCAAAAAGACGAAAAGAAGTCTCTTCATAACCCATTAAAAAAAATTAAAAAAAATAAAGAAAAAAGAATCATACGACGTCAGCCCACCATAGATTACATGCATCAGCAATTATCCACCGTTAGATCTTCTAAGCTGTTTCCAGAACAACCTGCCGTTTCCACGTGGCCATTTTAATTCGCTGTAATGTGGGTCGCACCGTACTCTTTGAATAGTGGATCCCACAAACACTCACATTTTAGTTTTTCCGTTTTTGCATAATAAAAAGTTTTTAAAAATAAAATCCCAATAAGAGAAAAACCAAAAAAATTTCTCTCATTTTCTCTCTCCTCCTCCGCCATTGCCACCGGCAAACCAACCACCACCTCCACCTCCAAATCGAGCAACGGCCTCCAAATTTAACGTTGCTCATTCAAACATTCAAATATTCCAGCTTATTTTAATTTAGTGTGATTATCAAATTTGTTGTCGGAATCGGCGGAGGAAACGATGCCGTTTCCACGCCGGAGAAAGGGTGCATCCCCTCCACTACCTCCAATAGAAGATTCCGGAACAATCGAGAAGGAGACAGAGGAGAATAAGAAGAGGAGAGAGAAAGAGGAGGAGTTTCGAAGGTCGAAGAAGGAGAAGAAATGGTCATGTATAGATAGTTGTTGTTGGGTTGTAGGAATGGTATGCTGTACATGGTGGTTTATGTTATTTTTGTTCAATGCAATGCCGGCTTCGTTTCCGCAATTCGTTACGGAAGCGATTACCGGGCCATTGTCTGATCCTCCTGGTGTTAAGTTACATAAAGAGGGTTTGAAGGCGAAACATCCTGTTGTTTTTGTGCCCGGTATCGTTACCGGGGGTCTCGAGCTTTGGGAAGGTCACAGTTGTGCTGATGGATTGTTTCGGAAGCGCCTTTGGGGTGGTACTTTTGGTGAATTGTATAGAAGGTATATTTTTATTTGTTATATAATAAGAATTGTTTTGATTGTTTTGTTTTGTCATGTTTGAATTTGTTTGTGTTGGAGTATAATTAGGATGAATGTAATTGAATTTTGGTACAAAATGATGTGTTAGATTGCATATGCCACTGCCTTTGAAGCAAAATCGGTCTGTTTTCAGTGTGATTAAAAAAAGTGGTAATTGGTAATTGTTTTAGGGGAGGTTATAGGAGTAGGGGATTTGGTTTAGAAAGCGAGTTTTGGAGTTTGTGATTCGAGTAATGGAGTGAGTAGCTGAATGGTTGAATACTTGAATGTCCTAGCTCATTTGGATGAGCTTATTGTTTGTGGTTTAACAAATTGGTGGCAATCAAATTTGGGTTTTTTAATTGATGGAAGATAAACTTTCTTAGTTTCTATGGCATGTATTTGGCCTGTATGCTGGCGTTATTGTAGCTTTATCTCTTTGGTAGTTAACAACTATATGGTGCAAGCTAGGTATGGTTTGTGTATGGGAGTTTCTAATACAAGTCTTCTGAAGATTACCTATGCTACTGACTTTAATATTGAGGATGGACTTGTTATTTTTAGTCTTGAAGAATCGAAGTATTGCGAGTTCTTTAGTTTTGTTCACCTTGTCAAAGTAGAGATTCGAGACTAGAGATGAAAAATTCATGGCTTGATGTGCAAATCTAGTTTGTTGAGTTTTATTCTACGATAGTTACCATTCCCGCCTCTTGGTTATACGGAGTAATATTATTATTCTACGGTAGCTTACCATTCCCGCCTCTTGGTTATAAAGCAGCTTTAAGAGATTCAAATATCTTAATAGAAGAGATGGGTAAATATTCTTTCTTTTTATCGATCTGTCTTGCTGCAGGTTAAATAAGGAAATGTTTTGGGTAAGGAGGTTGTTCCCAGGAGGCCAGGATCAATAGGCACAATGAAGTTCATAGATTTATGCTCGGTTCAAATCATCTTATTTAAAAAGTTTATGCTTATTTTAGAAATAGTCAGATTAGATAAAAATTTATTTGCATTTACTTGTCACTAAATATCGTTAATTCCGTACATTAAAAATTATTAAAATATCATATTTGGAAAGTACAGTTCATGTATCTGGTACACAAATCATAGTAATTTAGGTGAAATGAACATAGCCTTATTCTTGGTGGCTGTGCATTTGTGATTTATGTCTACATATGTCCTCATCTGGCCATCCAACTAATTCTTTCAGTCAGGAGATAGATCATGGTGAAAAGCCCATGCAACTATAGAAGCTCAATTAGGAAAGATGTTACTCTGTATCAAGTGAGGTTAAAGAGTTATCTGTATTCTGTAACTTTAGAAAATTACTTGAGCACGAGATGATCTTGTTAAGGATATAAAGTATTAAAAAGCTCAATAGTAAATAGATGCTCTTTGATTATTTACTTTTGGAAGAGGAGTTAGCTACCAGTTATTAGAATTTAAAATAATAAAAAAGAGTGATTGAGTTTGATCTTTGATAGACTGTTTATCAGTATTTGTTTGTTGGATTTCTTGGTAAGGATTTTTTTGAGGATATAAAGTATTAGGAGCTTGTGCCTTTTTTACTTTTGCCTCTCAACACCCTTCCAAAATCATGATAAGCTCAGGTGAGAGTTAAGTTAAACTGTCAACCTTATCATTTCAGTTTATTATGCAGACATTTATGCCTTGTAGAATCTATACTTATTTATTAAAAAGCGTTCCCAAAAATGTTTATGTGCTACGTAGTTCTGCATTAGCATTGTGACATGTCATCATTTTGCGCCATATCATCCAATAGCATTATTGCAACAATTATTCCATGTCATTAATTTGTAAACAACATCCCACAAGTTTCATGTTTCGAACACTGAACCTCATGGATGTAAGATCACATTTCTTACCATCTTAGCCAATAGTAATTTATGTCCTTTATTTACACATAAATAAATATATCTTTAAGTAAACACAAAAATAAAGATAAAGAATAATTATGTAGTCTAGAAAAAACGAATAAGCAGAATAGCCTCAACAATTCCTAGACAATAGAGAATTATTCTATTTAAATTCTCTTTTTTTTTTTTATTAACGTTATGTTTCAAAGTAACAACCCGGTGCAATACCCGGGCCACACACTAGTTGTAAATAATTCTATTGTATGCTTATATTGTCTGCTTAGTTCAGCATTGTAAGGGCTAACGCAAGGCTACTATTAATTGTGTTAACCCTTCAAACCACTGTCTATCTCGCCCTATCTCTTCCCTTCTCACTCTCTCTCTCCTTCCCAGCTCTTCTAAGTTCTAAGCCAATCAAATAATACCTTCTCCTCTCCTTCCAATGCTTTTAAGCCCCAAACCTCACCACCAACATCTTTGTTTTCTCTAGTCCTTATCAAAGACTTCTTTTCTCCCCCCCCCCCCACCCCCCTTCTCTCTCTCTCTGGTTTTATGCCAATTCCATTGTATTAGCCACCTTATTGTGCACAGTGTGGGATCATTGACTTTGTTACATGTGAAGTGGTCATTGTTTAGGGTGCTGATATTTTATGAAGGTGAAAAGATGTTTATACTCATTCCATTTTTCAATTTCTTCAAAGTAGTTTTCACTTATGTCAAAGATGTTACAATACACAGAATAGTTATTTATCAGGTAGTTATTGAAAGGTGCAAATGCTCACCTTTGAGAGGCCAAAATACACACAAGTAATGAGCAAATTTTGGAGAAGTAAAACATGGTGGCATCCCGACATGCCATTTTCAAGTGGTGTCAATATTGGGTTATGTATGTGATCTATAGACAAATTGATGAATGGGGATTTGTGGTTTGTTGAAGAAGGGTTTGATTCTACCTGGGATTAGATGACAGTTTACAGTTTTCACATTGCTATATTAAATCTATGGGAAAGATCAGTTTAATAATTTTAGATAGCATTGTAGGAGGGGAGGGGACAACAGAGGCAGCAATGATGGAGGGGCCAAGGGGGCTAGTAGCTGGCGGTAGCTAGCTGATGGGGTTTAGGATCTTGTCTCTTAACTATCCTATCTTGTGTCCTTACTACTAATTTTGACATCTCATCAGCAGGATATTAGTTATTTAGTGTTGTAATTGTGAAATCTTGGATGATGTGGAATGATAAGATTTAAAGTGATAGAATATGAGTCGTAGAAATGTAAAATGGAATGGAAAATTCCTACCAGATTGGTGGCTGTCAAGGTGGCAATTGTTGGCTGGGTTGGTGGTGAGTGGGTTCGGGCCTTTGGGGGGTGTATCATAACGCTATTAGGGTTAAAGGGTTTTTTTTTTTTTTAATTAATTATATTAAACATCAGTGGTAAAAGGTGTAATTAATAAAGTATATGGGTGCATGGTGAATTCCATTCAAACTCAGGTGTATATCTGTCCTTGAAATCTTTGTCATCCAATTCAATCACCCCATACCTGCAAATTACATTCTTGGACTTCTGTACTCTCATATTCCAGCTCTTTATGACCTAGTATTACAAATTTACAACTCTAGGTAACTGCTTTGATGCGCTCCATTTCAAGCACCAGAACACATTGTGTTTGTGGTTATTAGTAGAATATTGCTTGTCTTGACATCTATCAGTGGCAAATGTTGATAGGGAAAAAAAACAAATATTGCTTACTCTTAAGTTAGTGTCCAGGACTGTTTTCATATATTTGACCAAACTTAAAATTAGGGAAAGCCAAAATGGATATATAGCTATTTATGCTTGCTGTTAATTGCTTGGATACGTGTGCTGAGTGTGCTTCTTTGTTTACCTAGCCACTTCCATGGCTTAACAATGGAGCAGCCATTGGCATTCATGCACATGAAGTATTATACAGCATGCTTTTCATGCAAGGAGCGTAAAATTGTCGTGTAGAATCTTACCTGGAAAAGTCATTGCATCCAGTTTTCTAAAACATTCTTGCTCATATTTCCAATAGTGATTGCATATGTTCTATGATTATCATTTTGTTTCAAGTTTTGACCAACATCTGCTGGAACTTATCAATTATGGTTTAACTCAATCAGTTCATACTTGTTTTCCTCCATATTTTAGTTTTACCATTGCGTTTGATGTTATGAAATTAATTTATTGTACTAACTCATTATTTTTTTATTTTTTTATTTATGTTTTTTTTTTTAATTTTATTTTTTTAATATTGTAATTTCTTTGGGCAGACCCCTTTGCTGGGTTGAGCACATGTCTCTGGATAATGAGACTGGACTTGATCCTGCTGGTGTAAGAGTCAGACCTGTCTCCGGTCTTGTGGCTGCTGATTATTTTGCTCCTGGCTATTTTGTATGGGCTGTTCTGATTGCTAATCTGGCTCGAATAGGGTATGAGGAGAAAACCATGTATATGGCTGCATATGATTGGAGAATTGCATTCCAGAACACTGAGGTATATTTTTAAGCAATCATTCCTTATGACGATTAGCTGACTCCAAATCAAATAGGGACTTGTAGTATTAATGTTTGACTGTGGTGCTGCAGTGACTTTGTATTTATTTAATATGCGTTCTGTCATGTTTCAGAGTCATGAATTTTGGGATGTAAACTTAGAAGTCTTTATTATTTTGTGTTGGGCATGTGTCTTGTGTGTAATTTGATAAATTTATTTGGAGAGCTAATATATTGTTATCTCTCGATTCAGGTATTTCATTTACAAGTATATATGGTGTTCCCCTCAAAAAAAAAAAAAGAAAAAAAAAAACTAGTGTATATGGTGTTTTATCAATAGCTTTAAGGGATGTACATGCGTTTTATTAGAATGAAAGTCTGATAATATATATTAGACAACCTGATTTGGAATGCTTAATCTTCAGAATGAAAGTCTGGATTGATCTGGTATTTCGGAGGGAGTAATAGACAATTGAAGATCTTTAATTGTAAGTAAATGGAAATAAGAAGTTTTGGCATTAATCTTCTAATATTGTCAAATTTTAACAAGAATAATCAATAATGTGATATTACGTATAGAAAGAAGAGTCTAATTTATTTGTGGATTGTAATTTTGTATGAAATTTTAATTGCAATGTTGATGGGAGTATCAATTAGTATTTTGAGATGTATAGAAAATAGGTTTTGTATTAGATTTGCTATAATTCTGTTTGATATATAGAATTGTATCTATCTGTTATGTAGATCTATGGCTTAGCATAGTATGAATCCGTATGATATTGAACCTTTAATATTAGACTGAATTGAGATCTAAAGGCACTTGTGCATGTATTGCGGCTCGAACTAGCTCTTAACCCACATGACAAAAACTGATCATGCCTCTTGTTTAAATGTGTTTTACTTTTCTTCGATGAATATCATCAGGTAAGGGATCAAACTCTTAGCAGGATGAAAAGTAATATAGAACTTATGGTTGCAACAAATGAAGGGAACAAGGTGGTTGTAATTCCACATTCCATGGGTGCTTTGTACTTTTTACACTTTATGAAATGGGTTGAGGCACCAGCCCCAATGGGTGGTGGGGGTGGATCTGATTGGTGTGCTAAACATATCAAAGCGATAATGAATATTGGTGGACCATTTCTAGGTGTTCCCAAAGCTGTTTCTGGACTATTCTCAGCCGAAGCCAAGGATATCGCTGTAGCCAGGTCTCGTTTCCTATCTTTCTTGTTTCCTATCTTCTTTCCTAATGTAATTAGTGCTACATAAAAGGTGAATGTATTCCATATGGAGTTGCATATAGAAAGCTTAAAATATAAAGTCTGAAAACGTAAAAGTCGTATCAGTATCTACTAAGAACAATTAATATATCATATTCTTCTGATTTTTTATAATTGCAACAAGTCCCTTGGCAAAGAAAGATATTGAGAAGGTAAACAATCTAACTAAGATGACATAAAGACCAGTAACCTAATCCTTCCCTATTACTGAAGTTTAATTTGCCCATTTACCTCCTCCATTTCCTTCCTTAAAATGGATGCCAAGGAGACATGTGTGATCATAAACAACGGAATACAATATTTACTTGATCATATTTGGTTATCACGCAAGTAGTTGACGTTACATAATCATTGACAACTGTTGAAGTACAAAGTACAAAAGAAGTTTGTTTATTGTTGACCACATAGATTATGAAGTGTGTTTGATGTTTCATAAAATAATTTTAGTACCCATCATCTTATTTATTGGAGGATAAAATACATTTGCTGAAGTGGATAATAATTTGGGTATCTAGGTTTAAAACAAAGAGATAAAGAGTTGCACATAATAAACACTTTACGAGTGTTGCATAACTGCATAAGGTTGTTAGGTTTCTGGACACTGCCTTGGAGCTGGAATTGGCTTGTGATTATAAATAAATAAAAGAGATTGTGATATGAGGGGAAGATAGGGGGATGCATCCACATTATCTTTTATCGTATTCATGAATTTCTGTCTTGGTATTAGGGTTATGAGCTAGTCTCTAGCTGGGCATACTACTAATGCTAGTGCATTATTAAGTTTGAACTTTGATAGGATTGGAATTTGTGTAGGCTAAGGGGTGTCATATTTTTCTGGAATTGATGTAGGCTAAGGGGTCTCATTAATTTTTCCTACTTAAATGAGTTAATTGGATATTTTAACTCTTTTCAATAGTGTCTCCTCAATCAATTAAAAGAAATTGGAAGAGAAATAGATTTATAGGAAAAGAATAATGCCTAATCCTATAGGTACTTTGTGAATATTGACTTATTTACCACTCATCTGACTAATGAGATAGAAGTCGTCAGTATAAAATTACCCTAAGTGTGAACATATCAAATTTCACATAGATTTCTGCAATCAAACAAGTTTTCTAAAATGTTGTGGACAGAGTCTTTGCACATGCAATTGGTGCTTTCATTACATCAGTAGTTTTGGATAAAAATTTATAGATTCAGCTATTCTGATTAATGGCAAAATAACTTATCATGGTATAGGTCTGTTGCACCTTCTGTTCTGGATAAGGATGTCTTTGGTCTCCAAACGTTGCAGCATGTAATGAGGATGACTCGTACATGGGATACAACCATGTCCATGATACCAAAAGGCGGGGACACCATCTGGGGTAATCTTGATTGGTCACCTGAAGATGGGTACAATTGTACTTTGAAGAAGCAGAGGAGTAATGATACACACACTGCTGGAAAGAATGGAAATGGGTGCCTGGATTCATCAGGAAAAGGTGCGCACTTTGGAAGAATAATATCATTTGGAAAGGATGTAGCTGAGGCCCCTTCCTCGACGATTGAGAGAATGGACTTTAGGGTAAATTTTTCTGCCTTGCTTTACATTAATACCTTTCCACGGAAGATAAAATCACTAAATCACTATTCAATAGTGTTTTCTTGTGTCAGAAAGTAGAGACTTGTACCATTTAACTTATTTACATATTAGCTTATGTGTGATTCATGTTTGGGTACGTTTTTCCCCCTATGGTACTGTTATTATTTCTGCAGTTTTTCTAACAAGATTAGGTAGGTAAATAGGGACTCGAATATACATGGATATCTTTGTATACTAAATTACACACTTGAGCATCTCTTGAGCTTTGTATTTGATGTGCATTGGCAATTTGACATGGATTGACACCAAATAGAGTTGCCAACCTATCATTACAATACAGGAAATCTGAATTTTTAGAAATTGTTAATTTTTACTATGTGGCAAATGTTGCCAGTGGATGATTTTCTCAAATAACCAAGCAAGTATTGGTGATGCTACAAAGTTGTATAGTTGTATTTGTTAATAATATCAAAGCTTACAATTGGAGTTAAAATGTGATGATAGGGGCAGTGCTCGATGTGAGTATGGAGATTCTACTAGGAATATTGTCGGTAAGTATTATACAATGTTGGTCATTGAAATTGAATTGGATAGTAATACCTTTTATGTTGTGGGTAAGGAGGTGATATTAGCTATGCAGAATTTAATTTTTCAACGAATGGATGACAGGCAAATTTGTAACCTAACATGAAGTTCAAAGTAGAATATGGTAAAACATAAAAATCTCAACTTCAAAGTTTTCATATTACCTGCTTGAAGGAGTCACTGTGCGTTAAGAGGCACTTTTAATTTTAGCCTTTTTTTTGGATGGGCGGGTGTTTTGGAGTTTATAACCAAAAATAAAAAATAAAAAATTATCATTTATCCTTGATGGCAGTCCAAATTTTTTGCCTTCCACCTTATTTAACAATTATTGGCATTATCCTTCGTAATTTTTTGTTGCAACATACTTCAAAAGTTTGTTCAGTAGTTTATGAACTGAATATGATTGATGTTTGATCTGTTTGCTGGCCTGCTGCTACTCTGATGTCCTCTCTCTCTTCATATCCTTGACTTCATGCTCCAATGCCCAAGGTACTGTGACATGCGAGTATTTTGGTGATTGCCTCACATTTTCTGTTGTTTGTACAGGGTGCCACTAAAGGCAACAACCTTGCTAATGCAACCTGCCAAGATGTATGGACAGAGTACCATGACATGGGCATTCCTGGCATCAAAGCCATTGCAGATTATAAAGTATACACAGCTGGATCAATATTAGATCTACTTCATTACGTGGCTCCAAAAATGATGAAACGTGGTGATGCTCACTATTCATATGGCATAGCTGATGATCTGGATGACCCAAAATACAACCATTATAAATATTGGTCAAATCCATTAGAAACTAGGTGAGTTGTTAGGTTTCAATGTTGTCAGAATTCAAAAATCAGAATGATGTTTAACCACTCGATTAATCTACATTTGCTCGCTATGCTTTCATATTAATTTGACTTTGAATAAGATTATACTTTATGATGACTTTGAACTCAAGATTAAGTATTTCTCTTTTAGGTAAAATAATTCACTGCGTTCTTGAAAATGCAAAAGGTTCTCATTTTTAATTTAATTGATTTGGAATGTATTTGTATAATCTTTCATCTTGTTGCTGTTGGTTGTGGGAGGGAGGTGAGATGGTTAGAAGTTGTTGAAACTTTTCTCTTTTGTGATGTATGCTTCCTGATTTACAATGTATGCAGGTTGCCAAATGCCCCAGATATTGAGATTTTTTCTTTGTACGGAGTCGGAATTCCTACTGAGAGAGCCTATGTTTACAAGATGAGTGCAGCGGCAGATTGTTACATTCCTTTTCAGATTGATACAATGGCCGACAGTTCAGATCAGTGCTCTTGTCTCAAGGGAGGGGTTTACAATGTTAATGGAGATGAAACAGTTCCTGTTTTAAGTGCTGGTTATATGTGTGCTAAAGGTTGGAAAGGGAAAACACGTTTTAACCCCTCTGGAATGCGGACTTTTATAAGGGAGTATGATCATGCTCCTCCAGCTAATCTACTAGAGGGTAGAGGCACCCAAAGTGGTGCGCATGTTGATATAATGGGGAATTTTGCGTTGATTGAAGATGTTATTCGAGTAGCAGCAGGTGCTACAGGAGAGGATTTAGGAGGAAATCGTGTATATTCTGATATTTTTGAATGGTCTGAAAGAATTGACTTAAAGCTATAGCCAACAAGGTTAGTACGCTGGAACTTTTGTACATGTTAATATCTTGGTTCCTTTTACTATTCTTCCGGTTGACTCTCAAATAATTTCAGGATACAAGTCCTTTTTAGAAGGATACAATTGCAGAAAGATGATAGATATCAGAGCTGCAGACTGCAGAAGATATGGCATCTAATATCTATCCCTCTTAATATGATTACATATTTCGTCCATAAATATTCACCTTTTCGATCTTATATAATTTTTCATACGTTCTTTAGTCTTTTTGAAGCTTAGACCTTGTAGTTGCTACCATATACACATTAATTGATTTCCAATCTTCTTTGTTACAGCAGTGGCATTCTACTAGGTTGCCTTAGGGATTTCAGTTTTAGATTTGCTGATTCAAAACAAAGATGACACATAGCTCACACGTTTATCAGCCATCGAACACGGTAATTAGCAACCCAGATAACAAGTGATCTTTTCCTTTGCTTGCGCTCTTCATGTTATGTTATGGCTAGAATTTAGATATTCAATTCATTGTGTACAGAAGTTAATTTTAAATATAAGGGGCAGCTTTTCGTCCCCTGTTATCAATAGGTTTTGGGTGTTGTGAAACCTGGGTCTATTGACAATTTTGTTGTTTTCTTTAATAAGAAAACCAAATGTAGATTTTATTTACTCCGTAGTTTTTATTTTTGGATAGTAATCATTTAAATTTAGGTGGTAAGTTTGCATAAAATCAATGTTGTAATTCTTGTAAATGTTAAAAAGTTGCTTTGAAGAAAAAGGATTGATTGATGAAAGATAACTAGACGACACTTACAAACAATTCCTAGGAAATCAAAAATTTCAACACAAGTACACATTACTTTAGAACTAGTTACATCGCAGGTTTTGATCAACGATCGCCTTAATAAAAAACTTCATCCGAAGCAATACAATTTGTGAATTAGCACTAATTCGGCTTGAGATCCACGGATGAGTAATTGTTTGGGTGAAAAAACTCATATGGCTTTCTGGATACTTTCGGTGAAACCTTAAATCTTCAATCTTTAACAGACGAACAAATATAGAAATTAAGCCTAATAAAATAAACACAATCATAAAGATGAGATACATTTATTGAAAGCAATAACAAAGAGATAATATTGTTACAAGGAGAATATTTGTAGAATTAATAATAGATAATATTGTAGACAGAGATATTATGATTTGTTTTACGCGAACAAAGAGATATAATTTTTCCTTAAAAAAAAAACAAAAAGATATTATTTGCCTATAAATAATAATATTGAGAAGATAATATGATATCAAGTGAGATAATGTTAATATTTGTTGCTGTATTGCTTTAAAATAATTTGGGGTCGTTTGGTTCGCTGTAATGGGGATAGGGAATGAGAATGGGAATGATTACCTTTGTAAGTGTTTGTTTTGCATCTTTTGTCATTCCCATTCTCCATTTTAATTTTTGGGTTTACCCAAAATTGTTCTAAACTCATTCCCCACCCCCGTACCTTTTCCATTCCCTTTCCTCAACCACCAGGTCCACCACCATACCCACATCAGCTGGATGCACCTCGCTGGAACTCGTTGCACCTCGCCGGTTGCTCGCCGGCCCTCCCCCGACCTTCGCCGCCCATCCTCCCACCCGAAAATCCTCCCCCACCCACACATAACCCTTAAAAAACCCTCCCCTCCACCGGAACAACCGGCCGCACCTCACGGACGTTTGTCGCCCCTCCTCTGACCTTCGTTGCCCCTCCCCTCACCCTGAAAATGTCTCCCCTCCCGGAAAACCCCCCCTCACCCACACATAACCCTAAAGAACCCTCCCCCTCCCGTTAGAACAGCCAGTCGCCCCTCCCCCCACCCTCAAAACCTAGCGACCGGGGGTTTCGAGGGTGGGGGAAGGGGCAGCTGAGTGCTTCAACGATGTGGTTTAGAGGTGGTCGGGGATGAGCGGTAGGGTGGCGGAAGGGTGGAGAGGGGAGGCGGTGGGGTGGTTGGATGGTTGGGGTCTTCCCGGAGATAGAGGGAAAGAGAAGTGAAGAAGTGGTGGACTCGTGGTTGTGTGGTGTAGTATTTTTTTTATTTTTTATTTAAGTTGTTTCCTTTTGTTATGTAAAACAAACAACTTTGTAAAACAAAGAGAGTTGCATTCAATTCCTCTCCTTTCCTTTTCTTTAAGTCATTCCCTTTCTCTGAGGTGAACCAAACGGCCCCTTAGTGGGTATTGTGATATTAGTAGTACGCGTGGAGTATGCGAGTGGTATTAGGAAGTAGTTGTGCTTAGTGCTTCTCCAATTTAAATGATAAAATTTCGAATTCTTAATATTGTCTTCTACCTTTGTTTGGCATCCCATCATATATAAATACTTGATACATATATCCGTTAGATTTAGATTATTAAAGCTACGCTAGAAGTTTTGGTAAAAAAAAAATAAAAAATAATCAATGGCGGCAGCGTCAAGTCAATCAAGTCCCATTGAATGCCTTCCTACGGACATACTCTCGCAAATACAAGTACTGCTTCCCAACATCAAGTGCTTATTACGTGCAAAACTCGTGTGCAAGTCATGGTTTACCCTCATATCATCTTCGGAATTCACCCATCTTTATAATCTCTGCCATAACAACAATTCTCTCCTTGTATATGCCAAAGATGATTTTAACTTTCACAGTCCCTATCTTTACGGAGTCGAAGTCAATGATGACGACGTTTCGAAGGCGGAGAAAATTCAACTTCCTCCATACCTAAATAAGTTGGGAATCATTAAGATTGTTGCTTCATGCCATGACTTGTTACTTTGCACTTTGGTAACTCTACTTTGATCTTGCTAAATCCATTAACTCGTCTTTACCACATTATTCCTCGGATCGTTTGGGGTATAAATGGGAACGATTCAATTATTGATAGACTGCTCTATCCCAATTCTTACCGTGATGACGATTTCGATATTGGACTCGGATATGATCATATAAAAGATGACTACAAAGTTGTCATTTTTGAGAGTGGTGCGTTCGGTAACAACCAAGTTTTCCTGTACAGCCTAAGAGATGGGTCATGGGAACGTCAAAGTTATTTTCCGGATTGTTTCTTATTTTCAAGTAATATTAAACCCGCGGTTTGTTTGTTGCATATTATATACCAACGCAAAAGAATTGTACGGTTTAATGTTTGCAACGAAGAATGGAGTGAAATTCCGGTACCCGGTGTCGAAAGTTACATAAACTAGGTTAGGTTCCGTGCCATGCGTAATTTTCAATAACTAATCTATAATTATTAACATTATATTTAATTATAAAAAAAATCTATTTAAGTTACTACTTTGTAAAATGAATTAATTATGAAAGTGTCTATTATTAGCAAAATAGATAATTTAAAATACACATTATATGTATATTTATATATATTTCAGTAACTAATTTATATCATTTCTTCATTTAACCAAATGAATATCTTACAACTATGTATTTAATTCGTAAATAGATTTACTTTTTACACATTATTAATCCATTCCCTCTTACGCGGTATTTATTTTTCTTCTCAATAATCAACTGGCTTAGAAAAAAAATTCATATCTTTCCTAGCAAGCTTTTCAAACATAATTAAATACACAAATATTTTTTTTAAAAAATAATCCTTGTTGTAAAAATGGTAAGAGTCGTATGTAGCACTATGTATGTCACAAATTATGTTAAGAATTTGATTTTCATTGTTTTAACTTTAGCTTATGGTATCAATATATGTAGTGCAAGGAGACATTAAATCTTTTTAATCTTCTATTTATATATAAGATTTGTTTCCTAAATAGTTTGTTTTTTTTTTTTTTTTTTTGGACACACCAGAAAATGACACGCGTCATTGCTGACGTGTCTTTTAGTATATAGTTATTGATTTATGATATAGGGGTTTTGAATGGTTGCTTCTTGCTTGAGTGTCCTAGAGGGACGAATCAAGTTATGGGTGATGAAAGAGTACGCCGTTAAAAAAATCATGGGTTTTAAATTCATGGGTTTTATTATTATGTGTTTCTGACTTGTATCCAATTAGGTCTTCGTTAGCCTGTACTCCTTTGGCAATATCGAGTGATAATTAAGAACGAAATTCTACTGCATTTGAAGGACGATGACCAATGGATGTTCAGTTGTGTATGGTATAATTTGAAAGAGAAAAAGACTAGAAAAGCTCAAATTAGTCCATGGGATGAATACGTTTCACTCAAGAGTATATTTCCTGTTACGGATATTAGTAAGTTTAATAAAAAAAAAATAAGGTACGTAATTTCTATTGATGCTCTTGACTTAACTATTTGTTGAACCCTATATGAACATTATTGTTGTATTTATACCCACAATTCATTCATAGTTGGTTTTTGGATAAGTCATAAGTGTGTGATATAACCTCGTATGTATAACTATTTGCTCATTTAACAAATGAGCAACTAAGTTTTTGCTCATTTGTTAAATTAGCAACTAACTATTTGCTCATTTACTAAATGAGCAAAAAATTGATTGCTCATTTCCCAAATGATCAAAGAAATGTTTGCTTATTTTGCAAATGAGTAACTAATTATTTGCTCATTTGACAAATGAGCTCATTTCACAAATGAGCAAAGAAATGCTTGCTGATTTAATGAATGATTAAAGAAATGTTTGCTCATTTAACTCTTTTACTCATTTGTACGAACTATATGTTCAATAAATAATAACCAAAGATTCATTTGATTCAATGATAAAATCAATTGTTGCAAGTTTATTCAATAGCTAATTTGCTCAACCTCATAACATTCCGATGACTCACGAAATCAATCTCATAATGAACAAGACACTCCTATATGTTTAAGAAAAATTGATTGCTCATTTGTGAAATGAGCAAATAAGCAAATAATTGATTCTGTTAAGAAATATAAAATTAACAAAATTTCAACAAAATTAAAAATATATTATTAAATATAAAATTTCATCAAAATTTCTATATGTTCGTAAATAATGAGGGGATGTGCTAAAAATATTAAATGTTATATGTATGTAAAAGTATCATTACATTTTTTTTGGACAATTTCTAATATCATGATGACTCAATTTATCACAACACCTGCATAATCTCTTCTTTTTCTGGTTTTGTTCTATAGCCTTTTCTTTTTCTCCCTTTAGCCTTTTTGCACTTCTACCTCTTGTTTCAACATTTAACACATCAATCTCAATCCCTTTCTTTTTTGAAGTCTCTTCATTTGATACATGAACTACAGTCCCTTTATTCATTTGAGAAGAGAGGGAGCAGCAGAAGGGTGGCAGGAGCAGTAGTTGGGGGGCAGATAAGATAAAAAAAGTATCAATTGTATTTGCTCATTTGACAAATGAGCACATAAGTATTTAGGAAGCACAACCCCAACAAAACAAATTATCCTAGCAACAGCAACAAGAACGCAACAATGATACTCAAATTTAAAATAAGAACACAAGAACGATCATACCACAACAACACAGCTTTGAAATTGGATAATAAATCAAAAGTAAATTCAAGACTAAACATGAACATGGAACACAACTTATTTTTGCTCATTTGCTCATTTTTATATTTGCTCATTTTTTTTTGGTAGTTGCTCATTTTAAGTTTATTTTGCTCGGTCTTCACTTTATGCCTACACATATCTTAATATTTGCTCTCTACATCAGATCTAATATCAAAACACATTAGAAGACAAACAGAAGAGCACATAAAGCCACAGATAGATATCCTCTCTACGATCTCACAAAACAGAAAACTAGCACCAAAAGGAACTAAGGGTACCCAACACCAGCTCCAATGCTCCATGGCATGAAGTTCAAAGAGAGAAGGGCAACCATATAGCACATCAAAATAAAGAGCATGTCAAGATAAAATGAGCAAAAAACAATAATTGTTAAATTACAATGGCAAAAACACCAGAGCAAAGCAAGAAATAACACAAAGTTTTGTTCAATATTGATTGATCCACAAAAATGATAGCAGAAACTAGATGATTTGAAAAGGAGTAAAACTTGATAATGCAACCCTTCACTATGATTTGCAAAACTGAGCATATATAGCATTCAATTTAACCTGATGTATCAACATCCTAAACAACTAATCACATCATCACCGTAGCTAAAACCAGGCATTCTCCAAAATTTTCAAAAGATACACCCAATTCTTTTCCCTCTCTTGAAGAATGTGTATTGAATAAATCTTAACATTTAACTAATCCAAACATCAAGAAAAAAAATAATATAGTAACAATCAATACAACCATAAAATAAACAAAACATTTTCAATACCTCCTGTCAGTTGCTTCGGACTGCACTGTCATTTGCTCATTTTTTTTTTTTTTTTTTTTGGTATTTGCTCATTTTAAGTTTATTTTGCTCATTTTAATTATGTTTTCTCATGTAATTTTTCTAGGAAATATTTAGGTTTGCTCATTTTCAAATTTTTTGCTCATTTTATAATTTTTTTAAGTTTAAATGATTAAGAACATTTAATTGGAAAAAAATAAGAACATAATAAGAGCATTCAATTGAAAATTTATTGAGTAACAAATTTCACAACATGAATAACAAATTTTAAAGAAAATTCAAAAGTAAATTCGAAAATTATCAGAACATGGAATTCGATAATATATCAAAAGTATATTCGAAAATCATCATATTATTAAATTCGTTAATTTCAACAAAAATTCAGAAGTAAACACGAAAATTATCAGAAAAAATAAATTCGAAAATTCTCCTAGAATATAATAATAAATCTCACATACTAAGATTAACATGCAATTCAATAAGATTAGACGATTGACATCATTGAATTTTAACGAAAATAATCCAAAATCGAAAATAATTAGAACAGAACAATGGAAAATTTTAACAAAAATAATCCAAAACTTAGATAATGAACAAACCTCAATAATCGATGGAAATTGTGTACTTCTAACAAGCTAAGAAGAGGAGAGAGAAATTGTCGAGGTTGAGTTTTTGATTAGACGTCATTGATGAAACTTCGTGGTGGAGAGAGAAGACAGTTAAGCGTTGTGGAGAAAGACAGTTAAGCGTGGTTTTTAAGAGGTTTATATCATTAATCTCAGCTGTTGGATTTAATACAATCTAATGGCTGAGATTTGTTCTCACATAAGAGATGAGTTCTCACATAGAGGGTGGTTCTCACCTGATCCTGACCATATATATATATATATATATATATATATATATATATATATATATATATATATATATATATATATATATATATATATATATATCAGTTAACAAATGAAACATATTATTAGCCAACAAAAGGATAAAATTAGCCAACAAATTAAAATAAACCTATCAGCCAACAAAATGAAATATATAAGCCAACAAAATATACATATTAGCCAACAAAATAAATATATCAGCCAACTAAAGAAACATATCAGTCAACTGATGTCTGATAGCAGCCAACAAAAGTAACATATCAAAATTTAAAAATAAAATAAAATAAAACATATCAGCCAACAAAAAGAATATATTAGCCAACACAAAAACCATATCAACCAATAAATGAAACATATCAGCCAACACATGAAGCATATCAGCCAACAAATGAAATATATCAGTCAAGCCTACCGCACGTAATTATGTGTGCGACAGTCCGCACCCAATATATTCTCTTTAAATTATATATATATATCGACATAAAGATTGTAGTTATCTATATATCTTTAATTCCTTACCTAGAAAATGCAAAGTAATCTTAAGTATATGTTATTTTCACCCTTTTCACAAATTTATAAATCAATCAAAGTATAAGTACACCAAATCATTATTTCATAACATTCATTACATTGATAAAATTAGACTAGAGCAACTTAGTTTAGATGAAAATTATCTTTCATCTCTCTTTTCTTTATATTATTGATAAACATTCATTATACAAATCGCTTCACAAGGTAATTAAAAGATTTACCATTCATCTTTGTCTCTTTTTTCTTCATGCTCAAGAAATCTCAAACATCAAATTCTTTCTTTTTCAAAAGTGGATTCACCTCATCATCAATGTGAACTAAAGGATCGATGTTCATAAAAAGGAATAAAATCCTCTCCTTCATAATGTAACATTTGGACAAAGTTATTAAGTAAAAGAAATGCTAAAAGCATAAAAGTGAGGCAAACTTCATACACGCAAAACAATAAAGGCTAAAATCTCAATATTAAATCAAGGAAAATTATATCCTTATAATTTGATAGTCTTTTTGAAATGAAAATTGGCACAACATAGTATTCAGTCATAAGGAATTACTTGATATCCAAGTTATCTTACCTTTTATAAAACATCTCGGATCTCTTTATTCAATTTTTCCCTAGTACGCTCTAATCATCTTTAATTCGTAACCTCAAAATTAAAGCAATCTTTAATTAAAGCATAATCATAAAACCAAACCAAATAAAATGGTTATGCTAACAATAATTGGAAGGATTACAGATGGCATGCCAATGTCACAAGGTCTAAGGTATGCCAATGAAGATTACAACAACATACCATACTACAAGCAACAAGCTGAGAATTCATTCTCAAAGAAATTTCAAGAGGTTCTTTAGCACCTAATCCCAAGATGACCATTCGCCTCGATCATCAACATTCGTTCATATCCCTCTCTTCCCCCTCTCCCAGGCCCTAGCTAGCGAGTGCCACTTTATGTTTTGATTTAATTTATGGACGAATTTGTATTGCTAACATGGTTTTTCTAATGATCATCATAAGTTGTTTGGTAGCTTGTGGTACGTATTTGCTTCATCACATTGTGTGATTCTTCATATCCGAGAACACTAGCTTTCCATTACCTTGAGGATTTGAGGCATGAGTTAGAGAAATTTCAAAGCGATCAACTTGTGGATAAAATTACTAGACCATATAGTTTTGTCAACTTTGGTAAGCATTTTTTAATTGTATTATTAACATTGTTTTCCTCTTTTGTTTGTTAATTTGATTATCTTGAAGGTGTTCATAGCGCAAAATCCTATGATTTTTTTAGCTTGGGTGATTATATGTAGACAGTGTTATTATCAAAATTAGGAAACAACATGTTGACACAAGAGCACAAGCTAATCTAAAGAAGTTGAATGCTAATCACGGACAAGAGTTGGATATCACAATAGAAACCATGTCTGCAGTTATAGAAAACAGAAAGCAATTAGGTAAAATTCTCTTTCACCAATTACTTGGCTCATATTTTCACTGAATTTTGTGAAAAAGCTAAACTAAATTGTTTTCATTGCTTTTACTAGATTATATGGAAAGAGTTGTGATGGCTCCTCAAATTGTTTCACCAATATGGGGTTCTCGGCATCTTGAGGTACACACTTAAATTACAAAGAAAGATTTTGAAGATTGAAAATGTTATGAAAGTAAGCTTACATTTCATAATGTGGCAGATTATCGCGTTGAAATGGACACCAATTAGCATTTCAATTAGTGTTGTGGTCATTCTTCTGTTGTGGGCGTCTTTGATTTTGGCAGATTACATTGTCTTGTGCTTGTGACATAACGTTGAAGAAATCTCACAATCATTATTTTTCCTCTCTATATAGTACCGCAGTACAGAAGAATATACAACACAACCATTAAATAGGTTGTCCAAGCTTATGAACACACAATATAACTTCCTTTGATGATCAAATAATACCAAAGTTAATATTTGTAACTGAGATGCAGAAGAATATGCAGTACAGCCATCTAATAGTTTACAAACAGCCTAGTCACTTAAAGACAGTAAATCAGTAATCAAACTACAATCTATGTCAAGAATAGAGAGAATAGTGTAGTGTGTTTTGTATTAGAGTATGAACAAGTACATATATACAAACTAAAAGTGATTAGGGCTCAACACATTGGCCCAATAACTATACACTAATATAAGGCTTAACACCCCCCCTCAAGTTGGAGCATGCAAATCACAAATGCCCAACTTGCCAAGTAAATACAAAAATTGGTTTTTGGTTAAGGCCTTAGTGAATATATCCGCGAGTTGATCAGTCGTCTTGACGTATGACGGACTAATAACCCCTTCCTGAATTGCATCCCTAACATAATGACAATCTACCTCAATATGCTTAGTGCGTTCGTGGAAGATCGGATTCTGCGCAATATATAACGCCGATTGACTATCACAAAACAAGCTCATTGCACGGGGATGCGAGACTCCCAAACTGTCGAGTAGTGCCTTCAACCATTTTAACTCATCAATTATATTAGACATCGAACGATACTCTGCCTCTGCAGAAGACTTAGAAACAATATGTTGCTTCTTAGTCTTCCAAGAAATAGGGGAACCACCAAGAAACACCAACCAACCAGAAATCGATCGTCTCGTCAAAGGGTGACTAGCCCAATCCGAGTCACACCAACCTGTCAAATGTAAATTGCATTATGAACTCAATAGGATTTCTTGACCCGGACATCCTTTCAAGTAACACACCGTACGAATGGCGGCCTCCCAATGATCTTGACGAGGTTGTTGCATAAATTGAGATAAGATATGAACTGTGTAAGCCTGATTAGGTCTAGTAAAAGACAAATAAATCAGACGACCCACAAGACGACGATACCTTTCAGGGTCAGCAATAAGAGGAGTCTCTGATTTAGCCAGAGTATGATTTGCTCAATAGGAGTACTTGCCGGACGTGCCCCTAACAAACCAGACTCTGCAATAATATCAAGAGTATATTTCCGTTGACATAGAAATATGCCCTCCGGGCTTCGAGCAACCTCAATACCAAGAAAGTATTTCAACACACCCAAATCTTTCATATGAAAACAGTCACTCAAATATGATTTGAATGTCGAAATTGCAGAAGAATCATTGCCCGAAATTATTAAATCATCAACATACACCAGAGCACTAAGATGAATAGCCCCATTATTCATAGTAAATAAAGAATAGTCAGAGTACGATTGCAAAAATCCGTACCTTTTTCAGAGAATTGGCCAGTTTAGAGTACCAACATCGAGGTGCTTGTCGTAGGCCATACAAAAACTTTCGAAGACGACACACCAAGCCAGATTGAGTACCATGAAAACCAGGATGGGACTTCATATAAACCTCCTCATCAAGATCACCGTGCAAGAAAGCATTATGGACATCCATTTGGTGTAATTCCCAATTTTTCGCAGCAGCAACCGCAAGAAAAGCACGAACGGTGACCATTTTAGCAACGGGAGCAAAAGTCTCGTTATAATTTATACCCTCAACCTGATGATTACCAAATATAACAAGGCGAGCCTTCAATCTTTCAATTGTGCCATCTAAGTTAAGCTTGACCTTGTACACCCATCGGCAACCAAGAGCTTTCTTACCCGGAGGTAATTTTTCTAACACCCATGTTCCATTATTTTCAAGAGCAGTAATCTCTTTTTGCATAGCCTCTCGCCACCCTTCATGTTGCATTGCCTCATTGAAATTTCGAGGCTCAACCACTGTATCCACAACTGCAATAAACACACGGTGTCGCAAGGAAAAAATTATTACAATTCACAAAGTGTGCTAAGGGATAAGGAGTACCTGAGGAGCTTGGAGTAGACGGTGAACTTTGAGGGATAGATGAACTCGGAAGAGATATAGTATATGCGATGTAATCACGATGCCAACTGGGAGGATGCCTTTCCCTTTGACCACGGCCCATATCAATAGAGGAAGTAGAGGTGGAATTCGGATCAGCCATGGGGCTGCTGTCTGAGGGAGTAGCTGTAATAGTAGCCTCGGCAGAAGAGGCCGCAGGAGGGCTGCGTGGAGGAGCAGAATCCGCAGGTGGCCTGCGGTGTAGGTTGCGAGGAGCAGCAGTAGCAGTGGCCGTAGGATCTGCAGCATGGACAGGAGGGCTAGGCGGATTTTCGGGCACAAGGGAGTCCTCACTAACCTCCAAAATATGCTCTAATTCATCTAGAAAATCCTGATCCACCCCAACATTGTCGTTTGACATGCCTTCGATACTCACATTAGTAGAAATTGAATCACTCTTATGCACATATGGAAATTCATTTTCATAGAATTTAACGTCACGTAATACAAATATATCACCGGTTTCTAAATCATACAACTTCCAACCCTTCTTGCCATAAGGATAACCCACAAACACACACTTCCTACTCTTAGAAGCAAAATTTTCGCCCTTTGCTTTTTGGTTATGAGCAAAACAAAGACACCCAAAAACACGTAACTCATCAAAATTAGGTTCTTTGCCAAAGAGAATTTCATATGGAGTTTTATTGGCTAGTAAATGAGAGGGAGTGCGATTAATCAAATAAACCTCTCCAAGGACACATCCACCTTAAAAATCAATCGACAAATTGCCTTGAAACATCAATGCCCGACTCACATTTAAAATATGTTGATGCTTACGCTCTACCCGACCATTTTGTTGTGGTGTGCCAGCACCAGAGGTTTGGAATAGAATGCCATTTTCATTAAAATACAGAAGCATATGTTTGAACTCCGTACCATTATCACTCTGTACACATTTCACATGAACATCAAATTGACATTTAACCCTAGCAAAGAAAGAAAAAAAGGAAGAATAAAATCCAGTTTTGTCATTAAATAAATAAACCCAAACACCTCTTGAAAAGTCATCAACAATTGTCAAAAAATAATGAGCACCACAAGTAGAAGGCGTCTTATACGACCCCCATAAATCACAATGTATCATTTCAAAAATATGACTAGCCCTACTATCACTATTAGGAAAATTATCCTGTGATTGTTTAGCTTGTGGACAAATTTCACATGCTTTATTCAAAGATTTGCTACCAGAACTAGTACTAATAGTAGGCACTAACTTGAAAATTTTATCCGACGGATGACCTATACGTTGATGCCATAACTCGAATGCAGAGACCTTCGAATTTGTCACCGCACATACTTTAGGAATTCGTCGGAAATAGTAGAGTCGATCTATCCGTTCACCGCCTCCAATCAGGCTCCCCGAGTGTTGGTCCCGCATAACACATAAAGAGTCGGTGAATTGTACATTACAATGTGAATCATCGACCATTTTAGACACGGAAATTAAATTGCAATTTAATTTGGGAACGAATTAAACATTCTCAAGAATTATTCCGTCAGCTAAATACACTCGCCCTTCCTTCGTAGCCATGGCTTGAGCACCATCCGGAAGACTGACAGGGCAAGGAGAAATGAATTGCACATCCATTAAACATGATTCGTCACCGATAACATGATGAGAAGCTTCGGTGTCGATGATCCATGACAATGAAAAATACTCACCCGTCATGTTGTCTTGTTGACGATTATTAACCATAGTCAAAAGAAGACGAACATGCTCGGGTTGAAGCTCTGACAAAGCCGAGAGGGTTTCCTGCGAGGGAAGAGATGTAACAACAGCAAGTAACAACAGCAAGAGAGGCGCCCACGGTATTGGAACGAGTCGTGGGCTTGCTGTGATCAGACACAGCCGTAGCAGCAGCAGCAGGCGAAGAAGTGATAGGCCGTTGTCGAGCCTACCAAAGATAATAATTCCTATCATGATCTCACTAACTACTAGCAAGGGTAAGAAAGGGTCGAACCCAAGAGAAGCGTTGAATCAACCACCGAGTACTACCGTTTAAATAAGCTAAATGAAGTTGAAATCGGGTTGGTTTTGAGTAACTTCTACTAATTCAATTCAACTAAAACTAAGAGGAGATTAACAATATTTAGAGGAATCTAGGGCTTGGGTTATACCACTAAAATTCATCACAAATCACGATTAGCATGCAACAATCAAGGTAAGTTAAGGGGATAAATTAGGGGAAGTCATCTAAGGCACCCAACTACTCTCTCAAGCTTGAGGGATTACTTGAATCATGAATACAACCTACTCTCGTGGTTACAAAGCATAAAGAAAGTGTTAAAGCATAATCACGATGATATAAACATTCCCTTGACTAGAAATTCCTATTCTCATGGCATTTCAAGTCAATTAAGCATATGAGAGCTAACTCAAGTTCATCTCTCGATCCTTCGTTGAGAAAGCTTGGATAAATAGTTCTAGCAATGGCCATATACAAGAACTAAGCAATTAAACCACTTAAGCTCAACTAATTAACACCCAATAATCACCCAATTATTACATGCAACAAGTAATTAGTGACTACATTGAGGGTTTATCCAAACCCTAGAAATTAGACTACTCACAATCCATAGAGATTAAAGCAATTAAAGATTTCAAGCAATTCATGAACAAGTTCAAACTAAGGATTAAGATAATTAACAATCTAAGCATGCAAGAATTAAGCAAGTAATTAACAACAAAGTAAAGAGTAATGGAAGAGAAGAGTAAGAAATAGTTACTATGAAGCTTCAAGGTGAGCAACAATGGTGGAACTTGTCTTCTACAATGATTGAAGTTGAATATTTCCAAGCTAATAATTAGAATCTAACTAATGATTTGAGAATTTAATGTTCTAGGATTGCAAAACTAAGAGAAAGCTCTAAAAACCTTGCTTTTCCGTACAAATGAGCTTGGTAGGCGTGTCGCGTACCTATAAAAAATAACCTAACAGACCAATACTAATGTAGACTGGTAAGTAAGGGTCGGATCCCAAGAGACTAAGGTTCAGAAATAATTAAATAGACTCGAATCTTTACTAAGAAAAAATCAAGTATAATCGATAACTAAGGGTCTAAAATATAGGAAAAATTAGAAAATAAACTAATTAAGATGATTAAATCAAGCAATTAAAAACATCCAAGATCTTAGTTTCACCACAATTATTATTGAAGCAATTGTAATTCTACCCTTAACATACGATTTTAATTGAACGGGGAAAAGTAAACCCTAATAAATACCAAGGATCTCTCTCGAGTATCAATGGCTTCCCTAACATACAATCAATCCTATTCTCATGGTATCATGCATATTAGAGACATTAAACACATTACTCTCACTTCCCAATTATCAAACCCAACTACTCCCGTGTTGAGAATCAAACCCTAAATTGAGTTACTCAATTCCGTTTATACCCAACTCTCGCTGTGATAAAAACAATGGAATAATCGCAATACTATAGTTACGTCTAACCTAGCATTGGCATAATCACAATCAATTTAGCAATTCAATTGTTAAAGTTATTAAAGAATTTAAAGATTTAATTCATGCATCAATAATAATAGGGCTACACTAGATCTTGAATTAAGGAATCTACTCACACATGATTAAAGAAACAAAAACAATAATAAATAATGAAAACATAATTAAATAACAAAGGATGAAAAATAAATACCAAATCTTGAATAAAAATTGAAAGTAGAAACCTTGAATCTTGAATCTTGAATTACAAAAACTTAGAAAAGTAGATGGAGAACTAGTTCTTAATGAGAGAATAAAAATAATAAAAGTCTTAATGAATCATCCAGAAAAACAAGGCTAAAAAGTATTTATATCAGCCTAAAAAGATAAGAAAAACGGCTAAGCCTTGGCGCACAAGAATCCCAGGAGGCACGGACGTGCCTCTTTACGTAGCAAAATTGCTGCAGTTTCTGTCTTCCAGGCACGGACGTGCCTGATGCTGGGCAGGGACGTGCCTGCTTCTTTACCTAGGCACGGACGTGCCTCTTCTGCTAGGCACGGACGTGCCTAGGGTCTTCCTTTGGCGCAGCTTCTGGCACAGAGGCACGGACGTGCCTGATAGGGAGCCACGACCGTGCCTACCTCTAAAATGCCATTTTCTTGACTTTTCTTCAATCTCCAAGCTCCATGGGCTTTGACTTACTTCGTGGATTTATAATTCATCCAAATTAGCTCCATTATTCCTGAAAATCATCAAAAACAACAAAACTACCCATAAAAGCATCGGATTAACCAAACTAGAGCAAAATACGCCAAAACGGACTCAAATACTCAACTAAACTAACAAAACTAACTAAAAACCAACCAAATAACATACACAAAACACGACTTATCAGAGCTCAAAGGAGGTATTTATAAGACCCCCAAATAAAAAGGACGGAGAAAACAAGAATCGGGCTCAACTGCAGGTCTGCACGGACGTGCTGCCTTATGCACGACCGTGCAGGGCATGGCAGAAGCTACTGTTTGGACTTCAAATCCTGCACGGTCGTGCTAACTTAAGCACGGCCGTGCAGGCCTTGGTAGAAGCTACTGACTTTCTGGAGCACCCCTGCACGGACGTGCAAGGTCTGGCACGGCCGTGCAGGGTCTTCTAAGCCCTTTTCTTCATCTTTTCTTCTATATTGCTCCTTTCCTTGGCTTCTTTCTACCATCTTCTTGTTTCTAACCTCGGTTTAGTATCCATGGGCTTCATTTGGTCGTCTTTGGACCTAGAATCTCAACAAAAAAAACACTAACAACCCGTGAAGCATAAGACCTACTGGGCACAACTGGAGTACCTTGCTGCCCCAAGGACGATGCCCCCCCCCCCTTTTTTACCATACTTCTCGAGCCACCAAGGGGGTTAACCATGGAGTATGAAACAGCCTGAATTGTCGTGTCCCGAGCGTTTGCAATGGGAGCAATATAGCTTCGATTAATCAATGCGAGTGTTAGATTGAGAAGGCCGTCGATCCGAGGATAAAGCAAAAACATGAGCCTCAGCCTTCTCTGATTGAGCATGCCCTTGATCAATTCCATGAGAACGCTCCTCTTGAAGGAATGCTTGGTACGCACGGTCAAGAGTAGTTAGGGGCTGCTGCGAGAGAAGGTTCGTGCGCACCACAGTGTACTTGTCATCATCAATACCGATCAAGAATTGATGTAATTTCTCCTCTTCTTTATCCAATTCATACTTTGCAGCAACGTTACACGTGAAATGTCCACATTCACATCCAGGGGGGGTGAGACGAAGAAGATCATCAAAATACCCCATCAAAGTAGTATAATAGTCTTCACCAGTCATAGCCTTCGATTGTTTGCAATTGGTAATAATAGTCAGCAATTGTTGGAGACGAGGACCACTAGCCTCGCAAAACCGCTTCTCCAAATAATCCCAAAGTTTCTTGGCTTCCTCAAAGTAAGGTATGGATGCCGCAACCTTAGGGTTAATAGCTCGTAAAATCCATAAAACTATCATGGAATTCACCATATCTCAATCAAGTAATTTTTTCTTCTCAGAGGATTTCAAGGATAAGGTAATTGCCCTAGACCAAGAAAGGTAGTTATCTCCTTTCAAGACCACGTGAGTGATCAAATTCCCCGGTTGATCACCGGCGCCAAGGTAAAAGGGGGATGAGAGATTGAGTTTTCCATCGTCGCCCATTGTAGTGAATCAAGCAGTGCATAGTGGAAAAAAAAAATCAGAATTTTTAAAATTTTAGGGTTTTAGAATATTAAGGCACTGATACCATGTCAAGAATAGAGATAATAGTGTAGTGTGTTTTGTATTAGAGTATGAACAAGTATATATATACAACCTAAAAAAGATTAGGGCTCAACACATTGGCACAATAACTATACACTAATATAAGGCTTAACAATCTATATTTCCAGTAAGAAAATCATGATACAGCTTTCAAGGACTGGAGCGCCACAAAAATTTGAAGAAGGGCTCGATTTTAACTGTATCGTACATCTCTAGCAAAGTCCCCAGATTTCCCTTAATTTCTTCAGTTTGTTTCTTATTGTAAACTTGATTGTTTTCTACGTTATGCCACCAGAATTTATTGCAAAACGATCAGTACAACAGGATTCATCTCTGGAATGTGTTTCTAAATTTTCAAACAAGTACTGCAAATCAAAGAAAAAACAACATTACTCTGCATGATAATTAGGCCTTAATAGACATTTCAAGTTGCTAACCAATAATTGTTTTTAACCTCTAAACATGTACTTACTACTAGTCTTATTCCATATCATTTGTCAAAAGTCTACCTCCATATATATATATATATATATATATATATATATATATATATATATATATATATATATATATATATATATATATATATATATATATATATATATATAAATGAAGCATTACTCATTATACTTAATTTCAAACCAATAAACTAAGTAGCACTTCCTAAAAAATAGTGCATAACCTTAAACAACGATTAACACAGAATAAAAGAAGTACCTTAATGGTATTATAAGTGTAACCAGCTATAATTAAGGTAGTCGGATATGTGCTCCAAACTAGGCCATCCACTAGAGCTGCAGAATATACCGTGTTGGCATACTGCATCCGCAAATTGAGGTGAATATTGTACAGTTGAGAAGCTTGCATTATTGGTCCAAAATCATCCAGAATAAACTCAGCCTAGCAAACCAAACAAAAATCACAATAAGGAAAGTGTAACAGCAGTACATGAGCAAAGATATTAAGTCGGAAAATGCAAGTCATAGCCGTTTCTAATATTTTGGTGGTCCGGGGCAAAATGATAATATTTTTGTTGAATAAATTATTTGTTTTTATAATTATAAATATTTATGTAATTTGTTAATTCATAAATTAATTTTATGTAATTTGTTAATTCATAAATAATTTTACGTAATTTGTTAATTACTTCATCCGTTATTTTAATTGCATTATTTACACTTTTCCACTATTCACTCACCTCTTTTGAATTTTTTTTGTGATTTATCCGTTTGAATATTATATTTTTAAATATCATATTTTTAAATATTTATATATAATAATTTATTGCATTCGCCCCTTAATTTCGTGATTAATCAATTTATTACATGGTTATGACACACAAAAAATGTGCATAATTACACTTCTTTGTTGGAATCTTTCTTTGACTCAACTTATTGTATAAAGAGTATTAAATTTACTTGTCCCAATCTATAAATATGAGTGAGTAATAAATAATAATCATGTTTCATAAATAATAAATTTAGCTCTTCCTTATAAAATTGAATTAAGCTTACATTAATTTTTTCTTGTTACTTATAATTAAATAATTACATGATTCAGTTCACTTTTAATAAATGTATCATGTAATAATTAAATTATCACTTCTTATCATGCTTGTAAACAGGTCATTAAATAGAATTAATCAAACAATCTAAAAATCATAATGTTCTTATAATGTTGTCACTTCAATTTTCAAAGTATATAAAATACCTAATATGATACTATGCGAGTATTAAAAAATTCATACATGCATACATATCAAATAAAATAATGGGGAATAGTCACAACCACTAAAAATCATCTCACTCGAATTCTCCTATATTGTAAGAATAATTATTGTCAAAATAAAATTGCATAATTAAAATATTCTAAGCGTAAAACAAGAAAAAACCTTCTCATGTGAGAAATAAAAACTTGTAGGAAAACTTCTGAAACGACTACTATTATCAGTAACACATACACATCTAAATCCCTTCTAATTCAAAGTGGAATCTCGATTTTGATAAGTTTGATATAAATATTTACTATAAAAAAAATAACATTCATTAAGATATTTTTATTTAACTATAATTATAATAAATCATTTTATAATAAATTCAGACATTTAATGCAAGAAAAATAATCCCTCCAATTTTTAAAGTGCGCATCATTTTAATCGGCATAATTTTTAGGAGATTGACTTGAATTCATAAATAATATGCACAAAAAAATTGATACATTGTATAAAATTTCATAGTATCAACTAATTATAATAAATATACAATCAAAATTATTAAAGGTAAAATAATATTATGTCTCAACAAAAATGTATATTAAAGTGTTTCAATTACTTTAGGATGATTTTTTTTCTTTTTTGACAAAAACTTTAGGACGATTAATTTTGTAAGGTACCCCTCCGTTTCTTTTTATTGGTTATTATCAGATTTTAAATACTATTCATAATACTTCCTCTGTTTCTTTTTATTGGTTATGTTTAAACATTATTCATAATACTCCCTCCGTCCCAAAATATATGAGACGTTGGACTTTTTTCACTATTCATGTATTAGTTTTGATCATAAATTTTTACTAAAAAACATATTTTATCATAAAATATGTTGTTAAATAGGTATATATATAAAGTTTCAAAATATAATTTTTAAACTAATTTTCATTAATATTTAATTATATACAAATAAAGTCAAAGTAGTGCATTGACATGTGTGCAATGTTGACTGTGTCATGTATTCTGAGATAGAGAGAGTATTAGATAATCTTCAAATTTACTCACAAAAGTAAAAGAGTCATGTGAGATCATGTTTGATTCAACTCAACGAATGCCTATTAATATTCAATTGTTATAATTTTAAAATGTATGTAATGAATAATAATCAAATAGGTGTATTGACAAACGTGTAAAAGTCAAAACGTATCCAATAAAAGGGACAAAGGAAGTATTATACTTTAGATATAGGGTAATTTTGTGAAAATTTAAGAAAATTTTACCAACAACTACCATTATAATGACTACTTTGAGAACAATAACTATCATTTATTTATTTATTTCTTTTGTAAAAAAAAACTAAAAAAACCTACCACAAAAACGTTGAGTAACACAACTACATTTAATTTCTTGGCAATAATCTCTTATTGAGGGGGCTAAAAAATCGGTCGTTTCGACGACGAGGGAAGGGAGGAGGGGCGGTTTCATCGACCTGAGAAGGGAGGGGCTATTTTGGGGATGGGGGAAGGGGGGTGGTTTCGATGGTGTAGGTGGGTCGCCCGAGTGGTTTTAGGGGTAGGGAGGGGCCGACCGGCTGTTATCTGTTGTTAGGGGAGGCGGGCGGTCGAATTTCGGTCGAGCTGGGGGTTAGGGTTAAGGGGAGGAAGGATGGTGGCTGGGAAGGGTTTTTAATTTTTTTTTTCTTGCTTTACAAAAAAAAATTTGGACCAATTATGTTGCGACACATCACATATGGCTTTTACAAAATAATATTCACCCTTTCTTTAAGTTACTGGTAAATCGATCTAGTGGAAGAAAATCAACCCAAAAGTTCATAGTGCTCCCTAATAAATGTACGTTTGGATTATTGAGAGTAAATCGCTGAAAGTTCGAATTAATAAATTAAAGTGAATTTTTCTAAAAAATAAAACTTAGATTTTGGAAGCACCCAATATAATAGATCGAAAAGCGAAGACAAGTCGAATTCAGGATTAATTGGAGGATAAAATGGAGTCGTTTGACTCTTGGAATTGCCCTTTTTAGTCTCTTTAGTTTTAATACAAATGTGTTTCTTTAATGGAAGTGGTGTTACTTATGTTTGTTGGGAGATGTTGCAAAATTTCAATTTTCAGATTTGCATAAACCCTTGTTGAAGGAGGATGGTAGTAGGTGTTGTTAAACCCATTTGTATGTGATAACGGTAAAAGTCATTACATCATCATGACCTTGTATGAGAATATATACTCCCTACGTCCTACAGTATAGTTTCTGTTTTCCTATTTTAGAAACCCAAAATTTTGTTCATGTTTCTATTTTTAAATAGTATGTGAAGACCATTATACCCTTATTTTTTGACTTTATTCATTGAACTTCCTAATTTACCCTTAACTTATCCACTTGCATTGTACTTTTTTCACTTTCTCTCTTTAACTTTTGTCTATAATTGTACTTTTCATTTTTTTCCCCTTAAATTATCCACTTGCCTTGTACTTTTTTCTAACTTTTGTCTAGATTTTTTCCACATCTCCTCCCATTTCTTAAATACCGTGAAAAAAACACAATACGAACTATATTATGCGACGGTGGGAGTATAAGATATGGTTTTGTCAGATCGCAAGAAATGTGATTGACATGTATGAAGCATAGATTTCAAGAAAATTTTATCCATTTGAATTATTGGGGTCCCTTAGGGTAAGGAATAATGATTTTGGGTTGTCTCCGTCATTTCAGCAACATTCATAGACTTTTAGTTGTATGTTAGAAAATACCTTGCATAACATGAAACATCATCACCAACTTCCCTTGTTCTATCAATAGTCCCATCACATGTTTAAATGTATATTGGTAAGCCTTATATGCTTTGTCCTCACTCGTTGTAATAGCTTAAAGGCAAATATCGTTAATGACCTTAATTGGTATTGTGTAAGGGCTTCTTATACCAATAGTAACTTATGTTACTTTACTGTCCTTTCGTTTGTTGTAAACTCAGTTTAATTTAATTAATATAATTTCAGCTATTTTTTTTTACAAAAAAAAAAATCTAAAAAGACTTACAAAGAATTGATACAAGCTTTGGTGTATGGAAATATAAAAAACTAGGTTATGTCTCGTGCCATGCACGACAATTTTAAAAAATTAATATCAACTTTTCAATATAATTGGTTATTTTACAACAATAAAACAAAAAATCTAAAAACACTATGGACAATCTTTGATTAAAATATGAAAGATAAGTGGATATCTAATAAGTATAAATTGAATAATTTGATATTCTTAAATACAAAGTGTTTGGGTACTAAAATGATCATACCCATTTTAGGCATAAAAAGACCCCAAATAAGCCAAATGTACTAACATGGCCCATAGCGGCCCATATGTGTACAACTAGGGTCCTCCAATACCCACCATGCACTATTATAAATACCCCTCAAGGGGCAAAAGGTAAAAGGGAGTCCATCTTACCATAAGATGACTATTCTCCTCCACCCTCTCTCCCCAACATATCTTCAAGATATGCATTGTTTGGCTTCTAACTTGGGCATCGGAGGCTCTGCACCCTGAGTCAACCCCCGGGGCTCGGGGTTCATTTTGCAGGTCCATTCGAGGCTCAAATCCAAGGCCCTCAAGCAGCCCTCTAAAGCCCAGCACATTTTTTTTCCAAAACACAAAGTAATAAAATCGTCTATTAAGTAATTGAAATATTGATGTGTAGAAATTGTATTCAAATATATAAATAATATATAGTATCAACATGTTTTGGATGAGGGTAATAAATAATATTGTAATATTTGATCTTCATGAGATTTTTGTGTGTGTTTATATAAATATTATGAGGTATAGTCTAACTAATTCTTATATATTAAGGTAGTAAATAGTAATGTTTCTATAAATAAAATAAAATACTTTAATATAGTAACTCATTTTCACTTAGAGAAGGGAAAGACAAGGTTATTATCATTCAAGGGGTAGTAAAAGTATATGCACTAATCTATTGTGAATTCTAATCAATAAATAAACAATTTAGGGGAAAAAAATATAAATACTCTCGTGTAGTAAATCATTATATGTCGCAAATCATATTAATATTTTCTATTATAATCATAAATGTTTGTGTGAAAAGGTAAATCAAATCTTTTATATTTAAAGTAATTATCTTTGTTATTAACATATATAATAAATTCTTTTCGTATAACGTTTTATTCTATGATTGATTTTTTTTTTTTGGAAATTCTACATGGTGGCCTCATGGTTTTGAGTTTTCTACGTGAAGACGAACTATTTTCCAGCTCTCTTCAAGGGCACCAAGGTTTAGAAAAATCTACATAGTGACCTTTTTTAGGTTTATGGCTAACCTTTTTAGTTAAAATGTTTAACCTTTTATTTTTTTTATTAAAAAATTATTTAAATTATATTTTAAAATAATAAATTTAAAAAAAAACAAAAAAAATTAGAAATCCTAGCCCCACCCTCCTTATTATTTAAATTATATTTTAAAATAATAAATTTTAAAATAAAGTAATAAAATCTTTAATGTAAAATGATAAATTTTTAATAATTTAAATTTACCATATCTTTTATTTTGATAGAATCACCAACCTCGTCCACAACCAACCTACTAAATCAATGGATAAATTGAACTGTAAAATGTTAGCCAAACTTAAATTGATATATTAAATCTTTACATTTATATAAAGTAAATCAATATATTTACCAATAAATGAAAAATTGTTGCGATATAAAATCAAATCTATGCATTGGAACTTTTTCCTCATCTCCAAAAATAACCAAAGTCATCCATATATTAAGTATACAACATCTAATCGTATGCAATTACTTAAACAAATAATCGTTAAGTATCCTAAATAAATACAATGTAACTAATAATTACAAATATAAATTTAAACATAAGATTTTAAAAATTACCCGGACATTGATGACCTAAAACTAACACAAAATTCTCTTGATGGAGTTTTGTATTGATACGATATTATATTTGCGTCGTATGATGTATTAGATCTGCATGTAAAAAAACATTTAGTAAATAAAACATAAACATATAATCGTTGAGTATCCCAAATTAATACAATGTAAGTAATAACTAGAAATACTAATTTAAACATAGGATTTTAAAAATTAAGCTAAAAATTACCCGGCCATTGATGACAAAAAATTAACACAAAATTACTAACACAAAAATCGCTTGATGGGGTTTTTTATTGATACGAAATTTTGTTTGTGTCGTATGATGTGTTAATTTATAATGGTAGGTATCACAAATTTTAATTTAATTATAATTAACGAACAATTTGTATTTCTTATCATAAATACTATCAAAATTTATCTTATAATGATAGGTATCAAACTTTATTATAGTTGTTTATCATTTAAATATTTTTTAGTATATTTATTTTGGATTTCTTATACTCGTAGTATTGAATTAATAAATTTATCTTTTCCTATATTTTTACTTTATTTTTTCATTAAAATAATTTAATTCGTGGATTATAATCTACGTGGCATTAAAATTTTAGATATATCAAATCTAATTCGTTACTTTTATCTAGATGGCGACATAAACAAATAATCGTTAAGTATCCTAAATAAATACAATGTAACTTATAATTACAAATATAAATTTAAACATAAGATTTTAAAAATTACCCAGACATTGATGACCTAAAACTAACACAAAATTACTAACATAAAATTCGCTTGATTGGGTTTTGTATTGATACGAAATTTTATTTGTGTCGTATGATGTGTTAGATCTGCATGTAAAAAAAATATTTAGTAAATAAAACATAAACATATAATCGTTGAGTATCCCAAATTAATACAATGTAAGTAATAATTAGACATACTAATTTAAACATAGAATTTTAAAAATTAAGCTAAAAATTACCTTTCCATTGATGACCAAAAATTAACACAAAATTATTAACACAAAATTCGTTTGATGGGGTTTTTAATTGATACGAAATTTTATTTGTCTCGTATAATGTGCCAATTTATAATGGTAGGTATCACAAATTTTACAATTTGTATTTCTTATCAGAAATAATATCAAAATTTATCTTATAAAGATAGGTATCAAACTTTATTATAACGCGTTTATCATTTAAATAATCCTTAGTATATTTTTTTTGGATTTCTTATACACGTAGGATTGAATTAATAAATTTATTTTTTCCTATATTTTTACTTTTTTTTCATTAAAATAATTTAATTCGTGGATTATAATCTACGTGGCATTAAAATTTTAGATATATCAAATCTAATTCGTTACTTTTATCTAGGTGGCGACATAATTTTTTAATTCAAAAATAAAATACAAATCTTTCTTCCCCAAATTAATACAATGTGAGTAATAATTAGAAATACTAATTTAAACATATAATTTTAAAAATTAAGCTAAAAATTACCCGTTCATTGATAACAAAAAATTAACACAAAATTACTAACACAAAATTCGCTTGATGAGGTTTTTTTATTGATATGAAATTTTGTTTGTGTCGTATGATGTGCGAATTTATAATGGTAGGTATCACAAATTTTACAACTTGTATTTCTTATCAGAATTAATATCAAAATTTATCTTATAATGATAGGTATCAAACTTTATTATAAAGCGTTTATCATTTAAATAATCTTAAGTATATTTTTTTGGATTTCTTATACTCGTAGGATTGAATTAATAAATTTATTTTTTCCTATAAATTTATTTTTACCTCCAATGGCTAACACCCTCGCTACCGAACCGAGCCGGCCCCTACCCCGAAGCTTAGTCGGAGCTAGACCATAAATTACTTAGAGTATTAGAACAAAGGTTTTCTCTCTTTGGAGATCCCTTCAAGTTTACCAACTCAAGTGTTTTTCCCAAATGCCAAGTGATTGATATTTATAGGGAAAAGAGCCCCTTGAAATCCCATCATCTTTCAATGTCGGATAGCTAGTAAAATTGCAAATGGAATTTAATTTAATTTTAAATTAAATTAAATAGCCATGAAACAATAATCAAATGCCAAGTGTCATTACACAAAGAGGGAGTAGGTGGGAGGACCACCTTGGCCTTGGAGAGCAAGGCAAGGCTTGCCCTCCCCACCTACTCGGTCAGCCTCGGCAGCTGCCCGGCCTTTGGGCAGCAAGGCAAGCCTTGCTTGCATCCTTGCACCCCAAGGCTAGGCTTGCTGGCCCATGGCCGCAAGCCTACAGATGCCACCGCAAGCCCACGCACACAGCAGGCCAGCAACAGCACCCGCAGCTGCACAACAGGCCCAACAGGCATCCCGGCTTAGGTGTTGTAACGCGCAGGCACATGAAGCAACCCTAGCCAGCCCCGCAAGCCACGACCAGCCTAGCTGGGCCTTGCGAGAGCTGCGGGTGCTCGGTGCCTCGATGCTTGCGGCCCCTAGCCATTTGCCTCTGATCTGAGGTGAGGCTAGGGATCGTGCTATCCTCGTAATTTTAGCACGATATATATTATTTGATTATTTTTCTCGTCTTCGTCGATTCCTAAAATCGACTCGACGCACGACGCTCGATTTTGACGTTCTAAGCTCGTAATCAGACGTCTTTGTTCGTAAATACTCTATTGACTCATTTAATCCTTTGGATTAATTCGTCGTTTCGGTTTGGTTACACGATTGGGTGTGACCTGAAGGGTTCAGTCAAGATTAAGCTGTAATATTAATGATTCATTAATATTACTAATCGAAAGCGGCCTCCAGCTAGGCATTACGATCACTTGACCTCATTGAATAATTAGCTTTATAATTAATTGCGAACCCTCCATCGGGAATAATACACTTGTTCGAAGGACACCATTTCTTTCACACTGAATTAATCAAAGTTTTCTAATTAAGAGTAAGGGGTTTTTGCTTTGTTTTTTTTTTTCTTTTTTTCCTTACTAAAATAATAGACTCGGCATAGAGTATTATTCTCTAATGTTAAACTAAGACTATCCAGATTGTCTATCTGTTGTATTGTGAAATTATAATATATTGGACAATAAAATATACTTCATGAGATGGTAGATTGATGAGTGAAATAGAAAGTGAACAAATCTTGCTATTTTTCTTTCTTGTTTCAATGGTTACCGTAAATATTCGATTCATCTAGCTAGATACAAGTGTTTTAAGTCTTCTATTTTGAGCTGTGAAAAGCTTAGGATATTTGTTTTAACATTAGTGGGCAAGGAGGAGATAAAACTATAAAAGGATGGGGTATTATTAACTTTAACAATACAATTGTCACATGTTATGCATAGAGGTGTCAAATTCGAACTGATCCCAAAAAAATCATCCGTTTCGAACTGTAATCAATTCGATTTGACCCGAGAAATTCAGGTTATAAATCCGATCTGTAACCGACCCGAACTTAATCCGAATCCGAATTTAACTCGATCTGAACTTAACCCGGCACCGATTTGACCCGACTTAAACTCAACCCGAACCCGATATGACCCGACTTGAACTCAAATCGAACCGATTTGACCCGACTTGAACTCAAGCTGATCCGAAAATGACCCGACAAATAACCGATTTAATCCGATCTGTTTTAACCCAACTGATATTAACCCGACCCGATTTTAACTCGATCCGATTTTAACCCAACCATAATTTTAAACCTAACCTATTATTATTGACCTTTTTTTCAAGTTCTTATACTACTATATATTTACAAATTTACTAGTTATTAATAAGTTAGAAAGTCTAAAACTCTAACAAATATCTTATACAAATTGAATTAGTAATAAAGCAAACCAATAGTACTTGTAGCCTAATGAGATTAAACAATTGAAGAGTAGTACCTTAAAAAGAGGACATTCTTTTTTGTATATCACTATATGTGAGTATGTGACTATCATCTATATATCAATCTATCAGTCTATCACTAGTTCACCACTAATCGTCTCACTTATGTACGTAGGTATATAAGTCATCGATAATTATTCAATTTAAATTTGGCTCCAAGATAAATATTGCACAAGAATTGATTGAATGAGAAAACTAATTCTTCGCATTTTGTAATAATTAACCATGTAATATGAGAAATGACACATAAATGACTTGATATCGACCCAATAATAAGGTAAAAATTTAATAATTACTCTAGTCTAAAAATGACCTTATTTGGATATTGAATTTGGTCAACTCGACCAAAATCTAGACAAGCACATAAAGGATTTGAATCGGAATTGACCAAATATTGAACCAACCTTGTCTTAATCAAACCGAACTTGACCGAATTGAGATCATCCGAACCAAAATCTACCCGACCCAAATTCATCCGACTTGAAATTAACCCGGTCAAACCTGTTTTGAACCCGATTCGAATTTATTCGAACCGAACATGAACCGATCTGGAGTTGACCGACCCGGATTCAATAGACCATGACCCTAATCTGATCTGACCCGGATTTGACCCGACCAACCCGATCCGAGTTAAAAGAATATTTTTGACCCGAACATATCCGATCTGAATAGACCCGACCCAAACTCCATCCGGTAATCCGAATTGACACCTCTAGTTATGCATTCTAATTTGATGGACTAGTTGTGCCAATTGTTCACTAGCAAGAGCGCTTGTTGCTTATAGTTTGTCATATATTTTAATAAGTATTTAATTGTTTATTCATACAAAAAAAAAACCCTGTTTAATGTATGATATAAGTGACTTTCTTTTGCTCAAGTTATCTAGTAGTAATCTTAATTATAAACCTCTTTATTTTTATATTCACTATCCTACTTAAATTAACTAAGGCTACATTTTGCTCCTTTTTCCCCCCTGCATCTAACTCTAATATGTGTAGGTTCTTTTATCTAGCCAGAAAATGATTAAGCAACAATGCACTTATTTAAGCTAATTGTAGAAATTATAAACACAATAAGTCTAGTGTCTTTCCTCTTCACCTACGTACACAACAATAGCATCCATTGATAGCATTTACAATTATTGGAAACTGATTCCCTCTTCAATATCGTAGAAAAAGTTTAAATACTACATCCGTTAAATATTATGTGCAACTTTGAAGGGGGTTGCAGTTACCAAGGCAAAATTTAAGGGGCGAAGATTAGGGAAAGTTGATTAAAATAATTAAAGGAAGAGGAGAGAGAAAGTAGGACCCACCCACTTGCAAATTGGTGGGGAAATCTGGTACTCTAAAGAGAGACTTGTTTTCCCTCCCAAATTTTCACCAAAAATTCTAATTGGTTGATTTTTGGGTGGGTTTTCATTTCCCTTCTACTTTTTAAAATATATATATATATATATAGTGTGGATCATGTAAAAACAAGCCTATAGCTGAAAATATAAAAACGGACAATCTCATAGCTGAGATTAAAATACATATTCTCCCTCAAATCCCTAACTTACCGTCCAAAATTTTCTCTCTCCTCAAACTTGCAAACCTCTTGTCTTTCTCTCTCCTCAAATCCCAAAATTGAACACAAATTGCTGGAAATTGAAGAATTTTTGTTCAAATTTCGTATAAACAACCTAAATTGCTCAAATCAGGTACGTTTTTTTTTTCCGATTTTGTTCAAATTTTCATGAAAAACGCATGATGTTCAACTAGATTTTGCGATTTTTCAATTTGATTTTTCCGATTTTAATTTTTGCGATTTTTGTGATTTGATTTATGCGATCTTTCACATTTTTAATTTTCGATTTTATTTGGCAATTTTATCAAAAAAAATTTCCTGCGATTTTGTTCGATTTCTTGTGCGATTTGCGTGTTTTGTTCATCAATTTTGTTTGATTTCCAGTGCGATTTTGTGACTTTTGCTCATCAATTTTTTCGACTTTTTTTCATCAATTTTGTTCGATTTGTTTGATTTTGCGATTTCCTGTTCGATTTTGTTCGATTTCCTGTTTGATTTTGCTTGGTTTTTGTTCGTTTTCATTTGTGATTTTTGTTCAATGGCAAAAACCTAATGTTCCTGGATTACTTGATGAAGTGAGAATAGGTCAGAATGTTGTTGTCATTTCTTGTAAATTGAAATTGTGATTATCTGTGGATACTACATTCAGAAATGGAGAGGCAACAATAAAAGCCTTTGTTTCTGTTAGTTTGTCTCTTGGAGACCAGCCGCTTGCTGCTCAATTTCAGGAAATTCCTGCAGAGCTTCGGATGTCAGAAGCTGAGAGGGTTGGATGTAGGCACAAGCACTTGATATATAGTTTTGTCAAAATAATGAAACCACCTAATTAACAATGCTAATTTGTATTTACTTGTTATATATTCTGGTTTATTGGAAATTGATTGGGTTTATTGCTGTTGGCAGATGAACTTTTGAAATCAACTGTGGCGGACAAAATTCCAAGTGATTTGGAAGGCATGGAAAGTACTCTGGAGAGGTTGCTGGCTTTAATTGAAATGGACCAAAGCAAACCTGATTTGAAATGGATTAACGCAATTCCTATCAACAAGAACACAACAAGTTATGGCCTTTTAATTTGAAGTTGATTAGAAAGTGAAATTAGCCTAACAGCCTTACCAAAAGATGACCATCACCTCAAGTATGACCCCACCTGTATTGGAATTGACCCTACTACTACTGCTTGAAGTTATGCTATGCCTAATAGTGGCAAAAGTTATACAGTTTATAAAGTATATAATGTATGATATTGGTGTTTGATTCACTAATGCCTAGTAATGGCAAAAGTTATACAATTTATAAAGTATATAATGTATGATATTGGTGTTTGATTCACTAATGCCTAATAATGGCAAAAGTTATACAGTTTATAAAGTATATGATGCATGATATTGGTGTTTGGTTCACTAGTCCTCTTTGGCTCTGGTGGTGGCTTTCAAGATTCTTGAAACCAGAGGTCAAGGGTTCAAGGACTGGTGGAAAAACAGCTACAGAGGAAAGATACTAGATGAGGTATTACAAAACACTTTCCTTTTGATTTTTGATATAATTGTAAATTAGTGGTATGCTGAGTATTACTGTATTACTAGATTGTTACACTGCACGGACATAATTACTTCATAAAAATTATCTCAGATTCTATTTCTCACAAAAGAATGAACAAAAATGAGGGTCATTTGGCTTGTTGCTAATCAATCACCCTTTCATTATTTCAGTGCAAGTTCTGTGGCAGGGAGGGTACTATTACAATGATACCAAAATCTGGCCGCTATCTAACAGGTGATGACTGTGAAGCTGGAAAGTTTTTCCGTTTGATGAGCTTTGACTGCCGGGGTTTGGAGCCAGTGGACTACTCCTTTGGTGGTGACAAGGAGGAGCAGGAGAAATTATCTGATGACAAGGAGGAGCATAAGAAATTATCTGATGACAAGGAGGCTGGAGAAGTTATCTAATGATAGTTACCTTACTTTTGTAAATAGTAATATCTATATAAATGTGGTCAATGTTGTCAAAATTTATATAATTACCTTATTTTTATATATAGTGACCTTCATTATTTTTATATAGTGGCCTCTGTATAAATGTGGTCAAAATTGATATAGTTACTTTATTTTTGTATGTAGTGACCTTTATGTAAATATGGTCAAAATTGATATAGTTACCCTATTTTTGTATATAGTGACCTCTAAGTAAATATTCTAAAAATTGATATAGTTACCTTTTTTTTGTATATAGTGATCTTTATGTAAATATGGTTAAAATTGATATAGTTACCCTATTTTTGTATATAGTGACCTTTATGTAAATATGATCAAAATTGATAAAGCTACCCTATTTTTGTATATAGTTACGTTATATTTATTTATAGTGACTCTATGTAATTATCGTCAATTTAGATAAAGTTACCTTATTTTAGCATGTAGTGACCTTTAAAACGTTGCGTTTGTCAAAAAAAAAAAAGACCTTTAAAATAGTTGAATTGATTATATGTAAGGTTGGAATGATCTTAGGGCTTTAGATCCGTCTGATCTTTTGTGCTAGTAATGAATGGCTAAGATTGCTTGTTTTTAGTTTTCACCATAAGCTCTGTTTTTAGCGGAAGCTCCCCGTACAAATATATATATATATATTATACATATACATATATATACATATATATATGTACATATACATATACATACATACATATACATACATATATATATATATATATATATATATATATATATATATATATATATATGTATATATATACATTCAAATTTTGGGCTTGCATTTAAACCAGGCATTCATCATTTATGAGGCTTATAAATACCAACCCCCACCAAATGCCACAAGCCTTCAATGTTTCACCAATAATTACATACCAGAATTTTTCTAAAAGATGAAATGTTTACCCAAAAGTTAGCACTAACTACCCATGATTAGCCCATATTTACCCAAAACATTCCCCTAAACTAGAATTAGTGCTGCACATCTTCAATCTTCATCACCTACCAGGCTTCACTATCTACATATTCACCTAAGGCAGCCTCATCTCCTAAAAAAAAAAAAAAAAAAAAGCAACAACCAGCCCTATATCATCAACCTAAATATGAGGAAAAAAAATTCAGACACAAGGCATGGCAGAATTTATGGATGCTTTGTTCTTTGATGTTGATCACATGCTAACAGAGGAAACAATGGCAGAAATCTACTATGATGAACTATAAGAAATGCATGATGAAGACTTAAGAGGCATATGAAACAGAAAATGAAAAATGCAAGAAGAAGAAGAAGAAAATCAAGAGCAAGGCACACAAGATGTTCAGATTGCACATGAAGAGGATGAAGACCATGACATGCAAGCATTCAATGAAGTTGGCACTTAACAAACACAAATGAAGCAACTCACTTTGCAAAAGAAAAGGGAAATTGTTGATGCAATAATGTTGGTGAAAATGCAAGATGGAAACTTACCAAGGGGTCACAAGAAGATTTTATCAATTCAATTTAGTGTTCACAAATCAACAATCACTAGAATATTCACTGACATTAAAAAACAGATGGCACAGGGGAATTTGATTGATGTCAGGACTAAGAAGTATGGAAGAACAGGTCCAAAGCCAAGGGAATTTTTAGATGAATTCCTACAATCAGTCCCTCTACAGAAAGAAGTTATGCAGATGCTGTTTGGGGGTAAAAAACACCCCCAGCCACGTGGCCCTATGGCTAAGCGACACGTGGCACCCAGCCATTGGTCAGCAGGGCTCCAATCCCCTGCTGACACGTGTCCCATGAACCCTAAATGGGGAACCAAGACTCCCCACTATAAATAGTGGAAGGACCCCCATTAAAGGGGCATATTCAATACATTCATAAATACATATACCAAACCCGAGCAATATTAATTGCGGAATTCTCCCATTACGTGAGAAGTAATTTCACTATTTTACGCACTCTTTTCCTCCTGTACGTAACTGACTTGATCGTCGGAGGCGGAGCTCCAACCAACCGGAGACTTCGTGGTTTTGCAGGTACAGGCGGTAAAGGGCAGTCTCAGAATTGTAACTCTCCCGCAGGACACATCAAAAAACCCTGAAACATTTGGCGCCGTCTGTGGGGAGAGTACTTCTGAGATGACTTCTAACCCTGTACCACCGGATCAGGACAAGCGACCGTCGGCCGAGCCTGAGGTCCAGACGGACCATGAAAGTGGTGATGACTATGAAGTCAACACCTATGTGGCCCCAGACGGGTCCTTCAGAACAAAACACACCCGTTCCAGGGATAAGAAGGAACGGGATAACAACCAAGCTGCTCCAAGCAACCCAGCCGGCAACCCGGTTGAAGCTGCCCAGGCGGCAAAAGGCTCTGCTCCCGTCACCAGGAACGAACTCATGACCTTCATGAATAGTTTCAAGGGCGAGATCCAGAACCTTATTCGGTCAGCTACTCCCAAAAAGAGTCAGCCGGCCAAGAAGCCTTCCTCTGGGAAGAAGACGATTAAAGACCGGGTCCCTACCCCTCACCCAAAGCCGAAGGAGGGGGAGGGCCTCAGGTTAGATCAAAACAGGCTCCGCTTCCCTCAAGCGGAAGTTAGAAAACCCATCCGGCACTTACAGCCGGATGGTACCAAGAAGACTTTCTCTGATGCCCGGACGTTCCTCCGGGAAAAGAGAAGTCAAGCATCTGCTTTGGCTTCGACGTCGACCTTCCTAGACAGTTTCCGTGACACCTCTAACAGGCGTACGGGAACAAGCCTAGGGAGTCAGACGGGCGAACCCTCCGCCCGGTCTAGACCCCAAGTGATCCAGCCTGGTCTATTTGGTTCGCCAAATGGGCTAGATGGATCCCCTTTTACCCAGCCGGGTCTCTTTGGCGGGCATGTGCAGCAGCCGTACCAGCCCATGGACTGGCAGCTGCACCTGCTAAATTTGGGAGAACAGCCCACAACGTTCTCCCTCGAGATAACCCAGGCGGCACAGCCGGCTAAGGTTAAAAACGTGTTGGTAGGGGCCTATGATGGTACCTCCAACCCAGAAGACCACCTAATGGCCTACTCTAACCTCATGTACCTACAGGGGTTGGACGATGCCGTCTGGTGCCGATGCTTCCCGGCTACCCTGAAGGGCATTGCCCAACGGTGGTTTGGTAATCTACCAGCCGACTTTATCAACAGCTTCAAAACTTTGGCGTACCTGTTTACGTCAAATTTTTCAATGAATATCCCTGCCAAAAAGACTAGCCTTGATCTAGGGGCAATACAGCAGGGTGACAAAGAAGGGCTCCGGTCCTACGTCAGACAGTTCAATCTGATGAGAATTCAGATTCAAGGACTGTTTGACGAAGTTGCTTACACAGACTTCTTTAAGGGTCTGAAGGATGGGTCAACCTTTAAGTTCGACCTCGTCCGGAAAAAGGTAGCCACCCTTCAAGAGGCGTTAATGGAAGCTGAAGCCTATATACAGGCGATGGAGCTTTGCGCTCTAAAGCAGCCGTCGGATTCCAAAAAATCCGACAAAAGAGACAGCCGGCAACAGCAACAGCCGGCTAAAAAGGAAGAAAAAAAGAGAAAAGAGGTCTGGGCGGCAGACCGACCTGGTCAGGCGGCTCAGAAGCTCAGACGGAAGTCAGAACCGTACGTTCCCAAGTACGAGTTCACAAAGGACTGCTCCTCCATCCTCATGGAGATCAAGGATCGAATGTCTCTCGACAAGCCGGCTGCGATGAAAAGTCCCGTAAGTAACCGGGACAAGAGCAAATACTGCCAGTATCATGAGGACGTTGGCCACGACACTAATGGTTGCTATAGCCTCAGGCGGCTATTAGACCGTCTGGCTGATGAAGGGGTTCTGAAGTCCTATCTGCCCAAAGCCAAGAGTAACTCCCTGACCAAGAAGGGGCAGACGGCAAAAACTGTGCTCGCCAACTCTGAGACGGATGAAGAGACAATCTTCACCATAGCAGGCGGCTTTGCCGGAGGGGGTCCCACCATTAGGGGCACCAAAGATAACATCAGGAAGCTGGTCAACTCAGTTGATGAGAGCCAGGCGTCGAAAGACACCTTTCCTGAGGTCCTTATTTCTGAAAAGGACCGAGGCAAGGTCAGGCGGCCTCATGACGATCCTATAGTCATTGAGTGTAAGGTTGCCAATCAGAGAGTTGGCCGGATCCTAATAGATACCGGGAGCTCGTCTGATCTGATCAGATATCAGTGCTTGACCAAGCTCAAGTACAAGCCCAGTTACATGCACCAGGCGCCTCACCCACTAGTTGGTTTTGGGGGAGGAGTAGTGCATCCGGTAGGAAGCATAGATCTTCCCATCCGGCTGGGTGAGAAGGGGGAAGGACGCCACATGGTGGTAAAATTTTTATTTGTAGAGGAACTTGCCGCCTACAACATGATCTTTGGCCGTCCGACCCTCAACGAATCTAAGGTTGTCATCGTCCCCTCGCTCATGCTCGTTAAGTTTGAAAAGGATGACGGTGCAGTCGGTTCCCTAAAAGGGGACCAGAGGATGGCTAGGGAGTGCTATCTCTCTGACGTCAAACCAACTATGGGGGCAGCCGGTGACGGCAAGCCCATAGACATTGATAACTGCGATGCAGCAGTCCCGACTCCAAAGGCAGCCGGTATAAAAAGAAAGGTGGACCAAACGGAACCCGTTAAACAAGAAAAATAGCAATCACTAGCCGGGGAAAGGTCAAATGACCAACGAACTCAGCCGGCTGGTGACTGCCTCGATGTCGTCCTAGACGACAGCCGTCCTGACAGAACCGTCAAGGTTGGGACGGTTGCTTTTGAACGGTTGGGAGCAGACCTGCTCCAACTTCTGAAGGAATTCAAAGACATCTTTGCCTTTGAAGTGGAAGAGATGCCAGGCGTTAGCCCGGATCTAGCCGTCCACAAGCTCGCCGTGGATCCTAAAAGGAAGCCGGTCAGGCAGAAAAAGAGGGATCACGGTGAAGAAAGATCTCAGGTGGCAGCGGCTGAGGTCAAAAAAACTGTTAGATGCTGGGTTCATCCGGCAATGCTACTACCCGGATTGGGTAGCAAACGTTGTCCTCATGAAAAAGCCGAATGGTACTTGGCGGATGTGTGTAGACTACACAGATCTGAATAGAGCATGTCCCAAGGACAGTTACCCGCTTCCAAAGATCGACAGTCTGGTCGACTCTACAGCCGGGCATGCTCTGATGAGTTTCATGGATGCCTATTCAGATTTCCATCAAATACCCCTATGGAAAAAAGATCAAGAAAAGACGGCCTTCGTCACTGATCAGGGGTTATTTTGTTACAAGGTGATGCCGTTTGGGTTAAAGAATGCACCGGCTACATTCTAGCGCATGATAAACACAGTTTTCATCAACCAGATTGGCAGGAATGTAGAGGCGTACATTGATGACATGATAGTCAAATCCAAGCTACAAACGGATCACCTACTAGACCTCCGAGAAACATTCACCACACTCAGGCGGCACCGGGTCATGCTTAACCCAAAGAAGTGTGTATTTGGTGTTGAGTCTGGGAAGTTCCTCGGATTTTTGATCGACCAAAGGGGCATAGAGGCTAATCCGGAAAAAGTACAGGCGGTCATTGACATGCGGTCTCCCCGCACTGTAAAAGAAGTCCAGAAATTGACCGGTTGCTTGGCGGCGTTGGGGATATTCCTCAACCGGTCAGGCGACAAGTGCCTCTATTTCTTCCAGGCCATCCGGAAGAGGTCCAGATTTGAGTGGGGTGAAGAGGCGGAAGTGGCATTCCAGAAGCTAAAGCAACACTTGCACTCTTTGCCAAGGCTAGTGAGCCCCCTACCCCGGGAGGTTCTCTACATGTATCTAGCCGTCTCTGATCATGCCCTCAGTGTCGTTCTCCTTGCCGAGAGAGACGGTAACCAGCTCCCGGTGTATTTCATCAGCCATGTTCTTAAAAATGCTGAGCTCCGGTACCCTATGATCGAAAAATTTGGGTTGGCCCTGTTCGTAGCAGTCAAGCGGTTGAAGCCTTACTTCTTGGCTCACCCGGTGATTGTATATACAGACCAGCCGCTCAAACGCCCAATGACCACCATCAAGTCATCCGGCAGAATGATCAAGTGGGCTGTTGAAATACAAAGCCTTGAGATAACTTTTGAACCCATGCGGGCAGTGAAAGGTCAGGCGTTTGCCGACTTCATTGTCGAGATGACTAGACCGGTGCAACCGGAAAATCCTGATCAGGTTTGGAAGTTATTTGTAGACGGTAGTTCTACAGCGAACGGCTGTGGTGCAGGCGTTATATGCCATTCTTCGGAAGGGGATAAGTTTGAATATGCACTACGGTTCAAGTTCCAAGCCTCAAATAATGAGGCAGAGTATGAAGCCCTGCTAGCCGGCATACGCATGTGTAAGGCAACAGGGGCAAGAAAAGTTAGCGCCTGCTCAGACTCTCAGTTGATCGTTACCCAGTACAATGGTGACTACGAGGCCACTCATCCGGCTATGATCAAATATCTGCAGGCGGTCAGAGAGGAGGCCGTGTCACTTGACGAATTTCATCCAAGTCAGGTGCCCCGGTCCGAGAATAATCAGGCGGATGCCCTTTCCAAATTGGCGTCATCCGCCTCCTGTGATGCACCTAGGACAGTCTTTTGGGAAGTCATTGAGAAAAGAAGCATTGATCATGACCCCATTGGAATCTTAGACCGAAGTGCCACCTGGATGGACCCCATCCGGGCTTACTTGACAGACGGTACTCTACCGGATGTACCTTCTAAAGCAGTAGCACTCAAGAAGCGTGCTCTGAGTTTTGTTATGCATCATGGGGAGCTCCTCCGGAAGGGGTACCTACAGCCGTTTTTGAAGTGTGTAACCCCGGAAAGGGGAAGAGAAGTCCTAGAGGACCTGCACGCGGATTTTTGTGCCTCACACATAGGCGTCAGGTCCCTAGCTAGAAGAACCAGACGGCAAGGGTACTTTTGGCCCACTCTTGAGGCAGATGCCATGGATTTGGTGAAACGGTGTGACAAATGCCAAAAGTTTGCCCGGTTGATACATCGACCGGCAACTGACTTGACAGCCATCCACAGTCCGGTTCCGTTCGCAAAGTGGGGCATGGACATTCTGGGTCCTTATGCGCCTGCATCAGGCGGTCGCCGCTACATTTTGGTGGCAGTGGACTACTTTACCAAATGGGTCGAAGCAGAGGCGGTTAAAGGCATAAAAACAAAGGATGTGATCTCCTTCATCTAGAGAAACGTCATCACACGGTTTGGGGTCCCAGTGTCCATGGTTTTTGACAACGGACCACAATTTGAAACGCCTGTCCTCAAGAGCTGGTTGGGGGACCAAGGAATCTACCATTGTTTTGCATCCGTTGGCCGTCCTCAGGAAAACGGGCAAGTTGAGGCTTTCAACAAGCTAATCTTAGACGATATAAAGAAGACGGTGGAAAGAGCCGGTGGACTATGGGCAGAGGAATTACCTCATGTCCTTTGGGCCATCAGGACAACTGAAAAAGGGGCAACCGGTGAAACCCCATTTCTTATGACATACGGCACCGAGGCGGTACTCCCCATTGAGCATTATGAGCCAACTCTCCGCATCATGTTGTATGATGAGGAGGCCAACTGGGAAGCCATGCGGCTTGCACTGGATGCTCTCCCAGAGCGAAGGGGCAACGCAGCCTTGCGTCATGAGATTTACCGTCTGAGAATGACAAGAGCCTACAACAAGCGGGTTCACAAACGGCCCTTGAAAGTAGGAGATTTTGTGCTTCGCAAAATGGAAGCAACCGGTAGGGCCAATGAACAAGGCAAATTAACCCCAAATTGGGAGGGACCCTACCGGATCTTTGAAGAAGTACGAGACGGCACATACCGCCTGGAAACCCCAGACGGTAGAAAGCTGCCTAGAACCTGGAATGTAGACAATCTCAAAAAGTACTACTTCTAGAAATTGTATAGCTTTTGTAAACTTCTGCATGATTAATGAGAAAAATTTACTACATATGCTTACATACGCCATGTCTTGTGCTTACCACAAGCGGCTCTTATTATAAAATTTCCATGCGCCATGTCTTGTGCTCAACACAAGCGGCCCTGAGAACTAACGAATCATCCGGTGACACCCATACGGGTGGATTCATCGAAGAGAACATCTCCCATTTGGGTGGAAAATTGTTCTAGTGATCAAACGTCAGGCGGCCCTACCCACCTGAATGATCCACCGCACCAAAGAAACGCGGGCTAGCATTCCCAAACATGCAACCGGCTCACTCTTTGGGTTAAGTACCACCAAGGGCTGGTCTCAAAACAGACAGCCGGTACCCAATGTCGCCGCCTGATCCACTAAGAGAAGGCAGGCCTCAAACATTTGGTTTAGGCCATAACCTATGCAAGGGTGTCCTTGCAAAAGCCCAACCGGCAAATGGACGCCCTAAATCTACGAAAAGGCCTTTACAAAAAGACCAGCCGGCAAATCAGTAGAACCCGGATGGCATTCATTCTAACGTTTATGGATAGCCGCCTGGCACCATGTCACTTCTGCCAGCCTCCTATCCAGGGGCAATTACCCTAACCCCAACCAGTCATGCGGAAACATACTTGCAAAAAGTAAGCAGCAAAATTTTAATTTTTTGCAAAAAAGTGCAGAAGAAATTGCAAGGAAATTCATTCAAAAGCCGGCTCAGCCGGTGAAAATGTGAAATGTTTACAGAATAAACCGGCACAGCCGGTGAAAATGTATATCAATACTCAAAATAAAAAATAACAGCTGAATAAGCCGACCCTTCCGGCGCTATTACAAAATAATGCACGGCACGCAGGCCGGGAGGTCGTTGCTATTCTAGCTGCACTGTCACCCGGTCAGCCTGAGCCTGGTTCCCTTCCGGATGAGCTGGGTCGGTGGTGGGAACAAAGCCGAGAGCAACCTCATCCTCGACTGCCTCTTTGTTGCCAGCCGCCTCCGCCTGCATCCGCAGGAACTCGGTCTCAACCCATTGCTCATAGGGTTCAGGCCCCGGCTTGCCCTCCTCCTCAGCCAGAATGGCAAGATCTGCGTATTTGTAGGCAAGCTCCCAGACGTTGTAGTCTGTACCCGGATGGATAATGGAGAACGCCCTCTTCATCCGGTTTTCGCAGTCCTGCTCATTCTCCTCAATGAGCCGGCTCTGTTCAGCTTCAAGAGTGGCCTGGAAGTTGCTCTGTGCAGCAGCCGCCTCTTTGACCATGAGGTCACTTTCCTTTTGCAGGCATACATTGTTCTTCTCCGCCTGGTCCAGCCGCTTGAGGGGCTCCTCATGCTTCTTGAGCTCATCTTCAGCATTGTCCAAGGCCACTTTGAGGTTGTCCGCCTTGGTCTTGGACTCAGTGAGGGCCTTTTAGAGGGCCTTGACCTGATCCGCCTGTCGCATGATTATAGATTTAGTTTCTAAGTCATGCACAATCATTGAATAGTAGGCAACGCTATGTGCGTCATCCGCAGAACGTTTGGCTCGTCTTTCCTCCTCTTGTTTGCGGATGTAGGCCTTCTTGAGCCCCTCCACGCGGAGCAGTGCCTGCAATAACACAGCCAGTATTAGTAGAAAAACCGGATGTGCATACTACAAATAAAATGCCGGATTGGTCCTCATCAACTTACATCGGCCAGGTCGACCATTACACGGTCGGCATTGAAGGTATTGATTCCAGGAATCGCCTCCTTCTCGTCCCGGGGGACGACTTTCAGCATGGCCTGGGCATACTGAGCAGCATCCGGCCAGCGTGGAGAATTATCTGCACCAGAAACAGACGGTGAGAAAGCTGCATATGCTCCGCCTACGGACAGTCGGCTGATCGGAGAATCTCCCGGCTGAGACTGGGAATATGACTTAACCCGCATGGGTAGGTCAAGAAGCGTGAGGTTGAAGGGGTTTGTACCTTGTTGGGAAGCTCTCTGGCCCCCGGCAGAAGATGGACCGGTTGTGGTCCTTATTGGGGTGACCTCTTTCGAGGCCAATTCAGCATTAGACCCGCCTGGGGTCTTTATTGTTTTACCGCCGGTAGTAGCCCGGGCGGTGGAAGCGGTTTTCTGCACCTTATGTGCAGGCTCCTCAACAGACGGCCGTGGCCGGATCTGTTTTTGCAGGGAGCGAGGGGTTTTGCCCCCATCCTGAAACAAAGTCACAAACGGTCAGGTGAAGAAATAGCCAAAATAGCACCACGAAAACCTAGTTAAGAAAGAGTCAGGCAGTCTAACCTTTTTAGCCGCCTGAGCGGCAAATTTCTTCTCCAGATTCTCCTTTCGGATATCTGAAGCCTTTTTAGCGGGTGTCTTGGCGGTGGGCAACATGTTCTTTGCTTCTTCTGCAAAACACAAATCAAATACATCCGATTAAGATCATAATAATATCACACATTGCAATCAAAAGAAAATTGTTAGCCGGCATAAAATTAACAGGCTGAGGCTGGTAACCTACGTCTTTCAAACATGCTGCTAAGCCCGCAGGCGGACAAGAAGCACTCGTCCCTAAAAAATTCGTGTTTGGGCACCCAGTTCTTGGGTACCCTTATTATCTCTTCGGTTGAGAGAGTGGAAGAGGTTAGCTCAAAAAAATCCGGAGTCCAATATAGCCTCCCTATCATTATCCGGCACTGGGGGCAGCCGGCACTTCTGCCCCAAAAGTTCTGGCTTCCGGTTGTAGGTCCGGAACTCCCTATTCTCCTCTTCAGTCGGAGCTTTAACCAGATAAAACCGGTTCTTCCAGTCCGACCATTTAGACGGCTTATCCAGCGTCATCAAGTATTGAGGATAAGTCATCAAGGTGTACCAGGCTCTCCAGCCGCCTGGGCTTCTACTTAAATAATGCATATGGGCAAACGCCTCCCAGCCGGGGTTGAGATCCTGCATCTCGCAGGCGGCGATATACCCGAGTATGTTCACCCAAGAATTAGGGGTGAGTTGCCAGACGCCTAGGCCATATCCCCTAAGTATGGCCTTTATCGTGTTGTGAAGAGGTAAGCGGAGCCCGGCTAGGAAAGCCGCTTCATAGCACCCAAACCAGCTGTCCGCATTGGGTTGGTCATCCTCCCATACAACCGTCCCATACTCCCCTGGTACTGACAGCTTGTAACCTCCTCCAAGCAGCCGTTTGGTGATGAAGTCCCTTAGGGAGGACCTCATGAGGGCCCTGTCCTTGAGAGAGACGGCAATCATGAGAGGGTCGTTTCTACTTTGCCAAGTAGGCCTCTCCGCCTCCTCTCTATCTTCAGACTCGGTCAGGTAGCTAGAGCTACTGCTTTTGATACGACCGGCATCAGAGCCGGATGGGGAGTTGGGATCCTCATCGATGGATCCTGGCAGCTCAGCCTCCTGAGCAGGGGAAGTATCCTCGTTGTAGGAGCCTAGGATGCTATCGCTTGGGGTGGCGGGAATGCCCTCGGATGATTCTCTAGCCACCTCGTCCGGGGCTTGTCTCTCAGGCGACAACTCGTCTGAGTTCCCGCCTCTGTAATTAGGGTCTATAGTTGTTCTCCTAATTCTGGCCATCGTGTCCTACACAGACACGGAGTCGGTCAATATAGGCGTTGAAAAAGGGAAATTCCAAAGATCAGAGGCGGCAGATCCAGTTCTAGACTCAGCCGTACTAATTGACCGACTGAGTTCACAACTATGTTCCGGGTATGGGTATAAAGGGTCCATCTACCTATGGGACTAATAAATAAAAACACAAGCAAAAGACGCAAACGGAAATACATGGAAAAGCAAGAAGGAATAGAGACGGTACCTAGAGGAAGGGAGAATTTGCTGAAACCTCAAGAAATTTCTTGGGGATGCTTGCAAAGACACAGATGGTCTGAAAACCGGCTGAGTTCTCTTGGGTACCCTCACGAAAATCCTTTGGTTGCTCGCTACAACACAGGCGGTCTAAAAACCGGCTGCTCTCAACTATCAAATTTTCGTCTGCTCACAACTCTCAAAAACCGGCTGCTCTCAACTATCAAATTTCCGTCTGCTCACAACTCTCAAAAACCGGATGCTCTCAAAATTCAAGAAATTTCGCGAAGTTTGTAAATGAGCTCTCGAGGGTGCCTCCTCCTATTTATAGGGTTTGTCCCAGAAGGCGAAGAGTCACGGCCCTTCCCCTTCTGCTTTTCCCTCCTCTTCCTTTAGTTAGAATCTGAAGAGGTTCAAAAAAATAAATAAAAAATAAAAAATTTCTCAGGCGCCACGTGGCACCTTGCCACGTCGGCACCTGAGAGGGGAAAATGTTTGGGGGTAAAAAACACCCCAGCCACGTGGCCCTATGGCTAAGCAACACGTGGCACCCAGCCATTGGTCAGCAGGGCTCCAATCCCCTGCTGACACGTGTCCCATGAACCCTAAATGGGTAACCAAGACTCCCCACTATAAATAGTGGAAGGACCCCCATTAAAGGGGCATATTCAATACATTCATAAATACATACACCAAACCCGAGCAAGATTAATTACGGAATTCTCCCATTACGTGAGAAGTAATTTCACTATTTTACGCACTCTTTTCCTCCTGTACGTAACTGACTTGATCGTCGGAGGCGGAGCTCCAACCAACCGGAGACTTCGTGGTTTTGCAGGTACAGGCGGTGAAGGGCAGTCTCGGAATTGTAACTCTCCCGCAGGACACATAAAAAAAACCCCAAAACAGATTCCTTGAAGATTTCTCATGTTACTCTTCATAATTTAAAGAAAAAGGGAAGGCTGAGAACACACAGAAGCAGTAACAAGCCAGCACTGACATCAGACCGCAAGGTAGCTAGAAAGAAATGAGTTGTCACATATAAACCCAGTCACAGCAAATGAGGACTCTACTTTTGTTGACATGAACCATGTCATACACATTGATGAGAAATGGTTCTATCTCAATCCTGATAAGAGGAGATTTTATCTCCTCCCTAAGGAGAAAAATCCCTACAGGGCGCAACAGACAAGAAGATTCAAGCTAAAGGCAATGTTCATGGCAATCATTGGGAAGCCATTGTATGACACAAATGGGGAACTACTCCAAGATGGGAAGTATGTCATATTCCCATTCACAATCAAAGAGAGAGCTAAGAAATCAAGCAAAAATAGAGCAGCAGGCGCATTGGTTATCAAGGCACTCCAAAATGTCAACAGAGAGGTTATTAGAGATATGTTACTCACTAAGGTCATACCAGAAATTGTGTCTAAATGGCCTGAAAGTCTGCCCAAAAATGTTGTCATTCAATGGGACAATGCAAGGCCTCACCAAATTCCCAGAGATGAGGAGTTCATTGTAGCAACAACAGCAAATGGGTTCAACATTCAAATTGTATTCCAACCAACACAGTCACCTAATTTGAATGTGTTGGATTTAGGCTTATTTAGGTCAATTCAGTCTTTACAATATCATTATTTTCCTAGCAACCTAGATGAGCTAGTTGAGAAAGTCATTGAGTCTTATGACACATTCAAACCTCAAGTCAACAAGTACATATGGGTGACTTTGCAAAGATGTATGATAAAAATTCTGAAGGCACAAGGTGGGAACAAGTACAAAATATCCCACATGAACAAAAAGAAAGTTGAAAATCTTGGCATTCTACCAGATTAAGTTGAGGTGAAAAAGGAAGTTGTGATGGTGGCTGTGGAGTACCTAAACACCATGTTTAGGCCAACAACTCAAGGCAATCAAGATGCAGAATAAGATATGGAGGTAGATGCAGACTAAGGGAATCATCAGTCCAGACCACAACACAAGAACAACATGGACTGCCACACATAACCACTTAGCTGCTTTTATCTTTTTTTTTTTTAATTTTGTCTGAATGAATAGGTGGTTAGGTGTATTTTGTTTATTAGGATGATCCAAACATCTAAGGCAGTCATATGTAACTTCTTTTTATCATGTTAAGGTCCATTTGTATCCACATTTTGATTGAAATGAAAATGATTTTTGTTGTGTGGCCAATAAATCCATCAGAAGAGTGTGCATGATTGTTGAATACAACACTGCATCACAAGGTTACCTCAACAACAATCTCTATAAAGGGATTGTTAGAGAAAAACTCTTGTTTGAAGTGTAATTCAATGGAGTCCCTTCATCATTTGGATTAGAAAACACCGCTCAAGTCAATGTAATGGGGGACTCACTACTTGAGTGTATCAAAACACAAAACATTGGGACTCCTTTATGAACAAATGTAACAATATAAAGGGACTGACAATGTTCTCTACAGAAATGATCATTGAGAACAGTCTAAGATGCAAACAACCCAACCTCACAAAACCAAGCACTCAATAGCCTCATCATTCATCAATCAAACTCCCCTAGGTACCAGAAGTCGTCGATAATCCAACACCAAATCATCAACATAAGTCAAACAACAATTTCCACCAATCACCACCAATATTATCCAACAATAGCCAACAACAATGTCCATCAACAGCAAACAACAATTTCTAGCAATCACCAACAATAACCAATAATAATTTCCAACAATAACCAACATCCTAGGCCCAACAATAACCAACAACAAGCACCAAAAATTACCAACAATATCCAACAACAATTTCCAACATAATCAGAAATAGGAACAAAGATCCAACATGCTACCAGAAGCAGAAGAGAGATCCAACAAGCCAACAACACTCATGAAAAATAATCAAAGGATAGGGACTTATAATCAACATCACATACAGTAAACAACACCAACAACGAAGCATAGCAAATATAGCCCATCAATAACCAACAATCATGAAAAAAAATCAAAGGAAAGGGACTCAAATTAAAAATGAAAGAACTTAGGGTTAGGGATCATTACGCAAGCAATCACTCTGAGAGTTAAACCTTAGGGTTCATCCTCCTCACATAGTGCTTGAAAACATGGCCCTGAATTTCATCAACTTCAAGGGGAGGGACGCTGCTGGTAGCCTTCTTTGAAGGAGGTGATGAACCCTCCTCCTTCTCAGGCTCATCATCAGAGGAAAGCTCAATACCTCCTTATCAAGAAGCCCACGGATCTGCCTTAATTAGAGCCACCAGCGCTGCCTTCCTTGTAGCCCGGATCTTAGTGGGAGGCCTAGCCCTCTTAGATCTGGGCTTTTTGGTGGGCACAGAACTCCCCTCACCACTTTCAGCATCTAGATCTACAGCTACATCGCTGAAATCAAGCGATTTCTTGCCCCGAGACTCACCCTGACCCTCAGCCCTCCTCAATTGCTCCTCTTCATCAACGCTTTCAAGAACCTTCCCCAACGCCTTGTAAGTCGTGGAAGTATAGTAAGGGCCAGACTCACTAGACTCGTAGAATTGACGAGGAAAAGGAGAGTTCGTCTCAATGGATTGAATGAGGGAGAGAATCAAATTACCCTCACCTTCATCATCAGTGGCCAAGTACGCTTCGTGGAGGGGTTCAAGGTTAACCATGTTGTTGGGGGACTCGATTTGTCTGAAGAATCAACGACAGATCTGAAGAGAGAGATTGGAGAAAACGAAGGATGAAGAGGAGAGTGAAAGTTGAAGAACAGGAACTAGGGTTCATCTGGAGAATTCTTCAGAAGAAAAAGGGAAACCCAGCCATCTCAATTAATTTTGGGTGGTTGGGAAGATGAGTAAACGAGGGTAGTTCGGGGGAAATGGGATGATATATGGAGGGAATCATTATATTAGTGAAATCATATTAGGTTTAGGTTAAGGTTAATGAGATTAAAAAAAAATAAGGGCAAATTAAGAAAATCAGATTTTTTAAGTAATGGTAAATAACTCATTTCTAGCATTTTTTTATATTAAGAATGGAAAGATAATGGAAAGTTGCACATGATCATCCATTTTTGGCAAAAGTTGCACATAACATTTAACTGAGGTAGTATATGGTTTTTTTTAAAAAAAACTACAAATGCTTGAATATTTTTATACTTCTAGTTTCTTTATATAAGAATATTGAATTGAACCCACTTAATGGGGGATCTAGCCTTACCTCTGTACTATTGCTAAAATCAGAAGATAAAAGGTTAGAAGTTGTCACTAAATAATTTAATTTATTTGGAGAGCTAATATATTGTTACTTCTCGATTCAAGTATTTCATTTACAAGTATATATGGTGTTTTATCAATAGCTTTAAGGGATGTACATGTGTTTTATTAGAATGAAAGTCTGATAATATAAAGTAGACAACCTGATTTGGAATGCTTAGTCTTCAGAATGAAAGTCTGGATTGACCTGGTATTTCGGAGGGAGTAATAGACAATTGAAGATCTCTAATTGTAAGTAAATGAAAATAGGAGTTTTGGCATTTATCTTCTAAGATTGTCAGATTTTAACAAGAATGATCAATAATGTGATAAAACGTATAGAAAGAAGAGTAATTTATTTGTGGATTGTAATTTTGTATGAAATTTTATTTGCAATGTTGATGGGAGTATCAATTAGTATTTTGAGATGTATAGAATAGGTTTTGTATTAAATGTGCTATAATTCTGTTTGATACATAGAATTTTATCTATCTGCTAAACATATCAAAGCGATAATGAATATTGGTGGACCATTTCTAGGCGTTCCCAAAGCTATTTCTGGACTGTTCTCAGCCGAAGCCAAGGATATCGCTGTAGCCAGGTCTCTTATCCTATCTTTCTTGTTTCCTATCTCATTTCCTAATGTAATTAGTGCTACATAAAAGGTGAATGATTTCCATATGGAGTTGCATATTAAAAGCTTAAAATATAAAGCCTGAAAACTTAAAACTCGTATCAGTAGATATAGGTTTAAACTTAAAATATATAGATTATGAACAATATGAAGTGTGTTTGATGTTTGATAAAATAATTATAGCGCCTATCATCTTATTTATTGGAGGATAGAATACATTTGTTGAAGTGGATAATAATTTGGGTATATAGGTTTAAAACAAAGCGGTAAAGAGTTGCACATAATAAACACTTTACGAGTGTTGCATAAGGTTGTTAGGTTTCTAGACACTGCCCTTGGAGCTGGAATTGGCATGTGATTATAAATAAATAAATACTCCCTCTGTCTCTTTATTAAGAGTCTGTATTCCTTTTTGGGGAGTTTAAAATTAAAAACCTATTTCTATTTTAAGGTTGTACTATTTGAGAATATTCTCCACTTTTTGATGAGTTGTCATCGGGTTTTTTTGTACTAATGATGATTTTTTACATCAATTTTCAACACTTTCTCTCTCCCTCTCTTCAATTATTCCCAACCATTTTTTTTCTCTCAATCTCTCTCTAACCCCACATGCACTTATGTACTTCCACTAATTTTCTTAATTCCCGTGAAAAAAGCCTAAATAGGTTCTTAATTAAGGGACGGAGGGAGTAAAAGAAATTTTGATATGAGGGGAAGATGGGGGATGCATCCACATTATCTGTTATTGTATTCATGAATTTCTGTCTTGGTATTAGGGTTATGAGCTAGTCTCTAGCTGGGCATACTACTGATGCTAGTGAATTATTAAGTTTGAACTTTGATAGGATTGGAATTGGTGTAGGCTAAGGAGTGTCATTAATTTTTTCTGGAATTGATGTAGGCTAAGGGGTGTCATTAATTTTCCTACTTAAATGAGGTAATTGGATATGTTAACTCTTTTCAATAGTGTCTCCTCAATCAATTAAAAGAAATAGGAAGAGAAATAGATTTATAGGAAAAGAATAATGCCTAATCCTATAGGTACTTTGTGAATATTGACTTAGGGGCTGTTGCGATTTACTGAACTGAATTGTTTATGAGAGAAGGAAATTAGGAACTGATTGAATTGAACTGAACTAAACTGATTGGAGCTGAATTGAACTGAAATTAAGCTGAACAGAACAAACCCTTATTTACCACTCATCTGACTAATGAGATAGAAGTCATCACTATGCAAAATTTAATTTTTCAACGAATAGTTGACAGGCAAATTTGTAACCTAACATGAATTTCAAAGTAGAATATGGTAAAACATAAAAAATTATCGTTTATCCTTGATGGCAGTCCAAATTTTTGCCTTCCACCTTATTTAACAATAATTGGCATTATCCTTCATAATATTTTGTTGCAACATACTTCAAAAGTTTGTTCAGTAGTTTATGAACTGAATATGATTGATGTTTGATCTGTTTGCTGGCTTGCTGCTACTCTGATGTCCTAACTCTCTTCATATCCTTGACGTCATGCTCCAATGCCCCCCAGCCCAAGGTACTGTAACATGCCAGTATTTTGGTGAGTGCCTCACATTTTCTGTTGTTTGTACAGGGTGCCACTAAAGCCAACAACCTTGCTAATGCAACCTGCCAAGATGTATGGACAGAGTACCATGACATCGGCATTCCTGGCATCAAAGCCATTGCAGATTATAAAGTATACACAGCTGGGTCAATATTAGATCTACTTCATTACGTGGCGATGCTCACTACACATATGGCATAGCTGATGATCTGGATGACCCAAAGTACAACCATTATAAATATTGGTCAAATCCATTAGAAACCAGGTGAGTTGTTAGGTTTCAATGTTGTCAGAATTCAAAAATCAGAATGATGTTTAACCGCTCGATCAATCTATATCTGCTCTTGCTTTCATATTAATCATGAACCAAGATTATACTTTATGACGACTTTGAACTCAAAATAGAATATTTCTCTTAGGTAAAATAATTCACTGCCTTCTTGAGAATGCAAAAGGTTCTCATTCTAATTTAATTGATTTGGAATGCATTTGTATAATCTTGTTGCTGGTTGGTTAGAAGTTGTTGAAAAATTTCTCTCATGTGATGTATGCTTCCTGAATTACAATGCATGCAGGTTGCCAAGTGCCCCAGATATTGAGATTTTTTCTTTGTACGGAGTCGGAATTCCTACTGAGAGAACCTATGTTTACAAGATGAGTGCAGCCGCAGATTGTTACATTCCTTTTCAGATTGATACAATGGCCGACGGTTCAAATGAGTGCTCTTGTCTCAAGGGAGGGGTTTACAATGTTGATGGAGATGAAACAGTTCCTGTATTAAGTGCTGCTTATATGTGTGCTAAAGGTTGGAAAGGAAAAACACGTTTCAACCCTTCTGGAATGCGGACTATTATCAGGGAGTATGATCATGCTCCTCCAGCTAATCTACTAGAAGGTAGAGGCACCCAAAGGGGTGCGCATGTTGATATAATGAGGAATTTTGCGTTGATTGAAGATGTTATTCGAGTAGCAGCAGGTGCTTCAGGAGAGCATTTAGGAGGAAATCGTGTGTATTCTGATATTAATGAATGGTCTGAAAGAATTGACTTAAAACTATAGCCAACAAGGTTAGTATGCTGGAACTTCTGTACTATATGTTAATCTTGGTTCCTTTTGTTATTCCTTCTGTACAATTGCAGAAAGATGATAGATATCAGAGCTGCAGACTGCAGAAGCTATGGTATCTAATATCTATCCCTCTTAATATGATTACATATGTCGTCCATAAATATTCACCTTTTCGGTTCTTGTATAATTTTTCATGCGTTATTTAGTGTTTTTGAAGCTTAGACCTTGTAGTTGCTACCATATACACATTAATTGATTTCCAATCATCTTTTTTACAGCAGTGGCATTCTACTAGGTTGCCTTAGGGATTTCAGTTTTTGGTTTGCTGATTCAAAACAAATATGACACGTAGCTCACACGTGTATCAGCCATCAAACATGGAAATCAGCAACCCAGATAACAAGTGATCTTTTGCTTTGCTTGCGCTCTTCATGTTATGTTGTGGCTAGAATTTAGATATTCAATTCATTGTGTACAGAAGTTAATTTTAAATATAAGGGGCAGCTTTTCGTCCCCTGTTATCAATAGGTTTTGTGTGTTGTGAAACCTGGGTCTATTGACAATTTTGTTGTTTTCTTTAATAAGAAAACCAAATGTAGATTTATAAATTTATTTTTGGATAGAAATATTTTAAATTTAGGTGGTAAGTTTGCAGAATATCAGTGTTGTAAATGTTAAAAATTTGTCCAAGTGGAAACCAATTCTTAAATCCTATAGTTTCAAATGGTTGTTAGTTTGTTACGAAGTATTCATTAATTGATATATTTAATTTGGTCAAATGTTACTAGTACCGTAGTACGTATTTGTTAACGACCGATTTATTCCCCCTTAAATCAATGTCTCCTTAGTGAACCACCGCACAACCAGATGCAAATTGGCAAAGCCCGTCGTGTTGGTTTCGGTTGCTCCTTAACCATGCTCTTCAATGGCTTCTACAAGATACGAAGTACTCCGTGTTGTTAAAATTAGGTGTCTAAAACAAAGCAATAATAAAACAAGAACAAAATAAGAGAAGGAAATTCGGTGTGGCGTGAATAATCACTGCCTTTGAAAATGAATTCCGGTGCAACCGGGGTGCTCAATTTTATTCACCAGATCGTTCCCTAAGGTTACACACCACTCTCACGCTAAGGCACTTTAGAATGAGAGGCGGAGCCTACGTAAACTTATGCCCAAAGAAGGAAAAATGTGTTTGGCTCAAAAAAATGTGTTTAGCATGTATATATATGAGAGTATATTTCAGAAAAATTCTGACTTCAAAATATATAGAAAAGCAAGAGGGAAAATGAAAGATCATAAGGAGGTGAAAGGATGGAAAATAATCAGCAATTAAAAGTTGTTTAATCATCATAAAACACCTCTTAAGTGAGGGGTTACAAATGGAAGAGGAAAAAGAAAGAGAATCCAAGAAGGGCAACCCAACAGCCGAATCTTGCGCCCGGTCGGGCGAGCATCAGCCAAAAGATTGGCTGCTCTCGCGCCGGTCGGGCGAACACATCTTCATTTTCCAAGCATCCTCTCACGCCTGGTCGGGCGGTACTCGCCCGGGCGGGCGAACAACACTTGTTTTTACAAGTGTCCTCTCGCGCCCGGTCGGGCGAAGCTCACCCGACCAGGCGACGGAACCTTAGAATTTTTCGACTCTTCTCGCGCTCGGTCGGGCAGAACTTCGCCCGGTCGGGCGCCCGGTTCAGGTTATTTGAATTTCTTCCTTTACTCCAACACTCCGTGTAAGACTTATATAAATGGAATGAGTAGCTTATTCTTGTCTTTTACACAAAGAAAGAGTAATGTCAAGAGTGTAAAAGGACTTGTATACTCACCAAAAAACTTCATGGATCGAATTGTAATTACAAAGCATTTTAAATTACTAATAGATCCAAGACATGTTCAAATAATTAATCCCCCCTCCCAAGATTTACAAGACTCACAAAGTTACAACTATCAGTGGATAACTTTTTTAGAGTTATAAAACCAAACCAATTAGTCACAAGATCTATGTGTGGGATAGGACAAGGCTCCAATACTTATTAGATCCGCCTCTACTTAAGGAAAAAAAAATACTCATAACATTAATTAATTATACCGTGTACAAAGCATAGTCAATTAAATGTTGAGTACCTACATGTAAAGCTTTGTTTAATGGAAAAGTTTGTATCTTACAACGAAGAAGTTGTATCCAATTAGACACACTTTAAGGTGTGGATACCCTTACTCTTCCCTCATCCCCAAAGAGTCTAGCATGTTAACTCGAGTTGGGTAAACTCATAAGAGATTCTGATTCGACAGAGCCCAACTCTGTAGCAACCAAATAAATAAATAAATAAATATTGTGTACTAGCTACTCTGTCCAGGAGTATAGAGTACAAGCAAAATTTATTCATTGAGTTGTCGAATTTTAGATACTAGAATTTCCATGGCTACTATTGTTTGGGTCTCTCTCTGTATCCAATCATTCATTATGTGTTACAAATTATTGGATTGACACTTTTGACAGTCAATAGCTGATGCAACTACACTCACGTCATCTATTTAGAAATGTTAGATTTCTTTAACAAGTGTTTACATTGCTTACCATATTATGCAAGCTATTACTCCTTTCATTCTCAAATCAATGCAACTTTTGCTTTAGGATGGTCCACCATCACCAACTTTGAATGTATGTTTTTGAGTTAAGATAGTTTTTAAAATTTTAGGTAATCTGAACTACTCATCCGTTTCAAATTAATTAACAAGTTGGACTTTTTTTACACAAATAAAATATGTTATTAGATAGGTATTAATATAAAGTTTTATAATATATGTATGTATATATGTGTGTGGGTATACGTATACATATACATATACATATACATATATATATATATATACATATATATATATATATACATATATATATATATATATATATAAATGGGATCATGTGAGAACCCATGGCTTAGGTGAGAACCATTTTAAAATGAGAACTCATCTAACACCATTCATTTTTATTAGATGAATGGTTCAAATTTATTGTTTCATTAGTGGGAATTCACGTGGGCCACCTTCATTAATTGTAATGATTGTTTGTATTTTTTTTTAATTTTTGTGCATTGGGACACAAAATCTGTCAAAAGCTGTCATTATTACATGCTTTTTATTATTTATTACATTGAAACACAAAATGTAGTTGAAGTGTACGTCGTAAATGATGTTTCGTAAAATATATCAAGTGTTTCAATTTATAATATTAATGTTTCATATATATTATTGTCTGTGTCATATAGTTGGGCTCTATATGAATTAGGTGTACTGTGATTTCTTATACCTTATCTGATGTTTTAAAAAATATACCTTATGTTTCATTTTATAGTGCTTATGTTCCATAAAATATATGTGTTGTTTCATATACTAATAATATTGTTTTTTGTATTGGGACACAAAATCTGTCAAAAGCTGTCATTATTATATGCTTTTTATTATTTATTGCATTGAAACACGTTAATTTGCATTGGAAAACCAATAGATTGTTCAGTAAAATGCAAGGTTCACATAAATTCGAACGTTACGTTAAAATGTAGTTGAAGTGTACGTCATTAATGATGTTTCGTAAAATATATCAAGTGTTTCAATTTATAATATTAATGTTTCATATATATTATTGCTTGTTTCATACAGTTGGGCTCTATATGAACTAGGTTTACTGTGATTTCTTATACCTTATTGATGTTTCAAAAAACATACCTTATGTTTCATTTTATACTACTTATGTTCCATAAAATATATGTATTGTTTCATATACTAATGACATTGTTTTATACATAAAAATCATTGATGTTCCATATAATATTTCATTCGAATATTATTTATATTGTTCCAGAAATATGAACTATTGTCCCATAAATATTATACATTGTTCCATACCATATGTGTGAAATGTACTAATGACTGAAATGCGTGTTCCCAAGAAAATTAAAAAGCATGTACCAATGACTGAAATGCGTGTTCCCAAGCAAATGCATGGGAAAGTGATAATTAATCTCAGCCATCCATAATCTCAAAATTGATGGTGTAAAATTAGTTCTTATTTTAAGAGGGTTCTCATATAAGCCTTGGTTCTCACATGATCCCACCCCTATATATATATATATATATATATATATATATATATATATATATATATATATATATATATATATATATATATATATATATATATATATATATATATATATATATATATATATATATATATATATATATATATATATATATATATATATATATATATATATATATATATATATATATATATATATATATCATCTTCATTCGCGAGGAGCTGGATGAGAAGAAACTCTCACGTCCGATTCTGTAGTAGAGATGGAATTCCAAAAAAACCATCAACTATAACCCCCAAAGAACTAAATTCCGTAAACAACATAGAGGAAGAATGAAGGGAATATCTTGTCGGGGGAATCATATTTGTTTCAGAAGATATGCTCTCAGGCACTTAAACCCGCTTGGATCACGTCTAGACAAATAGAAGCAGGGCGGCGAGCAATGACACGAAATGCACGTTGCGGTGGAAAAATATGGGTACGTATATTTCCCGAAAAACCTGTTACAGTAAGACCCGTGGAAACCCGTATGGGTTCCAATAAAGGATCACCCGAATATTGGGTAGTTGTTGTCAAACCAAGTCGAATACTTTATGAAATAAGCGGAGTAGCCGAAAATATACCCCGTCATGCTATCGCAATAGCGGCATCGAAAATGCCTATACGAACTCAATTCATTACTTCAGGATAAGAATGTGGAACTAAAGGAAATGAATCTTTTGGATAAAAACAAATAGAAGTTTTTTAGGACAAACAATATTTCTTTTTCATTTATTTTTACATTGAAAGAACAGATAAAAACAAAAAATGATTCAACCTCAGACCCATTTGAATTTAGCAGACAACAGCGGGGCTCGAAAATTGATGTGTATTTGAATCATAGGAGCTAGCAACCGCCGATATGCTCGTATTTGTGACGTTATTGTTGCTGTGATTAAAGAAGCAATACCCAACACGCCCTTAGAAAGATCAGAAGTGATCAGAGCTATAATTGTACGTACCTGTAAAGAACTCAAACGCGCCAACAGTATGATAATTCGATATGATGACAATGCCGCAGTTATCATTGATCAAGAAGGAAATCCAAAAGGAACTCGAATTTTTGGTGCAATTGCCAGGGAATTGAGACAAAACTTTACTAAAATAGTTTCATTAGCTCCTGAGGTATTATAAGATGAGAAGTAGGGTATTTGATTGAAAAAAAAAGGAGATTGTGTATCACGTATATATCTTTCATTTTGAAGTTTTTATAATTAAAAATTGAGTACTAAACTAAAAAAAAAGGCATGTTGATTATATCAAATTTTTGGGGAACCACTTATTTTAGTTCATCATGAGTAGGGACACTATTGCTGATATAATAACCTCTATACAAAATGCAGACATGAGTAGAAAAGGAACGGTTTGAATAGTATCTACTGGAATCACCGAAAACACTGTTAAAATACTTTTACGAGAAGGCTTTATTGAAAATGCGAGAAAACATCAAGAAAGAAATAACTACTTTTTGTTTTTAACTCTGCGACTTAGACGAAATAAGAAAACGCCTTATAAAAATACTTTCCATTTAGAAAGGATCAGTCGACCTGGTCTACGAATCTATTTGAACTATCAACGAATTCCTAGAATTTTAGGTGGAATGGGGATTGCAATTCTTTCTACCTCTAGAGGTATAATGACGGATCGAGAGGCTCGACTAGAACGAATTGGTGGAGAAATTTTATGTTATGTATGGTAATCCCTATACTATCTGAATTGGATCCAAAATTTTCGATTTGTGAACAAAAAAAGAGAAAAGACGCTTGTCTAATATCATTCCCCTATTAGTTGATACTTTAAGGGGGTTTTGTCTGAAATGAAAGAACAAAAATGGATTCATGAAGGTTTGATTACCGAATCACTTCCTAATGGTATGTTTTGGGTTCGTTTAGATAATGAAGATCTTATTCTCAGTTATGTTTCAGGAAGGATACGACGTAGTTCTATACGAATCCTACCAGGAGATAGAGTTAAGATTGAAAAAAGTCGTTATGATTCAACTAAAGGTCGTATAATTTATAGACTCCGCAACAAGGATTCGAACGATTAGATAGTTTTTCAACTTCAACACTCCTTTCTATAAGAATACAATCCGAGATTCAAAATATTCAAAAACCTATTTTCTTCCAAGAATTAGATTCAAAATAAAAACAACGGAATAAAAATATGAAAATAAGAGCTTTTGTTCGTCAAATTTGTGAAAAATGCCGGCTGATCCACAGACATGGACGAATTATATTAATTTGTTCTAACCCAAAACACAAACAACGACAAGGATAACTACTATACTAAAAACTAAAAGGAACTATCTGGAAAGAATTGCTAAAAGATTTGATTGATATTAAAAAACGGAAAGATTTGTTTTGACATGAAATGGATATATCCATATATCGTTGACTTATTTTTATGAGATGAAAAAATATGGCAAAACCTATACCAAAAATTGGTTCACATAGAAATGGACGTATTAATTCACGTAAAAGTGCACGTAAAATACCAAAGGGAATTATTCATGTTCAAGCAAGTTTCAATAATACCATTGTGACTGTTACAGATGTACGGGGTCGAGTAGTTTCTTGGTCTTCTTCCGGTACTTGTGGATCCAGGGGTACAAAAAGAGGGACACCGTTTGCGACTCAAACTGTAGTAGGAAATGCTATTCGTACGGTGTTAGAGCAAGGTATGCAACGAGCTAAAGTCATGATAAAGGGTCCTGGTCTTGGAAGAGATGCAGCATTACGGGCTATTCGTAGAGCGGTATACTGTTAAGTTTCGTATGAGACGTAACCCTTATGCCCCATAACGATTGTAGGCCTCTTAAAAAAGACGTGTGTAGAAATCAGAATTGAAGATATTTCAAGAGAAATAAATGATTCAAATATATGATCAATTTTGTAAATATTACTATGGTTCGAGAGAAAATAAGAATATCTACTCGACACTTCAGTGGAAGTGTGTTGAATCAAGAAAAGATAGTAAATGTTTTTATTATGGTCGCTTTATTCTCTTTCCACTTATGAAAGGTCAAGCTGATACAATAGGCATTGCGATGCGAAGAGCATTGCTTGGCGAAATAGAAGGAACATGTATCACACGTGCAAAATCTGAAAAAATACCACACGAATACTCTGCCATATTGGGTATTCAAGAATCAGTACATGAAATTTTCATGAATTTGAAAGAAATAGTATTGAGAAGCAATCTATATGGAACTTGTGAGGCTTCTATTTGTGTTAGGGGCCCCAGATGTGTAACTGCACAAGACATCATCTTGCCGCCTTATGTAGAAATAGTTGATAATACACATCATATAGCTAGCTAGACGGAACCAATTGACTTGTGTATTGGATTACAACTTGAGAGAAATCGCGGATATCATATAAAAGCGCCACATAACTTTCAAGACGGAAGTTATCCTATAGATGCTCTATTCATGCCTGTTCGAAACGTGAATCATAGTTTTCATTCTTATGGAAATGGGAATGAAAAACAAGAAATACTTTTTCTCGAAATATGGACAAATGGCATTTCAACTCCAAAAGAAGCACTTTATGAAGCCTCCCGGAATTTAATTGATTTATTGATTCCTTTTTTACATGCAGAAGAAGAAAACTTATATTTAGAGGACAATCAGCCCAAAGTTTATTTCCCCTTTTTTACCTTTCACAATAGATTGACTGAAGTACAGAAAAACAAAAAAAAAATAGTATTGAAATTTACTTTTATTGACCAATTAGAATTGCCACCTAGGATCTACAATTGCCTCAAAAAATCCAATATACACGCAATATTGGACCTATTGAATAACAACCAAGAAAATCTTATTAAAATAGAGCATTTTCGTATAGAAGACGTAAAACAAATATTTGGCACTCTAGAAAAGCATTTCGTAATTGATTAAAAAAATATGAAAAAAAATGACTTGAATAGGTGTATCTAGGGAAAATTCACTTCGAAGCGACTATTCCCTAGATACACACGTCGTGTTATTTCAATATTGAATCAATTTAAAAAAGACCTAAAGTTAGGGATTTTATCAATAGGTAATGTTGCTCCAATACCCAGCTAAAGGGCTACTACGGTACCAACCAAAAAGATAGTTGTAGCTACTGGACGCCGAAATGGATTTTGGAATTTATTAAAATTTTCTAAAAAAGGAACAGGTTAATAATCCCACGGGTACTGATCGAAACCATTAAAAGAACGCCTAATAACTTATTTGGCACTGTACGAAGTATTTGAAATATAGGAAAAAAATACCATTCAGGCAATATTTCCAAAGGAGTTGCACATGGATCCGCCGGCTCACTAATCATTGATGGTTCTAAAACTGCCAAGCCTACGTTACACGCAATAGTACCTAAATTTACTATAGGAAAAATATATAAAAGATCACTAGGCCATGCGGGCTCCCCGTAATAATTATGCCCCATTCCTTTCGCTAATTTAGCCCTTAATACAGGATCATTCAAGTCAGGTTTTTTTGTTATTAGGATAGGTGAATTCTTTTCTTAGAGCTTCGATTCATCCCCCAAAAGAACCGGACATGAGAATTTTTCATCATCCGGCTCGAGCAAGAATCAAAAGAACCAAATGGATCCAAAATATGGATCTTATCCATCTAAAAGGTTCCCTGTAAGAACCTATTTATTATATCCTACTTTTCGAAGTTGTAATTATACATGGAAAGAAATTGTGCTCTTACAAATAAATGCTCAACACCCAAGTAGGCTTACAAAGTTGATCATGCTCAAATGCTCAAACCTTGTAATTGGTGTTTATCTCCAAGTATTTGGAAATTTTGACTTTCTTTAAAATAGAAAATTATATATTTATATTACAAATAAAGGGTTTACTTGTTACTAATATAGCCTAGTCTCTATTGTTCTTTAGATCCCTGATTTCACTCCGATAGTATCATAGATCAAGTCAATGCAAAGGAAATGAATGCATTAATACTATTCAAACTATTAATAAAATAATAATATAATCTAGATTATATTATGCAAAATCACACACTTGACTGGATCTTACGGAGCCCGTTCATTCATCGCATGATTCAGGGTTGATCATAGAATAGCTTCTCTTGAAACGAACCAACCTATCCTCTTTATAGGACTTACTTATATGCATGGCGGTTGGACAAAAGACACATTTGAGTATGAATTTTAATGTGACAGAAATGGACATACTTGCATGGCCTAATCAATAGTTCAAGTCACACACTCCCATAATCCATTTTCATTTCTTAGAATTACCCTCAACTAGTTATGTTAAATAAATAAACATAAAATTTAACTAAATACAAAATTATGAAGTTGAAGGAAAATGTCCAAACACATAGATTATTATTTTCAGTAATCCATACATGTAGCAATGAAATACTATTGTTCTTCCCTCAAGTAATAAATGATTGATTACAAATATCCATGATATACTTTTTCTATTCTATAAGGGCCTAGAAATACCTTGTTTACGTATCATTAGAAAGAGCATTAACATAAATACGGAAGTAAGAAGAGGCAATACAAAAGTGTGTAAACTATAAAATCGAGTCAAAGTAGATTGACCCACACTAGCACTTCCACGTATAACTCTACCAAAGGTGATCCTATTACAGGAATAGCATCCGGTACGCCCGTTACAATTTTGACTACCGAATAACCAATTTGGTCCCGAGGTAAGGAATAACCAGTTACGCCAAAAGAGGCGGTCAATACAGCGAGAACCACACCCGTAACCCAAGTCAATTCGCGGGGTTTTTTAAACCCACAGGTGAGATACACACGAAAGACTTGCAGGATCATCATTAGAACCATCATAATTGCCGACCATCGATGAACGGATCGTATTAACCAACCAAAGTTGGATTCAATCATTATATATTGAACAGAAGCAAAAGCCTCAGTAACGGTTGGACGATAGTAAAAAGTCATCGCAAACCCGGTAGCTACTTGTACTAAAAAACAAGTGTAATTCCTCCTAGACAATAAAAAATGTTTACATGAGATGGAACATATTTACTGGTTATATCATCCGCAATCGCCTGAATCTCGAGACGTTATTCGAACCAATCATAGACTTTATTAAGATAGGTAAACTGTTAAACCCCCCTAAGAACTGTATATGAGACTTTCATCTCGTACAGCTCAAGCAGACACACCCAAATACTGATTAATTTAGAATCGAAAGTTGCAAACTTCGTAATCCCTTGTTTTCTTTTTTCGGAAGATAGGAAGGGATAAAAATCCAAAAGTTCTTCTTTGTGTTCATAATGCCAAAATATCAAGTCGGCGCATTCGTCTTTCTCTTGATTGTTACTACAGGCCTCTTGAATATTCTCTTTTCCTTTTTTCTTTCATTTTTTATTTTTGTGTTTGTATATAATGCGACTTTTTTTGCTTTTTTATCATTGATAGGAATTTCTCTTGTTAAGACCCTATGAATCGATTGAACCCCAGATTCATACTAAACCACGATGATTCAATAAAACCCTAAAGCTAAGCACAAAGATTCCTTGAGTAAGAACCATTAGATCATCACTTATTGTATCAATAAGATAGGTATTATTTTATTATTATAACTAATAATACAAAAAAATTGTATGTTAGTTAAACAAAAAAGGCATCAAAAGGAGTTTGAACGAAAAAAGATTTCGATTTATACCTTCTTATTCTTTCTTTAAAAAGAAAATTTTTCTGAATCCGATCTCGAGGTCTGAATATTAAATATGAATCATATTTCAAATATTGTTTGATCTATTTTAGCTATTCCGTGTTTCAGATACCAAAAAAAATATCCAACGAGGTATAACCATCTCTATCAGGATAAGATGACAGACTCATTTTCTGTATTATTAATATGATCTATTCTAACAAGTCATACACTTATTCCGGAAATACAGAAAGAAATTCCGCGATCGAACTACCAAAAGGGGATAAAAATCGGAGTCTTAAAAACGCACTTTGTATTGGTTGTATTGAAAGGCTAGAACTTCCCGGTTCTTTTGTCTTTGTGGATTTAATTCATTGAAATTCCATCCAGTAAAACTGAAGAATTATAAATTTCCAAAAAAATAGAAAGGAATACTGCAAATAAAGCCATCGCAACTCCCATTAAAGGAGTAGTTCCCCACCCAGGAGCTACTTTACCATATTCCGAATTCAAGGGTTTCAAAAGAACCCCTACGGTAGTAGGTTTTGGACGAGATCTAGAACTACTCTCAACGGTTTGTGTAGCCATAAATTCGATTATATTCATTGAGATCCGTTGACTTTGTATACCATTCCGTTGTAAATAAATGATTATAATAATGGAAACAGCAACCCTAGTCGCCATATATATATATATATGGGAGGTTCCGCTGAAAACAGGGCTTATAGTGAAAACTAAAAACAGAAAATCTCAACCATCCATTATTACTAACAAGATCTAACGGTTTAAAAGCCAATTGATCTTTCTAATTTTTCCTTATACATACTCAATGGTTTAGAGGTAACAACATAAAAGTAACACAATTTTATCCAATTTGACAACGTTTACATAAAGGTAACTATGTATAAAAATAATGTAACTTTATCAATTTTGACAACATTTTACATAAAGGTCACAATATACAAAAATGAAGTAACTATATCAATTTTGATAACATTTACATTGAGGTCACTATATTAAAAAATAAGATAACTATATCAATTTTGACCACATTTACTTAGAGGTCACTATATACAAAAACAGGGTAACTATATTTATTTTGACCACTGACAAGCGCACTTTAGGGCGCGCTTTAGAGCATATTTTAGGATGATTTTGGATGTATTTGGGGCCGCTTTGGCCGATTGTTACCTTGTTATGCTTACGTTCCCCATATTACGTGCTTCACGGGTTTTCGGTTTGTTTTTGATGTGTTTTCAGGTAATATCAACCGAGTTTAATCGGATCCCGAGCCCTTGATGCGTAACCGAGCTAGCCTTGACCGGAGTCCGAGGAGTTAAGGAAGTTCGAGTGTCGTGCATTGATTACATAGCACAGGCAGCACGGCCGTGTTACCATAGGCACACCCGTGCTGGCCTATAAGCAAGCAACCCCAGGCAAGGCAGCACGACTGTGCAAGCCAATAGCACGGCCGTGTCAGTATCCACGCACCCGCACGGTCGTGCAGGCCATTAGCACGACCGTGCCAGATGTTTCCCGTGCCCGTGTCAGCTTCAGTATGAGCCCCGTGCTAGAGCATATTCAGCACGGCCGTGTCATTTTTAGCACGGCCGTGCCAGGAAGCTGCACGGCCGTGCCATATATAGCACGGCCGTGCCAATTTGAAGAAGTAACCCGGTTTACTTACTGACAAGCTAGCACGGCCGTGCCAAATACAGCACGGCCGTGCTGATCCAGGGTTAACTGCGCGCTTGACTTCTCCGAATTAGAAGACGTATATAAGGCCCAACTTTAAGAGGATTCGAGAGACAGTTTTAGAGATAGTTTTGAGAGCCTTTGTAGAGAGTTATTGAAGAACGTTCTTAGTTTTAGATATTCATTAGTTTTCTTAGAGATTATTCTAGCGATTTTAGTTTTCTTGGTTGATTTGAAGCAAGATTTGTGAAGATTCTTTGTATTATTCATTGACGACGGATATCAAAGTTCTGAACTTTTCCATTGATTCGCATCAATACAATTGGTATTATTCATTCTTGTTTATTAATCAAGCTTTATTATTCCTTAATCAAAATTCATGTTTATATCTATTATGCTTTTGGAATTCAGTATTGCTTTGATTATGAATATGTGTGAGTAGTCTCCTAGCTAGGGTTTTGGGATGAAACCCGGCCTAGGTAATCTATGTAATTGAGGATTGATTTTGATAAACGGATTGTGATTAAATTGATTATATGCGATTGCATGTTAATTCATTATAATAGGAGTAGCTAACCTAGAATCTTGAATTTGATTGCATGATATCCTTGATTTGAACAAGAGATTGTGAATTGAGTATTTCATTATTGAATGTGGTTTGATTATGTATCGAGTAATGTTAAGTGCATGAGAAATCCAAGCTTAGTATTGCCCGTTGTCTTCCTATCACATGATATTGATCAGACATATAGTCTTTGCATATCCCGTTTGTCCCTGTGATTCCTTGTTGCGTAGTTACCGATGGTTTGGTGAATTCCCGTTCTCCCTAGTGTCTTAGTTTATTGATTTATTCCATCTTATTAGTAGTATTTTAGAACACCATTTTCCATTGATTTCGAACTAGCTTAGGTTTAAGATTGATTTGCAATTACTCTCGTTCCTCGTGGACCGAACCTTTATTTGCCATTGTACTTGTTTATAGGGTGTTCGTATAAGTATTGTTTGATTGAGAGTTAGATTGTAGCGACCGATTTAACCCTTGTCAAAATGGCGCCGTTGCCGGGGAGCGGTGTTTGTTAATTGCTTTTTGATTTCTTGAGTCTAGTTCATCATAAAAAAGCACAAAAAGATTTTTCCCTTTTGGCTAAACTTGTAGCCCTGCTATTTAATTGGTTTGGTTAGTGTGTATGCGCAGGTCTAAACAGAGAGAATTAATACCCTTCGATCCAGAAATCGAAAGAACTTTGAAGAGCAATCGTAAATCTCGATTGACGTCATCAAACTCTCAAGGAAAGGAACACAACACACAACAGGTTCCAATGGCAGACATACCGCGCCAACCCAATCGGCCAGCACCACGACCCCTTAAGGAGTTGGGAACTCCTGGGGCGTATAGAGCTTCAAGTGGGATTGCTCCACCCACTACTGAGGCCAATGATTTCGAGATCCGGCCGGCTATGATCACCCTCATCGAGAGAAGGCAGTTTAGTGGTGCCAAGCATGAGAGCCCTTTGGCTCATTTGAATGAATTTGAGAAGTACTGCAATACCATCAAGGTTAATGGGGTGAATCAAGAGTTCGTGAGATTGAAGCTTTTCCCCTTTTCACTTATTGGGAGAGCTCTCGAATGGTTAGAGAAGGAGGTGAAGCCGAACTCTCTACACACTTGGGATGATGTCACGACATCATTCTTGGGAAGATTTTATTCCCAAAAGAAGACGGCCGATGCTAGAGCTTTGATCCAGGGATTTCGGCAAAGGAGTGGGGAGTCAATCTACGAAGCATGGGAAAGGTACAAGGAGTATCAAAGAGAGTGCCCACACCACGGAATCCCAACATATCAAGTTTTACAGATTTTCTATGGAGGATTGAGTCCTCAAGGGAAGACCAGTTTGGATGCGGGAGCAGGTGGCCCCATTATGAACAAAACCGAAGAAGAAGTCATTGATATCATAGAAGATGTGGTACGACACCACATGGATTGGCAAGATGGAGAGCGAGAGGCCATGAGCAAGAGTGGAGGAGCGGTCTATTCGGTAGACCATCTTAATGCAATCGGGAATTTGACATCGCAAATTGTAAATCTAGGTAAGGAAATGTCAATTATCAAAGAGAAGCTCAACGATCCACCGCATCAAAATCTTCCATCCTATTCTAAGGGAGCAGGTATGCACTCTAACTCTAATAATATGCCTGCTGGATGTATATTCTGTGAAAACTGTGGGTCTTATGACCATGATACCTCTGCCTGTAACGTAGATTCCCAATTTCAATCCAACTATAATGATGGTAATGAGTGTGATAATGAACAAGTCAATGCCTTGTCTTATGATAATAGACCTAGGAATGACAATAACAGATATTTACCACCTAATCAAAGAGGGAACAATTATAATCAACAGGGTAATAATTCTGACTACCAACAGCAAAACCAGTGGGGAAACAGGAACCAAAGGGACCAAAATCCCCAAGGGTCTTATAATCAACATGGTAATTTTGGTAATCAGAATAATTACCAACAAAATGCAGGTAATCAAGGGCAATACAATCAGAACATGAATGCCAATAACAGGGGAAATTGGAATAACAATGGTAACAAGAACAACTTCCAAAATCAAAATCCCCAACAGTCTAATGCGCGTGGCTCCCGAGCCTCTAATGACAACTACAATGCTCAAGGACCATCGCAAAGGACTAGTTTGGAGGAGATGATGGAAGCACAGACCAAAATGTTCAACACTTTCATGGCCACCAGTGACAAAAAGTTTAATGAAGTGATGACACATAATAAAATGCTTGAAACCTAGATTTCTCAGTTGGCTAGTGCTATAAAGGATGGGGTTGGAGTGTCAAAACTCCCACCTCAAGGTATTGACCCTAAAAACTCTGTAAATGCTATCACCACTAGGAGTGGAAAGACATTGAGGGGGAGCGATGAAGTAGTACCCCCTAGGAGTCAATCTGTGACTACACCTACCACTGATACTGTTATAGAGAGTGAGGAGGAGAGGACCGGAGAGAATGATAAAACTGTAGAGGTCTTAAATGAAAAGGAAGTAACACAAGTCAAAGAACCCAATCTATTGCAAAAACTTCCTTACCCCCATAAGTTTGTGAGACATAAGTTGGATGTTCAATTCGGTAAGTTTTTAGATACTTTGAAGCAAATTCACCTTTCCATACCATTCACCGACGCTATAAAACAAATGCCTAACTATGCTAGGTTTTTGAAAGATATTTTGAGTGGCAGGAGGAATTGTGATGGGGTGGAAACTGTTAACCTCACCGCGAATTGTAGTGCAATAATCATGAACAAGATGCCTCCCAAATTGGGAGACCCAGGTAATTTCTCAATCCCTTGTGCTATTAATAAAATGAAAATTGATAATGCATTATGTGATCTTGGGGATAGTGTTAGTCTTATGCCATATTCTGTATATCAAAGATTAGGGGTAGGAGAACTTCTTCCTACCAACATTACCCTACAGTTAGCTGATCGTTCGATCAAATTTCCTAAGGGTAAGGTAGAAGATGTTCCCCTACGAGTTGGGAAATTTGTGATACCTGTGGATTTTGTAGTTTTGGAAATGGATGAAGATAATCATATACCTATTATTCTTGGGCGGCCTTTCCTAGCTACCTCTGGTGCTCTCATTGATGTGAAGAGTGCCAAGATTTCTTTAAAGGTAGGAGAGGAGGTCCTTGAATTTGATCTGAACAAAAGCATGTAATATCCTTTGTCTACTTCCGAAAACTGCATGATGATTGACACTATTGATTTGATTGTCTCTAGTATGCATACACTATTGCTTTCTACTAACCATGATCTTGGGCCAAGTGATACCGATGAGAGCAGGTACATAGAGGAGCAAATGCTAGAGGAAGATGATGGTGATAACGGTTTCAAGGAAATTACACCCATGTATGCACTTTCTAAGGCCACCACAAAAGAGGTAAACGAGGCCCCTAAAATAGAATTGAAACCTCTACCATTACATCTAAGGTACGAATTTCTTGGCCTTGATTCAACTTATCCTGTCATTGTGAATTCTTCTTTAGATGCGGATCAAACTCGGAAGTTGTGTGATGTATTGAGAGAGCATCAAAGTGCCATAGGCTATACCATTGATAACCTCAAGGGTATTAGCCCCGCTATATGTATGCATCACATAACTCTCGAGGATGGTGCGAGGCCTTCTATTGAGAGGCAGAGGAAACTCAATCCTCAAATGGGGGAGGTGGTGAAGAAAGAGATCACCAAACTTCTTGATGCAGGTATCATCTTCCCCATTTCAAGCTCTATATGGGTTTCCCCTGTGCATGTTGTCCCTAAGAAGGGGGGAATGACTGTAGTTGAGAATGAGAATGGTGAGCTCATCTCAACTAGAACGGTGACCGGCTGGCGGATGTGCATAGACTATAGACGTCTAAACGCATCTACCAAAAAGGACCATTTTCCCCTCCCTTTTATTGATCAAATGCTCGAAAGAATAACTAGGCACAAGTATTATTGCTTTCTCGACGGTTATTCGGGTTTTTTCCAAATACCTATAAACCCGGATGACCAAGAGAAGACGACTTTTACTTGTCCATATGGTACTTTTGCCTACAGGAGAATGCCTTTTGGACTTTGCAATGCACCGGGCACCTTTCAACGGTGTATGATGAGCATTTTTGGGGACATGTTGGAGGCCGAGATGGAGGTTTTCATGGACGATTTTTCTGTTGGGGGAGCCTCCTTTGATGATTGCCTAGTGAACTTGGGGAAGTGCCTACAACGGTGTGAGAGAGTGAATTTAGTCCTGAACTGGGAGAAGTGTCACTTCATGGTTGAAGAAGGTATTGTCCTCGGTCACAAGATCTCAAATGCAGGCATAGAGGTGGACAAAGCAAAGGTTGAAGTTATAGCAAAGCTACCACCACCGGTCAATGCAAAAGGGGTAAGACAATTCCTAGGGCATGCGGGGTTCTACCGGCGATTCATAAAAGATTTCTCTCTTATAGCCAAGCCTTTGACTGCCTTATTGCAAAAGGAAGTCGACTTCAAGTTCGACAAAGAGTGCCTACAAGCTTTTAACACACTTAAGAAAGCTTTGATTTCGGCACCGATTGTGCAAGGACCACGGTGGGATCTACCTTTTGAGTTGATGTGCGATGCTAGTGATACGGCTATTGGAGGTATTCTTGGGCAACGAGTTGAGAAGAGGGTTCACGTGATCTATTACATGTCCAAGACCTTAAATGAAGCACAAAGGAACTACACCACTACAGAGAAAGAGTTCCTAGCCATTGTTCATGCATTTGAGAAATTTTGGGACTACCTCATTGGTTCCAAAACGATTGTTTATACCGACCATGCTGCCATTAAGTACCTAATTTCAAAGAAGGAATCCAAACCACGCCTCCTTCGATGGGTCCTCTCTTTACAACAATTTCATGTGGAGATCCGGGACAAGAAGGGAGCCGAGAATGTGGTTGCGGATCACCTTTCGCGCATGGAGAGGGAGCAACAAGAAGATGATGGGCTGCCCATTTGTGATGAGTTGAAGGATGATGTTTTATACCTCCTCAAGGAGAAGATTCTACCATGGTTTGCGGATTTGGTAAACTACTTGGCTTGTGAGGAGTTTCCCCCCGATTACTCCAAGAACCAACGGAAGAAGATTAGGAGAGATGCAAGGCATTACATATGGGATGATCCAATTTTGTTCAAGAGAGGTGTAGATGGTTTCCTAAGAAGGTGCGTTCCGGAGGAAGAAGTTCATAGTGTGCTGAAAATGTGCCACTCCGACCCTTGCGGAGGTCACATGGGGGCTAATAAGACAGCCCAAAAGGTTTTGCAATGTGGGCTATGGTGGCCCCATATCTTTAAAGACGCGTGGGCATTTGTGAAGACTTGCGATGCTTGCCAACGGAGTGGAAACATTTCCAAGAAGAATGAAATGCCTCAAAAACCCATACTTGAACTTGAGATCTTTGATGTGTGGGGCATTGACTTTATGGGACCCTTCCCTTCCTCCCCTGGGAACCAATACATACTTGTGGCTGTGGATTACGTGTCTAAGTGGGTGGAAGCAATTGCCTCCCCTACAAATGATCACAAGGTGGTGGTGAAACTCTTCAAGAAGATTATATTTCCAAGGTTCGGGGTTCCTAGGGCGGTTATAAGTGACAACGGGTCACACTTTGTGCATGGGGCCTTTAAAAGGATGCTTCGAAAGAATGGAGTACATCAAAGGTTCGGGACAACCTATCACCCTCAATCTAGTGGGCAAGCGGAAGTCTCCAATCGACAGATAAAGTCCATACTTGAGAAGACAGTGGCGAAGAATAGGAAAGATTGGTTCGATAAGCTTGATGATGCACTTTGGGCATACCGGACTGCTTTCAAGACCCCAATAGGCACCACCCCATACCGCTTGATCTACGGGAAAGCATGTCACCTCCCGGTCAAACTAGAGCACCGCGCTCAATGGGCTATCAAGAAGATAAATTTTGATCTAGCAAGCGCAGGAGAGTAACGGATGTTGGACCTTCATGAATTGGAGGAGCTTCGGATGGACGCATATGACAGTGCGAACCTATACAAGTCCCGATCTAAGGAGTTCCATGACCGGAAAATAGAGCGGAAGGTGTTCAATGTTGGTGACAAAGTCCTCTTATATAACTCTAGGATGAAGCTCTTCCCTGGTAAGTTGATGTCAAGATGGAGGGGTCCATTCACTGTCAAAGATGTTTTCCCTTCCGGTGCGGTTGAGCTTTATGATTCTAGTGGGTTGCAATCCTTCGTGGTTAATGGGCAAAGGTTGAAGACATACTATGAGGGAGCCCATGTTGGTGTGATAGATGTGTTCGAATGCGGTCACAAGAGTTGAATGTGACCACGTCAAGCTATCGACGTTAAACTTAGCGCTTCCGGGAGGCAACCCGATTTTCTTGCTTTTACTAGAGTAGTTTCTTTTGTTTTGTAGTTGGTTTAACTCCTAATTTGTGTGAGTTTTGTGTGCTCTTGTGTGTTTTTGTGCAGGTAGAAGATTGGTTAGAAGTCGGAATGAAGAGAGTGATGAGTGCCTTGAAGGAAAAGAAAACCTGCAGACTGCAGCAGACAGCACGGTCGTGCCATCAGACAGCACGACCGTGCCAGAATCCAGCACGGCCGTGCCAAATTCAGCACGGCCGTGCCAAACCTCAAAATCCCACTGACATTCTAGCACGGTCGTGCCATTTTCAGCACGGCCGTGTCAAGTACTAGCACGGCCGTGCTAATTTTAACACGGTCGTGCCATCTGAAATTCAATTTCGCAAAAAGCCTGCCAAGCCAACACGGCCGTGCCAAATTCGGCACGGCCGTGCCAAACCTCAGCACGGCCGTGCCAGTTATAGCACGGCCGTGCCATCTGAAATTCAATTTCGCAAAAAGCCTGCCAAGCCAACACGGCCGTGCCAAATTCGGCACGGCCGTGCCAAACCTCAGCACGGCCGTGCCAGTTATAGCACGGCCGTGCAGCGCGGGTTCCGGATAGTTTTTCGTGTTTTTTTTAACACGATTTCACTCACACTCTCTCATTATTCTCCAACTCTCCTACCCTTTTTCTCTCTAAACTAACCCAAACCCCCAACCTCCTCCCTCAATTCCTCAAATCAAACCCTAATTCCCCATACTCTTCTTTCAAGATCTCGGCACCCTCCTTGCATTGGAGCATTTTTCAAGTGATTGGACGCAAAATTCGACCCTCTTTGAGCTCGCCACAGCTCCACTTCGTGGAGTCCTCGGTGAATTCGTTCTTAAACTCATTGATTTTCGCAATTTTTGTCCAATTTCATTCGTTTTATTGAATATTTGTTGTTGAATTGTGCTTTATTGTTGCAAGTTTGGGTGAACTAGTAGTGTTAGGGTAGTACATTGCATGCTAGGGTAGTTTCTTGCTTGTTAATTGGTATATTGTGCTTAATTTCTTGAATCAAACATGCCTAGAACAAAGACATCGACTAGGAGACCGGGTCGGGACGATGCATCCTCATCCATGGTTCCACCCACGGTGGACACCATGGGTATTGTTTTTAATAACCCGTCCTTTTTGGACAAATTTGTAGGATTATCCCACCGACCGATCCGGCCTACCAAGTTCTACGACCCTTTAGCCTCTAGGGCTCTGGGGATCGAAAGCGACATGGTTCAACTATTTTCATTTACCAATTTTGATTCTTTCCTTACCATGCATGCTCTCACTTATAAGAGGCTTACCCTCGAATTTTTGTCTTCTTTGTACGTGCATCGGGATGAGAATAACTCACCCCGGTACTTGTCCTTTCAACTAATGAACTCGGGCACCATTCAAATGTCGGTGGCCCAAGTTAATGCCGCCTTTGGGTGGACATCCGACCTGAAATATGGTCCTAAGGATGGCCACTCAAAACACTACAACTCCGGGTTATTTTGGCGGCAAATCACGGGAAAATGGATAGAGATCCCCGTAGGGATAAGGCGACTTCCATCGTCAATCCCGCCTTTCGGTTGTCCCACAGGACCTTCTCCTCTACTATCTTTGCTAGAGGAGATAGTTCGGGTGTAGTCTCCATTAGGGAGTTACAGTTTATTTGGCACCTCACCCGTGGGGACGGGCGTCTAGACATGGGAGCGTGGTTACTACACCACCTCGACGGTGTAGCCCGGGGTAGGGGTGATATTACTATCGGTGGCATGATCACCATTCTTGCACAATATAATGGGATTGATTTTTCCGAATTGCAGGCTATCCCAGGCACTACGAGGCTTGATATGCGCACCTTGAGAGCCATGCAGTGGCTTGAAGGGACATCCCAGCCGGATTGCTATTTGTGGCTCGTAGCAGGCAAGCCATACGCCTACTTGCCCGATCCGGAAAGGACGGTGGTTTACAACAAAGACAACTGGATCTTCGACCCCGACTTCGCCTGGCACGAGGACGGAGGCACGGAGTATGTAGACCGCAATCCCCAGCCTCACCAGGGGGATGAGCAGGCCCACGGGGGCCAAGGAGGTGACGATGCTGATGATGATGATGATGACGAGGAGGGTGGCCCGAATGCGGCCCAGCAGATCCCGGCGCAAGACTTCGCCTGGCTCCGCCAAGGAATGGAAGATTTGAAGCTCGAGGTAGCGGATTTGCGCCGGTCGAACGAGGATATGACCTCCGCCTTCAGAGACCTGAAGAGGAGTGTTGATGATATGGCCTCCCGTTTCCCTTATGGCCCGGGCGGGCCTAGCTCGTGATCCCTTTCCCTTTCCCTTTCCCTTTAGTTACCTCCCTCTCCTTACTATTGTAAGTCCTTGATGTGTAAACATTGAGGACAATGTTTGATTCTAGCTTGGGGGGGTCTTACTTGTATTTAGGGATTTGGATTTTTGGTAGTTTAGTTTTTATTTGCTTTCGAAAAAAAAAACAAAAAAAAAAATAGAAAAACAAAAACAAAAACAAAAAGATTTACTGCTTTCCTAGACTAACCTTAACTTGTTTGCTAGTATGTCTTTCCTTTTTGCAGATTTGGAACATTCGAGACGCGGCATGAGTTTGAAGAACGATGCTATGGCCGTTAATTGGAGCTCCCGGGAAGCAAATTTGGTGAGATCTTTTCTTTTTTTTTGTGTGCTTAGGATAGTTTAGTTTAGGAAGAAGTTGAATGGTTCGAGGATGTTTGATCGATTCTAAGGAACCTGGGATCGTTGATGTTGATATCATTCGATCACTTGTTTGTCGATTGGGATTATTATGTGATTTTCATGCCTCTTTATGAGCCATTTAGCTTGTTTAGATTACTTAGTTGTTTATATATGTGTGCAATATAGGAAAAGCTTCTGTTATGAGAATGTGTAGTCTAGTTTATATGATTTGCCTCATAGTCTTTTCCTATATTTTTGGATCGTGATAAACTTGTCTAATTGCATAAACTTTTGGAATAATGCTCATATTTGGATTCGAAACGTGAATGAATGTGTGTGGAATATCTATTTCTACTTAAGCCAGTGATGAATGCACAGTTTGAGTCTATTGTTGATCAATGTAGACGAGTCTAGGCGAAGGTAGTTGGTTAGAACACTTTTGTCATGTGAAACTCTATGCCTTTGGGCTGTGGTAAGATGGAGTCGCTTCCCGGTTGTGGATTTGACCCCCTTGATTGGTAGTTGCTTTATTTGTTAGATCCCGTGAGGTTTATTTGTTCTAGCCTTCATCATTCTTGTTGAGTGGCATATTTGGATCCTTGATTACGCATTTTTCGATCTTTGTGTTGACTAGTAGCTCCCGAGACCGACTTGACACTTTTAAGGGAGGAAGAGGGCACCTTTTTCATTTTTTCTTATTTTGTTCCTTTTGTTTTGTTACAAATTAATTTTCTTTTTACATCATCTTACTTGCTAACCATGTTGAGCCTTTAATTCCATTCTTGGTTACCCATGTTACAAACCCGATGGTCGATGTTTTACCAACCCTTAGTTGTGAAGCGTTTACCTCGCAAGGTTTGTTTGAGCTTATTGTGTATAAATCAAGAATAATGATCGATAGTTGGTTTGAGCAAGTTTGAAAGTGAGCTTAATTGTAAAGATGTAATATGAAAATTTGTTTTTGAAAAAAAAAAGAAAAAAAAAAGAAAAGAAAATCAAAATAAAAAAAAGGAGAAAAGCCGTCCGAATTGTGAAAAAGGAAAGGACACATAAATAAAGTTTTGAAGTTTGAAAGAGGTCATTTGAGTGTGTATTATATGGATAATTTGGGATGTGTAAGAATGTGAATCAATGAGAATTGTGATTCTTGCGCTTCATTTAGGAATTAACCCCACTTTTTTAAATTGTTTTCACCTACCTTACCCATTGCCAATACATTACAACCCTTTAAGACCCTTAGACTTTAGAGGTGTTCGGTTCTCAAACGGTGGAGGGAGATACCTTTCAACCCTATGGAAAGATTATGCGTAATCGAGATGTCGGGATACCTTTGTTATTTCCTCAAAACATCACTACTTCCGGTTCCTTCGAGGAATCACGAGGGGCCAATTAGGGTGGTGATTTGAAGCAAAAGGGGAGGACGTGGCCGGTTTGGTTGGGTTTAGAGGGAAGCATGATTTCTTTGTTCTCTATGCTTGGTTTAGGTTTTGTTTGCATTTTGATCAACGATACCTTGGATTGTGTGTCTCGTTGCTTGTTTGAGTGAGTTTTCATTCCGTGCATGGTTGTTCTAAGTAGGATCCATTGACTTCATTCCGTGCTAAATTGGATTTATATGTAATGGCAATAGTTTATTTGATCCTGTGTGTGTGTATCCCTTGGTTTTTGCTCGAGGACTAGCAAAAGTGTAGCTTGGGGGGTTTTGACAAGCGCACTTTAGGGCGCGCTTTAGAGCATATTTTAGGATGATTTTGGATGTATTTGGGGCCGCTTTGGCCGATTATTACCTTGTTATGCTTACGTTCCCCATATTACGTGCTTCACGGGTTTTCGGTTTGTTTTTGATGTGTTTTCAGGTAATATCAACCGAGTTTAATCGGATCCCGAGCCCTTGATGCGTAACCGAGCTAGCCTTGACCGGAGTCCGAGGAGTTAAGGAAGTTCAAGTGCCGTGCATTGATTACATAGCACAGGCAGCACGGCCGTGTTACCATAGGCACACCCGTGCTGGCCTATAAGCAAGCAACCCCAGGCAAGGCAGCACGGCCGTGCAAGCCAATAGCACGGCCGTGTCAGTATCCACGCACCCGCACGGCCGTGCAGGCCATTAGCACGGCCGTGCCAGATGTTGCCCGTGCCCGTGTCAGCTTCAGTATGAGCCCCGTGCTAGAACGTCTTCAGCACAGCACGACATAATGTCTAGTAGAGCTAATACTCGGATACACTTTACACGAGCTAAAAAACCCTATATATGATGATTTAATTACAATTATCACCATATTAAACCACTACACAGCGATCAAATACCCGTCAATACAGTGCCTAAGGTACAATATTTATATTGTGATCTCTGATCAGATTTTACATATGTACACAGTCACCACGCTACACATCATTATACTTCCCCTTTGGTTGTAGGTAGTTTGTCAATACTCAATACCTAACAACGTAAGATGCTTCAGCGAATCAAAACCTAGACACTGCAAGAGCACATCAGTACATCACAGACTCACAACCCCAAACCTCCCCTCATGCAAAGCAGCCAGTAGGAGATGGGATATGATACAGGAATATAACAAGAACAGAACGCGTGATTCAAGCCATAATGACCGACTTCTGAAAAGAGCACGCCACCAGACAACACACACAAGGACACAACTAAATTTCCAACTTAACGGAGTTGTGTCTCTAGAGACAGGGTATGTGAATCACTACACCTACAAATAATCCCATACAATGCAACAAAGAAAGATATTTCATTTCTAGCAAATCAGGTTAAGCAATTTAAACCTATAATTGTCACAATAAACAGCCAAACACATTAACACAATAAAGAGAGGAGCTCACTATACTTACCAAAATTATCGCCAAAGTTGGTCATTATTTCTGCACGAACCGATTGATTGCTCTCAGCAATACCAATAGCCTCAACATATTTGGTAAGTGTTTGAGTTGGCGGCGAACCCTTTATGACGAGCTGATGATCATCAGTTAATTTCCCAATCAAAGAACCGCCATCAGATTGTATCACCTGTACAACTACCCGAACCTTCCGCCCAACATACAAGCGAATCGATTCTCCATTGACGAAAGCTGTGGGATTTGAAGTATCCATATTCTGCAAGCATATAGCATGATACCTTAGATTCAGAACCTAATTAGATGATAGAAAAAAAAATAAAAAAAAAAACCAATAACACAGCTAAATTAAGTTACTCAAACCAAATTTGTGCAACTGACAGTAAATGCTTCAATATTATTTGCAATCTCATATGAACTCTAACAATGAACTATCCAAACCAAACATTCCAGTATATTTTTCAGAGGTAAACTTACTAAGTGAAAATATCAAAAATCCCTCGGACAATTACAGTACAAAATTAAACAAAATTGCAGTACAAATCAGATAAAATTGGAGTACAAAAATATTGGAAATTCGGAAAACATTGAACAAAATTGCAGTTGAAAATTCGAACCATAAATTGGAAAAAAATTCACTACCAAAATCGCAGAAATCGAGCCCTAAAATAGCAGAAAATAAAATGTTGAGGCAATTTCAAACATAAAACAAAAATCAAACATAATTGATGCAATTTCGTAACAAATTCCTTAAAAATTCGAAAAAATAAATTAACAAAACTGCTGAAATTAAATTGCTTGAACAAACATACCTTAATTTACCAAACTGCGAGAGAAATGACTAAAAATCGCTGAAAAAGTCTTTCAATGTGCAATAATAATGGAAAATTTTGGGGGGTTTGAGGAGAGAGAAAATGATGGAGAGAAAACATCGACATATTTTCATGGGAGGAGAGAGAAAATTAGCATATAAACGTTAGATGGGATATTATTATTATTATTATTATTATTATTATTATTATTATTATTATTATTATTATTATTATTATCTCAGAAATGACGAAGGCATACGACCTATAAAAAATTAGTATGAAGCCGAGATACAATCTGGGTCTCCACTCCTCTAGATATAGCAAAACCTATTCTAGTGAAGATATGAGCAGTAACACGTGCCCCAATGTCTTGAGTCTTCGAGAACTTCTGGATCCGTTACAGCAATGCAACCGCCTCCTTCTCTAATTCCCCAAGTGTAGAGAAAGAGAAGGGAACGAAGCCATATCTGTTTCGGGGTTTTCTGATGTCCTGCGGGAGAGTTACAATTCCGAGACTGGAACCGGACGCCTGTACCTGCAAAATAACGGAGACTCCTGGGAGCTCCGCCTCCAACGGTCAAGTTAGTACTTGATTAAGGAGTAATAAGTGCGGAAATTAAAGGGGGAAGATCTGGTTCCTCTAGGGGATGAGTGATCAATGTGTTTAGACTTCTCTAGGTGAGAGACATTAATTGCTGAATCCCCTTTAATGAGGATTAATTAAGTATTTATAGTCTTGAGAAGCGTGCCACTCTCTAGGTTTAGGGTAAACCTAGGGCTGACCGGGCCTCTAAACAGGATTGGGCCTTGTTGGCCGGTTTTCCCATTTGGCATGGGTGGACACGTGGCGTGTCTCAATTGGTCCGTAGAGGACGTATCTGTGATTGACACATGGCAGGCTCCTATTGGCCTACGTGAAGGACACGTGGCGGAACCTGGTTGGTCCACTTGTCAGACGGTGATTGGTGGATAAAAATCCCCTAATCATTTGCCCCTCACAGGTGGCACGTGACTGGTCACGTGTCACCTGTGACAGGTGCCGCACGGTGACAGGCGACGGCCTGCTACAGGTGTCACCTTGCAAATGGCCGAGAGATTTTCCCGCCCAAATTTTGAATTTGGAAGCGACCCTTCGCCTTCTCACTTTGCCTATATAAGGAAGTGCTGACTTTGGTCATTTTCACATTTGAGAACTTTGCGAGAACATTCGGACCCCTGAACTTGCTCTGACATTTCGGACCTTTTCTGCCTACCGCCTGTTCTGACAAGCCGACTGCACAGGATTTTCAGAACTTCATCAACCGTCACTCGTTCAGGTAACTGTCAGTTCTCTTACTCTTAATTTTTCTTTTTATTTTTTGAAATGGCACCACGGAAGCACACGACACGACCTAAGTTAGTGATCAGCCGGTCACCGGGGACGGCTGAATCTAGGACTAGGAGTGCCGCCTGCCCTTTTCTGGACCCATCTTTGCCCTTTATACAAAGTCCGACTGTATCTGTGTCGATGCAGAACGTGATGGCCAGAACGAAAAAGACTGCTATGATCTCAAACTCGGACGGCTCCTCCCAAAGGGTGCTCATTAGTGAAACATCTGACCAGGCGCCAGATGTAGAAGTGAAACGAGGCGGCTGCCAAGCCGACAGTTCTGAGGGAGGGGTCAAGGTGGTCCCTTCCCATCTCACCGTTGATATGTCTAATTTTCCTCCTGCTCCTTCTAAGGGAGAGGAGGCGGGCCCCTCTGGGAGAGGGGAGGAGTCGTCCTCTTCGGACTCGTCAGAGGACGAGTCCGAGTCCAGCTCTTCTGGCCACGCTTCTCCAGGCTCAGAAGAAAGAAACAGCCGCCTACAAGAGGCGAGGCTTTCTCATGCAGTTGAGAAGGGGGGCAATTGGGCGGAGCCGTCCGCCTCTTACAGAGAGGAAAACACCCCCTACTACTGCACGGTACCCCGGGGCCGGATCGCAGCCATGCAAGACAAAGTGGAGAGCTTTATAGCTAACCACAGAATGGGCCCCGACTTTCTAGTGTTTGTGCCGGATCCAGAAGACACCGTCGTCTGGCCGGCTGGTACCAGCTATGATGACGGCTGCTTTGGCTGCTATGTGGCGGCCATCAAAGCTGGACTGCGCTTCCCATTACATCCGGCTGTTCAGCGGATTTTAGATGGGTATGATTTGGGGTTATGGCAGTTAGCCCCCAACTCTTGGGTAAACGTACTCGGCTATGTGGCCGGGTGCGAAATGTACGGGGTGGAGCCAAGCTTTGAGGCTTTCGCCCACATGAACTATCTCAGCCGGACCCCTAAGTCGGGAGGTACCGGCTGGTATCAATTAACAAGCCATAGGGGCTACCTCATGACGAGAGGTAAGGCGAACAAATGGAAGGATTGGCGGAACACCTTCCTTGTCATCGAGGGTTCAGACACGGAGCTGAACAAACGCTTTAACAAGTGGAATAGGGATCCGCCTCTTCTCGCAGGCGGCCGCAGCATGCCGCCTGTTCCCCCAAAGGCTAAAAAAGAGATCCTAGACAAAGGACTCTTCAAAGTAGAGACTAGGGTGAACTCTACTTCAGGGGTACGAGAGCAAGTACCCCTAAACTGCGTCCCGAGCTTCAAGTGGCTCTATGACGAGTACTTTTTGGCCGCCTGTGGCCTCAGCAGTCGGTGCTCTAGAGGTAGCCGGCCTGACAAATACTCTGTTTTTTCACGCCTTGTTTTCTTGGGATTTTTACTAACTTTGCTGTTTATTTTTTGCAGCTGACGCCATGAGTAAAATAACAGCATCCAAGACTGCGGCGGCCATGTTGCGGGCCTCTCTCATGCAACAGTCTTGTACCGACTCCCCAACAAGGGGGCACCCTTGGTAGGCTTCGAAACTCTTCCTCTTTTAGGAGTTGTCTTATGCATATACTAACTCTTTTTTTTTTTTTCAGTCGGGCACTCCAAGAGCTTCTTCCTCGCAACAGCCGGACCCCAAGGCCCGGAGGACGACTGTTGCAAGCTCTCCTGGGTCTTCCAGGAAAACAGTGGCGGCTGAGAAGCAGCCGGCCACTTCTTCTAAAACTCCGGCGGGGCCGCCTAGAAGTATGGACAATTACTTGTAAAAACTTTTACACTTGCTTCCTTCTTGACAAGGTCTAACTTGCTTTTTTACGCTTGATGCAGCCGACCCTCAGGGGCCTGACTTGGTAGAGGTAGCCAAGTCCATGATCAAAGTAGTTCCTCCATCTGAAAGGGAGGCGGTCAGGGGTGTCGACACCCTTGACCTTGATGGGATTGCAGGGGTCCTTGCTGAGGTATACTTTTTGAGTATTTGAATTCCAGGACGCCTGTTATCTTTTTTGTTTGGAAACTGACGCCTTTTTTTTTTTTTTTTGTACTTAGGCCCTGCTCCGAGTTAACGGCCTTCGCAAGCCGCTTGATCGGAAGAACAAAGAGGTAAAGGCTGCAAAAGCTATGGCCGCCTCTGACTGTGATAAGGCAATGTTTCAAATTGCCCAAAATGAAGTACTGACCATTGATATTCTTTATTATCAGGCGCAGGCTACCGCCGCTGTTCGGGCTCAGTTAGAGGCGGCCCAGAAGAAGAATGACGAGCTGGAGGCGACCATCACAAATCTTAAGGCCGAGCTGAAACCTCTTCGCCTAAAAATGTACTCTTACGAAGCCATGGAGAAATCCTTGGCAAGCGTAAAAGAACGCCTGGTGAGCCAAGAGAAGAGTCTTACCCAAGAGCTCTCGGAAAAGGCCGAGCAAGAGAAGAAAGAGCTCGTCCGGGAGATGATGGAAGACTCCGCTCAAATCCAGCGCATGACCTGGGGCCGCCTGTTCCCCAATGCCGACTTTGCCTCTTGGGAAAGAACGTACCGCCAGTGTTCGGAAACATATAATCAAGAGATCCTGGCGGCTGCTGAAGAAGAGGCGTTGGGAGAAGCGTTGGAGGAGGAGGAGGAGCCGGTTGTGGCGCTTGTGCCACTTGGGGGTAAGGCATCAAAAAAGGATGCAGCTGAAGCCGAGTCCAGCAAGAAGAGTGCTGACCAGGCGGCAGCTGCTAATACTGAACTGCCCCCTTCTTAAGCTTAATGTATTCTTTCCACGGCCTTCGTGCCGTTTGCTTTGTATTTACCCGGCCAGGGGGCCGGGGCTTTGAATATTTTGCTGGTCTTTAATGACCGGCTTATTTTTAATGAATTTTTGTTTGCAATGAATTTTTGTTTGCTTCAAATTTGTCCAAAGTATTCCATATCTAATATCCCATTGTTTATTAGACCGACTGTTGTACATGGCCGAACGTTGCAGACAGGTACGGATAGTTAGTACGCCGCCTATGCCCCTGGACGACTGGTTGTCTGTTTCCAGGATAGACGATCAGTCGGCCATTTATTCAATCGGTATTCGAACTATTTTGTCTGGATCCTTTTTAGGCAGGCGTGCCTGTCTTTTTGTAATTTTAACCAAGTAGGAAAGTGGTCTGACCAAGTAAATAGAGTATTACCTAGTCGCCAAGGAATTGAGTAGTAAAGATAACAAGCGGCGGTTACCGGTTGTTTCCCTTTATTGCCAATGTTGTTGCTTTTAACTCATAATTTATTAACCTAGCAAGAGTAGTGGTTGAGAGCCCCTGTTCATTAAAAACAGGCGGACGACTCATATCTTTTAGGCTCCATACTAAGTTTGAGTGACTATTAAGTTAACATAGGAGTTACTTAGTCTCCGTCACAATCTAGATTGAGTAGTAGAGGTACCAGGCGGCGGAGGCCGGCTGATCCCCTTGATTTGCCAATGTTTGTTGGCTATTAACTCAATAGGTTACCTAGTAGGAATAGGAATTTGAGTGCCCCTGTTTGTTAAAAACAGGCTGACGACTCAAACCTTTTAGGTTCCATACCAAATTTGAGGGAGTGACTATGAGTTAACGTTGGAGTTACTCAGTCGCTCTCACTTTTGTTTGAGAAGTAGAGGTACCAGGCGGCGTAGGCCGGCTAGACCCCTTGATTCGCCAATGTTTGTTGGCTATTAACTCAATAGGTACCCCCTGCATTTATCCCAAGTAATACAGGCGGTCATCTGACTCAGATGTCAACTGCTACCACTGGTTTGGTTAGTGATAGAGTTATCCTTGTCTCAAAAACGGCTACGTGGTTTCCCTTGGGGACGGTCGTATAGGTGCCGTGTAATTAGTTTATAGAACAATGTTCCACCCAAAAGGGAGCTGCTCTCTGCGACGAATTTCATCCGGAGGGATGCCGTCGGACGCCTGCTATGATGTTGGGACAGGTCGTATTAGTTTTTTAGATTTGATCAGTTGGCTTGGCGCCTGGTCTGATCATTCGGCCTGTGGCCTTGGTAAGTTCTTGGTGAACGTTGGTGCTAAAAAAAGGAGGGTAGCCGCCTGTTAGGCACAGGGTCGGCCAGGCCCTAATCTTTTTAGCTAAGTATTAGGGGGGTGGCTATGTGTTTGGAACCAGTCGGCCATCTTCTTATGGAGAGTAGCCGACTACATGCCCAGGCGACATACCCCTATTGTGAGTGAAATACTCAATGGAGAGTAGCCGTCTGTAAAGGTACAGACGGCATGCCCCTCTGAAGAGTGTAAAACTCAATGGAGAGTAGCCGACTGTAAAGGTACAGACGGCATGCCCCTCGTAATACAAAATTGAATAGTAAGTGCAAACTTTTATTAAGTAGCTCTTTACTTTACATCATTCAAAAGAAATATTTTTTAAGATTATCTACATTCCAAGTTCGAGGCAACGGTTGTCCGTCTGGTGTTTCCAAACGATAGGTACCGTCCCTGACTTCCTCATAGATTCGGTAGGGTCCTTCCCAGTTGGGAGTTAGTTTGCCAGACTCATTAGCCCTACCAACTGCTTCCATTTTTCTAAGTACAAAGTCCCCTACTTTGAGTGGACGCCTGTGTACTTTTTTGTTGTATGATCTAGTCATTCTCAGGCGATAGATCTCATGGCGCAAGACAGCATTGCCCCTCTTTTCAGGAAGTGAGTCTAATGCCAGGCGCATGGCTTCCCAGTTTGCCTCTTCGTCATATAGCATTACACGAAGAGTCGGCTCGTAGTGTTCTATTGGAAGAACAGCTTCCGCACCGTAAGTTAGGAGGAATGGAGTTTCTCCAGTCGCCCCTTTTTCAGTCGTCCTAATGGCCCAGAGAACATGTGGTAGTTCATCCGCCCATAGGCCGCCTGCTCGTTCAATCTTTTTCTTGAGACCGTCTGAGATGATTTTATTAAAGGCTTCTACCTGGTCGTTTGCTTGTGGACGGCCGACAGATGCAAAGTAGTTTGCAATTCCTTGGTCACCCAACCAGCTTTTGAGAACAGGCGTCTCAAATTGGGGACCATTATCAAAAACCATAGACATGGGAACCCCGAACCGAGTGATGACATTTTTCCAAATGAATGAAATTACATCTTTCGTCTTGATTCCCTTTACAGCCTCCGCCTCTACCCATTTAGTGAAGTAGTCGACGGCAACAAGTATGTACCTCCTTCCGCCTGTAGCAGGCGTATATGGACCCAGAATGTCCATGCCCCACTTAGAAAACGGTAGTGGGCTGTGAATGGTAGTGAGGTCAGTAGCCGGACGGTGAATTAGTTTGCCAAACCTTTGGCACTTGTCACATTTTTTCACCATCTCCATTGCATCTGCTTCCAAAGTAGGCCAAAAGTAGCCCTGCCGCCTTGCCCTTTGAGCAAGCATCCTACCACCTATATGCGAAGCACAGTAACCAGAGTGAAGATCATCTAGTATCTCTCGTCCCTTTTCTGGAGTAACACACTTTAAGAAGGGTTGAAGGTACCCCCTCTTGTGAAGTTCTCCCTTAATCATTTCAAAACAAGTGGCTCGTTTTTTCAGTGCTGCCGCCTGTTGAGGATCATCCGGCAGTGTACCGTTTGTCAGATATGCCCTGATTGAATCCATCCAGGTTGAGCTTCTGTCTAGGATTCCAATAGGGTTTTCCTCGATGCTTCTCTTCTCCATTACTTCCCAAAAAACAGTTCGAGGAGTATCAGAGGAGGCGGATGATGCTAATTTTGACAGTTCATCCGCCTGGTTGTTTTCTGATCTCGGCACTTGGATCAGATGGAAATCCTCAAGGGAGCCGACTGCTAGTCGGACCGCCTGTAAATACTTGATCATGGCCGGATGGGTTGCTTCGTATTCGCCATTGTACTGACTCACTATCAATTGTGAATCGGAACAGGCGTCTATTTTTCTTGCCCCTGCCGCCTTGCACATGCGGATCCCGGCTAGTAAAGCTTCATATTCTGCCTCATTGTTTGAAGCCTGAAAACTGAAGCGTAGAGCATACTCGAACCTGTCACCCTCTGGCGACTGACATATGACGCCTGCTCCACAACCATTTGAAGTAGAGCTTCCGTCCACATATACCTTCCATACTTGGTCTGGAACTTGAGAGTCAGGAGGACGAGTCATCTCTACAATAAAGTCAGCAAAGGCTTGCCCCTTCACTGCTTTTCTAGGCTCGAAAGTAACTTCGAGGCTCTGTATTTCTATGGCCCATTTGATCATTCGGCCTGACGACTCCATGATGGTAAGTGGCCGCTTGATAGGTTGGTCTGTATACACGACGACTGTATGTGCCAAAAAGTAGGGCTTCAATTTTTTAACAGCCATGAAGAGTGCAAGACCAAATTTCTCCACTAGGGGATACCTCAACTCGGCATTTTTCAGTACGTGACTGACAAAGTAGACCGGGAGCTGACAGCCGTCCCTTTCAACAAGGAGAACAGCGCTTAACGCATGATCAGAGACGGCCAGGTACATGTAGAGAACCTCTTTGGGCAAAGGGCTGACCAGCCTCGGCAAGGAATGCAAGTGAACTTTTAATTTCTGGAAGGCGGCCTCAGCATCCGGCCCCCATTCAAACCTTGCCTTTTTCTTAATTGCCTGGAAAAAGCCATGAAGAGTGCAAGACCAAATTTCTCCACTAGGGGATACCTCAACTCGGCATTTTTCAGTACGTGACTGACAAAGTAGACCGGGAGCTGACAGCCGTCCCTTTCAGCAAGGAGAACAGCGCTTAACGCATGATCAGAGACGGCCAGGTACATGTAGAGAACCTCTTTGGGCAAAGGGCTGACCAGCCTCGGCAAGGAATGCAAGTGAACTTTTAATTTCTGGAAGGCGGCCTCAGCATCCGGCCCCCATTCAAACCTTGCCTTTTTCTTAATTGCCTGGAAAAAGTATAGGCATTTGTCGCCTGATCGGCTTAGAAATCTTCCCAAGGCCGCCAGACAACCTGTTAACTTCTGAACCTCTCGGATGGTACGAGGCGACTGCATGTCAATGACCGCCTGTACCTTCTCAGGGTTCGCTTCTATTCCTCTCTGATTGATAAGGAATCCGAGAAATTTCCCAGACTCAACTCCAAATACACATTTCTTGGGATTGAGCATGACATGGTGCCGCCTGAGTGTGGCGAAAGTTTCTCGGAGGTCCGACAGATGATCTTTCTGAAGTTTAGTCTTGACAATCATATCATCAATATATATGCCTCGACGTTTCTCCCAATCTGATCAAAGAACACTGTGTTTATCATTCGTTGGAAGGTAGCCGGGGCATTCTTAAGACCAAACGGCATGACCGTGTAACAGTATAACCCCTGATTAGTGACGAAGGTCGTCTTTTCCTGATCTTTCTTCCATAAGGGAATTTGATGGAAACCAGAATAGGCGTCCATGAAACTCATCAAGGCATGGCCGGCTGTTGAGTCGACCAGGTTATCAATTTTAGGCAGAGGGTAACTGTCTTTGGGGCACGCCTTGTTTAAGTCTGTGTAGTCTACACACATTCGCCAGGTGCCATTCGGCTTTTTAACAAGCACCACATTTGCAACCCAGTCTGGGAAGTAACATTGCCGAATGAACCCTGCATCAAGTAATTTTTTAACTTCGGCGGCTGCCGCCTGACTTCTTTCTTCGCCATGGTTCCGCTTCTTTGCCGTACCGGCTTCTTTTTCGGATCCACGGCGAGTTTATGTACCGCCAGATCAGGACTAATGCCTGGCATTTCATGGACTTCAAATGCAAAGATGTCCTTGTATTCTTTCAATAGGTTGTGAAAGTCGTCACCAAGGTTTCTCAGAGCAGTCGTCCCAACTTTGACTGTTCGGTCAGGACGTGAGTCGTCTAAGATCAGGTCCGCATGCTCACCAGCCGGCTGAGGGCGGAACTCATCCGGCCGCTCCTCTGCCAATGATTGCTATTTTCTTGCTTTTCTTGCGGACTCTGTCAGGGACGCCTTTCTCTTTTTGCCGCCTGCTTCTTGAACAGGCGCACTCTCCTTGACATTGTCAAGGTCTGTTTTTTCACCACTTGACCCAGTGGCCATAACAGTGGGCTTGACATCCGAGAGATAGCACTCTCGGGCCATCCTCTGATCTCCCCTTAGGGAGCCGACTGTTCCATTATCCCTCTCAAACTTGAGCAACATAAGAGACGGGATTATAACAGCCTTGGAATTATTCAGGGTTGGTCGACCCATAATCATGTTGTAGGCCGAGAGTTCCTCTACTACTAGGAACCGGACTACCATGTGTCGTCCTTCCCCTTTTTCGCCCAGGCGAATGGGTAAATCTACTCGTCCCAGTGGGTGGACGACTCCTCCTCCAAACCCTATTAAAGGGTGGGAGGCCGGATGTATGCAGTCAGTCTGATATTTCAGTTTCGACAGACATTTGCTGCTGATGAGATCTGAGGAGCTCCCGGTATCTATGAGGATTCGGCCAACTCTCTGGTTGGCCACTTTACATTCAATAACGAGAGGGTCGTCATGCGGCCCCTTTACCCCTCCTAGATCCTCTTCAGTGATGAAAATCTCAGGAAATGTATATTTGGACGGCCGTTCTTGGTGAACGGAATTTACATCTAACCGCCTTATATTATCTTTGTTGCCCCTAATAGTGGGGCCGCCTCCTGAGAAGCCGCCTGCAATGGTGTAGACGACTGCATCATCTGTATCAGAGCTGTCGGCCTGCTGATTCTTTTTGGCCGACTGCTTTTTTGAGGAAGTGTTCCCCGTAGATTTCTTGACATAAGTGTCAAGATCACCTTGCTCAGCCAGGCGGTCTAGGTACCGCATGAGACTGATGCAGTCATTGGTGTGATGACCAACGTCATCATGATAAGCACAGATTTTATCTTGGTTCCGGTTGTTTGCAGAACCCTTCATGGGGACCGGCTTCTCAATTGAGATCCGTCCCTTGATTTCTTTTAGGATAAACTGGTTATCCTTGTTAAACGCATACTTTGGGGAGTATGGTTTGAATTCTTTTTTCTTTTTCTGGGCCGGCTGTTTAGAGGAATCAGCCGCCCAGACCTCTTTTCTTTTCTCATCTTTGTTTGACGACTGTTTCTGTCGTCCTTCTCTTTTGTCGAACCTTTTCCCGTCCGACTGTTTTATCGTACACAGATCAGTCGCCTGTATATAGGCTTCTGCTTCAATCAAGGCCTCTTGAAGAGTCGCCACCCTTTTTCGAACCAAATCAAATTTGAAGGTAGACCCGTCTTTGAGACCTCTAAAAAAGTCGGTATAAGCTACCTCATCCGGTAACCCTTGAATCTGTATTCTCATCAGGTTGAACCGCCTGATGTAAGAACGAAGCCCCTCCTTCTCGCCCTGCTGAATTGTTCCCAAATCAAGGGTCGTTTTCTTCGCAGGGATGTTCATGGCGAAGTTGGAGGCAAATAAGTAAGCAAGCGTCCTGAAGCTATTTACACAACCAGTCGGCAGGTTGCCGAACCATTGCTGTGCGATTCCTTTGAGAGTCGCTGGGAAACACTTGCACCAAGTAGTATCATCCAACCCTTGAAGGTACATTAGGTTGGTGAATGCCATCAGATGGTCTTCTGGGTTAGTAGTGCCGTCATAGGCGCCTACTAGTACATTTTTCACTTTGGCCGGCTGAGCGGCTTCAGTAATTTCCTTGGAGAAGGCCGACGGCTGTTCACCAAGTCTAAGCAACTGTAGCTGCCAGTCCATAGGTTGGACGTTTTTTTATGTAGGTCCACCAAATGGAGGTGGCTGCATAAAATACTGTTGTTGCGGCACAAATGGTAAGTTTGGTACCGCCTGGGCACTATGAAAGCCGGACTGACGGGAGGTGCCGCCTGACTGACTCTCATGGTACGACTGAGTATGCCTCATCGAGGCATTTCGCAAACTGTCTTGAAAGTTTGAAGTAGAAGCCGACTCTGACAATCGGTCACTCTTCTTCTGCTCTAGCAGTAGCCGAGCATCTGTGAATGTTTGCTTTGACCCGTCCGCCTGAATATGACGAACCGGTTTCCTATTTCCTGTAGGATAACGGAATTTTGTGAAATCAAGGGCAGGTGGCTCCCGCTTCCTAGATTTAGGATGAGGAGTCGCCTCTCGCCCTTGAACTGGCTTCCTCTTCAGTGAAGTGGAGGGTTTCTTGGCCGACTGCTCCTTGACTGAAGCAGGTGGCTTCTTGTTGATCAACTCTTGAATCTCTCCCTTGAAGTCCCTCATGAAGGTCATGAGTTCGTTCCTTGTGATGGGAGCAGACCCATCAGTCGGCTGTTGCCGAGCAGGTGGTGCGCCTGCTGGCTCGCTTCCTGTTTGAAGATGCTCCCGTTCCCTCCTTTCGGTATGACGGGTACGTCGGGCCCTTAGGGTCCCGTCTGAAGCTGTATGAGTTTCAACTTCAAATTCACTTTCGGTGTCATGGTCCGACTGAACTTGAGGGTCGTCTACGGGACGCCTCTCTTCAGGAGTCGGTACAGACTTGGATGCCATCTCTGAAGTACTCTCCCCATAGACGGCGCCAAATGTTTCGGGGTTTTCTGATGTCCTGCGGGAGAGTTACAATTCCGAGACTGGAACCGGACGCCTGTACCTGCAAAATAACGGAGACTCCTGGGAGCTCCGCCTCCAACGGTCAAGTTAGTACTTGATTAAGGAGTAATAAGTGCGGAAATTAAAGGGGGAAGATCTGGTTCCTCTAGGGGAGGAGTGATCAATGTGTTTAGACTTCTCTAGGTGAGAGTCATTAATTGCTGAATCCCCTTTAATGAGGATTAATTAAGTATTTATAGTCTTGAGAAGCGTGCCACTCTCTAGGTTTAGGGTAAACCTAGGGCTGACCGGGCCTCTAAACAGGATTGGGCCTTGTTGGCCGGTTTTCCCATTTGGCATGGGTGGACACGTGGCGTGTCTCAATTGGTCCGTAGAGGACGTATCTGTGATTGACACGTGGCAGGCTCCTATTGGCCTACGTGAAGGACACGTGGCGGAACCTGGTTGGTCCACTTGTCAGACGGTGATTGGTGGATAAAAATCCCCTAATCAATATCCAATTGCCCGACAACTGGATTCGTACTTGACCCACCTTCGATGAGCTGCATCAGCCACAACCCGTCCAGGAACAAAGCCAGATAACCCAGACTGTGTCAAAGGAGAAGACCCTATCAAGTCAACACATACATCGCGACCACGATCCCAAGAATAAAGTAACACATCTGCAGGTCTGAGGGCCCCGTCGTTCCCTCTAGACAATCCAATGTCAACCTCCTTTCTAGCTGGAATCCTAGATCAATAACAAACATCAATAAGGGTATCCCGCACAACATTATGTCGATGTTTAATACCCACTATATACTAGCACACGACACTGCGTGATCACCGAAAAAATCCCCAGTAAAAACCCTTGAACAAGCAGAGCACGGCCTCGAGACAGAGAACAATGGAACACCCAAGCGGTAGCACAACACACACCGGTAAGTCTTTGCGTTCATCGTCTGACCCAACCCTGAAATAGGAACCGCCCGAAGCCAAGCAGAGGTGTGATCTCCCTGCTGCGATTTCCACAATATTGATTGACGAGGAGATAAAGAGAAGGTGGATTCTGCAGAATCGGTAACCTTTGTGAAATATATATCTGCCAATTTCTTCATGAGTTTAGGGGCATCGACCTCACTAGGATTACTCAAAATGTCAGACTCCACCGTTCGATTGAACAGGCTCAACGCATCCTCAAAAGCTCGACCAAGACCAACAACGCGAGCATGTCGTAGAAGCTTTGTCTGCAACCCAGCAGACTGCAACCGTGAAGCAAGAAAAGCATAATGACGAACATCACCTGCGGAATAAACACCAAGCCCGCCATACGCAAAAGGTAAGGTGGCAAGCCGCCACTGCCAATCGCCAAACCCAGGCCCTGAAGCAGCAATTATAGCTCGCACTGAGGATCATCAAGCTTAGCAACCTTATCCATAAGCGCAATGGTCTTGGTCACCCTCTGCATCACAAGCTCACCTCCAAAACCAGAATCGGAACTAGCGGGATTATTATTATTGTTATTGTTATTGTTATTGTTATTGTTATTGTTATTGTTATTGTTATTATTATTATTATTATATATAAAATTTTCATTAAAATTTAATTATAAAAAATTAGGTCAAGTTAGTGCATCGGCATGTGTGTAAAGTTTAAATGTGTTAGTTATTCTGGGACAGGTGGAGTAGGTTTTAGCCCACACATTATAATATGATATATAAATTGGTATAAATATATTTTTAATTTTACATAACAGTTTGATAATATTATAACAAAATCATAGTAACGCAAACCAAACTCTTGAGAGATACAATGATTGGTTGAAAAATAAAATGTACGAAGTAGTAAATGTAATGAAAAATAGTGACAAAGTATTAGCACATATACCTAATCTCTGTCTTTTCTCTTCCGCCCCTTTTTTTAAAGTCTTTTCTCATCTCCCCTCTTCTCCCTTTTCTCTCTTAACTCTCCTCTCTCCTCTTTTAGGGTTTTAGTAATCTGGACTGTTTAGACTTAAAATAGTCTAATTTTTCCGGAAATTCGACTATTTTGACCTTTTTTCTTTAATTTAATTCTTTTTTTTTTTTGCTTTGTTTTGCGTTTTGCATTGTTTTGCTTTGCTTTGTTTTTTTCATATGGGAGAGTCTTTCTCAATTAGGAGTTTCCCCAAATTTCTGAAAATTTGATCTGAATTTTATTTTTATGGTTCTAATAATAATTGGAAAGGTGATTTGGATTCATATGGGTTTAGGGTTTGTTATCAAGTCTACGATCAGAGCATCATAAACATACAAAATCATTGCTCCCGTCAAGCTTGAAGCAGTGTAGTTATGATTTTCATTATTAAAGCTATGCTACTTTCTTTAAATCGGTGGTTTACAAATCTACATTATTATTGTAGATGTTGTATGACTATTCACTAATTATATTATTCTTCTTTTCATTATTTATAAATAAAAAATAAAAAATAAAAAACTATGTTAATTATGAATTTCAAAATTTTGTGTTTTTTTTTAAGAGAAACTATTGGGTGAGACTTACCTCACCAATGGCTTCACGAGACAAACACAAAATAATAAGGAAAGTCCAGACTTTTAAAAACTTAAATCAATTATAATAATATCATCTAAGTAGTTACTAATATGATTCACACCATTAACCATGTCATCAAACCAATTAATCAAATCATCCAATCAATTAATTGTATCATGCATCCATCCTAAACACTTCTTTCTGTTTGGATGGTCATAGTCTCATCAAAAAAAAAAAAAAAAAAAAAAAAGGAACTTTTAGAAGCTAGGGAATAAATGCAAAATTTGTTAAAAATAAGCCAACCTTTGTACGATTAGCTCAAAATAAGTCAACATTTGATTAACTAAAAATAAGTCGATCTTTATAAGACATCTTCCCAAAATGAGTCATGACCTGTTAATTTTGGGGGTAACAATTGCTTAGGTTAAGTATGCCATGTGTTCTAATGTTATTGGTTCATACATTTTAAAATTTAAAGGAAAAAATTGCAAAAAATAATACAATTTTTGACCCGTTCTTTTTTAATAATACAACCTTTGAATTATACATTAATATTACAACCTTTGGAGGGTGTTGAATTAAAACAGACAAAAACCGGTTGGTAACCTATTAGTATAGGTTATATTAACACGTGTCATTAAATGGTTTTATCAATTTTATTTGATTTTTTAAATTTTAGTTAATGTTTTTAATTTTTACAAAAATATAAAATAATAAAAAATAAAAATTATTATTATTATTATTATTAATATATATATATATATAAAAAAAAAAAAAACCACCACCACCTTCCCCGGCCACCACTTCCTCTCCCCCTCCCTTGCGCTTAACTCCCCTCCACTGCGGCCCTGCATCCAACTCACCCACCGCCGGCCAACCCGCACCTATCCTTACCCGTCGCGCCACCCACCGTCGAATCATCTAACCCCCGAAAACCTCCTTGCCCGATACCTAACCCCTAAAAAACACCTTAACCTGCTTGAAACACAGCCCGAAAAACCGCCCTTCTCCCGAAACTCAGCCTCGAAAACTGCCCCACCCCTTCCCGGCCACTACTTGCCCACCGCACCCTTCGCAAGCTCCGATTCCCCTACCAGAACCCAGATGCCTACCCCGAATTCCACCATTATCAAACCCCTCAAAATAGATCAAGGTTGGGGATAGCAGCATGGTCGGTGGTCGGTGGTGGGGGAGATAGCTTAGGATTGTGGGTGGTCGATGCTCATGGTTGATAAGAAGGTAGGGCCAAGGTGGGGGAAGTGGGGCGGTGGGCTGACTACTGCTAGCGGGGGAGGGGGATTATTTTTTAAAAATAAATAAATTTTAATCAATTTTTTTTAGAAAAAAAAATTAATAATTTAAACCAATTATGCTACGACACGTGTCACATGTAACTTGCTACACAGGTTTTTGCCTGTTTAAATTCAACCCCCTAAAGGTTGTAATATTAACATATAATCCAAAGATTGTATTATTAAAAAAAAAAGACCCAAAGGTTGTATTATTTTTTACAATTTTTCCAAATTTTAATCAAGATTAATTGCTTGATTAATTTTTCATACTATTTTTTTTTAATCCCATTCCCCCACCGTAGAACAACCCCCTACTCTTACCCCTCGCCGATAACCCCTCACCCCATTGACCCCTGACTCTCTCTCCTCTCCCACTGCCGCCTCTACTCCTCGCCCATCTCTCTCTTTTTTTTTTTTTTTTTTTTTTTAAAGTTTTTCAGGTTGGGTTGATTCAGAGTGTGGGGTAAGATTTCAGTGGTTAAAGGGTAGGTTTCGGTGGTTAGGGGTGGGTTTTAGTGGTTAGGCGGTGGGTTTCGAATGGATATTATGGTGATATTTTGGAGGTTTGGGTGGGGATTCGAGGTGGTATGGTCCAATTGGGTTTCGAGCAATGAATGGCGGTGTTAAGAGAGGAGGCTAAGAAAAGGGACGGTCGATCGGAAGGGAGAGAAAGAAAGGGATTGTGTGCTGTAGGGGTGGGGGCTAGTCTGTAATTGAGTAATTGGGGGGTTGGGTTTTTTCTTTTATTTATTTTTTTGACACATGGTTGGGTTTTTTCTTCTAAAAAAAATTATAAATTATTTTGAATCTAATAAAAAAGAGAAAATGTCTTGTTTGGCAGTTCATAGGTCATTTGACCAATTAAAAGTTAACTTATTTTTAGTTACTCAAAAGATTGGCTTATTTTGAACTAACCGCGCAACGGTTGACTTATTCTTGACATAATTTTCAATGTTAAAAGTCTCTTAAGTGTTTAGATTGTATGAAAAGCAAAGACTAGAGATTATTTCATGCTTTTAAACAAGAAAAACAATCAATGTATGGACAATTATTTGAGATTTATTTCCTTGTTATAAGTGGTAAGAAATCATAATAATAATTACAAAAAAAAAACTCTCATGTAATTTGGTACATCTCCTGTCTTTGTAACATATCAAATCTTCTACTGTGGGCTTTTGGCTTAATAGAATACCTTTATGGCTAAATGAATCTTTTCTTTGTATTTATAGTCACATTTTTTCCTCTCCTTCACCACTTCCCGTTCACCTTGTTCTCTCTCCCTTCTCCTTGCACGCTTTCGATATTCAACATCACTATAGATAATGCTCTACCATCACTAGACCAATAGTGCTTTTTCTCATCTTATTTGTAAGTCTCTAATCTCTTATGTTGAATTTTTTCCTTTTCTTATGGTCAAATCAGGAGTAAAGTTTATTTATGCTATGTATAAGATCCTTATTAAAAAAAAATAATGTTACATTATTATTCTCTTTGGAAATTTTGCCAAAAACCTCTTTATAAAACACTTTTTTAGTTTTTTTGTAAGAAACCACCTTATAATATTTTTTATTTTTATTGTAACAACACACTTTATTTTTTTATTTTTTTTTTGCGAGAACACACCTTTACTTTTACTTTTTTTTTTCACGAGAATACACTTTATGCAGGAATTCGAGCATTGACCTTGTTTTTCGGCATTGACCTCGTCACGTGTGGGTGACGTGTTCTCCTAAAACAATCTCCCTTTATTTTTCAATCCCCCTTTATATTATAAAATAAAAAAATTAATGTGAAAAGTTTTTTTTTTTTTTTTTGGTTTTTTTAATACTTTAAATTCTTATTAAGATAAAAACTTCGACGTGAAAACATAATAATTTCTTTTAATTTAAATTATAATCACTATTCGTGTAGTTTATTTTTGCTGGCACATAAAAATAACTCTCAAATCTCAGTTGTTAGTTTTGCTTATGTGGCGATTGGTTTTTTTAATTCTAAAATAAAATACGAATCTCTTTTTTCATTGGTTGAAATAAAGTCTTTGGTTATGTGACACTCCAAATGCTCTCAAAAAAAATGTCTCCTTCCTTTACATATATTAGATTAGATTTTGGAAAAATTACATTAAATAATACGACATTTACCCCGTCCGCTAAAAACAAGTTGAACTTTTGTTTATTTCAAAATAATACGAATTTTGGGGGGTGTTCGCTTTAAATAGGTTATTACCTGTTGGTAACCTAATTAATAGGTCATGTAGGACACGTGTCAATGTTTTATTAGTTGACAATTTAATTTGTTTTTTTTAATTTTTTTTATAATAATTAAAAGATATTTAATAATATTAATCACTTTAGTATTATATTTTTTTATTGGTTTTGTAAATTTAATTTGATTTTTTTAAAAAATTATTTAATATTTTAATTTTTAAAATATAAAATAATAATAATAATAATAATAATTAATTAATTAAAAAAACCCACCCAACCACTTCCCCCACCAGTAGGTAACCAGCAGCCCCCTTCCCCCACTCCGGCGGCCGGCGATCAGTATCCACCAGCGCCGACCGACCCCTTCTCGGCATCCCCGATAGCAACATTTGCACATTCTGCTATATATCGCCCCTCCCCTAAACACCAGACACACCGCAGCCAAACCGAAGCCCAGTAGCAGCCACGGCCAATCGCGTAGCCAGACGAAGTTCCCAGCCACGTCAACCACCTTGCGCGTTTCAGCCACCTAGCTCCTTCCCTCTTCCCGGATCTCCACCTGCTCCCTCCTTAAAATCCTATCGTTCTGAAACGTTGACCGTTTGAGGCTCGTGGAGGGGAAGGGTGGAGGTTCTCGGCGACGGTAGGGCTAGGGCGAGGGTTTTTTGTGACAGTAGGGTGTTGGTGTGGGGGGTTTTTAGCGATAGTGGAGGTATTTCAGGGGTTTCGGCGACGGTGAGGGTGTTGGTTGGGGTTTTTGGCGACAGTGGGAGTTAGGGCGAGGGTTTCCAGCGACGGTAAGGGTGTTGGGGTTTCGTCATTGGTGGGGGTGAGGGTAGGGGCCGCTCCGGTTGTGGTGGTGGTTGTTGACGGGTGGGGGGCTATTGGGGGCTTTTGTTTTTTTTTTTTTTGTTTAAATTAAAATCAATTTAATTAATTAGAAAATTGTTAAAAAAAATTGTTAAAAAAATTTATTTTAATCATATTAATTGTTAACCATAATTAAAGTTCTAATTAAGAGTTAAATAAAGTGTTAAACGAAGTTATTACAAATTACAAAAAAAAAAATCAAAAGGTTAACCGGTCGTTAAGGTTGCAGGTAAAAAATCCTGTTTAAAGCAGACACCCCCCAAAGGTGGTATTATTCTGGAAAAATCAAAAGGTCAACTTATTTTTAGCGGATGGAGCAAAGGTCGTATTATTGTATACAATTTTTCCTTAGATTTTTTGTTTTCGATTTTTTTTTTTTTTCAATTTTTCATATCCTTAACTATCCCAATGACAATAAAATCAACTAAACCTTATAAAACTTTAAGTCAGTCAAATTTTGGAAAACGGAGAGAGTATTATTATCAAGGTATACAAGATTTCCTTTCAACCAATAAGGAGCTTGGTGTACAAGATTTTTTCGTACACCAAGTGTATTCCTAACATCTTTTTTTTTTTTTTTTTTTTTTTTTTTTTTTTTTTTTTTTCAATTTTTCATATCCTTAACTATCCCAATGACAATAAAATTAACTAAACCTTATAAAACTTTAAGTCAGTCAAATTTTGGAAAACGGAGAGAGTATTATTATCAAGGTATACAAGATTTCCTTTCAACCAATAAGGAGCTTGGTGTACGTACACCAAGTGTATTCCTAGCATCTCCCGGAGTGTTACGTACTTACGTGTGCCCTTTTTGACATTCTCCTTTAATGACTGCGTTTTGATTATTTATTACGGAGTAGATTGAATTTTTTTTTTTTTTACACATTTCCCTCATACATACTCCCTCCGTCCCTTAACTATGTGCCTATTTCTAACATTTATTACTCACATAATAAAGAGAAATAGGCACGTAGTTAAGGGACGTAGGGTGTACTTTTTTTTGCAACTATCCCCGTTACCATTTTCCAATGCAACTATTCCTATTTACAAAATATTTACCAACTAATACATATATACTATTTTCAAAGTTAATTTAATGCATTAATACTTGATACTACCTCCGTTTTTTTAGCTTACACGTTTTTTTTCACGCTTGCCAACAAACAATTCTAACGATTAATATTTAATTACTCCGTATCAATATTGTAAAATTATGAAAAGCGGATGTTAATAAATTTTACATTAAAACGATTCAAACAAGATCCCACTTGACTATGGTTTATCATAGCTATGACTCACAAAATTTAGTCAAAGTGCATTTTATGAACAGTACAAAATTCAAAGAGTGTCAACTTAAAAAAGGAGGAAGTAAATGTGAAATCTAATCATTATTTTTTACTCATTCCTTTTTTTTTTTTTGAAAGATTCTACTCATTCTTTATAAACCGTGAAAAACCACCTAATATAACTATTTCGGGAATAGAAGAAGTTGTAGAAGATTATTTTTTCATAATAGTAATAATTTTACATAGAAGAAATGTTTCAAAAAAAAAAAAAAAAAAATTGAAGAAACAAGATTTTTCATGATATTTGAGAATAGTATTAAGTTTACACAGTAGAAGAAGATATTTTTTCTTAATTTTCTCCCTTTTTCAATAAAAAAAAACATGGGAAAATGATTTGAAAATGGTTAAAAAGTCACCATTAACCAAAAACTTAAGATAAGAATGAGTAATGACGACAACAGTAACAAATGGCGCGACATTTGATGATTCAGAAAAAGACGTTATACGGAGTAAATTACATTTTCTTGGGAAACGACAAACTCCAAATAAAGATAATTATTTTAATTTATTTTTATACTGAAAATTATAAAATGCACCACTGTCTATGTCACAGTCATCACTCATCAGTCCCCCTCTTTTGCTTTACTATTCTGCTCCTCCTCCTTGTTATTACTGTCACATTCACCCATTTTCTCTTTTATACTGAAAATTTATAATATTATTTATTATGATTAATTAATTTATTTAAAGTAGTTAGTGTAGTATAGTTTGATGATCAGTTGGTAATTGGGGCACTATCATTTATGAGGGTCACTACTCTAAGTCTCTCTAACTAGTCTTTCCTCTTTTCCTAGCTAAACAAACTCCAATAGAATTCAGAGAGAGAAATTTAAATTAAAAAAAATAACCCCCCAAAAAAAAAAAAAAAAAAAAAAAATTGTAGGGAGAGAAAGTTGGAGAGAGAAAGAGATGGGATTGGGGGTTTCAAGGGGGGAAACATGCCCAACTTGAACCCAGCACCTCTATTCTTTGCTTCCTTCTTCAGATCCCAAAGGTCCTTCCTTTCTTTTCTTTTTTTAACTTTTTTTTAGCAAGATTAAATTTTTATTTCTTTTTTTACTTTTATTGACTGAAATTGTTTAAATTTCACCCATTTTGTCATCTGGGTATCTGTTATAATTTCTTGGGTATGAAATTTTTATGGTGTTTGTATTTTTACTGCATGTGGGTTTATTTGGGATCATTTCTGTTATAATTTCTGTTATTGAAGAAGAAGGAAGAAAAGGGAAAGTTTTCTTTTATGGTAAAACAAAAAATTAAAAAAAAATCTTGTTGTTTTGTGACTGTTATGTGTTTCTCTACTATTGGTGGGTTTTCTTTTCTAGAAATTTCCTTATTAGGTGTTGATTATTTGGATTGTTGCTTTTTGGGGGTTAGTTTTTTTTCATATTTTTTTACCCCTTTTATTTATAATAATTAATAATACAATTTAATTTTTTCCCAATTATGGTATAAGTTTGTTGTAATTTTTTTTTTAATCTATTTTTGGGGTTTGATCATTATTTTCTTCCAAAGTCATAGGGGGTTGAGTTTATGTCAATAGGTTGGTTGAGATTCTTTGTCAATTGTCATCCTTTTTTTTTTGAGAGTCTTTTTATGGTATAATATGATTGGGCTTATTTCTGTACGGACTGTTCTTTTTTTTGGTACCTTGGATTTCATTAGCTCTACCTTCTTTACTATCTTCTTACCAGTTTTGGTAGGGAAGAAAATTCATATCTTTGAGTTATTTTATGTTTTTTTTGGTTTATATTGTTATATATAATCATGCTCTTGTTATTGGATCATTTGCATGCAAATTTCTTAAACATTGTAGTATGCTTAGCTTTCATTTGGCTGATAATTGTTGTACTTAATTAACTTGCAGCTAGTTGAGTGTTGGGAGACCGAACCTTGCTCGTGTTCGTGTTCGTGTTCGTGCTCGTGTTTTTGTTTTCTTTTCAGGTAAATATTGTTGAATGGTCATGTCCTTCTATTGTTGTACTTCTTGTAGTTCCGTAATGGTAATGGATTTGTGTGTAATTTTAGCTCGGTGTGCATGTTTGTTTTATGCGCACTTGTTGTAAGCTCCTTTCACATTCATTTTTCTGGATTGGTTAATACTTCGTAATTAAGAAAAAAAGTATATGTTTGGATGCGAAATTGCAGATTTATATGATACATGTGTAGAGTTGTACACAAAGTCGTTACTCTTACTACCTCAGTTTATGACCCTGAACCACATGAGCCAGTTCTGCTCTTCTGACAGCTGTTGCGTTTGAAGTTGATGTGTTTACACAATTACTATTTTTAGGGTATAAAATTTTTGGTTGTACAAGTTATCTGAATTATCGAGATGTGTGTCGATATCTAGGAGTATGATTTTAATTCTTGAATCTGTTTTGGTTCAATTCGACTGAAGGGCAGCCTTGTTGATTTGGTCAATCTTGTGTGCATGCAGTTCGTTAATGAACTTGCTTGTGGTGTGAAATCGACATCTAACTGTTTCTGTTTTTATTTGTTCTGCTGTGTATGTTGTTACCTTCATTTACTTGAAAACAATTTCGTTAAATTTGGATTTTAGACAGAAAACAACTTTCATACTTGTACGATTTTCATTCTTAATTGCTTAATGTAAAACTAAGAAGCTCCATTACCCACCTACAATAGGTGGGTAGCAATTTCAAAAAAAATAACTAAGAAGCTCGATTAGATCATCACCATGGGTTAGTAACTATATTGGGGTGTCAAAAACCTTTATCTCCAATGGTGAGACCCAATGTACGTATACTTTTTGGAGACTTGTTTTGTGGCTCCAATGTGTCTTATTTGAAAAGATAATTTTCATTTAATTTCAGAATGAAATCATTTGAAAGATGTTCTCAATTTTGCTAGTTGCTCTTGCTTTGAATACTTATCCCATGATATGTTATATTTGGCAATCCTCTCTCCTCATAAGCCCCCTATCGAAGATGCTCTTATGCTGACATGGATAAGCCATTTGTATCCTTGTACGTAGCTAGGAGTGAAGCAACTGGATGAGTTTTAGGGAAGTGAGGTGTATTCAATTAGTGAAACACCATATTACTCTTCTATATTGGAGATGAAGCGGTGTGGAGACAGTTGACAAAATACCTAGGAATGGATTTTTTTTGTTTTCTTTGGATTTCCTTCAAATGTGTTTGTATGTATATGTGGGTGTTTTTTTTTAACTATTTGTTGTCCTTAAATATTTAAGGTTTTCTTTATCGGATTTTGCACCATAGACATACTTTTATGTTTTATCAAGTTCTTAAATATATTAAACTCAAGTATAGCACTATAATTTTATTTCATAGCTTATAAATTGTCAATTACAAATCCAAATGTCATTCTAATATACGACACATATTTATGATTATATTTTGTATATTATTCTTACATTGCACATATGTTGTACGCATATCATACACATGCTAGCATATGGTAATGATATTTGCAAGCTTGCTTGATTACATATAAAAAGATTTCTAAAATTGTGTGAATATTTTGCACCCTACTAGTGTAATTTACCACTATTAAGATTACTACTTGCCAGAACTATTATTATAAACTATGGCTATCACAATTGTTAATTTTATAGATTTATGTTAATTAATAGTGTTGTTCCCTACTCAACTATTCTTACTATAATCATTACTTTCAACTTCTTAACGGAAAATATTCTGGAAAGTATATGCTTGTCATTTAAAAGCTACATACAACCTGCATTGAGAGTAAAATTCACATCTACGATTCTAATACAATATGCAGCATGTGTTTTTTTTTTCGCGGTTCTTTAACACGTTTCGGGTTTACATTTATTGACTTAATCGGATAATTGTCGTTCAGTTCAATTTTCAAGATATTTTTGTATGAAAAAATTTATAATAAGAAGGGTTTATTGACAAGGGCTTATTATCATTTATTTGTCACGGATTGAATTGTGGAAAAAGGAGGAAGGCTTTGATGTCGAATCTTAAACAAAACATCTTATGTGACAAACTGATTTGTATATTTAATGTTGATTATTTGATAGTTTGCCCGCTTTTGCAGGTCTAATCTACTACACTCAGAATCTGCTTTGGTTGCGTTCTAGTTTATCCAAATGTCCAATTTATTTATCAATTATCCTCCACATTGGAATTCAGATGACCAGAGAATTTCCGAATCTTTATCGAAGGGCTTGAGCTTGAAAATGGATTCCCCACCTCAACTTCATCTCAATGCTAGGTCATTAGGCTTTCATTTGCAAGATCAAGACTCACCTTCAAGTCAATCAACTCAGTCAAACCATGATATGACTACTAATACTGGAACCAATTCTCAGGACCAATGCATGTCATCTGAATCTGGTATTCTTTTTTGTTTTCATCCCTTCCTTTGTATTCGTTGTTTTTATCCCTTTTTTCTTTCTCTTTTATTGCTGGGGGTTATGGTGGTGATGAATTTATGGCGATTTGCATATTTAGTAATGAAGTAGTACAAGTGATGCTTGTGCAAAATATATCTCATATCCTAATTAGCACTCTGTGTGTCTTTTTGGATGTTTGTCGAGTGGTGTCTTAATCGTGTCTCTTTTTGTATGTTTGTCTAATGGTGTGTCAATCTTCCAAGTGTATTATTCGTTTTTCATTTTTTTTTTCTAGGTCAAGAAGTCAATTGTGGCAAGAACCTTGGTCAAATGAAACCAATGTATCTAATGGGTCATCCAGAAGCTGATTTTAATATTGGTCAAATGGATTACAACCGTGCAATGGTTAGCAATAACTGTTGTTTTTGTTTTCATCTTATTTATTTTTTTATGATTGAAAGATGCTGAGAGAACTCTCTTCCTTTTGGTAGGGATGCATGCCATATCCTTATGGTGATCCCTATTACAATGAGATAATGAATACATATGGGACAACACCCATTGTAAGTTTCTCTAAATTTTCATTATAATTGTATTTTCATGCTATTTTGTGCTTGTTTTCATAATTATACGTAATGTCTCCAATTTTATGCATGGATGTGTATATTTAGTAGCGGCGAGGGTCAAATCTTTATTGGTGTGTGCTGATAAGTATATTAAAACTAAGTTTTATATTACATATATATTGCACATATATTGCATATGTTTATATATCGAAACACGTGTATGCGTGCTTCAATTTATAAATTACTACAAATTATCACATTGCATTCCTTATATTTAAGTAATTCAATTGTAAGTTGTTATTTTAAAATTGAACTGGTTTGCTACAATTTTCTTTTTTAAAATTTTTTGATAGAGTTTAGTGGAGTCAAATACTCAACTCGGTCAATTGACTCCCTTTTAATGGTGTTTAATTAGATTACCTAAAGTTTGGACACTTCGACGAGGAGAGTTTTTCAATGTGTAACTTATGTTAGTTTGGTTAGTCGTATCTCTTTCTATAAAGTTATAATTCCGAGGGATTGGAAGTACCAAAAATTGTTTATTAAATACATCAACTCCTTGAAATTTATGGAAATAAAAACTCCCGTATTTGTTACTACCTGGGATTTCTACTGTCAATTGATTAATTATTATGTATAGATTATGACATTATGCCATATTCTGATGTTCGGTATCAATTTACACTTGGGTTAAACTTAATATTCTCTCTACAGAATTGTAACTCGAGAACTAAATCTTTTCTTTACCTTGGATTGACTAGATTCATCCCCATATGATGGGCATGACAACTACGAGAGTCCCATTACCTCTTGATATATCTGAAGATGAACCGATATTTGTCAATGCCAAGCAATATCATGGCATTCTAAGAAGGCGGCAATCAAGAGCAAAGATGGAGGCCCAAAACAAGCTCATCAAAGCTCGAAAGGTAAGACGTTTCTCCCAGCTCTCTTGAATTTTCTATCCATGTTCACACGTTATTCTTCACAATGGATTAATAGCAATGGCTTGTGGTTATGTCAATAGATACAATATATAAACACTCACATAATAGATTATTAGTAATTGTGCTTACCACTTGTTATGTTCTTATTGACATATACGGATGTAATTAATTAATCTAATGGATTTCTTCCTATCAAAAAATTAGGAATAGATGTTGATTTTTTATCACCTTCCTATTACTTACGGGCTTATTAATCCAAACATGATCAACTATGATATACTTCGTATTATTTTAATAACATGATAACTATTAACGGACATTATAAAGTAGTATATATGATTATTAGTTAAATAAGTAAACAATCTAATAATGCTTTTCATTGTTTTGGCAGCCTTATCTTCATGAATCAAGGCATCTTCATGCCTTGAATAGGGTAAGAGGATCAGGTGGTCGTTTCCTTAGTACAAAGAAGCATCAACAATCCGACTCAACCTCTACAAATGGGAACCATTCAATCTCTGGCTCGAATGCATATAATAACATGGTGTTTGAATCCCATCAATCACAATGCATGGCAACAGGTACCTCAAGCATCTCCACCAATGGCAATTCTTTTTACCAGCAACAAGACGGTGGATTCTTAGGCATCTCTTCTTCACATACAGGTGGAGCCATGCAACACAATGGAGGGTTTATAAACAACCCGAACCAGCATCAAGCTCCCGTGGTCCGGTGAAATTGGAAGGAGCAACTAACACATCGTGACCAGGCAACTCATCCTTGGCTTTTAAGAACTTCATATTATTCTTGCTTGTATTAGCCTTCTGGCATTGATTTCGTATTCTATGAATGATTCTGCTGTATATTTAAAAGTTTCGATAAGTGTCCAAAATATTTGATATGGATGATCTTTTGACATCCTAGTGTCAAAGTTTGTTAAAACTTGGTATCGATATTATTTGGACATCAATTCGGTATTTTGTAATATTGTTCAGCAAACTATTCTAGTATTCCCTCCGATTAGCAAGGCAATCTTATTTAAATAATTATAAATGTTGAAATTGTCCTTCGTTTGTTGTTTTTCATTTTTTGACAGGTAGATTTTTTTTTTTTTTTTTTTTTTTTTTTTGTTTAAACAACTTTTACAGTGCACTTTGTATATCTTACCATACAATTGTCCAATCGTCAGTTAGATTATAATCAATTTGTGGCAACTTTAAATTTGATTTTGGGTAAAAAGAATTTTACATGGTAAAAGAGTTATTTTATATTCTTATTTGTAAAAAATCTAGGGTAACTTTACTTATATATATATTAAATCAGTGTTTGTGTACATGCAACATATGTGTGATACAATGATACTATGTGTACAATATATGTGCTATGTAAAAATAATATATAAAGTGTAATCATAATTTTATTTTAGAATGAAATTTTGGATGTGTAATTGACAATTTATATGCTATGAAATAACTTTATAGTACTATACTTTGAGTATAATTTATACACTGTGATTTTAATGATTTTGAGTACTATATATTTATGTTTAATTAAGGGTGATTATTCTGATACTACACAGTGAGACTAATTATAAAATTACATGAGTTTATTTTTCCTTATATGTTTTTGTCAAGATAATAATAGATTTCATTTCTAATCCGGATATTAAGTAAGAAGTTGATATAATGACCTACTCATAGAGATTATTACATAGGTACGTTTTTCATAATACATTTGTCAAAATAATATAGTACTCGATTAAATTTCTTCTTCGTTAACATATAGTACTAGTATATAAATTTCATATTGAACAATACGAAGTACAAAAGAAATTAAGAGAGTAATAGTTAATTTACATTAATTAAGAGGTTTGCTCGATTTATCACCTTGAACAATTGTTTATCAAATGGCAAATTTGTAATTAAATAAAAAAAAAAAGCATTGTTCATGGTAAAACCGCTAACACCATTAGCGGTTCTACCATAAATAGTGTTTTTTTTATACTGTTCATAGTAGAACCTCTAATGATGTTAGCAGTTCGACCATAAATAGTACAAAAAAAATATCACGGTTCATGGTAAAACTGCTAACACTATTAGCAGTTCTTTCTTGAAAGTTTAATTTCACAGTCACACTGACACTCACATAGTCAAACCATATGATTAAGTATAAATCCTACATTCACTTTATTAAAAACTAGAGAATTGAAAAATCGCCTCGTCACTTTGTTCTTGAAATTTTTATTAATAAAAGTTTAAAACCTACGAAGTCTAATTTATTTGGATTCGGTGCACATACTCTATTAGAGTGTAATTGTGCAATTGCATGGAATGTATATCCAATTTGCTACGAAAGACAATCATGATAACAAAAGTGAAAGTTATAGGAAGCTATATTTTCCATTTTTGGTCTAAACTTGGCCAAAAAAAGAAAAGATTGTGAATTTTATTTTCAATGATTCTTTTTAACGTAGATGAATTTTTTCAATCATGTTTTAGATCAGGAAAAGGACAACATTACACAAGGCCTCTAATTATAATTTCTACTTACAAATGTTACAATACTGATCCAACAGCGCAACCATGTAAACCAGTATTAGATGGATCATAATCAACTTCTCCATCTCCCAGAACTCTGTGTCATTGAGAGTGAAGGGCTGAGAGCAATCAGAATTCGGAACTCATTGATGAAATTAGACAAGATATGAATTCAAAGTGGAACTCCATATGTTCCGCTTCCTAACAACTTCATATAAATAATTTGAAAGGCACGTACACAGTAAAGAATTGTTACAGTATGGGAACTGAACATACTCGTAATATGTCCCCAAGATTGGAAAGATCTCATGTCATCAGAAAGCTCAAATTTTACTTCTCAAGATTTCAACTTTCACAATATGCACTTGCAATTACAAAAGAACAATATGGTATAATCGCCAGGATAAACATGACCGGGTAGGGTAGTTACAAGCTTACTAGAAGACCATTTCACCATCCATATTTTGCTTGTGTTTCCGCTTTAGTGAGAAACCCTTTAGCACGCCGTTCTGAAAGTTCCATTTCCTTTTGCTTCATATCAAAGTACAAAGCACTAATTTGATGCTTTCGTTTGTGCTGCTTAGATGGTTTCCCCTTAGTTGAAGCCGGCTACAGAAAAAACAAAAAAAAAAAAAATCAAAACCATATTTAGCACATAACTAACAGCCAAGCAGTACAGAGGTATATCAGGCAAGTATAAATAATAACATCAACAAGAACACTAACAGAAAATCCAGTATTGAGATCATCAAAGTCCCAATTTTCCTCTCATCTACTTTCATAGACCAATTTTGGCCTCATCTTCTATATTATACTAGTTATTCATAGCATTACAATACCTTCCCTACTCACTGCTTGTTAGTTATTTGTCAGCATGTGTGTTATAAACTGCATTAATGAGTTGAAACTCTTGAAAAGGTTAGCAAGCAACACAACCTTGCAGTTTTGGTATAGAAGAGAATGGAGAGGATGAACAAGAAGATGTCCTCCCTGCAAGATTAATTCTTTCCTAGGTATCAAAAGAAAACGAATGCTGCAACTGTTCCTATCAATTCATTTAGGCTTCCTGCCCATAATTTAAGAATTATTGCAAAATTAACCAAACACCCTTGTGAAACATATGTGTTTACTGATAGAACTCATAGAAGTAAATCAATGTATTTATTCTAAGTAACAGAAACATACTTATAACATGATAGAACTAAACAATAAGAGGTTAAGGCACACATAACCACAAAAAAAAAAAAAAAAAAAAAAAAAAAAGGTTAAATTATCAGAAGAGGCATAGTACAAAAAGTCTCTTTTAAGGGATTAAATATGAGTGTAAAGAATCAGGTTGAAGCAGTATAGTCAGCCGGTATTTATAGCCTTATAGGCATACTAGTAAACTGATGCCAGAATAGGTGGACTTACCATAGGTATAGTGGTTCAGATGGTTTACAGATTACATGGTGAATTGATGCCCCCCCCCCCCCCCCCCCCCAACCCCAAAAAAAATAAAACACTATTTAACCAACTGTAGATACTGTGAAGATCTTCTTAACAATTCTACAACTAGTAAAAAATGGAGATGCACATACTGCAGCAAGCATGGAGATGCATGTACTCACCCGGATCCCCAATCGCCCCCCCCCCCCCCCCCCTCTCTCTTTTGTAGTCATACTGCTATTATAAATATATAACCATGCATACTACGTGCATGGATCCATATGAATTCAGCCCAATACCAGCAGATCAATGACCACAGGAAAAGTACACGCTAAGTTCCTCTATACACGTGTCAAAATTGGACAAATTTCATAGAGAAATAATAAACATATAAGACCTCAAATCAGAAAAAATATAATGAGGTACAAAAGAAGGCTATTTCAATAAATGACCTCTTCCCCCACAACACCACCACTTACGCTACCCAATTAAATCATACAATCAGCACAATAACAATTAATGGGGGAAATATAGCGCTTAGTTCCCTTCATCCATATTTGATTCCATCGTCATCATTCCCTATTCTCATTTCTCCTCAATAGAATTACCCATAATGGGCATAATCCATCTTCCCTGACGCCCTTGGGAACTTCATTTCACTACTATGGGATCTTTCACATCTCACCCCAATCTTGTACCACATTTATTATCTTTTTCCTTCCTCAATAAGCACTGCCACACCCTCCATCCACCATGATGTGTCCACCCAATACTATCACCTCCACTCCCCCTCTCAGTGCAACGCTGCTGAACCAACCCCCCCCCCCCCCTTCTTCTCCCCATCAACTTCACATCAAGGTCTTTCCCTCTCACACCAATAACAGCCACAACCTTAATCCCTCTCAAGCCAGAATCACAACACATGTCTCCAGTGCCAAAAAAAATTCACTCAGCTACCTCCAAACCAAAATAGAAAGAGCAGAGAGAGTAGACCTAAATATAAGCTTCCATAAAAACATACAAACGTGAAAGGTTAGAAGATACGAGTCTATCTCATTAGCTTTGGACTTTGGTATTCAAATGCAACCATGGAGGCTCCAGATTCGAGGCCTCAGTTGTCATAATTAACCTTCGACAGGCCACAAATCCAACCATGGAGGCTCCAGATTTGAGGCCCCAGTTGTCGTAATTGACCTTCAACAGGCCACAATAAACTTCAGCATTTATGACTACAAACCTACAGCTACATTGATGGTGAAAGAAGAGGACAATAACACCAACTTAGGTGAAAAGGGGAGATGGTGCCTGCACGGTCTATTACAGTGCCATTAAATCTTAATAGCGATGATAGATGAGAGGGGAGAAGGAATTGCAGTGGCAGAGAGAGAGTCAGGGTGAGCACGGACCGAATATTCGATCCAAAATGGATTTTGTATCGGATATCCGATATCCAAGATTTAGGACATCTGATATCCGGATCCGATCCGAAAAAAATTTCGGATCGGATATACCGGACATTCAGATCGGATATACCGGACATCCAATATCCGAAATATTATAAATAATTTTTAATTTTTAATTTTTTTAAAGAAAATATAAAATAATACCCAAAGTTTTGGATATTTGGATCGGAAATCCGTTATATGATATCTGAAATTGGGTTATTTGGATCGGATATCCGTTATCCAAAATCCAAAATATTTCGGATATTTTTCAGATATCGAATATATAAAAATTGATATCCGAATAGGTATCCGATTTCCAAAATTTACGGATCGAATATTTGATCTGAAATCATCAAATCAGATATCCGATCCGAAATTAATATCAGATTAGATATCCGATTTGAAATTAAGCCCTAAGAAAGAGAGTGAGTTGTAAGAGCATCCCATTCTTTACATAACCAGTCAATTTCCTTGCTAGATTACCTTTTTGTTTTCCTAGAGTCAATCACACAGCCCTTCAAACATTTTATAGTTCAAATTTAGATTTAGATGACTAGAGAGGATTAGATAAGCATGATCCATAGTTAATAGCACGGCGTAAAGATTGATATACAACAAGGTCAAGTAGCAGTACTTATACTTTAACCATACAAACTAAAATACGTTCGCAGTGTAACCAAAAACTCCACAATCCCAAACAAAGGTCAATATGTAACACAAAATGTTCACTCACTATCAATACAATTAAATTGATCTGAAGATTAAGTCATGGACCAAGTTGGAAAGAGAGTTGCATCACTTGCATGCAACGAGAGGCTATTGACCTCAAACACATAAAGACATAACTACTATCATACACTACCGAAAAGTATATACGAGAGTCCATGGAATTTTGAACTGTTTTAAGTTAAAAGTCAAGATTAGTGGATATTGCACTCCAATGAAGTGGATAGGAGAGATATTACTAACAAAAACATCAATATCAGAGAGACTTAGAGAAATTTATTGATATTTCGTCCAATGCTCAACCATCCTTAGATGCATAATTCAGTCATATATTTCTTAATTCTCATCCAAACCATCAGACATCAATTACATGAACATAGTTGCAATTCCTAGGGAAATATTTTTAATTTCCACCCAAACTCACCCCTTCCTACCCCCCCCCCCCTTTTTTCCTCAAACAAAAAGAAGATCCAAAAAAAAAAAAAAAAAAAAAAAAGAGGAACTACAAATGCCAAGCAAATGGTATTCATAGTGTATGAAGCAAGTTCACCCTTCAAATATCCACTTTGCTCAACCTCAAATTCATCGTGTTTTTCTCTGCGTATCAATTTGATGAAATTACTTCAACATTTTTCTCCACAATGACCAGGATTAGTTCCCCATTTTTGGCTACTGACATGATTTCAAACATAAAAGATTACTACAGAAGAAGCCTGCATCTAGACCAAAGTTGACTATATACTTTATGTTAGAAAAGAATTTCCTCAGACCATAAAAACATGAATCTTTTTAGCATCCGAAGGTCTCAACCACCTCCTTATATGAAAATAATTCCAATCTTCTGAATCACTAGACTCTAGCCCATCAAACACTCTCCAAAATCCATGAAAACAAGAATACCATATATTTTAATTTCCTCTATAATCTGCAAGTCCCAACCTACAACCCACAGTAGAAAGCCTTCAAAAGTCTAAGTAAACATTCTCTCTTTTGACCAGCCTAAGGTAAAAAGAAGGTATAGGTAGCATCATAGCATGATATTAAGTTAATGTATCCCTAATATAAGACATTTTTTCTTCAATTTTCTCTACAAATTGACTAGCAACAGTAAAAGGGTCCTAACCTATGCCATAAGGCAGTAGCAAATCTCCAGAACTAGCACACCCCAACATAGCATGCTAAGAAAAAGTAACACCCTCAAAATGGCCCATGAACCTTAAACTTAATATGCGGGACAAGCAGGCATCTAGCAAATGAAAAGCAAGCATCTTTGGGCTTTGTGATACAATCAACAACAGTGAATTGGTAATAACTAATAAGTCCAACAACTAATAGCTCATGAACAATCACAACATACAGCTTTGCAGCTCCAGGGTAACCGCAAAAGCTCCAAGACGAGGTACACATGATTCATACAATTGAACCAGGTCCGGTAAAAGCAATGAGCACAACAAGCACACAAAAGGACTTCATACTTTCTGCAGCATCCCATATGTATAGTGAAGGACTCTGAACTCCCAAAGCAATCAACTTTCAACCCAATAAACACACAGTTACAATCACAATTCACCAATTAAGGAACTAATAACATAAGCAGCAAGCCAACAATCAAGAAATAACAATCAAATTGCAAAATCTAAAGTACACAGGGTTATAAAATATATGATATACCTGATAAGAAGGTCCAAATGGTATTCCAGTAAGCTTAGATTTATCCTCAGTTGGGCGGTTCTTCATCAATTCATCCTGCTTCACCTCAATAATTTCAGCTGGTGGTTGATCCTTTCTTCTCCTCCCACCCAAACTAGCAAAGCTATCAACCCCACTGACCGGCATTGTCGAAGCCATCTCCTCAGCTGAGGCACCATTATACCAATTACTGCTATCATAACCCTGATAACCACTATTATAATCACTTGAACTACCTCCATAAGCATCATAATTAGCATACCCTTGACTTTGATCCCCTGCAACGCCCACTTCATAACTATAATTATAAGACTCCCCCACCAAATTCTGCTGATTACTACCAACATTAGGATCAAAACCCACTTCAGAATTCACCCCATTAACCTCCGAACTCCCCGGGACCGATGTCGGTCCCTCGGTTTCGACAATAGACCGACGACCCGACCCCAACGAAGCGGGCAGCGCACCAAGCGAGTTTTGCCCAGAATTTTTAGGGGTTGGCATACTTGTAAGGAAGGATTTAACGGAAACATCTTGACCCAATTGTCTTTGCTTCTTTCTCTCTCTTTCCTCTTCATCTTCTTTATCCTCATCATCATCATCATCGAAATTGGAAGGTGGGTTTGGAACAGGAGGTCGAAATTGAACAACCCTTTTGGGATTATTAGGGGTAGGAAGGGGTAAATTAGGGGTTGTTTCAGATTTTGGAGGTGGGAGGAAAGAGAATAGAGCAGAAGATTTTGGAGGTAGGGTTGAAGATTCTTGATTTGGGGCTTGTTTTTCGATTTGAGAGGAAGATTTGGGAGTAGAGAGAGAAGAAGAAGATGATGATGCAGAAGATTGGGGTTTGGGAAGAGAAGAGAAGAGAGAAAGAGAAGGTTTTGAAGAAGGTTGTGGTTTTTGTTGGTCTTCTTCTTCGTCTGAAGAAGCATAGGTTGCGAACAAGGAATCCATTGAAGCTAAGAATGTGAGGTGAGTGCAAAATTTTTGATTTGAGTCCCTCTAAAACGTTGTTGTACTTAACTGCCCTTCTCCAAGGTCCAAGGGATTTGTAGAACGGCAAGAGTGTAAAATTGCACATTTACGGTGACGGAAAACGAGTACATCACGATCGTATCATGCGAGATGATATACATGATTGTATTAAGATTAACTCGTTTGCAAGACAAAATGTGCTATGGAGTAAGTTTTCAAATATGAGTATAGAAAAATATGAAGTAACATCATTTTTCTTATATCAATCTTTAAATGGTTATGAATGAAGAAAGATCTTTGAGTTTTTCGAATAATTTTATGCGAATACCTGAGTATCGAGTAGGAAACAATTCCCCTACCCAAGCATAAAGCATATTTGCCAATTTACTTCGAAGAAAACAAAAGCAAGTGAGAGATACTAATAAAAGTTGTTAGCAAAAGACAGACCCGTAGTTGGGGCAGGGCATTAAAAGGAGAAAGAAAAAGGTATGTACAAAAAATGAAGAACAAGAGAACTCCAACTTATTGACTATATTTCTCTTGCAAATTTGACACTTCACAATTCATACATTAGTTTCTATAAATAACCGGTCAAAATCGATATTGATTAAGTGATTTCTCAAATTGGTTATTTTTAATCTTCAATAGTATCTTCTTTCTAAATTTAACACTCATATAAATTTCCAATTATTTCATACATAGAAATAAAGAATTATATATTTGAAAATACATTAGAACTTAGACCAATTAAGAGGGAAATCGAGTACAAAAGAACAAAGACCCAAAAATTGTGTAGTGATCTAGTGATGATGTTGATGTGGGTTTGAAAACTAGAAAGCAAGAAAGTGTAGGCCAACAACATCACTATGCCAATAGCCACACAGATTTTAACGGAAAACCGCCAACAATAGTGACAAGTTTTGGGTCATATTAGAATAAAATTAGTACACATTGATAATATATATATGAGCACATCATCTAGGTCGATGAAGAAGACTACAACTTTTGACAACACGCATCATTCCAAGTGTTATGGTCATTGCAATAATTTTTTATTATCCTCCACAATTTTAGCAGACCACCAAGCTCTTACCCTTCTCGTTTCCTTAAATAGGACTTTCCCATCAAAATCTCAAGCAATTAACAAAAATTATGGAGCTGTGCTATGCTATGTTTTTTCCTGGGCTCAATTGTTGCTTAATTCATTTTGTATTTTAATTCCTTTAATAAATAATAAACTTAAAACCCAAAAAAAAAAAAATTCAAAGTACAAAATACAAAGTAGATCAACTATAATTGAGATAAATTAGTCAAATGTTTTAAACAACCCTACCTCTATGTCTCATGTGATAATAAAAAGTTACATTATTTGACTAACTTGTTCTCCATTCAACACTACCTAAAATTACGTCACTATCCTTATTTATAAAACCACGTCACTATCCTTAAAAACTTCTAAGTAAAATATATCTAATCTCTAATCAATGACCATTCTAATTCAACCACGAAACAAATTAGTCCTTAGCATAAAAATAAATGAGTTACACTATATGACTAACTTGTTCTCCATTGAATACCACCTGAAATCACGTCACTACCCTTACATATAAAACCATGTCACTATCCTTAACAACTTCCAAGTAAAATAAACCTAACATCTAATCAAAGACCATAATAATTCAACCACGAAACTAGTTAGTCATTCAACACAAAAATAAAGTGAGTTACACAATATGACTAACTTGTTCTCCATTGAACACCACCTGAAATCACGTCACTACCCTTACATATAAAACCATATCACTATCCCTAATAACTTTCAAGTAAAATATACCTTACCTCTAATGAAAGAACATTCTAATTCTACCACAAAACAAGTTGGTCATTTATCATAAAATTAAAATATATGACTAAGTTATTCTCCATTGAACATCACCTAAAATCACAATATTATTACCTTTACACATAAAAATCACATCTCACAACCCACAACGACTTTACTCATTTAGCATTTTCATTCAAAATAAATACGATTACTTGAAAATTCGGATTATATCGGATTGAATTATTTTTTCTTTTTAAAAAAAGAGAACATAAAGCTCAAACGTGGCTTTTTAAAATTGGTTAATCCAGAACGCCAAAGCACGACTTTACAGCTCCGGCAGTGTAGTGCGTGAGTCCTCAACAACAAATACCAGGTAACCAAACAAAATTTCACACCCTTTATCTTCTTCTTCTTCCATTTTTAACAGTTGATTGAAGAACTCACAGTATTTTTGCAGAGGAGAGAGAAAATCCACCTTCAACAATGGTGTCGTACATTAACGCGTTACTCTACGGAGTAGGAGGGATAGTTGTTGCTGGAATGGCGTTGTTGGTTGCGTTTCAGGAGCGACTTGTTTATGTTCCTGTGTTGCCTGGTCTTACCAAGTCTTACCCCATTACTCCTGCTCGTTTGCGTCTTCTTTATGAAGATGTTTGGCTCAGATCTTCTGACGGGGTTAAACTTCATGCTTGGTTCATCAAGCTTCTTCCCGATTGCCGAGGTTTTTATTTTAATTTTGTTTCTCTCTTGTATATTGTGGTTATGGGGTATTTTTTGATGCGAAATTCGAATGATTTTCAGGGTGGGTTTAATTTGGTTGGTTTTGAGCTGATGATTTCTGGGTATTTGCTTATTTTTGCTATGATGCAATCTGGGGATTTTGAATTTTTTGATAGAAATGAATTTTTGGTGGAATTGTTTGTTTGAGTTGATGCGAATTGTTGGGTATATGTTTTTGTAGATTGATTGCTGCAATTTGGTAGGTTGGTACTTGTTAGGAAAGTTTCATTGTTGATCTTATTCTGTGCAAAATTGTGCTATTGTATGGAGTAGAGGGATTTCATAGTAAGGTGTTTCAGTAATTTTGGTAGTTTTTTCCCTGTACTTGATAATCGTGATTTGGTGATCATGTTTTGGATAAAAACCGCCCTCGAAAACTAATGGGATGGGTGAGATGTAGTGTGGTAATGAAGCAGATGTACTTAAAATGGGCTCAATTAATTTATCCCTTTTCACTTGTTTGTTAGATCTTGAGCATTGTTTGCAGGATATAAGTCTGTTGTAGTTAATGGCGCTTTCTTTATCATCCTAAATTCTAAACTAGATAACTGCAAAATATTACCTTAACACTATAAACAGGAGGAAGTTTCCTGCTACACTGGGTACAAATATACAATGAAAAGAGGGAGGGTTTTTTGTGGTATGGAATTACCCTTTGGAGTTAGGCTAGTGTGACAAAGTTCATCCTTCTAGATTTCTCTGTCACAAATCAGGATTTAGATGACCACTCCACTCTCACATGAGGATTGTTTAGGTATGTTGGTGACCTTGGTGTACTGGTTGCCCTCTCCATTTTTTCATATTGTGATGGAAACTGAGCATCCACGATTTTTCGCTCTAGATTAGGGGTCTTGCATATTTGAGCTATTACTTCTTCCATCACTAAAATGCAACACTTGCCTATTTGAGATGTTTCAAAATAATTGCAACACTTCCTTTTTTGACAACTTTTACTATTTTTCACACCTACTTTATTCAGACTTGGCACACTCTTTCTCCCTCCTCTCCTATCTATCTTCCATAAAATATACTTTTTACTTTAAATGTTTTGCATTCTCTTTTCCGTTGCATTAAATATTGTGCCAACGTCAAGTGTTGCAGTTCTAGTGATACGGAGGAAGTTTATTTAATATTATCTAAATTTGTTGCACTTTGGAGGACTTTATACAGGCCAATGAATATGAATAGAAAAAACATTATGTTGAAAGTTATACTGGTCTGGTTTGCTTGTGACATCAGCTACTGGAGTAAAACATTAGAGAATTGGACAGACTTGTTGAATTTGAGAACTCTGATGCTGAATCAAACCAAAAGTATTATACTTAATTTATTTGGTTTGGTTTGGCTTAGTGTTTATTTGGTTTGAAATAATGCCTGGGACTTTTGTGGACTATTTGTATTGGGATGTGGGGGAAAGTAGTGTTACTAAATTCACCAGTGAAAGATTGGGTATGTATACCCTGTACGCAATTTTCTGCCTTAGTTGTGAAAATAAACCATAAGTGTACCACTTTACGTATAATTTGCTCTTTTTGATTCGTGGAGGATTAGCGAATTGATTTATTATGGGAACATCAGCTCTTAGTTTTCACTATCTTCCAGACGTTTTCACTATCTTCCAGACCTTTTAACTTTTCTCAATTGTAAATTAGCCTATTGTGGAATTAGGAGGATTGGTGGTTGGTGATGTATACTAGATTAGAGAAGTTGCTGTTCTAACCATCCCATGTTGGCTGAAATCTGTCTTCATGCCAATGTTTCTTTTGATGAAGATAAGAAATGTATGCTCGGGTTCAATTTTTTTTTCAAGATTGTAAGCTCAATCTATAGCAGATTCAGTGTTTTACAAGTATTTTCAAGGACATCATTAGTGCCTCAACCAATGTGCTTTTCTGATGTATTTATGTCTCCTCTGTTTTTGGATTCTTGAGTTAGAAGTCACTTCTTTTCTCTCCTTTGTTCTGATGCTTATTTTCCTCATATTCTTGGTGGTTATTATGGTGACTTTGAAATAAGTAATATATTTTTGCTGGTATATATATTTATGAATTACAATTGACAATTAACTTCTGCTACTGATTTCAGGTCCAACTATTCTGTTTTTTCAAGAAAATGCTGGAAGTATCCTTCTTTTATTGCTGCATTCAGACACTTTCATGTGACAAATCTGGAAATTGGCCTTGATTAATATTTGTACTTCTTTGACGCTGCTGTTATTGTTTGAAGGCCTTAACTTTCTTTTGTGTAGATATTGCTCATCGCCTTGAAATGGTTCGGATTATGATTCAGAAGTTGCAGTGCAATGTATTCATGCTTTCTTACAGAGGGTATGTTCCTTTGGCTGCCAGTGAATTCTCTGACACCTTTTAATACGTAGTATGTGGCATATATGTTTACAATTTGCCCTAATAATAAAAATGATGTTTGTGTTTTGATTTCTAGTTATGGTGCTAGTGATGGCTCTCCTTCTCAACATGGAATCACCAAAGATGCTCAGGTTTGCTTCTTCACTTAATAATTATTGCTACTTTGAATCTTTTTTATAGTGATTTATTCCGTTTCTTGATGAAAATATCTTGTTTTTTAGGCTGCATTGGATCATCTAATGCAAAGGACTGATATAGACACGTCCCAGATAGTTGTGTTTGGGAGGTCATTGGGTGGAGCAGTTGGAACCGTTCTTGCAAAAAACAATCCTGATAAGGTATCAATTATTTATCAACACATAATGTAAATTTTTTTCTCTAAAATTTGTGTGCAAATTAAACGCACTTTTATCCAAAATAATTGTCATTTCAAATTTTCAAGCATCTTAATAAAATTTTCTTATATACTGTTACCTTCTCCCAACCAGTTCATGATCCCATTGTTACAACTAAGTTTCTTCTTCTTCGGCTTTTGCTTCTTTTGATAAGGTGTCTATTTCAGATTGTCCAGTAGCCCATAAGGTGAGAGTTCCAAATTTCTGTTTTTAGGGCTCTTTGGTTGGTGGGGTTTTGAGAGGCTAGATATATTTTCACTTCTGCATCCCATAATTCTCTTTTTCCTTTTTTCTTTTCTTTTCTTTTTTTTTTTTTTTTTGTTGTTGTTTGCTTCACTAGGAATTAATTCCTTCTTAGATTTGCACTTCTTGGGAATTTGGCTCCCATATATATGCTTCTTGACCCTAACTTTTTTATTTGACATTAGGGAAGATGCATTTTTAGAAATTCATCTTATACTACATTTAGGAACTGCTAACCCAAGGTGTATTGAAGGCGGGGTAAGCCTATTTTCATGTTCGTGACATTTTCTATTCCCAAAGAAGTCTCTCGTCTACATTATTCCTGATTAGGGTCATCAAACATCAACTTGAATGATTATTCAGGAAGTTTGGCAATATGTAATTTTATGGCAATCAAACTAGCTCATTTTCTCAAGCTCTCTTATTTTTATTAACTCATTTGATAATATCATTCCCACCTTTGAATTTTGTAATTCTTGAAAGGTCTTCATCTCCTAATATATTTATTTTAGCTGAGAAGTTGTCTGTAGTCAGTATTCAGTTAGCAGTTAGCTGTTACTGTACTTTACCACATTTATTTTGCAAGTTTGTAATTTCTTCTGATCAGGGCAAGAGAACTTCAGTGTCTGATCACTTACAAATCCTTCTCTAGTCAACTGAGTTTCTACTCTGCTCCTTGACCTTTATCCATCTGCAATCTTTTTTTCAGGAAAGTAAAAGTTCCGAACGAGGTGTACTATTCAGATAAAATTAACAACCTTTAATACTCCGTATGTTCTGAAGAAGGGTCAACTGACTCTCTTTCACCCATGTTCAATTCACATTATAATGAGATCAAGAGTCAGGTCTAGATAAGGAAAAATAAGTTTAAATTAGTTTAGATAAGGTCTAATAAGTTTTAGATAAGAGGAAATAAGTGAAAAGAACCAAGATCTAATAAGTTTAGATAAGAGGAAATAAGTGAAAAGAACAAAGATCTAATAAGTTTAGACAAGTGGAAATAAGGTGAAAAAAACAAAGCTTAACTCTGCTTCACCATGCAACCTTATACTCAAAAGGCTCACTGCTCCATTATTTATAAACTCCAATCTGCTTATTCCAGGTTTCTGCCTTGATTTTGGAGAATACGTTCACATCCATTTTGGACATGGCTGGAGTTTTACTGCCTTTCTTGAAATGGTTTATTGGCGGAAGCACTGGCAAAGGTCCTAAGATTCTGAACTGTGTTGTCCGTTCCCCTTGGAGTACCATTGATGTTATTGGTCAGGTAAGCTATGTGTGCTGGATTTGTGTTGATTTTTTCCCCTGTCTTCTTAAAAGATAGTTTTGCCAAAGTCTTGTGTGTTGGCTGACTCATTTCTAGAAAATATGCTGGTCTTATCTGCTCAATGAATTTGTCTTCGGCTCTGTCCAAGTTTGGGTTTCTTGTATCTTATGGTTGTTTATATGATAAATAGCGTATAAGGACCTTGAAATTTTGATGCTCTGATAGATCATTTTGCCTTTTGGAATTATTTAATTAATTAAGGACTTAAGGAGAATCCTAACTTTGGAGGTCTTATCTCACAGTGGTGCCTAGTGATATGCTCTCTTCGTTCTGTGAAGTTCTTCCCACTTAATATTCATGTAGTCAAAGTTTAAAAATTGATGTATATAAGAAAACATCATCATGTGGGATCTTGTTGGTAATTTCATAATATCAAATTGTCATAAAATTTATTAGGTAAGAACCAAAGGTATTAATGGTCAAAGGTGTGCATTGGAGACGCGTAAAAGACATACGAGAAGAATTTCTTGGAACAACGGGAGTATGGATTTTCAAAATAGTCACATGAAATGTATGTCCCTGGTCAATAGGGATTATTGTAAGAATAAAACACCAAGATTTGAATTTTTTTGGAGCAAACAGAAGTTTGGATCAAACATGTTGAACTATCTATTTCTTTTTTGTTGCCATAGCTGCTCCTTTTCATTTCTATCTATCTACCTATCCTCATCTATAACATCCCTTATTTGAAATTGCTTCAATAAATTGATGAAGTAATTCTTGACATTTCATGTGCCTGATCCTTTGAAATATTTGTGTACTGTGTACTCTTTAGTTCTCCTAGTTTGTCACCCCTTATCTGACAATAAAACTTGAGTCTTAATCCATTTAAGTTCCCTCCAATAATGTATTCTTCTATATTTGTTGTGTTTGTACATAGAATGAGGACCTTTATTGATGTAAAGCTGAGGCATATCTTTGCTCCCCATTCTTTTTTTCTTTCATGCCTGAGTTATTTGATTTCCGATTCCTGCCTGCATTTTTATTAATGAAAATACATAATATTCTAAATTCATCTGCAGGTTAAACAGCCTATCCTTTTCATCTCTGGATTGCAAGATGAGATGGTTCCTCCAATCCACATGAAAATGCTGTATGCCAAAGCAGCTGCCCACAATAAACATTGCTTTTTTGTGGAATTCTCTACTGGCATGCATATGGATACATGGCTTACTGGTGGAGATCGTTATTGGAGAACAGTTTGTGAATTTATGGAACAACACGTAATTGAAAAAACACATGATGAGTCTAACTCTAGTACCAATGGTAATCTATCCTGAGGCTAGTTTTTTTTTCACCTGCAAATTGACCTCATATATGAACTTATGAGAGCAAATAGTGCAAAGTACAAACTAATACCATTTGTTTGTCTTGTAACTACTATTTCTTGTAGATATTTTAGTGCTGAAGCCTATGTGGTAATCATGTGAATTTATGAGTCATTAACCCCTTATATTAATAAAAGTCAAATGGTAACTAAATATTACCAGTAGTCCAGTACTATCTTTCAAAGTTAGTCATTATATTGTAGAGAGTATTAATGCTAATAAGTTGGGGCAACTGAAAAGAGAATATCATGATTCACCGTTTCTAATTTAAGAAATCACTGCACCAGCCCATGACATCACTGAGTTTCTTTTAGAAGATAATTGTTATTCTCTTGAAGGACCTTTACTAGATCTGTAATTCCTGTACCATGGGTTTGCCTGAGCTGTTTACTTGGCTTCTTTCAAGTTCTCATGTTATCATGGCTCATTGTTTATCACTTGCTCGAGCTTTCCATTTTGTTTGAAATGTTCAATTATTTGATCAACATCAAAATTTTGTTAACCTGTTTCTCCCGGTGGTCCAGTTTTTATGGCACATTCTAGTAACTTGACAGTCAAAAGTTATTATAATGTGTATAGCATTGCCATTCACATTTTCAATTCCCCTTCTTTGTATGCTTTAGAGAATGCTTCTCTTTTTTATCATTATGTTCAGTTTCAGCTTTTTGTTTTGCACACTGCTCCTTGTTTTGTTGAGGGGAGAAGCTCTTAATTTTCTGAATTCAAGCTGTTGTATTTGCTGCAGTTTATCCAAAAATGTGAAATCTGGGTTTCATAGTCGCTAATATTGTCGACATATTGCCATCTTGGTGACCCTTAGTGGCCTAGTAGGTGCTTTCTTTTATTTTTAAATGTCCATTTTATTGAATTTGCTCATAATGTTGGTCCATTTTGCTGACAGATTCTCTTGCTGGTTAAGCAGTTGCTGTTAAAAGACGTTGGAAAGTAGATTTTCCTCTAGACATGGCTGAAATTTTTTGTACCTGTTATTGCAATGTGTAAAAGCTATCTGGAAAGAGTTGCTTCTGGTCAAGATTCTTATTAATGGCTTTGCGTTCTTGCTGTTGATGTTGTTTTTGTTGAACTTCTTATAGCAAGAACTGAACACTTTTGTGTTCAATGTCTCTAACAAAGTATGGTGACCAGATTTATCAGCCTGTGTTCACCATGCAGTAGATAGTAGCAAGGGAGATGCAAAACATACACTGTATAGTTTTTGCTCTGAAGATAGTAACTCATTTTTTTTCTATTGTGTTAGATCGGGATTTACTAAATCTTCGTGGATTGGGATTTTAGGATCTGACTCAAAATGCTGATCCAGCATTTAATGATTTGACTCAGCGAGAGTTGGATGCTGAATTGTTGTAGTCAATACATTTTTGCTTTGTTATGCTGTTAGTAAAGTGGATTTCTGTAGTTTTACTGGATGATGTATAATGTGTTGTTTTGGTACAATATTGAGGCCTGCTCGTCGTTGCTAGCTTAGTTTTTGTGATTGAAGTTTTTGTATTTACAGTAAACCTGCAATATCTCCGCCTGGCGAGTTTTTAATTCTTGTGTAGCAACGTGCACCATATACCTTTTGCTCCAATATACAGATCAATCTTTGACTTATAAGTAAACTTAGCATATGGTTTTGATAGTAGCAGTGGCTAATGGATGTTAATTCTGTTAAAGAACGTTTCTGGTGAGAATGCAAACCTTTCTTCCTAAATTTACTTGATTTTACCCCTCTTTGTCAACGAGGAAATTTCAGAGTTAGGCCTTGTTTGGTTCACCTTATTTTTACTGATCTGATCTGATTGTCTGATTTGACCAAACTTTGACCTTAAGTGTATGATAATCTATAAGGAAAAAATATATCAAGTGGGATCTTGTTAGATTAGTAATAATGTGTAGTTTATTAATATGTAATTTTCACAATTTTTTTTCATTACGAAATTAGAATATTTAGCGATAAAAAATCGCACATAAAACGATGTTCTGATCTGAACTTATTTTTTCTGATCTGATCTGATCTGAACCTATTATTTTTGAAATAAGTAAAAATAAGTTGAACTAAAATCTATATATACCGGTTTAGTTTCATTATTTTAGGGGAAAATGTGGATGAGTATATATAAAATGTTGTCCTCATTAGAGAGTGTTTTGGTGAATATTCGAAATAGTTTATTTTTGATGTTGACCGGCCAAATCTCAAAATTGCACCATAAAAGCATTCATAAAATAATAAGTCTTGTATAAGGCGGGTGTACGTTAATTTTATTGTAAAACGATCCGTTTGAAGGTAATTTTAACTATTTTTATGGTAACTTTAACCACTTAAAGAGTAGTTTTTAATTTGTTGTTGGTTTGAATTTTATTTTAATGTGTAATTTCTTATAGATTCATGATTATATACTACAAAGGCTAATATGATTAATTTAATACATTAAATTTTGCATATAACCACCTTTTAAATCTTGTTCTTTTGCATATAACCACCTTTTAAAATTTTTTTTGCAAAAGACCACCAATTTTAAAAATTTTGTTGCAACTTACCACCAGTTCAATGTAGAACAGTTGGTGGGTTTGGCTAAAAAAGTGGTAAGTTGCAACAAAATTTTAAAATTGGTGGCCTTTTGCAACATTTTGTTTAAAAAGGTGGTTATATGCAAAAAAAAAAAGATTTAAAAGGTGGTTTTATGCAAAATTTCCTAAATTTTTTGTAACATAAAATTTATTATTAGAATAATAATAACTTTTGTAGTATAAAGAGTATTTAAATACTTTTATAATAACTTTTACCCGTCTTACAATAAATTAAAGTACACTAGCCTTTTTGGAGAATTTGTGTTCATAAAAACATTATTGGATTTGTTTCTGTCCCATATGGTGATGCTTATTTCATTTTACATGGTCTTATTTCATTTCTTTCACCATCCATATCAATAATTACGCATTAACACAATTATAAAAAGGTGTTATTACTACTACATATTGAGACAACCAACATATTTCATATGACTGGTTTTTGTATTTACTAGCTTAGGTTTCGTGTCATGCACAATAATTTTCAATGACTATTTTTTAAATTAACATTATATTAAAATTTTCAACTTTCATATGTTAGGCCTTGTTCATTTCACCTTAAAAAAAAATATTCAGTTCGGTAAAAATTACTTCAGTTCAGCAAAAATAATTTTAGTTCAGTAAAAATAATTTCAGTTTAGTAAAAATCAGTAAACTTATAGAAGAAATATAATAGAAAATCAGTAAAAATAATTTCAGTTTAGCAAAAATAATTTCAGTTCAGTAAAATTAATTTCAGTTCAGTAAAAATAATTTAAGTTCAATAAAAATAATTTCAGTTCAGTAAAAATAATTTCAGTTCAGCAAAAATAAGGTGAAGTGAACGGGGCCTTATACTCATATCAATTGAATGCTGAAAACAACAAAAATGACAGGAAAAAAATCACATTAAGAGTAATCAACATGTGTCATTCTTGGCAAGTATTATTGAAGTATCCATAGTAATTATCGATTATTGATTGATAAAAATTCTAATAATAAATTATTCAAGGAAATAACAAAAGTATCATTTATTGATTTGATATATATGTAGCTTCCATCACATAATTAAAAAAAATATATATATGATCTTGTTCTAATAAACGTAGTATACATAATATGTCTTTCCCAAAAATAAAAAATACTCCATATGTCACAAATTATGTAAAGAATATTTTTCTTTTGGCTTAAATTTATAATTGTCAATATGTTTTTTTTTTTTGAAGCAAACATCAAATCAGGATGGTGAAGAGAGTATTTTTTTTTTGACGGGGAGCAAAAAATTTATTAATTAACCAAAGCATCCATAATTACATACGGGGTTACATTTGGGGGAACATGATTTTCCCAAATTTGCTCAAAATCAGAAGGAAAGAAGTTTGCAAGGTTGTGTGCCATTGTGTTGCCGTCCCTCCTAACATGGCTCCGTTGAAGCCTGTCAAAAGAAGTGCTCTGTGCCATAGCGTCGCCCAACACCAAATCTAGCTCAGTGTTATAGTGTGCTTCCTTCGAGAGTCTTGAGATGATGGTTTGGCAATCAGATTCGATGATTGCGTTGGTGCAGCCATATCTCAGGCCTAATCGTATAGCCCATACAATTGCCTTTGCTTCAGCTACTTCTATTGACCACCATGCTCTAATCCTTCTCGTTGCAGCAAATAGGACAACCCCTTGATCATCTCTAGCAACAACACCCAGACCTACCCATCCATCATTCAAGAGGGAAACATCTGTATTGATTTTGATAGTTCCACAGGGCGGAGGGAGCCATCTTTTTGGCCTGGAGCACGATGTAGCTACGGCAGCATTTCTCCTGGCCATTGATGCTTCTGAGTTCTCCTCTACCCATCTTAGGACACGAGCAATAAGGACTTCTATGGGGGAGTCCCTGCCTTGGAAGATCTTTGCATTTCTTTCCTGCCATTTCCCCACAACAGAAGCATGCCACGCTGTTTTACATCCTCTGCCACATTCTTCCAGCTTTCAATAAGGTCACAAGGTGATAGGGAGTCCACCTTTTCTTGCATTTCAGCACAACCCATCCTGTACCATAGGTCTTCAATGCGCTTACACTTAAAGAAAGCGCGTTGCCAAGTTTCAGATTCACTATTACACCAAGGACACAGATCTTCCTCCACCAAATGGCGGTGCTTCAAGAGCCAACGTACAGGGATTGTATTAGTACATAGCCTCCATAAAAAATTTCGTGTTTTTGGGAACACATTTTCTTTCCACATATCTACCCAAGCACGATGGAAATCGTCAAGGTCGCAGCCCTTGCCAAGCATATAGGTTGTTTTGACGCTATAAACACCATCCTTTGAGAAAGCCCATGTCACTTCGTCGGGAGGAGTTCTTGAGCTAAGAGGGATTTCAAGAATTCTCTTTACATCCCTTTCATTGAAGTGGGCTTTGATTAAATCAAAATCCCACGTCATGTTCTCAAAATTGATAAGGTCACTTACTGTGTTTAGCTCCGGTGTAGGCGTGCTTGTAGCAAATCTGCCCTCATCATCACAGACCCATGGTTCCGTCCAAATATTAATGCTGCTTCCGTTCCCTACTCGCCATAGAACCCCTTCTTTTACTAGAGCCTTTGATCCCCATATACTTTTCCAAGAGAAACTGCCTCCATGACCAAGATAGGAGCTTAGGAAGTCCGAGTTATCGTAGTATTTTGCCTTCATCACTCGGCTTAGGAGAGAGGTATTTTTTGTCATCATCCTCCACGCCTGTATACCAAGGAGGGCTACATTGAATACCTCCATGTCCCGAAACCCCATCCCTCCTAAGCATTTGAGGGTGTACATTGAATCCCAGCTCTTCCAATGTATACGTCTTCGCCCTACGCTTTGGCCCCACCAGAAATTAGCCATAGCCGAGTGAATTTTCCTAATTACCTCCGTGGGAAATTTGTAGACTCCCATGAGGTAAGTAGGAATCGCCTGGATCACGGACTTCAATAGAACTTCTTTCCCAGCTTGAGATAACAGTTTTTCCTTTCACCCCTGCAACTTCTTCCACACTCAATCTAAAATTGCTTCAAAAATACTCCTTTTCGACCTCCCCAAAATATTCGGAATACCAAGGTATTTTTCATGACGATCAACCAGTTTCATTTTCAGAATCCCCAAAATCTCTTCTTGTTGCTCAGTTCGAACCCCTCTATTGAAAGAAACTTCCGACTTCTCATAATTAATTTTTTGCCCCGATGCTGCTTCATACTGGTTGAGAATATCAACAATGTTTGAGCATTCCTGTCGATTTTCTCTAGTAAAGAGGAGACTGTCATCTGCAAACAGAAGATGAGAGATTTCTGGACCATTCCTGCTGGCTTTCACGCCATGAATTTCCTTATTTGCAACCTTACTCTGAATCATATGAGAGAAAGCGTCAGCCACAATAATAAAAAGGTAAGGAGATAGAGGGTCACCTTGACGTAATCCACGGGAAGGGGTCACCGCACCACAGACTTCACCATTTATGACGAAGGAGTATTTTACCGTAGAGACAAGCGTCATCACTAAGTTTACCCACCTCCCATCAAACCCCATCTTCAAAAGTTATTGCCGTAAAAAGCCCCATTCGACTCGATCATAGGCCTTGCTCATGTTTAGCTTCATTGCAATGTGACCTTTCCGGCCCCTGCTTCTCTTCTTCATAGAATGGAAACACTCCAGGGCAATAAGAGCATTATCAGTGATCAATCGGCCCGGAACAAAAGCACTTTGGTTTTCAGAAATTATCTCTGTTAAAACATCTTTCAGTCTAATCACTAGAAATTTTGAGACCAATTTATAAATCACGTTACAGAGGCTAATAGGGCGAAAATCTACAGCAAATTTTGGCTCACTAACCTTCGGAATGAGGGCTATATTAGTTTTATTCACATTTTCCGACAGGCCATTTCCATTCAAAATCCCAATTACAAAATTTGCTACATCATTGCCTACAATATGCCAAAAACGTTGATAGAAAATAGCATGCATACCATCCGAACCTGGGGCTTTACTGGGGTGCATCTGTTTAAGGGCCGTATAGACGTCTTCCTTTGTGTAGCGTCTCATTAGTTTGTCATTCATGGCTTGTGAGATTTTTGCTGGAACCTTGCTCATAACTTGTTCAAGCTCGTTATTTGTAGGTTCTGATGATGCGAAAATGCCTTCAAAATAATCACAGATTATTGTCGTTATTTCCTGATCATCACTTCTCCATACCCCATCCTTATCCCAAAGGCCACTGATCGTATTCTTTCGTTGACGTTGTGAAGCTTTGTGATGGAAATACTTCGTGTTTCTGTCGCCTTCTTTGATTTCCGCCACTCTCGACCTGACGTGCCAGTAGGCCTCTTGTTTCCCCTCCAGTTCGTCCAGCCTCTCTTCAAGCTCAATACATTTTCTACAACTCTCTTCGTCAATTGGCTGCTCTTGAGCATTCTGCAGTGCATATTCAGTCTCGGCAATTTGCTTTCTCAAGTTATTAAAATGCGCATCACTCCAGCTTTGCAACTTCTTCCCCACCACTGCCACTTTCCCCAACACATCTACGCACACACTCCCCTCCCAAGCATCCCTGATAATATCCTCACACCCTTCATCAGCTATCCAAAAAGACTCGAATTTGAAGTCTTTTTTCCTTTTCTTCTTCTTTTTTATCAAGGTGTCATTGTAATGGAGTAATATAGGGGAGTGGTCTGATTTGATTCTTACTATGTGATCAACATACGCTTTTTCATAGATTGCACACTGATAGGCTTATCGCGTACCTAACAAAAATAACCTAACTATTCCTTCTAACTGTGTAGTAGGGCAAGTAAGGATCGAATCCCAAGAGACTATGGTTCATTCAATTAATCAGACTCAATTAATCACTAAGCACGTGACCAATCAATAATGGATGATAATAATCAACTAATTTATTAAATAACACAATTAACTAGAGGAAATATTAATCAATAAACTAAAGCATCCAAGATCAAGCATCACCACGATTATGATTGATAAACTAATAAATCTACCCCCAATATATAAATCAATTGACAAGAAGAAAAGCAATCCCTAATAATAATACCAAAGGTCTCTTCCGAGTTATCAATGGCTTCCCAAATTAACTATCAAGCCTACTTCCGTGGAATCAAGCGAATAAGGGACATTAAACACCATGCCTAGATTCCTAATTATTCAATCATCTACTTCCGTGATGATCTTCAAACCCTTAATTGAAATAACCTAATCCCGTTAATACCCAACTTCCGTTGCAATAAGAACAAAGGGATGATAACAATACTAATTATCCCTAATCTAGTATTGGCATAAACACAATCAATTAAGCATGTCAATTGGGATTATTATTGGGGAATTTAAAGATCTACTTTATACATCAATCATAATCGGGCTTAGCAAGATCCCGGATTAAGGAAACTACTCACAAATCATAATTAAATCAAAAACAAGATCTAATAGAGAACACATAATTAAAGAACTATAAAATAAATAAAAGAGATGGAAAGTAAGAAATACCAAATACTTCAATTGATGATCTTGAATTCTTGAGGAACAATTAATAAAACTAGGATTAAAGATTGAAATTGCTTAAGAAAATAAAACTAGGGTTCTTGAGAGTTTTCTAGGGCTTAAGGAGAAAACTAATGAAAAACTAACTGTCTAAAAGTTAATTACAAAAGGGTATTTATACCCCCAAAAGATAATATTTCGGAAAAATAAGAAAATACGCGTTCTTGAGCTTTGCCCGGTCTGACCGGGCGGACCTCGCCCGATCGGGCGGAGGAAGGCTGCGTAAAATACGACAGTTTTCCTTCTTTGCCCGGTCTGACCGGGCGAACCTCGCCCGGTCGGGCGCGCGTAACACGTTTCCAAAATTGCATCTCATAACTTGATTTCTTCATCGCCCGGTCTGACCGGGCGAAGCCTGCCCGATCGGGCATTCCACATAAATTTCAGTTCTTGGCTATCAACTCTTCCGAATCTACTAAAAACACGTCCAATTGCCTAGAAACGCTTCATATTCCTGAAAAGCTTACTAAAACAATCGAATACACTAAAGAAGAGATTGTTAGCAAGAAATAGCTCCGTAGAGCTCAAAACCATGTAAAATCATGCAATCAAACCGGGGAAAACCATTGTATAAAACACGTATATCAAATTCCCCCAAGCTAAACCTTTGCTTGTCCCTAAGCAAAGCAATGAATAAATAAATCAATACTTCACCCCAAAAGTAACTCAAATCAATAAATACGATTAAAGGTAAACTCGACAGTTATGCATCAAAGTCAACCAATCAAATCCATCTAACTACTCATCCTGTCTGACAATGGTCAAATAGAGCAAACCACAAGAGCATATAGAATTCAAGACTAGTGTTCACACACTCAACTCTCATTTATGTGGCGAGTAAAAGATATACTCGGTCGCTCTCCATCCAACTCCTTTAAATGTGAACAATGCCCTCCCAAGCTCACGCACTCGTGTGTTTTAAGAAAACAAGCACTCAACCTAGCAGTCGACTCGAAATATATCAAATCATTCTTTGCATTGGAAAACAACTAATTTCACATTCACACAACTCTATGCACAAAGGTCAGAAGGTCTTCAAAGCTTGTAATGTAAGGCTAGGGTAAAAGGTGGGAAATATTTGGGAAAATGTAAGAGTAAAGCTATGCTTAAGGGAGCCAAAATCCTAATAAATAAAACCAAGGTCAAAACAAATTAATGACCAAATCATCTCCAACACAACTCAGCTCTACCAAAAATTCACCAAACATCCCAATTATATTAAAAATTTCCAACACTTAAAATTTCACTCATATATACAAAATATAAAATTATAGAACTTGAGTAAACAAACAAACTTTGAACTCTCTTTTTTTTTCCTTGAGCAGCCTTCAATTAGAACACTTGAACATTGAAACAATTTTTTTTCCTTTGCTCTTTCTTTTTCTTTTTTTTATCTCACATTGGAATTTTTTTTTCTTTGCACAATAAATTTTCAATTTTTTTTCAATCCACAACAATAAGAACAAATAAAAAACTTCTCAAATCCACCCAAAATTGTGCAAATTACATGCACACTACAACTCCCTCACCTCACTCACTATTAGCTCCCCCAAGCCAAGCTTGGGACTAGTAACCAATGGGGCTTAAATAGGCTTGTAATGTGGCAAAATAAACAATAAAAGGGCACAAGCAACAACATGGGTAGCAAGAAGGGAACAAATGTATCTAATATCGTCTGAAGGCCACCTAGAGGAACAAATGCCTTCGTCCTCCTCAATGTGCATATTAATGAGTCATGCAAACGTTACTCAAAGTTATAAACCAATACTCAACTTCATTGACATACCAGGAACTAACACACATTCCTAACCAAATCAACTAGTCAAGCACTATATTCACAAGTAGTTGGGCAAAATTGACTCATGTTAAGACATCCAAGCAATCAAACATCAAATCATGGCTAACCTATCCACAATACTCGTCATCATATACCAAGAATTAAAACAATTTTCATGAATGGGGCACAGGGAAGCATGATTTATTATTCATTGGATCGTATTTTTTGTATGTTTTTTTTCTTTTTCAAAGCAATAAAATCTAACCTAGAAAGCAATAAAATCTAGACTATGAAAGAAATAAAACTAAACTGAATACGTCAAAAAACAAAAAGAGAGAGAAAAGAAAGATACCTTAATCCAAAAATCTCCCCCAAGCCAAAATCAGACAATGTCCTCATTGTCTTAAAGGGAAGCTAGTAGTCAAGGCGACTACTACTTATCATCATCACCACAACAATGTCACCAAAGCCTCGAGGATTTCAATGCATCTCTTTGGAACAAATTTGGGCAAGAATGAAACAAAGTGTTAGTGGGAAAAATATAAAAATTGAGTTATGCGTACTATTCTGATCATAACTTTTTTTGTATAAATTATAATGCAGTGATTCTAATTGTGTTGGAAAGTAGACTTGAAGAGCTTTCCAACGATAGGTCACACGCAAAAATCCGATAAGAAACGTAAAAGTTACGGCCTGTTGAACTTGAGCAGTTTTGCTGATCCGTACGCGCGCCCGATCGGGCGAGCTCTGCCCGAGCGAACCCGAGTACAATCCAGCTTTCTTCTCCTTTAAAATCGAAACCTTTCTAGATCAAAACCTACACATATAGAAACTCCCACAAGAATAAAATATCCTCTCCTTACCTCTCTAAAATAAAACAAACGAAAACACAAAAATTAGAAAAGACTAAAATAAAAATAATGAAATACGGGTTGCCTCCCGTAAAGCGCTAGTTTATCAAGGTCTTAAGCTTGACCATTCTCCTTCCATCAGAAGAACTTAACGCCTTGAGTAACTTATCATACGCTCCTGCAAACATTTCATTAAGCACTATATAGGGCTCAATTGCAAGCACAGTAATCCTTACATAGAAAAGATTAGGAGCACACAAAGAAAACTCAAGGTAAAAAGAAAAATCAAAAGAAAAAGATGAAGATACACCACAACCTTCTGCTTCCTCCGCTAAAAATTTAGAATTAATAGAACGAACATGGAGGTAGTCTTGTTCTGTATCATCACCCAATAACGACTCTATTATTTTACGCTCACGAATAAGTTCATTACCAAAGGAAAAAGAATTTTCAACCATTGGTTCTACAACCAATGACTTTTCAACCAATGGTTCTACAACTAATGATTCTTCTTCTATTGGAACCAATGATACCTCAACCACTGATTCTATAACCAATGACTCTTTAACCATCGGTTTTTCAACAAATGATTCTTCCTCCGACGTATTATACAAATTATGATAATATTCATCATGAATCCTCCAATAAATTTCATTTAGAACAAACTGTTTTTCAGAATAATCATATACGAATGGAAAGATTCTAAAATCATCCGGAGCTCGAACAAAATACTCACTATAAGGGCAATCAGGGTTTTCATGATAAAGATAATAACAAGAACAATGGCCAGATGCAAGACGTGACAATAAATCATCCATCTCCAAGGCATGTATATCATCAACTCATAAGATAAAAAGAAGTTAATAATAGCCAAAGCAACAAACCAAAAGCTTAGCAAAAAAAACGAATCACAAATAATTAGATGAAAACCGTTAGTCCCCGGCAACGGCGCCAAAATTTGATAGGCTTATCGCGTACCTAACAAAAATAACCTAACTATTCCTTCTAACTGTGTAGTAGGGCAAGTAAGGATCGAATCCCAAGAGACTATGGTTCATTCAATTAATCAGACTCAATTAATCACTAAGCACGTGACCAATCAATAATGGATGATAATAATCAACTAATTTATTAAATAACACAATTAACTAGAGGAAATATTAATCAATAAACTAAAGCATCCAAGATCAAGCATCACCACGATTATGATTGATAAACTAATAAATCTACCCCCAATATATAAATCAATTGACAAGAAGAAAAGCAATCCCTAATAATAATACCAAAGGTCTCTTCCGAGTTATCAATGGCTTCCCAAATTAACTATCAAGCCTACTTCCGTGGAATCAAGCGAATAAGGGACATTAAACACCATGCCTAGATTCCTAATTATTCAATCATCTACTTCCGTGATGATCTTCAAACCCTTAATTGAAATAACCTAATCCCGTTAATACCCAACTTCCGTTGCAATAAGAACAAAGGGATGATAACAATACTAATTATCCCTAATCTAGTATTGGCATAAACACAATCAATTAAGCATGTCAATTGGGATTATTATTGGGGAATTTAAAGATCTACTTTATACATCAATCATAATCGGGCTTAGCAAGATCCCGGATTAAGGAAACTACTCACAAATCATAATTAAATCAAAAACAAGATCTAATAGAGAACACATAATTAAAGAACTATAAAATAAATAAAAGAGATGGAAAGTAAGAAATACCAAATACTTCAATTGATGATCTTGAATTCTTGAGGAACAATTAATAAAACTAGGATTAAAGATTGAAATTGCTTAAGAAAATAAAACTAGGGTTCTTGAGAGTTTTCTAGGGCTTAAGGAGAAAACTAATGAAAAACTAACTGTCTAAAAGTTAATTACAAAAGGGTATTTATACCCCCAAAAGATAATATTTCGGAAAAATAAGAAAATACGCGTTCTTGAGCTTTGCCCGGTCTGACCGGGCGGACCTCGCCCGATCGGGCGGAGGAAGGCTGCGTAAAATACGACAGTTTTCCTTCTTTGCCCGGTCTGACCGGGCGAACCTCGACCGGTCGGGCGCGCGTAACACGTTTCCAAAATTGCATCTCATAACTTGATTTCTTCATCGCCCGGTCTGACCGGGCGAAGCCTGCCCGATCGGGCATTCCACATAAATTTCAGTTCTTGGCTATCAACTCTTCCGAATCTACTAAAAACACGTCCAATTGCCTAGAAACGCTTCATATTCCTGAAAAGCTTACTAAAACAATCGAATACACTAAAGAAGAGATTGTTAGCAAGAAATAGCTCCGTAGAGCTCAAAACCATGTAAAATCATGCAATCAAACCGGGGAAAACCATTGTATAAAACACGTATATCACACACCATGATACCGACCCTAGAAATCTGTCCAGCCTTTCTCGGACCCTTGTCTCCGGACTTCTACCTCTCTCCCAAGTATACCAGGTTCCTCTATATCCCAGGTCACGCAAGTCACAATCAGAAACCACCTCCCTAAAATTATCCATTTCTTTCCACTCTCTAAGTGCTCCACCCTCCCTCTCATCATAAGATAATAACTCATTAAAATCCCCCCCAACAAAATTGGAACCTCATCCTCACATAATTGTCTAATGAGATGCCAAGTATTAATTTTTTCTTCTGCTTTAGCCCACCCATAAATTCCTGCAAATCTCCATTTTCGAGCCCCCTCCACCCAAATATCACCACAAATGTGGTGATGCGAAAACGAAACTAGTCTGAAATCCACCTTATCCCCCCAATATATACATAAGCCACCAGAACGACCTCTACTAGAGACTCCAAAAGCACCATGAAAACCCAAGGTACCTTTTATTCCCTCTACTGCTGTATTCTCGACCATCGTCTCGGATATGAAAAGAATTTCCGGGCTAAACTTTTGACTCCATTTTTGGAGTCGACGAACTGATCGGGGGTTGCCCATACCCCGACAGTTCCAGGCTAGCACACTCATTGGGTGCGGCGGGGTTGGTCATCGCCAACCTCCGCCAATGGCCCCACACCATTCAGAAAAGTAGTGTAAATAATCTTCTTTCCAACATGATGTTCATCCTCCACATCCCCACCTTCTTCCCTACTACGTTTCCCCATTTCAACCAGCTTTCCTTCTTTCTTTTTCCCTCCTTCTCCCACCCTACTTAATCTTTTCCACTGCTTTCTCCCCCCTCTCCCCCCAATTTATTCTCTAAATTTGTTCAGCTTAGTAGTATTGGTGTCTTTATCAGGACCACGATCTCCTTCTATAGCAAAGGTACTCTCCTGAACTGTCTTTCCCCCAACTGATCCACTCCTTATTTCTCCCACTACCACATCAACATGGATTTGGTGACTATCTTCGAGGGTTTCTTCGGGCTGCCCTTCTTTGCTTGATGCTTATAGCGACTGTGTAGACAAAGGAGTATTCTCATCCCTTTCGAAACTCTCCTCCCTATTAACATAAATTGGAGAAGTAGGTTTTGTGATGAATAGCTTTCGCACTGCATTGCTCAAATCCACTGCATCATCCAGACTTTCATTCTTCGTTGCCTTCCAAGGGGTATTAACTCTCAGTTTTTCACTAAAATTTCTGCGAATACCATTCTCCTCACAATCTTTTTCGCCATGGCCAAGTAATCCACAAATGTAGCAAAAGACAGGCAGCCTCTCGCATTTATTTGGCACATTCATAATCCTTGCCCTGTTCGTAATTCCACCGTCTTCTTAAGTGGTTTGTTAACATCAATGCGAACGCGAATTCTTAAGGATTTATTAATCCCAATTGCGTCTGATTTGTCCATAGTAACATACGTTCCGATCTTGTCTCCAATCCTCCTAGCATTGTCTTCATTACTTCTACCCCTAAAGGGTAAGTCATAAATGCGTACCCAAAAAGGCACAGAATTCAGAGGGATTTCAGAAGGTTTCATGTTACCTTTAGCATCGTCCAGAATCATGACATGATGATCGAAGTGCCAAGGTTGCGATTCCATGACAGTCTGCTTATCTCTCCAATGATGGAATTGGAAGAAAAAGAGTTTTTCTCCAATTACGTTCGCCTCACATCCATGCTTAGGGTTCCATAATTTCTTCAAAGTATTAATTAAGGCGTTTGAATTAATGTTTCGAGCAGTGTGAATCCTTCCTACCACAACCAATTCGATCTGCGCATCCTCTTCATCCCCTCCTCCGTCCACCCAATCAACATTAGGCGGGTCCGTATTGAGGTCTAAGATATCAGTGTTTCCTTTTCCAGAAATTGCCATGGTTTTGAGAAAACTCGATCACAAAAGTGAATAAAAGGAGATTAAAAGAAAATTTTTTATCAAAACTTCGAGATTGAAGCAAAAAACTAGCAAAGAGCTAGATGGAAACCCTCCCAAGAGAAAACCCTAGAGGGACTTTTTTTATTTTTATCCTCTACCCCATGATAAACTTGATTCTGGTGAAGAGAGTATTTTGTAAGTAATAATTAAAGTTGTGCATTGCTAAATGTGACAATTAGCTGTTTGGAATCATAAATGTAAGAGGCTAAATTCACGGGGAAGAGGATCAAATATGGTGAAAGAAAGTTGTGGATGGGATTTGTGTGACTACTTTTGGATCCTATAATTTGAATTTGAAAGACTATTGAAAATTCTATGTAATTGATACGCTTATTTACATTTTTTAATAAAGGCTTTAAAAGTGGCAAGATTAAAGATATTGTCTTTCCTTTTATTTTCTAGATTTTCAACTAAAATTTATCTATATTTGTAATCCGTTGAAATGAAAGTTAGGTCTTGTTTACTTCCCCTTATTTTTGCTGAATTGAAATTAATATTATTGAACTGAAATTATTTTTGTTGAACTTAAATTATTTTTGCTGAATTGAAATTAATCTTATTGAAATGAAATTATTTTTGTTAAACTTAAATTATTTTTGCTGAATTGAAATTAATCTTATTGAACTGAAATTATTTTTGTTGAACTTGAATTATTTTTGCTGAATTGAAATTAATTTTACTTAACTGAAATTATTTTTACTGATTCCCTATTATATTTCTTCTTTAAAATTACTGATTTTTACTAAATTGAAATTATTTTTACTAAACTGAATTATTTTTACTGAACTGAAATTATTTTTACTAATATATTTGTAAGGTGAAATGAATAGGGCCATACAATTTTATAGACTATACTCGTAGAAACAAAACAATAGAAATTGAGACTAATGGAGAGTCACTTCATACCATGCTTCTAACTTCTGGCCCAAATTATCACCATGAATTGGCTACTGCGATTTATGATGTAGCAAGGATCTTGAAGAAATTTGAAGTGGCCGTTGATTGTTACCCATGTTCCTAGGGAGAGGAATGAGTTGGCACATAGACTTGCGGGTTCTTGGGAAAAACATGGCCGTAGGTTACAACAAGACTCATCATTTCCTTGTTCCTGAACGTGTGCAGAACATATATCAAACTGAATTGGCTGAGGCTATGGCTGCTAATCAGCACTAGTTCTGCTGCTTGTCTTTTGCTGTGTTTGGATCAAACTTGGTTGTTGTTAGTATATACTTTTGGTAATGGACAATATCTAGATCAAACTTGGTCCCCTCGATGGTATTAATGGTCAGTATGTTGACCTTATTTTGTGCAGCATCAATTTTCAGTTTGTAAATATAGTGATGCTGGTTGTAATTAAACTAATGGCTTTAGCCTATTAATAATATAATTCTCTGTTTTATGTTAAAAAATAAAAAAGACAAGCTTCTAACAAAAAGAGGAGGATGTTCAACTTTTTAGTACAGTCGAAGAAATCATAATTTTGGAAAATACAAACTTGTGAATTTTAGCTAAGAAATGCTATAAACATTAATAGAATAAAAAATTTAAGGTCAATTAGCCAACTTTCAATGGGCCATCACGGGTCAATTCTCAAAGTCTTCCCTAAAAGGAAGAAGTGGTGGTAAGTGGTTGTTGTTCACACATTTTTATTTTTTTCATAAATATTATTGAAATTTACATTAAATAATCAAAATCCCATACCTAAATCATAACCATCCACGTCAGTCATTGCAGCCCCCATCTTAGATTCATCGTTTTTTTCACCGTATACCTCTGAGTTTTTTGTTTATTCACCATATACTCCTAACATTTTTCAAATTCACTCTATACCTCTAATGACAACAAGATAGGTGAAATTTGTTTAAGTATGCATAGAAACCACCTTAGATATCTCCCTCCATCCCCGAAACCACTCCTCTCCTTTCTCCAACCCCCAAACCCATTTTAAATCTCCATAACCTTGATTTTGAGGATAAGAAAAGGAAATTTGGGGTGGTTTTGGGGGGTGGGAAAAAGGAATGTGGGTGATTTCAGGTGTAAGAGAATGTAGTTAGGGTGGTTTAAGGTCATAATTAACCTTAATGATTAACGAAGTTAACGATCATCAGTCATCAAGGGTATATGGTGTATTTTTGTGAAAACTCGGGGGTAGAGAATAAATTTAAAAAAATTTAGGGGTATATGGTAAATAAACAAAAAACTTAGGGATATATGGTGAAAATACCGTAAATTCATCGATACTAAATTTTTTCAAAAATTTTAATCCCCACTTGCAAATCCTAATATTTTTAAACAATTATCATAATCCTATTTTTTGACATCCACATCCGACGCCGAGACCTTCAATTAACTTTTCTCTCTCTCCTCTCAGCTTCAGGTACTTCGCTGCTGCTCCTGCTTCCGCTTAAAATAAACCGAATGTTAATAATTTCTGGTCATCTCTGCTAATTAAATTTCTCAGCACACACACGTTGAATACTCTCTCTCTTCTTCTCCTTCTCTCTCCTCCTTGCTCTCTTTCTCTCTCTACTTCCTGCTCAAATTTGAACCAAAACCCCTCTTTAGATTTCGAGGGAAAATAAAAAAATATGGACGGAAATACACAGTACAATCCTCGAACCGTTGAAGAGGTTTTCAGAGATTTCAAGGGTCGAAGAGCTGGCATGATCAAAGCTCTTACTACTGGTATTACTCTCGATTTTTCATCCCCATTTTTTGATTTTTATTTTTCAGCGCAGTAATTTTTTAGGGTTCTTTGATTTTGTGTTTGTAATAACCGTTGAATTTTCTGGGTTTTTTTGTTGCAGATGTTGAAGAATTTTACCAGCAATGTGACCCAGGTTAGGGTTCTTATAATTTCTTTTCGGATTTGATGTTGAATTTCTGCTTAATTTTTGAAAATTTCTGGGAGTTTATTATTATAATTATAGTGTGCACTAGATTATGTTGAATGTTGATTTATGTGTAGATTTAGCATGTAATGTTTGTTCAATTGACTTTTCGCTTTTTGGGTCCCCAAATTAGGAAAAGGAATGAATCTTTTTCTTTATTTAATGATAATGCTATATATATTGGGAAACTTTTTTTTTTTTAGTAGTTGATTACTGTTTGATTATTTGTGTTTTAATGTACATAAATAGGACTTGTTGTGTTGTCTCAGTAAACTGTAGCAATTATTCTATTGTTATGTTTAGCTGGAATTTTCAATTCCATTTTCGCAATTTTATTGGTTTAGTTGCTTTCAAACTTAATACTTTGGGTTTGTCATGTTAGTTTTTTTTTAGCTCTTGAATGTTTGGTCTTTCATGTTTGAGGAAGCTTTTACAAGCTGCATTCTAACAGTAGAGAATTTTGGGTTCGATAGTAACTCTCTACTATGAGGAAATTGGGATTGGTAGGTTGGTTGCTTTGCTGCTGGTTGGCTTTAGAAAATTACCCTTCCTTTATGTTTCCTTCTTTGCCTCGTTTCCATTTTCGGGTTATGCTTGGTTCTTGTATTACAGTAAGATTCCTTAATAAGCTATACAATATGAGTGGATATCCATGTCTGTTCAGTACTTCTTCTGTTTCTTAATAGATGCATCGCTTTGACTTTTACCCTATTTATATTTTTACTTTACCAATGTTATTTTCTACTAATATGTAAAATTAATGTCATCATTTTAGTTGTTGTTAGGTTAAGGCTATACTAGTAATGACTCTATGTTGTCAAGCTTTTATCCATTTATGGTATGAAAAGGTGTTCGGCGTTCAATTTGTGTAGAAAGATTTGGTGGTCAAAGGTTAGTGAATTCTGATGAGTTAGTTCTGATTTCTGTTCAGGTTAAAGTGGTAACTCTTAAAAAAGTGTACATTTTTTGTATCTGGTACTGAGTATATAAGTGTCTATCTACAGCTGTGATTCAAGCAATAAATTTTTCTGCTGTTATTTGCCTGCAATCTAAGTAGTGGTAGTTGTTGTGCCCTTTCCTCCTCCCCCCACCCCGTTCCCTATTTCTTTTACCTAGCACCAATTGGTTTGCTTGCTTTAATAATTGTTGTAGCAGGTTGGCAGCAAATTCTTTGTTTGGCTTGCTTAACTAGTGCATTTTGCAGAGAAGGAGAACCTTTGTCTATATGGATTTCCAAATGAGCAGTGGGAAGTGAACTTGCCAGCAGAAGAGGTGCCTCCAGAACTTCCTGAGCCTGCTTTGGGTATTAACTTTGCCAGAGATGGCATGCAATCAAAGGACTGGCTGTCACTTGTTGCTGTTCATAGTGATGCATGGTTGCTTTCTGTTGCCTTCTACTTTGGTGCCAGATTTGGTTTCGAAAAATCTGATAGGTGTTTAATTTTCTCCTTTCCACTCAATTTATGTAATGCCAGAATTTATTGCTATACCTGATTCAGGGTATTTGGGAAGTTCCCATGATAGAGCATACCAATTGTTTCAATATATTTTACATTGGAAGTCCTAACTGAAATTTATCTCACAATTTATGAAACTTGCTTCTTCTTCTTCTTCTTCTTCTTTTTTTTTTTCCCAACTCTGGTTATATAATCGAGAGAAATGAGAGGAATGAAAACACAAATGGCCTCTTCTTTGATGGGGACTTGTTGGTTTGGTAAGCATTTTCAGAGTGCAGCCATAATTATTGAATGCAGATGATTTCTTCATCTCCTCCTTGCCTTTTAGTTTTGCAATATTTTTTCATCTTTTAAAAAAGTTTTTCAATATCGGGATATTATGCGTAGCTTTAATTGTTTTTTTTTTTTTTTTTTTGGTCAGATTGTTATTATCTTTGTTCTTATTGCTGTTATTGTTTCTGTTGTTATTATTTAAGATACTATTGGCACTGCTATCATCATTATCAAATTTTTATTCTCATCTTTTTTGCAGGAAGCGTCTGTTTAATATGATCAATGACTTGCCTTCAATATTTGAGGTTGTTAGTGGAAATGCAAAGAAGCAATCAAATTCAAAAGAGAAGACATCAGTTTCAAACAACAGCAGCACCAAATCCAAATCAAACTCAAAATCAGTAAGTCATGTTTATTTGTTAGTTATCTTTGCAAAATGTACATGACTGTATGGGGGTTACATTAATTACAGAAATTGATATGTGCAATGAGAATTGGAGATAGCTGATGTATGTGTCTATTGGAAAATCAATAAGTCATCCAAGAGGAATGATTATGTTGGTAATATGTCTATGGGATAGAACATGTCCATGGATGTGCATATCCTTAGTACTTGCAGTTGGAGTCTTGGAGATTGGAGACCTCCATATCTTGTTTATTTGTGACATGTTGATGTCTAGTACCAGGCAGCTGTAGTAAAGCTCAAATACTACTTTATCTTATTTATCTCAGATATCATTCCGTGAGTTATAAATCTTATATTTCCACATGATATTATCTCAACTGTATGTTGTAGTGTTATACACCAAATATATGAGTATTGTTGTCGACAGAATTTTGGTCTTCTTTTTGTAAATGGTATTCCTTCTATTTGGGGGAATGTTGTATTTGATGATGAGCTGGTAAAATAAAACTTAGTCAAAGCTTCTTGAATGGATTCATCACACTATGCTGTGTTGTGTCCATAACTCCATATCAGTGTTGCTTTATTGATTTTCACCCCATGGCTAGCTGAGTACTTGGGTAGACCTATTCTTGTTCCTGATGATTCTAGCCGGGTAGACCCATGCTTAAGAGTTTTTTCCTGGTGATACTATATACTATTATGTGCAAATCCATTCTTGTTATATAGCTGTTCAGAATAACAAATCAAGTTCTCAAATGAGCATTAGGATTAGGTAGCAACTACATTATTTTTTTGTTGATGTAACCCTCCCTTGTAAATTTATTTTCTTCCATGTTTTCTTTTTTGGGAGTAAGGGGCATTTATTGCAATGAGAAAAGTTCTATACTATGTCATGCTTGTGCTGTACTGGCTCACAATCTCTAAATGATAATAAAACTGGTCTAAATGTATTAGTATTTGAAGCATCTTTTGTGTCTTTGTACTGTTTGCTGGATTTTGTTTTGATTAAAACTACTTATTCTAAAGTAAATCACCATTGACATGATTTTTGTTTTTCTAGAACTTGGGATGTAAGTTATTGTTGCTTGGTTGGACAATGTGTCACTGCTATCTTTTATTGGATTCTTGTCTGTAGCAAATTGGTCTTCTGATGATGATATAGTAAGGCTTGGTGGCGTTGGTGCTTTTGGACTTGTAGAAATTCAATTACATTAAAAGTTTGTTATGATAAGTAAAAATTAGTTTTCATTAGCAAAAATTTTAACAGTTTTGGTCATGTGATAAAAGCAGTAAGCACCACTGAATTAGTTTATTAGCAAAAGTCAAGTTTTGGTCACATTGATTTTTAAAAATTAGGTTTCATCAATATCATTAGTTTTAATAAAAAGAAATTTAAATTTAATTAGTAAAAATCAGTTTTTCAGTAAAAAACAAGGTGAAGTGACATGTGCCTAATTGATCTTAGTAAAGCCTCACTGTGCACTTACTGACTTGAGAATTTTTTGCTATTCCACTGGTAGAAAAGAAAGGTGGGTAGTGAAGGTTAGGTCTGTTCATGAAGAACCTGCTTTTTGTGCTCATCAGTTCATGTTTCAACCTTTTTTGCATCTGCTAGTGGGGATTCTGTAAAAGGCTCATTTTGCAGTGCTTGTAATTACAGTCACATGGGACATTGTCTTTCGAAAAATCTGTGGCTGATATCAATGTTTAAGTCTGATTTTATTGCATGACTACACTATGTAGCTGTCAATGAATGGTCTTTGAGTATATTGTTGCATACTTGCATTTCATCATTATACATTCGATGGCCGTGTATTGAACAGGTCATAAGGTATAGCAATATTTGAAATTACATTGTTACCAAATGCTGTGATCAAAATTTTTGATTGCCCTTTTCATTTGTTTTATTGAATTATAATGAGAGACTTTAAATCGCAGGCCAAGTATTCTTCAAAAGGGCCACAACCACAAAAGGATGAAGAAGATGGTATGGATGAAGAATTTGAAGAGGAACATGGAGATACACTTTGCGGGGCTTGTGGTGATAATTATGCGTCAGATGAATTCTGGATTTGCTGTGATATATGTGAGAGATGGTTCCATGGGAAGTGTGTAAAGATCACTCCAGCTAGGGCTGAGCATATCAAGCAGTACAAGTGCCCATCATGCAGCAACAAAAGAGCAAGGCCTTAATGTTTTTGTTTCAAGTTGGCAATTCACATCACTTCTATTGTACTTCCACTCGTTTGTGGTTATTCTGCTAATTGTGTAGGTGGTAGTTCTTAGTGTCATGCGTTATCAGGTGTTACATTTATGTCCAGACGTGTGTCTAGAATTATGTTAATTCTATCAGCTAGCTTGCAGATTGCTGTGTTATCTTATCAACTGCGCATTCAGATTTGTAATCTACGTTGTAGAGAAGTACTCAGTGACTAACTATTTTCCACTATTCTGAAATCAGTTGTTGATTTTCAGAAGAATACAATTTATTGTGTCTACAGAGTTCTTTAATCTGCTTCCTATTTCTTAATTGTTAGTATTTTCTGTGCTATTTTATGGATTTGCTCAGGCAGGTAAGAAAGTTGGTCAAAGGCCCTGTTATGTATCAAATTCTGCTCAACACTAATTAACTACTTTAAGATAATTAAGAAGAAAAGCTTGAAGGTTAATTGATTGCTTAATGGAATTACAAACTAATGGGGGATAAATATAGCTTTAGGCTATAACTCTCATAGTAGCTTGAGGCTACAAGTCTCTCAAGAGTTCACTCAATTTTTTGGATAATCCTCCCTTCTTGCTACTACGACATACTTATACTAAGGATTGCTAACGGTCAAAGAAGACCTTAAGACTAATACATGTGATACTTAGCTAAAATGGAAAAACCATACATAGACATATAAGAAGCTTGGTTGCTTGCTTTCCTTCTCAATCTTTTAATTAACTTTGTCATATTGCAAAGTAATGCTTCCCTATGCTTCATGTTGCTCCCCTCTCTTGCGCCTCGTGTAAACCCACAAGGGTTGACTCGGGTCATTGACCCGGTCCATGACATCACTCCCCCCTTTGAGTTTCACCTTGTCCTTAAGGTGGAAGGAGGGAAATCGTAAATTCACCGCGTCGAATTCTTCCCATGTAGCCTCAAAGTGCAGTAACCCTTTCCAAGTGAGTAGGACTTAATATGAAAACAAAGCCCTTCTTCCTTCGCCGTACATCGAGCAGCTCCTCTAGCTCCACCACTAATTCCAAGTCGGAGGATAGTTATTTCGGAATGGTGGGGTTGCTGGGAAGGTCTCCGAGTGCCTTCTTAAGCTGTAAAACATGGAAGATCGGGTGTAATTTGCAATCCGATGGCCGTTGCAGCTTGTATGCAACCCTCCCAATCTTTTCCAGCACCTCGAACGGACCATAAAACCTTGCAGCCAGCTTCTCGAAAGGCCTCTTAGTAAGTGATTTTTGCCTATAGGGCAGCAGCTTCAAGAACACCCTTTCTCCCACCTCAAAGCTTCCCTCTTGCCTCTGTTTATCCGCATTAATCTTCATAATCTGCTGGGCTCGATTCAAATTCATTCTTAATTCCTCCAAAATGCGATCCTTTTCTTTCAAACCTTCTTCCAAGGAGCTGACCATGGTTTGACCCGTCCCCAATCGCCACAATTTCGGAGGATCTCTTCCGTACATTATCTTGAACGGGGTCATCTTGGTCGAAGTGTGAGGTGAAGTGTTGTACGAGTATTCTACCCATGGAAGCCAACGAGCCCATTGTTTTGGTTGCTCGGCAATGAAGCAACAGAGATACGTTGCGAGGCTATTGTTGACTATCTCCGTTTGACCGTCTGTTTGAGGATGGTAAGCCGTGCTCTGCTTGAGGCTTGTTCCTTGCAATATGAATAATTCCTTCCAAAAGGTGCTCATGAACACCCCATCTCGATCTGATACAATGGATGCCGGAAACCCGTGAAGACGAACGATCACTTTAACAAACACGTCGGCCACCCTGAGAGCATTGAAGGGGTGTTTCAGCCCTATGAAGTGGCCGTATTTTGAGAGACGGTCGACTACCACCAGCACGGTGTCGACTCCCCGGGACAATGGCAGCCCCTCCACGAAATCCATTGAAATATCTTCCCAAATCGCTTCGGGAATTGGAAGTGGTTGAAGTAAACCCAAAGCGCTTTTGCTCACGGTTTTGCTTCGTTGACAGATTTCGCACTCCCGAACAAACTTTTCGACATCCTTTCTCATGCCGGACCAAAACCAATCGGTGGTGAGCCGGTGATAGGTCTTGATTTCGCCATTGTGGCCTCCGACTGGGGAACTATGGTATTCCTGTAAAAGCAAAGAGATGAACTTTGATGAGTTAGGCAAAACAAGTCGATCTTTATAAAAGACCCTATTTCCTTCCAAGTGATACCCGTTGGGCTCCTCCTTCCCTTCCTTGAGCCCTTAAACAATTTGGCTAATCCATTTATCCTCCTCCAATTCTTTCTCCAATTCGGCCCAATCCACAACTCCATCAGCTTTTCTCCTCCTTTGCTTTCATCACCACGACGCAGCCACTTCTCATCTTTCCGGGATAAAGCGTCAGCCACTTGATTCGCGGTGCCTGGCTTGTACTGAATCACAAAATCGAACCTAACGAGCTTTCTTAACCAACGCTGATCTGTACGGATCACAAACGGCCGACCAAGCAAATAGTGACGCCACTTTGTCACCGCTAGTGAAATCGCCATCAACTCCTTCTCATAAATCAATTTCCCGCGAGCCTTCACCCCTAGCAATCTACTGTAGAAGGCAATCGGCCTTCCGTTCTGCATCATCATTGCCCCCAACTCGACCCCGAGGCGTCGATTTCCACCACGAAACCCTCTTTAAAATTTGGAACGGCCAGCACCGGAGCGGTGGTCATGGCGATTTTTAGTTTCTGAAATGCTGCTGTGGCTGCCTCCGACCACCCAAAACTCTCTTTCTTCAATTGTGGCGTAAGTGACCCCGTAATGTGAGCGTAGTGGGCTATGAACTTACGGTAATATCCGGTTAGACCCAAAAATCCCCGCAACTCCCTGAGGTGTCGTGGGATTTCCCATTCAAGAATGGGTTGAATTTTTCCCACTATCCATTGAAACACCTTCTGCCGATATGACATGCCCTAAGTAGGCTACTTCCGTTTTGCCGAACTCGCACTTTTTAAATTGGCGTAGAGTTGATGTTCTTCTAATTTCTTGTAACACCAATTTTAAGTGACCCTCGTGCTTCTCAATTGCCTTACTATACACCAATATATCATCGAAAAAGACTAGTACAAACTTCCTCAAGTAGGGTTGGAAAATGTCATTCATGAGCGATTGAAAGGTAGCCGGCGCATTAGTAAGCCCAAACGACATTTCTAGAAACTCATAATGACCTTCATGAGCTCGGAAAACCGTTTTGTGAGTGATTTCCGGCTTCACTCGGATTTGGTGGTAACCCGATTTCAAATCGAGTTTTGAAAACACCGTTGCCCCATGTAATTCATCTAGCAATTCATCTATGACAGGAATGGGGTATTTATCCGGCACCGTCTCTTTGTTTAATGCCCGATAATCTACACAAAATCGCCACAATCCATCTTTTTTCTTCACGAGCAAAACCGGGCTAGAGAAAGGACTTGATGATACCGGACTCGAGCATTTCATGAATGAGCCTCTTGATTTCATCCTTTTGAATTTGTGGGTATCGGTATGGGCAAACACTAATTGGGTTGGTTCCTTCCTTGAGAGTGATAGAGTGCTCATGGCCTCTATTAGGAGGGAGCCCATTTGGCATATTAAACACTCCTTGAAACTGACCCAATAATTTCACCAAATAGGAGGGTGGGCTTGCTGTCTTTGGGCCCAACTCCTTGGACTCCAACTTGTTCAATTCCACCAGTAGGCCTTGTTTTTCCTTCTTCAACACCCTAATCATAGCCTTCAACGTTACTTGAGTTTTCTCAAGTGTAGGATCACCGGTCAAGGTGACCGAAACCCCGGCAATAGAGTACTTTATGACATGGGTACGCCAATTGGTAACCATGAACCCCAACTTCTCAAGCCATTGTATGCCAAGTATGACTTTGGCACTCCCTAACGAAAGTGGAATGAAATCTTCCGTGATGGTTACCCCTCCACTCAATTTCACCTTAACTCCCTTACACACCCCACTTGCACGGATCGTATCCCCATTTCCCAAGGATACCGCGAACTCTCCACCTTGCACAACTGGAATAACCGCTTGCTCCACCACTGATATGGCTAGAGTGGCTCCCGGGTCGATCATTACCACTACCTCTTGACCTTTAACAACTCCACGTAACTTCATCATCTTTGGGTTATGGATCCCTATCACGGAGCAAAGCAAGATCTCGCCTTGCCCTTCGGATGGTGTGTCATCCAACACCTCCGGACCCTCTTCTTCCATCTCCTCCGCGTCTTCCGCCACCATAAGGACATTAAGCTCCTTCCTTTTACAACGATGACCCACACCCCATCTCTCATCATAACGAAAACACAAACCCTTTGCCCTCCTCTCTTGCAATTTGGACTTTGGTGAGTCGCCTTGACGCGTAGTTAGATCTGCCCACATTCACAGACCCTTGTGATTCAGGCGCCTTGGGCCAAGATTTGGACGACCCACTACTGCTAGGTAGCCCATATGTATGAATCAAGCCACTCTTGTTGAAGGATTGGCTATTCTGGGCCAAAATAGAGCTTGAGGGCCCACTACTAATCCTTCCCTTCCAACTTCCAATTGCCTTCTTCCCTTGTTGGACTCGGTTATTTTCCTCAATCCAGCTCGCCATTTCCATGGCCTTCTCCAAATTGGGTGGATTAAGAAGTCTTTAACTCGGTCTTAATCTCACCTTTCAAGCCATTGATAAACTGGCCTAGCATAAGACTCTCAGGGATATCCTCCAACGGCGCCGCCACCTCGATGTGCCGCCGGTTATATTCTGCCACTAAGCCCTCCTAAGACACTGCCATCCATTGTTCGTGCAAGGTCCCTGAGTGAGATGGTCGGAATTCATTCAGGACCCTTTGCTTGAGATCCGGCCATTCATAGAACAACCGTCGTTTCTGCTCCCATTGAAACCACTTAAGCGCCGCACCATCCACCGCGACCACCGTCACCTCCATCTTCTCCCTTTTCGTCAGATGGTAAAATTCGAAGTACATCTCTGCTCACATAGTCCAATTATCTGGGTCGGTCCCTTCAAAAATTGGCATCTCCAATTTTCGATGTTTCTAGTGGCCTCTGCCACCGCCATCGCCGCTGCCGCCGTCGCCACCCCCTCTCCATCCACCTCCGCGCCACCCACCATTGTCAGGTGGTTGCCACTCCTGCTCTTCGTACGACCTCCCACCTACCGGCGTTGGAACCCGTTCCATCTTCGGTTGCAGGCTATTCTCTCCTTCAAGCGGAAACACCGGCGGGTTGGGTTGTTGTTGAGGTTGAGCCAACTTCGCCTTCTCCAATTCTTCTTGTAATTCAGTGATTTTGCAGTAGTCTATTGCGCCTTGCGTGTCGACATCGACTCGGAAGCGGTCTATGCGACCCTCTAGTCGAGTGGTGGTGGCCGCCGTCATCTCTTCCATCTTTTTCCGTTCTTCCTCAATTTTTTTCCGTTCTTCCTCAATGGCTGCCTTAACCGCTGTTGCCACCATTCGTGTGACTGTGTCCTCTTGCGGCTGCAGCTTTTCCTCAATGGCTGTCATCTGGGTTTTTAGGTCGGCGAGGGTCTCCTCCACGGCGTTCAGACGTTGCGGTGTGCTTGCCTCCATGACTGACCGCTCTGATACCAGTTGTTATGTATCAAATTCTGCTCAACACTATTTAACTACTTTAAGATAATTAAGAAGAAAAGCTTGAAGGTTAATTGATTGCTTAATGGAATTACAAACTAATGGGGGATAAATATAGCTTTAGGCTATAACTCTCATAGTAGCTTGAGGCTACAAGTCTCTCAAGAGTTCACTCAATTTTTTGGATAATCCTCCCTTCTTGCTACTACGACATACTTATACTAAGGATTGCTAACGGTCAAAGAAGACCTTAAGACTAATACATGTGATACTTGGCTAAAATGGAAAAACCATACATACATATAAGAAGCTTGGTTGCTTGCTTTCCTTCTCAATCTTTTAATTAACTTTGTCATATTGCAAAGTAATGCTTCCCTATGCTGCCTGCTGCTCCCCTCTCTTGCGCCTCGTGTAAACCCACAAGGGTTGACTCGGGTCATTGACCTGGTCCATGACAGGCCCCAGTTGACCTTGAGAACAGCTAGAGCACCTACCCTGCTATTTAGAGTTTCCAAGTTGCTGTTCTGTATATGCATGTTTCTACTCTTCTTTGATTCTTGTTGTTTGAAAATTGGGAGTGGTTATGTAACAAGCCCATGTACTCAGAATCGCTACCCTTGTGTTCTAGGTAGATAGTATTTTACCTTTTTACATGTTAGGACAAAACTCTAAACTCGAGTGGTATTCGAGGGACTGTCATAGCCTTGAGTTAATCAGCTATGCAGCTAAGCAAGACTCACTTCAGCTAAATTGGTCTCTACGATCTATCCTGCATTACAATTTTACAAATGCCTTATTTCACCATAAGATAACTAAGAGCAGATTGCCTAATTTCAAGCTGGCAGAATGCAGCCCCAAGTTGTTTTAACAATTTGTGGTTGGGATTGCTCCAATGCTTGGTGTCTCATCCTGTTATCCTTTCTGTAATCTAACTTTGACGACAAGCTATGCCCTAACTACTACAGAAGTAACTTCGATAGGGTAAGAGGCAACTTGATATTTGACAACGATGTACCTTATAATGCTCGTAAAGTTGTGAAGTCTAGTATTTCATGACAGAGCAATTTGCCATTTTTTACGCTATGGTTTACCTTCGTGCTAACATCCACCAACCTGTAGAGTTTACAACATGAACTATGAACCTCTGAATGTGTGAAGTGGTGCAGTTTGAGTTAGTTTATGAATACCAAGAGACCAAGACTAAGTGAATAGAAACAGAATGATGCAAGTTTAAGAGCAAATAGAAGTTTAATCTCTTGCTAATTCAATATACACTATTTATTTATAACAAAGTCATGATCTTATAAGGATATGTAAGAATCTAATATTTTGTTTAAATTAGTTAGGTTTATCTTAAGCATCTGTAGAACACTAGAGCATTCTCTGTGAGAAAAACTTTCTTTTTTGGGTATTATTGTTGGTTCAAAAATACTAGGATTGCTAACTAGGTACATACAAATCATTCATTGAGGATTAAATTGTCTAATTTCTGATGCATATAGTAGGATACTGCTCAAAACCTGGAAGTCGTTAGTCCAATTGCAATGCTGAAGTTGTTTTCATACATAGTAGACTTGAAATAAAAATACTTATTTACAATGAGATTATTGCAGATAACTTTTAGGGGTCAAAGTAATGTCTGACTACTAACTAGAGTGATCTCCTTTTGCAGGGAACTTCGCCGTCAGATTCAGAGTAGAGAAAGGGCTAAGCTAAGGGATTAGGATAACCCATAAAATGATTATCAACGTTCAAAAACTTGTTCGAATATTAATTAGTTTTATAGCTAAGCACATCTGCGCTAGAACTTAGTTTTTGTATGGTTGATTATACATCCAAATCAAAGGCTACGAACAACAGGCCGGTGTGTGCAAATTAGAACTAGAATGTTATTCTTGCTGTAGGAGATGACACTTTCACTTCTAGATGTATTTCATATGGTTGTGTGGGTAAGTGGACGTTTTTCTAATTGCATAGATACTCGTTTTAGACCAAAGTCATTGGTTGCCCAAGCTAATGGTGGTCATCATATATTTAATATATATCTCTCTTCCACCTCATTATGCCCAATTCTCATACCCATTTATGCCCATATACTCTCATTGGTTGCCCTGGTCATAAATTTTTTCTTAATTATTATACTTGTACTAAAACACTAAAAGAAATATAAAAAAACACTATCATCCAATTATAGCAGGACAAGTGGCGTACTCTAATTCTTTACCCATCTTTTGCCAAAGGTCATGACATTTCTCCCTCCAAAAATGCTCATTTTTTTTTATTTTTTAATATGATTTCATCTTCTCTCTTCTCATGCCCACTACAAAAGGGCAATCAATAGGGGTGCTCTTAAGGACCGTCGTGTGATTATAACATTTAGCCTCTTTGGCCGTTACTCGTAGCAAGAAACAATCTTTGTTTATACCATAAAATTTATGACATTGTAGAATTTCAGTCAGTAGGCTCTAATGCACAAATTATCACATAAAAAGTTTCCTTATAACATCATGATGACCCGAGTGTTCAAAGGTCAATCTGATCCGAACTCATTCGATTTGATATGACCCAAAGTTTTGACCCTGGTTGACCAACTTAATAATCTATATAGAAGCGAATATAATACGAAGTACATAAAATTGAATTAAACCTTAAACTCACATTGACACGATCCAACTTACAACCCCCAATTCGACTGAACCGAATTAACCCAACCCAATTGGTGAGTCTAGCCAAATTCAACAAATTCAACTGAAAAAAACAAATTGAGACCATACTTCAAAGTTAAAACAATATTCTTTCTAGAAAAATCTGCAATAATTTGGCAAAAAAAACAGAAAGTTCCAAGATTCATACGTGGACATTATCTACACTGTCCACGACTCCACGTATGAACAGATTCAATCGATAGATAATCTTTTTAATTTACCACCTTTATAATTTCATTTTTAATTTTGACGTGTATTGCTAACAATTATCTTGTCAGAAAACCTAAAACTCACTTAATTGAATATTCTCGATATCAAATTTTGCATCAAAAACTTCCAATTTTAGAAATTTATATAATCTTATTGATCAATTGAACAATTTTTAGCAACCTTAATTGGTAAGTAACGGATACAAAATGCCCAGCAGTGATGAGGGATTTGAAGAAATCAATGAATATGAACATTCATTTGAGAAAGTTAAACAGAGGTTAAAGGATCGATCTAAGGTAACCCCAACAATTTTTCTGGTTTTTTCTTTGATCACTTAAAAATTTGATTGTTTTTTTCTTTGATCACTTAAAAATTTGATTGGTTTTTTGTGATTGATTCTGAATGGGTTTGTTTAATTTTTGAAGAAAGTTGCAGAAACTAGAGAGAAAACGAAGAAGATTATCTCTGAACATGCTGAGAGGATTGCCAAACAAGCTGAAGAACACGAAAGATTCATCAATAAGGTAAATTTAATGGTTATTTATAGATTTGAGTTGTTTTGGCATTTGGGTTTTGGTTGTTTAGTTTGATTTATTGAATGTATATAAGGTGTTTGTTTAAAAGCGCAGCTGAAATTTTGTGGGGTTTTTGTGATTTATTGTTTGATCTCAGGTTACTTATCTGTGTGGTGTACTTGGGTTTGGAGGATTTTGCTTTCTACTTGGGGCAAGTGAGTCTTAAATTTCTTACCAATCTGAATTTTGGTTTTGCAGCATTTATTTTGTTTTAGGTGTAGATTTAGGTTGTTGAATCGTAGTACTTATTGTCCAATTTTTAATTTTCAGGGCCACAAGATGTTCCTATTGTGTATTGTCTATTTTATGTCATATTTGTTCCACTGAGATGGATTTACTATCGGTACAAGAAGTGGCATTACTATCTTTTGGTAAGTCTGGTCTGAACTACCTACCATTATTTCTTCATTACGCATCTAAAGTATGTTTTGGACTGGACAATGCTATGAACATCCTTGTAACTGTTGTGGCAGACTCATAATTCTCTTCAGTGAAAAGTTTATATATTAAGAGATTCATTGTTCTAGTAAATAAAATTTGAAATTCTGCCAACAAAATCACATATAGTTATTGAAAGAGGCTAGCTAAGAAATTTTATGCAACCAAATCCAAAGTTATGTTACTTTGTTTTATTGGTGCTTACAACTTGGATGGGACTATGGGAGCTGTACAGGATTCATTAGTGAATGGTATGGATGTAAGTATGTAACTGTGTAAGGCTGTAAATGGAGTTCCTGTTGTGCTTAAATTTTTGTGGGTAACATTTAACCTGGGTAACATTTGTTGTGCTTAACGGCGTAATATAATGATAAGTCATTACCCAATCTTGAGAAAAAAGGATAATAAATACTCCTTACAAAGTATTTTTTTTCTTTCAGATTAATCCTGGAATAACTTTAAAAATAATGAATGACTCAAGGCATACAAGATGCGTATTGCATGCCCTTATTAGCCTTCTCTTTAAGAAGGGAAACTGTTTCGGGGTTTTCTGATGTCCTGCAGGAGAGTTACAATTTCGAGACTGGAACCGGACGCCTGTACCTGCAAAACAAACGGATGCTCCGGATGATTGGAGATCCGCCTCCGACGGTCAAGTTAGTACTTGATTAAGGAGTAATTAATGCGGAAATTAATGTGATTGAGTCTCTCTAGGTGAGAGTGTTTAATGTGTGTAATCTGCGTTTTTTGCGTGTTCTCTCCCTTAATGAGGATTAAGGGAGGTATTTATAACCTCGGGAAACGTGTCTATCTAGGTTTAGGTTAACCTTGGGCTGATTGGGCTTCCCTCGGGAGTTGGGCCTAGGTGACCGGTTATCCCAGGTGTCATGGGAAGGACACGTGTCGTGTCGTAATTGGTCCATGGTGGACGGATCATTGCTTGACACGTGGCTGGCCCCTATTGGCCCATGTGACGGACACATGGCGGAACCTGATTGGTCCACTTGTCAGATGGTGATTGGTGGGGAAAAATCCCCTAATCATTTGCCCCTCACAGGTGGCACGTGACTGGTCACGTGTTACCTGTGACAGGTATCGCCCTGTAACAGACGACGGCCTGCTGCAGGTGTCACTCGGCGAGAGGCCGAGAGATTCTCCCGCCAAAATTTTGAATTCTGGAAGTGACCCTTCGCCTTCTCACTTCGCCTATATAAAGGAGTGTTGACTTCGGTCATTTTCACACTTGAAAACTTTGTGAGAGAACATTCGGACCCCTGAACTTGCTCTGACATTTTGGACCCTTTCTGCCTACCGCCTGACAAGCCGACTGCAAAGGATTTTCAGAACATCATCAATCGTCACTCGTTCAGGGTAACCGTCGGTTCTCTTACTCTTAATTTTCTCTATACTTTATTCTTTTTTGAAATGGCACCACGGAAGCACACGACACGACCTAGGTTAGTGATCAGCCGGTCACCGGGGACGGCTGAATCTAGAACTAGGAGTGCCGCCTGCCCTTTTCTGGACCCATCTTTGCCCTTTATACAAAGTCCGACTGTATCTGTGTCTATGCAGAGCATGATGGCCAGAACAAAAAAGACTGCCAGGATCTCAAACTCAGACGGCTCCTCCCACAGGGTGCCGATTAGTGAAACATCTGGCCAGATGTGGAAGTGAAACAAAGCGGCTTGAAAGCCGGAGGGAGGAGTCAAAGTGACCCCTTCCCATTTTACAGTTGACAATTCTACATTCTCTCCTGCTCCTTTTAAAGGAGAGGAGGCGGGCCCCTCCGGGAGAGGGGAAGAGTCGTCCTCTTCGGACTCGTCAGAGGACGATTCCGAGTCTAGCTCTTCTGGCCATGCTTCCCTGGACACAGAAGAGAAAAACAGTCGCCTACAAGAGGCGAGGCTTTCTCACGCAGTTGAGAAGGGGGACGATTGGGCGGAGCCATCCGCCTCTCACCGAGAGCAAAATACCCCCTACTACTGCACGGTACCTCGGGGCCGGATCACGGCCATGCAAGAGAAAGTGGAGAGCTTTATCGCAAACCACACAATGGGCCCCGACTTTTTAGTGTTCGTGCCGGATCCAGAAGACACAGTCGTATGGCCGGCTGGTACCAGTTACGATGGCGCCTGCTTTGGCTGCTACGAGGCGGCCATCAAGGCTGGGCTGCGCTTCCCACTACATCCAGCTGTTCAGCGGATCTTGGATGGGTATGAGTTGGGGTTATGGCAGTTAGCCCCGAACTCCTGGGTCAACGTACTCGGCTATGTGGCCGGGTGCGAACTGCACGGGGTGGAGCCGAGCTTCGAGGCTTTCGCCCACATGAACTACCTCAGCCGGCCCCCTAAGGCAGGCGGTACCGGCTGGTATCAATTGACGAGTCACAGGGGCTACCTCATGACGAGAGGTAAAGCAAACAAATGGAAGGACTGGCGGAGCACCTTCCTTATCATTGAGAGTTCAGACACAGAGCTGAACAAGCGCTTCAACAGGTGGAACAGGAATCCGCCCCTTCTTGCAGGCGGCCGCAGCATGCCGCCTGTTCCCCCCAAGGCTAAGAAAGAGATCCTAGATAAAGGACTCTTCAAAGTAGAGTCGAAGGTGAACTCTACTTCAGGGTTACGAGAGCAAGTACCCCTGCACTGCGTCCTGAGCTTCAAATGGCTCTACGACGAGTACTTTTTGGCCGCCTGCGGCCTCAGCAGTCGGTGCTCAAGAGGTAGCCGGCCTGTCGAATACTCTGCTGTTCCGTGCATTTCTTGTTATGACTTATTAACTTTGCTATTTGTTTTTGCAGCGGACGCCAAGAGCAAAATTACCGCCTCCAAGACTGCGGCGGCCATGTTGCGGGCCTCCATCATGCAACAGTCTTCAACCGACTCCCCCAACAAGGGGGCACCCTTGGTGGGCTTCGAACCTTTCACCCTCTTTTTGGAGTTGTGTTTATGCATATACCGACTCTTTTCTTCTTTTTTAGACGGGCGCTCCAAGAGCTTCTTCTTCCCAACAGCCGGACCCCAAGGCCCGGAGGACGACTGTTGCGAGCTCTCCTGGTTCTGCCGGGAAACATGCGGCGGCTGAGAAACAGCCGACCACTTCTTCTAAAACTCCAGCTGGGCCACCTAGAAGTATGAAATTGTCCTTGTAAATTTTAGACTTGCTCCCTTCTTTACTAGGTCTAATCCGTTTGTTTATGCTTGATGCAGCCGGCCCTCAGGAGCCAGACTTGGTCGAGGTGGCCAAGTCTATGATCAAGGCCGTTCCTCCAGCTGAAAGGGAGGCGGTCAGGGGTGTCGGCACCCTTGACCTAGACGGGATTGCAGGGGTCCTTGCTGAGGTATACTTAGCATATTTTTGAGTATTTGAATTCCAGGACGCCTGTTTTCTCTTTTTGTTTGGAAACTGACGCCTGTTCCCCTTTTTACTTAGGCCCTGCTCCGAGTGAACGGCTTTCGCAAGCCGCTTGACCGGAAGAACAAAGAGGTAAAGGCTGCAAAAGCTATGGCCGCCTCTGACTGTGATAAGGCAATGTTTCAAATTGCCCAAAATGAAGTTCTGACCATTGATATTCTTTATTATCAGGCGCAGGCTACCGCCGCTATCTGGGCTCAGTTAGAGGCGGCCCAGAAGAGGAATAGCGAGCTGGAGGCGACCATCAACAACCTCAAGGCCGAGCTGAGACCTCTTCGCCAAAAGATGTCCTCATACGAAACCTTGGAGAAATCTTTGGCGAGCGTAAAGGTACGCCTGGTGACCCAGGAGAAGAGTCTTACTCAGGAGCTCTCGGAAAAGGCCGAGCAAGAAAAGAAAGAGCAGGTCCGGGAGATGATGGAAGACTCTGCTCAAATCCAGCGGTTGACTTGGGGCCGCCTCTTCCCCAATGCCGACTTTGCCTCATGGGAAAAAACGTACCGCCAGTGTTCTGATAGATATAATCAGGAGATCCTGGCGGCTGCTGAGGAAGAGGCGTTGGAGGAGGCGTTGGAGGAGGAGGAGCAGCCGGTAGTGACGCTTGTGCCGCTTGGGGGTAATGCATCAAAGAAGGATGCAGCTGAAGCCGAGTCCAGCAAGAAGAGTGCTGACCAGGCGGCAGCTGCTAATATTGAAGATCTGCCCCCTTCTTAAGCTTTATGTCTTCTTTCCACGGCCTGCGTGCCGTTTGTTTTTATTTACCCGGCCAGGGGGCCGGGGCTCTGAATATTTTGCCGGTCTTTAATGACCGGCTTCTTTTTAATGAATTTTTTTGTTTTGCTTCAAATTTGTTTAAGTATTGAATATTCTGATATCCAATTGTACACTATACCGACTGTTTTACATGGCCGATAGTTGCAGACAGGTACGAATAGTTAGTCACGCCGCCTATGCCCCTGGACGACTGGTTGTCTGTTTCCAGGCTAGACGATCAGTCGGCCATTTATCCAATCGGTATTCGAACCATTTTAAAGACTGGATCCCCTTTAGGCAGGCGGTTCCGTCATATAAAATTAACCAAGTAGGAAAGTGGTTTAGGCCGACATGATCCCGTTTAGGCCGACTGTTTCCCGCCATATTAATCTAGTGTGAACAGGTGCTGTATGAACACCTTTTTAGTTTCATACTAAAATTTTGAAGGAGTGACCAAGTAAACATGATTGTTACCTAGTCGCCTCGTACCATCCGAGAGGTTCAGAAGTTAACAGGTTGTCTGGCGGCCTTGGGAAGATTTCTTAGCCGTTCAGGCGACAAATGCCTATACTTTTTCTAGGCAATTAAGAAAAAGGCAAGGTTTGAATGGGGGCCGGATGCTGAGGCGGCCTTCCAGAAATTGAAAGTTCACTTGCATTCCTTGCCGAGAGACCCATCAGTCGGCTGCTGCCGAACAGGCGGTGCGCCTGCTGGCTCGCTTCCAGTTTGAAGATGTTCCCGTTCCCTCCTTTCGGTATGACGGGTACGTCGGGCCCTTAGGGTCCCGTCTGAAGCTGTGTGAGCTTCAACTTCAAATTCATTCTCAGTATCGTGGTCCGACTGAACTTGAGGGTCGTCTAAGGGACGCCTCTCTTCAGGAGTCGGTACAGACGTGGATGCCATCTCAGAAGTACTCTCCCCACAGACGGCGCCAAATGTTTCGGGGTTTTCTGATGTCCTGCGGGAGAGTTACAATTCCGAGACTGGAACCGGACGCCTGTACCTGCAAAACAAACGGATGCTCCGGATGATTGGAGATCCGCCTCCGACGGTCAAGTTAGTACTTGATTAAGGAGTAATTAATGCGGAAATTAATGTGATTGGGTCTCTCTAGGTGAGAGTGTTTAATGTGTGTAATCTACGTTTTTTGCGTGTTCTCTCCCTTAATGAGGATTAAGGGAGGTAATTATAACCTCGGGAAACGTGTCAATCTAGGTTTAGGTTAACCTTGGGCTGATTGGGCTTCCCTCGGGAGTTGGGCCTAGGTGACCGGTTATCCCAGGTGTCATGGGAAGGACACGTGTCGTGTCGTAATTGGTCCATGGTGGACGGATCATTGCTTGACACGTGGCAGGCCCCTATTGGCCCATGTGACGGACACATGGCGGAACCTGATTGGTCCACTTGTCAGATGGTGATTGGTGGGGAAAAATCCCCTAATCAGAAACCATATCAAGTGAGCAGTGGTCTTAAAAGATTTTTTTTTATTTTTTATTTTTTATTTTTTATTTTATTGAGGGGCTATACATTTTCAGAGGACATACCTTTGTTTACTTTTATTATGATTCCATGCATCAAATTGTGCTTTTTCGTTTTCTTCTTCTTTGATCCACGTATTACATGACTCACATACGGAGAAAGGAAATTAGATCACGACTTTGTTGTAGATGGAAGATTCCCTAGGGGCTAGGGAGAATGAATGGCAGCTAATTAGACTTATAAAGCAAACTCAGATTCTGTAAGTAAGAATTGTTGTAAAATAAATGCCAGCTAGCAATTTGTTTAGATTTTTACTCCGTACAAAATAGAAAAGACAGTCATCTGAACTGAATTTAGCCTTGTCTTGTTGCAGTGGTGGTGATTTTGTGAAAAGTGCGGGTTTGTTTCCATTTATATTTAATATTTTGGACATGCTATGCATGCATGCAACTAACAGCATCAATTAGCCAATATTCCATCCTGTATTTCTCATATCTCAGAGCTGTCAAGTTGAGCCTTGTTGATGTATAGGCCACATTTCCTATTTAAGACCATGCTATAATGATGTAACACTATCTTGATTTAGTTTCCCATATTACTCTTCAAAATTCGTATTAGATATGGTTCCAATATTTTGGGACATAGTAGTAATAATTCATTATTACTTTTATTTATTTACAGTTTGTGGGAATTTTAGGATTGAAGGACTTGTTGGATTCTATTTTTCCATATACCATCTCCATGTCAGCCACTTTCCCTGAGCTCACTGTGAATGTTGTAATGGCCTTATAGGCTGATATACTATGCTTATGTACATATTGGTTTATCCTGTCTAAATTCTGTAAAAGGTTGACTTCTGAGTTCTGACATTATTTATCCTTTCTTATTTTGCACCTGAGATAAATTTTCCATTTCACATTTTGGTATTCATATATTCAGTTTATAAAATTTTGTATTATAATCTTGTGACTAAGTTTCTACCCATAACTTGAACTCATGTCAATGTTCTAATTAATCTGAAGAATGACACTGCAAAGCTTGATGCCTTGAATTTGTAAAGGGATTTGAGTCGTTAGTTGTATACACTATAACAGTGAGATACCAATTACTTGAGTCTTGTTAGATGTGGTAAGGTTGAAAAAATATCTGGACAAAATAGGACTGTATTCTTAGAATCTAGGTAAATAATGTTCTCATCAGGACTTTCAACTATTATTAAAATTCTTACACAAGGAAAGGGGTGATAATTAATCTTTGAGACGATCTTGGGATACAGTTCAATAATGGAGGTATATGAAGTGAGCTTATGCCTATATACTTGTAGTATATACCATCTTGAAGTTTGAATGTTCTTTTTTGACTAATGCATTATACAAGAGTCAAGAGTGTATCACAACGCAGTTTCTGGACTGTTGGTTTACTTTATGTTGCTGCTTATTGAGGCCAATAAGTTAATTTAAAATTTCATTCCTTATTGTATCTTGACACTTAAAGTACATGAGAACAGGACAGATTAGCTTCTATTGGTGCTGTCATATCTCTTTTTAACGTTACTTTTTTTTTTTTTTTTTATTCATAAAATACGAAGAAATGCCTCTCATTGTGAATTGTTCTTATTGTAACAGGATTTTTGCTATTATGCAAATACAATATTCTTGGTTACACTTCTCATGTATCCGAAAAATGAAAAGCTTTTTATGGTTTGCTTTTCATTTGCTGAGGTACGTGAATTATTTTTTATTTTTTATTTTGATGCTACTTTAGTTTTGGTTGGGGAATTTCCTTTTATTCATCTTAATCTGTTCCTGACTTGCAACTGCAGGGACCTTTAGCATGGGCAATTATTGTGTGGAGATGTAGCTTAGTTTTTAATTCAATTGACAAAATTACTAGTGTCCTTATTCACCTATTACCTGGTAAGTAAAGAATTCAAATCGACTGATGAAGTTTTTTTTATCAATCATTTTTCTACTCTATGCTCTTAATACCTCATGGCAAGTCGTGGCTCTCAGAAACTTACTTTATATTTGGACAGTATGTATGGATTTGAATAAGAATGTGAGAAATGTAACAACTAATAACATATTTTTACGTGATTTGTCAATTTGCTGTAAATATGTCATGGCAATCTATGCCTTGTTGAATCGGAAATATTATGAGTTTATCACCTTGTCTTCTGTCTGCATGTCTTTTTTGCTTGTTCCTTCTTTTTTGGCTCAGAATCAGAAACCTGCACTTTAGAGCTTATCTGTTGTTCTACTTCTTAGAATAACTTGGTTGCTGAGGCATTTTTTAGTGGAATTAACATTTTGGCAGGGTATTTTGCATTTGTGCTTATGCAATCAGGTTAATTGGTATTAGCAAGCTATGACAATTTTGTAGCTTCAGTAAATTGACAGGACGACGAAAAATTTAGAGATAACCTTTTCAGAACATATTAACTTTTGAGTCAATGAAACCCGTGCAACGATACATATTAAGTAGTTGTAAGTCAGTAATTTTATGCATGATACATGGAGTTACTAAGAGCTGAAAGGTAGATTGGTAGAGTGCAATGTTTGCAGTTTGCACTGAGTGCAGAAGGTTACAATTTATATGCTTTCATGATCACAAGGAAGAGTGTAATACATTGGGTATAGGGAGTGGGGTAATATTGGTAGTGCATAGTAAGTCTGTTAGGATTAGCTTGGAGAGGAACAAATGAAGTAGTTGAGAGAAAGGAAGGGGAGCTGCTCTATATATATTGAAGAGATTAGACGGAGAGGGAATAATGAAAATATTGCAATTAAGTTTTACTTTTGTTTTAGTTTGTTAATAGTAGTATCCAGCCACTCAAAGGCCTGGGGTTGTAATTCTCTTAGTAATGATTTGATTGCATTGCTAATACAATCATTTATTTTCCCCTAAGCCATCTTCTTCTTCCTTATTTTTTTTTTCTTTTCTATTTCCCTTTGATTTTCCAATCTATTACAGAGGGTAGAACCTTTTTTCTTGAGCTGCTCAGAACTTGAATATCTAATGTGATTGTTTTTCAGGTTTGGTTTTCTTTACTATTCGGTGGTGGAATCCAACCACCTTTGCTGCCATGCATCCTGAAGGAACTGATCGTAGAGTCTCATGGCCTTATGTAGAAAACCAATCATACCTGTGGACATGGCTATTTCTAGTCCCATTGGTTGCTTACACCCTTTGGCAAGTTCTCTATTTTCTGATAGTTAATGTGCTGCGTAGACAGAGGCTTATGCGAGATCCCGAAGTCATGACCTCTTACAGGTATTGATAGTTAATGATATTACTATGAATTGTGTTATTGAAAGAGACAGTGACTGGAAGCCCGTAACTTAGTGGTGACTATAATGATTGAAAGAGCATTTGGGCACCCATTTTATACTCCAAGACTTAAATTGGTTTAGTTGTCCACTTTCTGAATATATATTGAATAATGTAGGGAACTTTCAAAGAAAGCTCAAAAAGCAAACAGTATATTGTGGCGACTGAGTGGCTTGCTCGGGGACCAGAATCGAATGTTGATGTATATAGTTTTTCAGGCTCTTTTTACTGTGGCAACCATGGCACTCACTGTTCCCATCTTCCTGTCATATGAACTGTCTGTGATCTTCCAAATTCTGAAGGTCTCTGCCGCTGTCTGGAATGGAGGAAGCTTTGTGCTAGAAGTGATGCCAAGACAGGTGATTATGAAGGAGAAGAAGAAAAAATTAGAAGTGCAACCTCTTGAAGCCCAGCCCCAGCCCCACGCCACTTGAGAGCCCAGCTCCTACAGACGACGTACAACAAACTTGACAGTTATCTAACATAGTCTTTTTCATCAATGATTGATTTTAATTGGTGTTGTAGATGACCTTTAGTTCTCATTTAAATATGAACGATTTCCTGCCTATATACTCTGATCAAGCATAGAGAGGATACATGCAGGTTTAGCTATGGTGATGACTGTGATGCGAGCTAGGTTGTTAGGATCGGGATCCTACCTTGGATCGATGAGGGGGGTGAGATCGAATCGATAGAATCGGATCGTAAGATCCTACTTAATAACGAATAATATTATATATTATGCTATAAATTGACTTAAAAACATTTATATACAAGTACTAATTTTGATTATATATTTATACACCGTATATCTTTTACTATATATACTTGTATACGGAGTATATAAAAAGTTAAGGCAAAGAAAAAGAGGGTGTAGGTTATACCTTTTGTAAGTTTTATGCATTACTAGTACATTATACAGTCACAATTCTCACAAAAGATATTCTAGCATTGTTATCTGCCTGCCTTAATTAAGTGCCTTTCGGTGGCGTAAAATAACAAAGATAGAAAGCATTTTTGTGCCATTTATTATACTCTACGTCACATGGATACACTTACACACAAACATGCGGCACATAAAAATTCCTTGTCATCTACCACTGTCTTAGCCCCGCTAAAGTATTGACAAGTTTTATGGTATTTAGATCAAGCTCATTCCATACAAACAATAAAGGAAAACCTTAATTAATCTTTAATTTGACCATCATTTGTAATTTGTACCAACGAAAATATATTACTTCCTTCATGTTTTAATAAGTATTACACTTTGATCGGCACATAGTTTTAGACAATATAATTGACTTAAATAAAATATGAGGTAAGTGGGGTAGTATTTGGAATATTAAAAAATTGTAAAAGAAAAATAGTGGAGTTGATAGTTTATTGAAAAGTAATGAATTTGAGAGAAAAGAAATAATAAAAAAGTAGTACTCCCTCCGTTCCTAAAAGAAGGACCTTTTTGGCCAAATTTTAGTCCCAAAATTTTCATCTTATTTGCATTAAAATACCCTCCAATTTGCAATAATATTTGTGCAAAATTAACTTCCCCATGCAAATTTTGCTTTTATTTATTTATTTTTCTTATATATATATTTATTAATTTCTCTCTCTACTTTTTTGCAAACCTCATGTAAATTTTTCTTTTCAATGTACGTATATTAGTTTTCTTGTACACTCTTCTACTTCCAACTTAAGTTTCTTAATACCCGTGAAAACTCCCCAAAAGGGTCGTTCTTTTAAGGACGGAGGAAGTAGTAAGTTTGGGTGGGGACCATGAGAGAAGATATATATCATATTTAAATGTAGCTTTTTGCCAAAATAAAGAAGTGTAAAACTTATTAAAACACGGCCGCATATAATAAGTATAACACTTATTAGTACACGAAGGGATTATTTAAGTCCTCTAGTGTTATAATTTATATAAATATTAATAGTCGAAACTTTACAATGATTAGTGTGACTGGTAAAGAAATGAGAATTATAAGATAATTTTTTTTTTTTTTTTTTTGTAATTTGGCAAAATTTGTGTACAATTTTGGCTGAGGAGTGAAGTTTCACGTGATTTGGAATTTTGGATGCCTAAGCTATTAACACTCCATACAAATTACCTGTCACGTACGGAATATAAGAACAATTGCGTGATTAGATTGATTACTATCCTAAGAAATTCTATCCTAAAACCCCCCTCAAATACACACACCAAAAAAAAAAAAAAAAAAAAAAAAACATAAAACAAATAAAACAAAAATTCCCACCGGATTATAGTTGTATAAACAGCTAGGAAAACAAGCTGTAAATGGGACATACATATACCAGTATTTCTATCTACTTAATTGTTAATATTTGATTCTAAACTTAAATTAACATCCACTAATATGAAGAAATCATTCTGTACTTTAACCAAGTTTAACAATGGCATCCCACAACCGTTGAATCTCTCCGTACGCATCATCCGTGGGCAGCTGAAATCTGCAACAAGGACATGTGTTTCTTTTAGTAAGCCAAGGCAACACACACTTCCAATGGAATATATGCTCACATGGTAATACACATACATCCCTTCCTACTATCATTTCCTCTTTGCATATCACACACTCTACTCCACCACAGCTCTCGATCGATGGCAATGCCACCACTGCGTCAATTGAGGCGGCTACCTCCTTCCCAGCCTCGATCACGTTGCCACACCCTTTGGTGTTGACAAATCTCCTGCACTTTACTACCAGGTCTACAAATGCCCCTAGCACTTGGTAGGGTGTTAGGGACATTGCAAAGCCAGTGGATAGGTTATTTAACATGGTATCAGAGCCATACAATTTCAGAATCCCCTGCCACTGTGCAGGGGATACTGACTCCAGGGTTGTCGGTTGGTGCTGGCGGACTTCACAGAAGAATAAGAGTAAGAGGACGGAATCAAGATCACGAAGGCGGACCCTACTGGAGGAGGATATGTACTTTTGGGACAATGAAGGGAATAAGAAGGGTGTAAGGAGGTGGAGGAAGGAGAGGAGGTGGCGGGCGACGAGGAGGGATTTTTCAGAGAGGGAGAGGGAGTAGAGGTGGTTGATGGTGTGAGTGAAGAGGGTGGGCAAGGTGAGGAGTGATGCAAGGTGGTGGTTGTGGCGGCGAAAGGTGGAGGAAAGAGAATGAGACAATGAGTTTAGTTGAGAAGAGGTGAGTGTGGAGAGGGCAGCCATGACTATGGACTCGGTTGTTGTAGTAAATTGGTCAGCCATAGTTGAGTATAGGATTCTTTGGGATTGGGAGAAATATGATCAACTTTTTTTAGTGGAGAAGAGAAGTTTTGTAAATTAAGGAATTGATGATTTGTGGGGCATTTTTATACACATTTTTGTAGTTTGTATGGGCCAGAGGAATTCCTTACTTTGACTCTTTTGCGTACACCCACAGTCCATATCAAAGGCCTTTTGCTAGAAGTTTAGAAATTTATGTTCTTTAAAGTTAAAGGTAAAATCTGAAAAGCAAAAGGCTACTCAAGTGTTTGATCACTTAATCGACTATGTTACTCTCTCTATCCCTTTATGTTTTCCCTAGTTTTCTTTTAGTTTGTTTTATTGAATTTGTCGTAGAATCTGAGGATTAACACTTTACTCTCACATTCACTACATTATTAGGTTTCTTTAATTTTTTTTTTATTGACTTTACCTAGCTAAAAATTAATAAAAAAAAATTCAGTGGAACAGAAAAAGAGATGAAGACCATGTTCTCTTCACCTTATTTTTATTGAACAAAAATTATTTTTATTAATTTCCTATTATATTTCTTTTTTACGGTTACTGATTTTTAGAAATTATTTTATTAAATCAAAATTACTTTTACCGAGTATAATTTTTATAAGGTGAAGAGAACAGAGGCGAAGTTATCGTCTAATATAAAATTACATGTTTAAAGTCTTAGGGTGGGATATAAGATCAAATATCATCTGCATAATAAGGCATTTAAAGTATCTTAGGCAACCCTCGTAGCATATAGAAACATTGCATACACAAAAAGGCAAGGTAGGTAAAGGCATAAGCAAACTCCAAATCTTGCACAGAATGTAATGGACATATGCAATTGGATTTGTGCTATGGATTTGTTGTGGATCACAAAGCAATTATAATTGACCCAATTGGCATATGAATGTGTGTATGATTTGTGCACAATGTCCAAGTAGCTACATTCTTCTTCGGATTTCATCTATTCACTGATTTGGCCGCAATAATTGCAAAGCAACAACCAGAAATGCAAGAAAACTCAAAGACAGATTGCATGAATTTCATGTTCCCTATTTTTCTAACATATCAAATTATTGATAAAATTGGTGTGATTTTCTTTAATTTTATTCAATTGGCTTTTTCTATATTAATAATGTGTTTTAGTTGTTATCCAAGTATGCATGATGGTATACCTACTAATTGCAGATTGAGATGATCCACTAAACAGTGTAATTAATTGGTGATTTCTTGTATTAGTTACCCTAGTTATGCTATCAAATTAACTCGTTAACTTGTACTTCGTAGTTACTAAGCTTATAGCAAAAGCCAAAAGGCCATGCCAAATGACGAGATTCTTGAACCTATTTTTACTCCCTTCCATTTTAATAAGTTGGTATATATTCCCTCTGTTTTTATTACTTGTTCCATTTAATTTTTTTGAAACTTTTAACAATATTTTACCTTTTCCCTCCCCACTAGGTCACAACTGGTCTCCTCATATCATATTTTAATATTTTTTTTTATATTCACTCTTCTCTCCACTTATATCCATCCGCACATGAAGAAATGAAGCAATTAATAAAATACAGAGAAAGTACTTTATTTCTCTTACGATAATGAAATTCTCTTTTTAATCCTCCCTCAATCCACCAGTGGCGGAGCCAGGATTTTCAACTTGGGGGGACAAAATCGTACACCGAATCTTCCTCTAAGTATTGGACTCATTTTCGTTGGACCCATTTTTATTGAGTTTCGTTCTTTTAAACAAGAATTGTCGAAGATCGGGTTGTTTAGTTGCCTTGGATTTGTTTGAATTTGGTGAATCTTTTGACATTTCCTAATTAAATTGAAAATTATATATCAATTTCCACAATCCACATCATTACATAATAACAAAACCTAAGATTCTAATTTCTAAATTTCTAATTCAACTATACATTTCAATAATTTAAATTCTCAAAAACAGGGGAAAAAAATTAAATACCAATAATTCAGAGATTAAACAATTCAATTTTCAATAAGTTCAATACTTCAAAGTTCAAAACTTCAATACCCACAAATCAACAAATGACAAATCCACAATCATTCTCAATCGAAATTAAACAAGTTGATATATACAACAATTTCATCAATTAAACAAGTAATAAGTTGAAATTCGTCTTCAATACCCACAAATGACAAAATCGTCAAATCCACAATAATTCTCAATCGAAATTAAAAAAGACTAACAAGTAATAAGTTGATATATACAACAATTTCATCAATTAAACAAGTAATAAGTTGAAATTCAGATTTACATACCTCCATTGATTTGGGTGAATTGGGTCTAGCGAAGACCGGAAGACCGAAGACAGCAAGACACCCGCCACCAACACCGACACCGCACACCGGCGACACGAACTGTCGTCTGTCGAACTCCAAGTCGCGAACTGGTGATTTGGGTGAACAGAACCGGCGACGGGAGCAGGGGTGGAGCCAATAAAGGGCGGAAGACCGAAGACAGCAACGTCAGCAAGACACCCGACACCGCCACTGGACGGGAGAAGACGCGAACGAACCAACGAAGTGCCGCCGACGAGCCTGACTGCCTGAGAACTCTAAGTCTCCAACTTTCGAACTTCGAAGAGAGAGAAATTGAGAATTGTGAAAGTTAGGGTTTAGTTTTGCAATTTCTTTTCTTCTTCTTTCTGTCTCACTTCAGTTTTTTTTTTAATTTTTTTTCTTTAATTTTTTTTTTTAAAATTTTTTTTTTTGAAAATGGGGGGACAAGTGTCCCCACATGTCCCCTTCTAGCTCCGCCCATGCAATCCACCATATGGGTCTACTTTATCGGATTTATGTCTCTAAACGCATTTCTCTTTCCTATCCAAAAGTTCAAAAAAGGGGAATCATCTACATTTAATTTGCTTAATAATATTGCTTGATGATCTGTGTAGTTACAATCTACCTGAATTTGTGTGGAATATAATGAGTAGATCTTTTGGATAAGAACAATTTTTACGAAAAACAGATATAGTTGTACATCTAATATTAAGGAGTTGATCTTATGAGCCTCTATGCTTGACAAACAGCAATTCAACTATCAAACTGTAATTTGACATAGTTCTAAATTGTCCAATTAATATGGAATCGAGGATGATGATGATAGGTTGTGGCGGCCTCATCGGTCTTGTGTCCGTTAACCTCCAAGGGGAACTCCAATTAGGGCTGAGCAAAACTACCCGAAAAATCGAAAACCTGTTCTGTAAACGTTTTGTAAATTAGGGTACCCGATCCGATAAACATAACGGATTAGGTACTCGTTCTGATAATTTGTTATCGGGTATGATTATTGAGTATCATTTTAAAATTAACGGTTACCCGATCCGATCCGATAAACAATTTTTTTTTTCTCCTTTCCTACTTAAATCTATTTTTCCAAAATCTAAACTATTACTTTACTTAATAATCACTTTATAATATCAATGATTAGTAATATTATTAATAATTTGGTCAAGATCATGTGGTATTGCTGTTAATTAGTGTTAATTGATATCATAATAATTACATTATTAAGTTTATTTATCATTATTGGATCTTATTGAGTACCTGATAATCGATTCGAAAATCCGGATACCCGAACTTATTGATTCAGTTTATGGATATCACTTTTAGTGATATTGGTTATCGGTTATCCGAACCGTTAGTACTAACAGTACGGGTACCCGTGCCATACTCACCCCTCTCCAACCCTCCAATGCACAAGATGGGTACAGTCCCAAAATGGAGCCTCCAAAACATAAGTCAGTTGACATCTTGCCGTGTATAGTTAGAGATTTATGAGCAATATAATATCCTTTGGGCCTCATATATATACGTAGTATATTGTAGGCTATGTTAATTATTAATGGGTTGGGTTGTTATTATATGTAAATCACGTACAACTAGCCCCAAAGTGGGTACAAATTAGTTATATAGTGGTCACTTTTGATATATCTATACTTAGTATTACCTCGTTTTATATTATTTGCAACGATTTGACATAAAGTGTGAAATGTCAAATCGTTGCAAATAATATGAAATGAAGGTAGTATTTAAAAACTCAAACTAAAAAGACATGTGTTCCTATCCTATCATACTTTTTAATTTTCTCTTTTCCAACCCAATGCCACGTGTCTTCTTACATTACATTGTTCTTCATCTCCTCAAAATAAAAAAAACTGTAAATTCTTACTATTTTACCATTAAATAGAATTTAAAATTAAGTAATGCATTGTCGGACATAAATGACCATAACCCCGATATAATAACCTACTAATAATTAGTCAGGGAAAATAACCCTACAACTTCCCTAACTCCTAAACCATTAAAGAATTAAAAATTAACTCCATTAAAGATTACATACCATTAACACTATAAAGAACAAGAAAACAATAAAATAAAAACTATAGTGACCCAACAAAGGAAAAACAATATACTCCCAAACCAAACTCTCCAATCTTGACCAAAGGAAGTCCAAAGGAGATTTCAGAAGAAGTCCAAAGGCAAAATATGATGAAATTAAGGGCCTCGAAGAATTGTAACAATCGAAGGTATAGTATAAATTTTTTTTTTTTGCTAATTCTACACAAGATATTCACACTTCTTCTAAAAAGAGGCACACTGTACTCTTTATTTGACACATATGTCATATGATCTCATCAAAATACGAGGAATCTACATTGCAGACTTGGATATAACAAAAAGAGATTGGAGAATAACTGCAAGAATCATCTGAATGTGGGATGTGCGCTACAATACAACAAATAATATACCAGAGGCTATAGACATTGTGTTGCTCGATGAACAAGTATTAATAACACACCCAAATTATGAGTATCAAAAACAGCCATGCCTACTCAGAGTACAATCACAAATTTTTTCGTGTTGCAAATGTACAGAGAACTTAGATTCAAGCAGTGGTAAGAAAATACACCAAAATAACAAAAGGCAAACGAAAAGAAGTGAAGCCCGATATCACCACAACGGATAATACAAGCAAAAAAATAAAAATGAAAAGGTAAAAAACAAGCAACATCAAGTTTAAACAAAAATAATCCAACAAATTTAACTACATTTTTTTATATTTTTCCCAACTAAGTGAAGACAGATGACACAATATATCTCAAGAGGCAAAGACCATGCCATGAGAGATGGAAAAGTCCAAAAAGAAAGCAAAAAATCATGACTTGAAGATGAGTGCTAATTTTGAAATAATTTCATTTCATTCTCCACATATCCTATGTAACGATAGTTACCTTAAACACATATTCAATATTATTATTTTCATCTATCTTTCTAATTATATTTAGTAATTTACCCCATGAGTATCAACATTAAAACGTTATTGTTGTACATAAGAAAGAAAAAAAAGAAACAAACTATTATTAAAAAGTCATAGTCTAACTAACACATCGATTGCATGACAAGTAAAAATTAAAACCGCTCACTAATTAATTAACGATCGTCGACCAATAATATTAATATTTAATAATTATATACACTACATACACCTAAGTATCTTACCCCATTGCTTCAAAAAAAAGTATCTTACCCCATTTTTTCATTCCAAATGCACAAAGCACTCAATATCCAAATTCAAACAAATTAAAAAAAAAAAAAAAAAAAAAAGAAAACCCCAATAATAAGGTTGTACATTGTACGGGCTAAAAGCCTAGTTTATATAATAGAGATTACATGTAACACACTTTAGTGTTGCTCCTAGCTAGTAAATTTAATTCTGGTGGATTGTAGAATAAAAACACAGAAACATTAGCATTCACAGGAATAAAATGGCCTAAATAACAATAAGTACTTATCTGATATAATTACGTATTACAACAAATTTGTAAATACTCCTACTTGATCTTGTCAAAGGGGATATAAACTTCATTGGACAATACAAGAGATATAACATTAGGAAAAAAAAAAAAAAAAAACCTAGAAAGTTGTGTTGTGAAAAAGAGATCAAGTTAAAAAAGACTCACACACTCCAAAGCTAATGATTATAGTAAAAAGAAATGTTTATATCCTACTCTAGAACTATGTAACTTCTTAAAAATAAAGGCTGTGTTTGTTTCAAGGGAAAAGTCTTTTCCTGAAAATAGTTTTCCTATTTTTTACTGTTTGTTTTGGTCCGGCCCATAAAACGGAAAATAAGGCTAGAAAATACTTTTTCATTGAGGCCCAAATATTTTCCCCAAGAAATCGAGGTATTTCGTATTTCCCATCGTCTTCAACTCTTCACTGCTTCACGCTCGCTGCTCTCTCTCTCATCTTCAAGCTCTGAACGCTCGCTGCTCTCTCTCCCTCTCATCTTCAAGCTCTGCGTGCTCTCTATCTCATCTTCATCGCCGTGAAGATCTGCTCTCACAAGGTAATTTCCAATTTATTCTGTGTCCTTTCTTTGATTGTTTGCTTCTTTATTTGATTCAACATCTCTGCTCTCGAAATTCTTGGTTAGGTTTGTGATTAATTTGGATACAATTTATGATTTGTTTATTTTAATCTGGTTTAACTTTGAAGTAGAATTAGTTTGTGCTATTGAAATTTTTGGGTTAATTTAGCAGTAGAATTAATTTGATGCATTGTATAAGATATTTAGGGTTTGTTAAATCAAAATCGAAATGGTTGTGATTGTGGAGAGGTGCGGCTGCGGGTTTTGGTGATGGTGTGCGAGGGAGTGGCTCGGTGTTGTTAGGTGATGGATCTAGTGGGCGGTTTGAGGTGTGGTTTGTGTTTCTGGGTTGGGTTTGTGCAGTAACTGGTGTAGAAGGTGTAGTGTATGCCTTGAAGAGTCTGCTGAAAGATATTGCTGATCTACTTTCATGCCCTGCGTCAACATATTTGAGTTACATGTACGATTTATTGTGTTTTTAAATCAGAATTAGTTTTTACCAAGACCTCAAGAATATGCAAAGCCTAGACGAGTTTTTCCCACCAAATGACTGATATTTTATGGGGGATGAATTGAACCACCAGAAAATATATTTTTCAGGTTTTTAGCTTCTGCATTTGGATGGGTCAAATTCTTTTACAAGGTCCATCTATGTTACTTGATTAATACAGTGTCTAAATTAATTAAACAATAATCAGCTTTTTGTATATGTCACTTGTGTATAACCATCTCAAAACACAATTTAAAAAACTCTAGGTGCTGCTCTCAACTTAGTATGAAGTAGATATATGTATTGTGTAGCATAGATCAGTACAGGTACGATGATCAAGTTGACCATGGACTTGTAAGCCAGTTAACCATGTTTGTTGTCACCTAGTTTGTGGTTTTGATGTCTGTGTTATAAAATATACTTAGTATATGGTATAATATATTGTTGTATGCATAATGATGGGGTGGTGGTTTGATATAGTATTCATGCTCAATACTTGGAAATGATATTCTAATTACCATCAATCACCATAATTTTCTTTTTTCAGATTAGTATTAGTTATGGAACCGGAGCGTGGATTGTCTACCCAAAAATCATCTAAGGTATAACTTTGCCCAAAAACCACTATCGAATTAATATACATATAAGTATGCTTAACCTTTTTTATTTTGATGGAATTGATGTAGATGACTAATGATACTAAAGGCATTGTTATTGGCGCTGTGGCTGCTTATTGCTTGTTCTCTTGCTTTTCTTAACGAGCGTAGGTCTAAAACAAGAAGGCTAAGAATAATTAGACAACCCTACATTAATAGAGATAGTCTGAGGTCGGAGATTGTTAATAGTGTTTTGTATTGTGATGATACTCATTGTTTGGGTCAGATCCGTATAAGGCCTCAGGCATTTTTCAATTTGTGTTATATTCTAGTTGAAAGAGGACTTTTGAAAGAAAATACTCGAATAGGTGTTAAAGAACAAGTAATGATTTTTTTTATACATTTTAGGGCATAATGTAAGATTTAGGGCAGCGGGGGGAAGATTTTTACGATCAATTTGGACCATACATCATTACTTCCATGTTGTTCTTAAAGCCATCCTTAAATTGTACCTAGAATTTGTCAAACCACAAGCCTCTCCACTTCCTTTTGAAATTCAAAACAACCTTAGGTTTTTTCCTTGGTTTGAGGATTTCATAGGAGCTATAGATGGGACACATATACGTGCATCTGTCCCCATTGAAATGCAAGGTCGATTTCGTGGTAGAAAGGGTGGGACAACCCAAAATGTGCTAGCTGCTGTTGATTTACGTATGTGCTGGCCTGGCCGGTTGGGAGGGTTCTGCTCATGACTCAAAGGTCTTGCAAGATGCACTCAAAAGGGGATTTAAGGTTCCTAAAGGTACTTTAATATTATTATTTTTTTTGGTTTCTTTTATGCATTGGTTATAAGTTAGTAACTATGACAAATCTCTTTAAATTGTAGGAAAGTATTACCTTGATGATGCGGGGTATGGTGACCGTAAAGGATTCATGCCTCCATATAGGCGTATTCACTACCACTTGAAAGAGTATACAACCAATCCACCTGAATTATTTAATCTTCGACACTCCTCACTAAGAATGGTTTTGTAGAGAGCATTTGGAGTATTAAAGAAGCGATTTCGTGTCTTAGATGCTGAGTCATTTTGGCCGTATGAAACCCAAGTAAATGTAGTTCTAGCATGTTGCGTGTTACATAACAACCTTAGAGGTGTTGACCCAAATGACCCAATTACAAGAGAAGTTGAAGTAGAGATGGCATCACAAGATTTACAACACATGGGGGAAGCACGTACTCGAAGGAAAGAGCAGGAAGAAAATCAACAAATCGAAAGAAAGAGAAAGACCATTGCAATGGCGATGTGGACTGTATACAAGAAGACTTGTATTTGATGGGCTTAGCATATGCATTTTTAAGATAATTAGTTCATAAATTATGTATTTTAATTCTATAACATTTTATTTTTTAAAGACAATATTTCCAGTGATTATGTATTTTCTATCAACTTTTTCATATGCGATACCTTACTAGAGTTATTACCTGTTTCAACTTTTTCATTTAGTGTTTTGCATCAATTTTATATTTCTTATATATTATTATGTTGTTTTTTTTCCAGATTCTAATGCTAAAGTGATTGTTCCAGGTTGTAAAAGAAGAGAAAAAGACTAACTTTTGCTGGTCAAAGGACATGTCAAAAGAATTACTCGACTTTTTAGCCGAAGAAGTTAAAAAGGGAAACCGGCCTAATAATACTTTTCGAACAAGTTCTTTTGTGGCTGCTGCAAAGATTATCTCTGAGAAGTTTCAAACCAATTGCACCTCAGAACATGTGGAGAATCATATGAAAACTGTGAGGAATGCATGGGTGGCTATATCAACAGTCCGAAACAACTCCGGGTTTGGATGGAACGATAATTTGAAGATGGTGATAGCATCTCCCACAACATATGCTACTTATGTTAAGGTAGTGCTGTTTTATACGCTGGAAACATGTTATTATTCACCCTTAAATAGCTGTCACTCCCCATTTTCTCTCTCTTTTCTTGTTTTGCTTAGCTGTAATTATGCTTCTGGATTTGTGTTAATATGATAATGCACCGACCAATATTGTTCATTTGCATACTTCCTGCATTATATGAATAGATTACTATTGTTTGTTGATTGTCTGAGAATATGTACTAGCTGTTGCTAGAAAAAAGGAAATGGTATAAAAGTGACAATGGGATCAGTGGCTGAATCTTGAAACAGGCTTGTGAGGGTGACTATATTTCAGCTTCCAACTTAAAGCTCTATCAAGTAGCCAATGTAGGATGTTAATATGATATCAGCCTCTGTACAAACTAACTTTTTGGCCCTATAATCTGATCTTTGGAGGAATATCCAAAATATGAAAAGTTTTTGAATCGAAAAATTGATATGTATGAAGAGATGGCTATAGTATTGGGTAAAGATTTAGCACGGGGGAACTTCTCCAAGACATTTGCCGACATCGATGTTGATGCTTCAATGGAAAGTGGACAACCAAGTATGACTAATGATAGTGTGCCTTTCAAGGCTGAGAGTGGTACCTCGTTGGGCTCAAGGCCACATCGAAAGAGGTCTCGAATTGACGAAGGATCGGAAATGGAACACATTTCAGCACAACTTCAAGAAGTGGTTAGTGCTCTCAAAATTTTTTCAAACAATCAACTTGATGTGGAAAAGCTTTATGACGAAATTATGAAGATGGAGGACATATTGCGGCTTTTGATCACTTGGTGGAGCGCGAAATGCTTGCAAAAGCATTTTTGACAAAAAGCTTGCCACTATGCAAACTTTGGATCGAAAAGTTTGTCAAAGACCATAGGCATTAAAGTCTGCTTGCTGCTTTTACTCCAATTTCTGGTAGTTTGCTCTTGCTGTCTTCAAGGTTACTGCTCTGGTTGCAATCTGCTGCTTGGTTTTGGTGCATTCTGCTTTGCCTTTTGTTTCCTGCTTCCTGTTGCTGTTCTGCTATAACTCCTATGCTGCTACCTGGTGTTTATGCTGCTGCTTCAGGCTGTTGGAAGCTGCTTCTCCTGCTCCCTAGTTTGCTGTTGGCTGCTATATGCTGCTTGGTCTGCCCCTGTCCTTTCTACAACCGTTTTTCTTTTCTTATTTTTTTGCTGTTTGTTTGGCTTGGGTATTTGTATTCTTGGGTATTAGCAGAAGTTTTTTATTATTAGTTTGAAGTGGTTAACATTTGTAGATCAAATATGAAGAACTATAGAATTTTAGCTTTTAAATCATTTACAAGGATGTTTTTCATGTTCTCTTCTTGACTTACAGTCGAGGGCCGGGCTTGGCTTAATTTACAGCTTAATTTAAAAACAATTAGGTTCACAAACAATAAAGTAACAAAAAGAAAATTGTTTTAAAAGGAAAATGAATTTCCAAACAAACAATTTCCAAACAAACAAAGAAAAATGGGATTCATGGAAAATGAATTCCAAACAAACAAAGGAAAATGGGATTCTTGGAAAATGAATTTCCTTACAAACAAACAAAGGAAAACTAAACCAAATGTGAGTTTTCCTCCGGAAAATGGATTTCATGGAAATTCATTTTTCATTAGATTTATTTTCCGTCAAAACAAATGGAGCAAAAGTATAATAGTAATATGTTGTATAACTTTCTTTTATCCCAAACTTATAAATGTACTTAGTGAAGAGAAAATTAAGAAGAGAAAAGAAAATTTCAAACGTTTAACGCTAGAGTTGTCATTGAAAACACTAGTATGTTTTATCAACCATTGTGACATAACTTGATATGCATGTTGAGTCAAATGCACTCCATCCCAACTTACGCGTTTGTAAGGATCTTCACAAACAGGAACTCCTTTAGTCCCACAATTAGCACAACAAGCATTTAGCATAACATCCTTGTCAAACCCTACATGCAATCAATCACATTTTTTTTTTTAATTAATTACATGCACTCGAATATACGTATATACCGATATAATTGAAATTCAAAAAAGAACGTGATTAGGATACACGAAGTAGGTACTAACCATAGGAGGTAGCATGTTGGAGAACTTCTTGTAAGGCTGAAACATAGTCCGCGTACACAATTGTTACATCCAGGTGATCCTCGCGAACTTCTTTAATAGCTTCTTGTAGTTTATTGTTATGAAATTCCGCAAAAGAATTCAAATCTTTTAGACATTGGAGATCGTCATACATACTTTTGTCATTTGTTTTAAACATGTTAAGGTAAATTGTCATGCAACCAATGGGAAAGTTTCCGGGAACAACAATTCGAATGGCTCCAAGCTTAATCACTTCCTGCAAGAACAATAAAAACCACCAACAGATTAGGATACATGAATAAGAACTACAAAGTATATCAAATACTACCTCCGTTTCTTTTTAATTGCAATAAAGGTAATACCTCTTTATTACAACTAAAAAGAAATGAAGATAATTAAGTACTTCGTAAGTAATACTGAGTACTTATAAAAGGATAAGAAGATGATCACCTTTATGGCCAATTTTATAGCTTGCACAACTTCAGGCACTAGCTTATAGATTTCTGTTATTGACATTTTTTGAAAAAAAGCCCAATTATAGTCATTTCCTCCAATTTCACCCATCATAATAAGTGCCTTTGCAAGTTTTCCCTTGCATTCTAAAGTTATAAATGAAATCAGAGATGTTAGTAATCAAATAATATATGAAGTAATATTCTTAAGACTTGACACAAAATAAAAATAGGATTTTTTTGTAGGAGACTACCTATTGATTTTGTAAGAAACTACCTAATATAAAAAATGTTGTAAGAAACCACCTAATAAAAGGTAAAATGCTGTAAAATACTACCTTGGGCCGGATTTCCATTGTTGTTGACCAAATTTTCCGGCATTGACCTACCTCAAAACACCATCGAAACCACCGCGAGGGTTGGTTTTCAAGGTGGTAAGGCTATTTTCGGGGTGGTATGGGTATATTCCGAGTTGGTGGGGTAGTTTCGGGCTACGAGATGGTGGTTTGGGGTGTTTTGAAGTAGGTCAACGCCGGAAAATTAGGTCAACGGGGGAAATCCGGCCAAAGGTAGTATTTTACCTTTTAATAGATAGTTTCTTACAACAATTTTTTATTAGGCAGTTTCTCACAAAATTTTAGTTTTATTAGATAGCTTCTCACAAAAAATCCATAAACATATAATTTGTTGTCAGTATATGTAGCTACCATATTGTTGATTAAAAGGAATACTTGAAATTAGGGGAGTGGGATAACGAGATCACTACCTCTAAGTATCCCCACTTGATTAGATTTGGATCCTAAAACTCTAGAATCTAAGGAAGATTTTTTTTTTTTATCAAGTGAGCCAAACTAACCCTTGTGTTGTTAATGAAATAGGTAAATACTACAAGTATTACACATTTAATTAGGAGACCTTTCTCATGAGAGATACTCCTAACATGAACTAGTGTATTATATACTATTTTATCTAAATGAGTAAATTATACAGTGATGACAAAGGTTAACATTAGGAGATCTTCCATAAATTCAGACTAGTGTTAATATATATCATATTTGTTCAAATTGGATAAATTCACAAAAAATTAAGTTCATAAAAGCATTATCCAAATTCAGTTTACAACTCTATTAAATTTTGATAGGTTCAAATTTAGAAATTCAAACATAAGTTTTAAATAAGCTGAGTTAAATTTAGTTTATAAGTAAAATCAGGTATATAAAATGAATCAAATATTTTCCATCCAAACTCACATAAGGAGTATTATATTACGTTTGTTGCACACAATTTCCCTATCTAATGAATGTCTATTATCATAAATGATGTTTAGATTTTAAAGACAAATATGCAAGTTTCATAGATTAATCATTAATGAGAGCATGCATTTTTATGGCTATAATGGGAAAAAAAAAATAATAATAATAAGTTGAGCATTTTTTACCTGAAGCACTAGAGCAAATGGAATGAAGATGGGACTTAAACCAATCAAGCTGTACAAATAAGGAGGTATTTGTGGCGTGATAACTAATATTGTTCTGAGCTAAAGTAGAGACGTTGAGTGCAGTCGATCCAGCAACAGCAAAGTTTACCCCATGACTAAAGTTACCATCTTTGTTAAGATACGGATCAAGATATGGCAGCTTAAAGAACTCGGCTGCATTGATAACAACCAACTATAAGAACTCGACTTGTTACCCTATAATATAATTTGTTTTACTAAAATTGCAACACTTTAAGTTTTGACTTTTGAGATATCGTCATAAAACAACCGAAACACTTTTTTTTTTCTTAAAACTTTAACAACTTAATGAAATGAAAGAAGTCTTCATGTGATGTCACAACTTAATCAATCATAATAATTAATAAATAATTGATTCGATAATAAGGCGATTCTTACCAAAATAGTCAATCATAAGAAGTCCATCTGAACAACGACCGGTTGGCTTGTGGAAGAAAGTTTCTCCATACGGTAATTTTGCAAAGGAAGATCGTGGATCTTCACGTATAAAGTTGCCTGTATCTGAAATTGAATCTCCAAATTGATAAATGGCTTTGATTGTTCTGTGTGATGCACAAATTGTGAATATACGGAATAATAGTAAACATAGTTAAAAGAAAATAAAATGATCACTGGCCAACAATTGGGTTTAGATTTAAATTGACTCTTCTGGCAAATTGAAAATTCTATTATATATTAGGGTATACCATGCTTGGTACACCTTGTGGAAATCTACAACAGTTCTTTTTTTTTTTTTTTTATTTTAAAAAATGTAACTAATTCCTTAATTAATTAAAGCATTATGTTATTCTCTTCCATATTTATACCTTTCTAAATTAGAAATTCTCTACATTCATTCATTTTTGAATTTCAAAAACAGAGAGGAAAAATTGTTGAGAGAGAAATTGAATATTTAGAGAGAGAAGTAGGAGTTTAATAGCAAAAATGGCGGTACGGCACGAATTTCGTCATGATTTAGATCCCTGATTTTCATTAAAACTAGTTTTTGCATTTTTTCTGAATTTGCTTTATTTTTGGAGGTTGAAGACGATGTTCATCGGATTATGATGAATGTTCTTTTTCATTTTTTTGATACATATTTACTTTTTATCATTTTGATGAGTATGTTCTTTAAGTTTGATTAATATATTTTATGGGTCTAAACTATATGTTCTTTACATTACAAATTATATTATTCAAGGTATGTAGAATAAAAATACTCTTTTGTTAAACTTTTATTATGTGCTTTAAGGCCTACGTTTTTTGAATTTATCTCTTATGTTATTTGAACTTGACCCGTATGTTCATATGATTTTTATGTTATTTTTAATTATTATTATGATATTTATTTTAAATATCATTTATTAATTATGTATTATTTTGTATATTTATTATCATCTACTCCCTCCGTCCCTAAAAGAATAACCCTTTTGGCCAAATTATAGTCCCATAATGTTCATCCCATTTGCATTTAAATACCCTCCAATTTGTAATAATATTTGTGCAAAATTAGCTTCCCCATGCAAATTTTGCTTTTTCTATGTACTTTTATTAATTTATCTCTCTATTTTTTTGCAAATCCCATGTAAAATTCCCTTTTCAATGTATTTTTATTAGCATCCCCATACACTCTTATACTTTCAATATAAGTTTCTTAATACCCGTGAAAACTCCTTAAAAGGGTCATTTTTTTAGGGACGGATGGAGTAATTGTTTTTTTTTTTCTTTTTGAAATCAGGATCATAAAGGTTGATAACGATATTTTTTTGGGACCTCCTCTAGTGATAAAGAACATTCGTAATATTAATGAAGAACATGATTATATTATGTAATGAACATTATGTATATTTTTGTAATGGGGCAAAAAATAAGAGACGAAGGGAGTACTACGTGGCTCGTTTTAATTAAATTTTGTTCTCATTTCTGTTAAAGCTAGCTCCACTTTTGCACCGAAAAGTAGTTTCATTTCTGTTCACTCAATCACTAATATTCTCTTGTCATTCTTCCCCTAATCCTTTTCTGAGCACTAATATGAACCAAACAACATAATCATAAAAGGTGACAAAAACTCCAAAAAGAAGTTGCATTTGATCACTATATACATATGTACAATATCGACAGATTTTAGATATCTCGTGTACCTTATTAACAGAATTTAAAATCACTACACTTTCACTTTGATCGAGTGCAACTCAATTAAGGTATACCCGTGAGTCAACGCATTGGTTTCATACTTTCAAGCATCGCCACATAAAAGTCAAATCCATTTGGCACTAACAATCTAATATTAACTTCACTAATTAACACATGGATCGGCAAATATGCAATATAAGAATTAACATACCATACAATAAAAGTTGAACAATTCATAAAACACAAATTTATATAAAAAAAAATACCTGGAATCAGAGCGTTGTAGATCGTCGGAGACGACTCTGATCGGATTATCATCCGTAAAGGTGGATGGTAACGTCACCGTAGCGTAACAGAAGATCAGAGCTGCTGCTACGATGAAGGGAAGGTAGGTGGTGCGACCACCCATTATAATTTTCTATTTTTGTTTAGTCTTGGGAGGAAAATAATTTAAGAAAGATATATGTATAAATTCAATAAATTGTGAAAAGTTGGTAATTATTTAGTTTGAATTTTGTAGCGTTGGGATGCCGTTGGGCCAATAACAGAGTAACGGGTGACAAAATTTAACAACCAAGAATGGGAGATTGGGAAAAGAAGGTAGGGAGATCTTTCGGCTATGAGTCTTTGACCAAACGAGGCCCGCACCAATTATTGATGGGATCATGGGAACGCACCACTTTTTTACTTTTTTTTTTTTTTTTTTTTTTTTTTTTGTTCGTATTTGTGCTTTTTGGTTGTAGGTGACTGGGCTTAGTGTTATGTAAAAAGGTGTTAAAAACGACCTGACTTAAAAAAAATCATTTATTTTGAATAGTAATTTGATTTGACTTAAGAAATTTAGGACCCAAACTCGATCTGTAACCGATCTGAACTTAATCCGAATTTCAATTTGACCTGGTTTAAACTTAACACGACAACGATTTGACCCGACTTGAACTCAACCCAAAACCAATTTGACCCGATTGACAAGACTTCACCCTATCCGAAATTGACCCGACAAATACCCGATTCTATCTGATTTGTTTGGCCTGAACTGATAATAACCCGACCCGATTTTAACCTAACATGATATCAAACCAAACATAATTTTAACCCAACCTATGATTACAAACCAACCATAATTTTAAACCCAACTTGAAAACTCTAACTAATATCTTATACGAATTGAAATAGTAATATAGCAAACTAACAATACTCATAGCCTTGCAAGATCATACACAAGGTTGAAGATTAATAGTATCCTTGAATAGATGACATTGTTTTGTGTCTATATTAACGTATGTGGCTATCATCTATCAATCTGTCACTAATCCATTATCATCTCACTTGTTTCAGGGTTTTTTGTGTCCCTCGGGAGAGTTACGTCACCAAGACTGATTTCCCGCCGGCTGTACCTGCGAAACAACGGAAGCTCTGGGTGTTCGGAGTTCCGCCTCCGACGATCAAGTTAGAAAGTGTTTGGAGTGATGTAAAAAGTGCGGAAAGTAAAAGTAGATATTCTCGGATCCCGAGATCAGGTGTGTTTCTCTGATGTGAGAGAATTGATTGTGTGTAATAAATGAACGTGTCCCCAAAATAGGGGAAATCTCCCTATTTATAGTGTCGTTGGTAAATGTGCCCCTACCTAGGTCATTCTGACCTAGATTTGGGGGGTTGTGCCGTTTTGAGGCTTTTCTCGAGAATTGGGCCATAAAGGCCGTTTTTTTCCCTACTGATTGGGAGTGCCATGTGTCAGCTGAGGATTGGTTCATTTTGAGCCTCTCCTAAGGTGACACGTGTCACCCTCTGATTGGGCCACGTGGCCTAGGTATTTTTACCCAAAACATTTGCCCCCCACAAGGGTGACGTGGCGTGCCACGTGGCGCCCGTGACACTTGTTACTTAGACATTACAGGGATGCCCCTGAATTTACCCCTCTATAAATAGAATTTTACCCCCCTCCTCATTTTTGACATTTTCAAAAAAAAGACTAGAGAGAGAAAGTCAAACGTTCTAGAGAGAGAAAATCAGACAACCGCCTGTGTACTTCTTAGACAACCGCCTGTGTACTTTCCAGACAATTGCCTCCTTTCTTGCCCGCCTGTTACAGCCGGTCAGCGCTTGACACCCCTTTTAGAAACAAATCATTGAGGTACCGTCTCTCCCCTTCCCAGCTCTTTCATACTTTTTCCGTTTATGCACATATCATTCAATAAATGGATTCACCATCAGCACACACGGCACCGCCTAGGTCAGTAGTCAGTCGGTCTCCTGGTATGGCCGAGTCTAGGACTGAGGGTGCCGTCTCTGGGTGTTTGGATCACCCTTGTTCATCTCTAAATTTGACTGTCTCTGTGTCTGTGCAGGACATTGTGGCTCGGACGATGTGGACGGCACCTTATCCGGAATATAGGGAAGAGAGCACAGAAGGTGTGCCGCATGAGGAAGAGACGGCTGAGGTGATGGCACCAGCTGAAGAGGAGGGAGAATCTCCTCCGGGTGCACCCAACATTCCTAGTGATAGGATCCTTGAATCAGAACAAGGAGACAGTGAAGAAGCCGTCTCTGTATCTGGATCTGGGGGATATGATGAAGCTGTCTCTGAGAGAGACGGGGGAGAAGCCGCCTCAGGGTCTAGCTCTGGGGAGAGCAGTAGTGGCTCACTATCGCCGCTTGAGGATAATGAGGCAGAAGAGAGAAAAAAGTGGAACAATGAGGGCGATCCGTTCCGGATCCATGTGTCTGCCAAAGACAGGGCGAACATGGAAAAAGGCCTAGAGGACTTCAAGTTAAAACA